>NC_081426.1:67960834-68560834 GCF_949786415.1 Peromyscus eremicus | reverse complement strand
AACTAAAATCAGTGAAAAAAGAAAAAAAACGCTGGGCTCTGTTTGCTCTGCAAGCCTTTTAATTAGGTTTAAGTAATACTGCATTTCATTGCTTAGCCTGTATTTTATTGTAAGGCTTTACCATATTTACTAAAACTTCCTGCTTTTGAGGGGACCGAAAGGATCCCATCCATGAATACCGGCATTTCTGTATTGCTATGCACAGCATTTTCTCATTTACTCTTCATGGGAGATCAGCTAACCCTGGAGGAGGCGGAGGCACACACTCAGTGTAGCAGAGAGTGAAGGCCGGCCTCACCAGGTTATCCTTCCCTCCAGAGGTAGGACAGACACCTTTTTGCTCGAATTCCAATCAGATTTAACTGGGTTAACATTTCCTGTGGGTAGGACATGCACAGTCTCTTCCGGCTCTGCCTGGATAAAAACCATGACACGAGATAGTGGATTTTAACTGGGAACTGAGAGGGACACGTCCAGGGGGAAAAAAACCTCAGTTTTGACGGTGTCCTTTGTGAATCCAGTGAGACGGGACAGAGACAATAAGAAACCACTCCAAATGGGTTGAAACAACTGTATAGAAGAGGCTCCTCAGCTCCTGGCTGTGAAGGACTCACACATCAGACTAACTTTCCACCGAACGCAACAAGACACTCAGGTAAAAATCATCTCAAAGTGTGTGTCAAGGCATGGGGAGAGCTGGGCATGGTGGTGCGTGTCTGTAATCCCAGCATTCAAGTGTGTACACACACGCACGCACACACCAGCACCAGCAGCTGCTGTCACCATCAAGACACAAGAGGCTGACATACCGAAGACAGAGGAGTGAGACCAAAACAGTTCAGCACCACCTTTCCTTTCAAGGTATCCTATGCACTTTTTAGACGTGCAGGGCAAGACTCCTGCCCCGCCCCCAAGAGAAAGACGGGGGAAGAAGATATCAGAGAGAGGGAAAAGCAAGACCTCCACCCAGTGTTTCTGCCTCTCCGAGCTGTGACTACACAAAGCAGCCAACGGCAGTGAGAAGCTGAAATGGAACTCTTGGTAGTTCCATGGTGCCGGGGGAACGACAGCTATGGTTTAGAGCCTGCCACTGAAGAAAGAGTGCTGGTATAAACAAACAAACAAATTAAGGCAAAGAATCTCATGGCTCAACTGAAGACCTCAAAAGTATCCAACGCCACCTTAGTCAGCGTGGCGCCCAGTATCTGTGACAGCAGGATTGTCAGAAGCAAAAGGAGAAGGCCTTGGGAAAAAACAAAACAAAAACCCCCACAGAAGCAACCTACAGTCTCTAGGATGTTTTATGCATAAAGTGATGCATTCAGTCAATAACGATGAGGCGAGGGGTTGGAGAGATGGAGAGATGGCTGCTCTTCCAGAGGACCTGGGTTCTAGTCCCAGCACCCACATGGAGGTTCACAGCCATCTACATCCCTTGGGTCTCAAGGGATCTGCTGCCCTCTTCTGGCCGTGGTGGGCACTTCATGCACATGGTACACACACAGACTTACAGATAGGCAAACACTCATACTCACAAAATAAATAAATAAGCAAGCTAACCATGGTGAGGCAACACCAGGACATGGAGTCATGAAAAAAACGAACAAGCAAACAAACAAACAAAGCAACAAGACAAACTCTGGATGTTCCAGAGAGAGATGAAGATGTGATCTTTAAGAGTTTGTGATTAACATGGTCCAGTTTATAGAGAATGTAAAGGACTGTGACACATGCCACTTAGCAGCCTACAAAGCAAACTGAGTAAGGATAATGTAAGACGAATTGCTGAATGGTCTTATTAATAAAAAACAAACAAACACAGAGCCAGATATTGGGGTGAAAGCTTCCTCAGCCTCCAGAGCTTCCTGTTTACTCACGCCTTATATTCCTTTCTGTGCCCTACCATCTTCCTTCCTTCCTAGTGCTGGGATTAAATGTGTGTGCTTCCCAAATACTTGATAGCAAAGGCATGAGATCTCAAGTGCTGGGATTAAAGGTGTGTGCCACCATGCCTCACTCTGTTTCCAGTGTGGCTTTGAACTCACAGAGATCGATGGATCTCTGCCTCCCAGAGTGATAGGATTAAAAGTGTGTGCCACCACTGTCTGGCCTCTCTGTCTAATTGAGTGGCTGGTCTGTGTTCTCTGATCCCCAGAGAAGTTTTATTTGTTAAATCACAAATAAAATATCACCACAGGATACAGACAAAGGATACAATTACACTAAAGTTAGTCATCTGCACAGTAACACTGTCCCTGAAGATTGTGACTGATACTCTTTCAGGTACAAGTCAAGCCCTTACAGAATAAAAAAAAAAAAAAAAACAACCAGGACTCATAAATCAGGTCTAAAGAACTCTCAACCAATGGAAATGAATCACAGAGTACTTACTATGTGACTCTGGCTGGCCTGGAACTTACTATATGGAATCTTGGACATATGTGGCCTGAACTCAGATATCTGCCTGCCTCCATTTCCAGAGTCTGGGGTTAAAAAAGTGTGCCATCATACTTGGCTCATTTTGGTACATTTGGTACATTAATAATGGACCTAACTTTAGAACCATCAAGAAAACATAGGATACTTCCATACTTCCAGAAAGTTCCTTCATGACTCTGTTGGTTAACTTTAAGCCCCCTTGGGAATACTATCATTCCCATGACCACAGTCAGTTCTTCCTAACCTTCATACAGTGGACACGCAGTGTGTGTCTCTGTGTCTGGCCAAATGCACCCAGGACAGTGTCTCTGAAGTCACCTGCACTGTTAAGTGTACGAGCAGTTTGTTCTTTTTTATTGCTGAGAAATATTCCATTGCATGAAAACACCACATTTGGAATACCTTCTCCTGTGGATGGACATTTGTTTCCATTTCCATCCTGTGGATGGATATTTCCGACAAAGTCGTCCACTTCTCTACTGGCTTTCTGCAAACATGTATTTTTATTTCTTCTGGGGAAAATGCCTTACCCGTGGAACCACCAGGTTAGAGGGTGAGGGGTGCTTAACTCTATGAAACTGCCAGAGGTTTTGGCAATATGGTTGTCCCACTTTACATTCCCATCAATAATGCATGACAGTTCCAGTTTACGAAGCCTCAGGAACACTCTGGTTTGCCAACTTCTGTTCTGAGGCGTCACCGTGACACCTCTAACTGTGTCACAAGAGGACAAACAATTCAGTTTTTTAAATGGGCAGAGGAATTCAGCAGATAGCTCTATAAAGAAGATACACAAACCAGTGTGCATGTGGATGGACGTAGCACCAATAATTTGGGAACTGCAACCATGATGAGATGCCACCTCACACCCATGAGGATGGCCACCCTGAAAAGCATAGAAAATCAGTGCTGCCAGAGGGGTGGAGACATTAGATCTCATGTGCATGGCTTGTAGATTGTAAAATGGTATGCTTGCTGTGGAAAATAGAATGGCAGTTTCTCAAGTCACTAAAAATAGAAATACCATGTGGTCCAGACATTACAATTTTGGATATATATATATAAGAATTGGAATGAATTTCAAATTTAGTATTTCAAATTTCAACTATTAAATTATATACTTTTAGAGACAGGGTCTCATTTTGTAGTCTTGGACAACCTGGAACTCTATATGTAGACCAGGCTGGCCTTGAACTCACAGAGATCCACTTACCTCTGCTTCCCGAGTGCTGGGATTCAAAGGTGCATACCTGACTGTAAACAAGTTTTTTTAAATAAATTATTACAAACAAACTTTAACATGTAGGCAAACTCACAAAAGAGATTTGACTATACTACTAATGTATATTTTAAAAGTTTTAAGTCTACATTTTTTTCTTAAATTTCTTGCCATCTAGACAAAATAGTACATATGAAATCTCAGATAAGTTTCCTATCTAGTATCAAGATATTAGCTGAACAGAGCTGGTCCCATGGGCGCCCACTAACTGTCAAGGTGCCAGTTACGAATGACCTGTCCCCTGGTGGAAACTTCCTTCCACAAGCCCATGTCTATTCATGTCCCTTCTTATAACCACAGGCGGAGCTTGGAAGAATGTTTAGAACAGTTTGTAATTCAAGCATGGAAGCCAGGCATGGTGGTGCTTGGCTGGGCACAGTGGTGTTAGCTCAGGCCTGTAATGCCAGCTTCAAAGGATGCCACCATAGGGTGATCCAGACATCAGAAGGAACACAGAAATCCAGTTTCTCCATCCACAGCCTTCCCCAACAGAACATCTGGGAGAAGCATATGTGGAAGATCTCCTGAGAGCCATGTGGATGGAGGCTTGGTTGGACTCCAGAGAAAGTTCAAGGCTACCTAGACATATCCTGTTCCAAAATTAATACTAACAAAAATAAAATTTCATGTATCTATAACACACACACACACACACACACACACACACACACACACACAGAGCTGGGGGGTACAGTTCAGTGGTAAGACACTTGCCTCGCATATAATGAGGTCCTGGGTTCAGTCCCTAGGACCAACAACCAAGCCTAACCAAACACCCCTACATCTAATGAAGAAAGTGGATGTGTATGAGCAAAGACAGAGATAATGCCATAAGGAAGTCCATGTCTTTGTACACTAACCAAATACTTAGTAAAATGAAACTAATAGATCTATCTGGGTAGGGTTTTTGTTTGTTTGTTTGTTCCCAAATATGAGCACAAAGTCAGTAAGAGAGAAACAACACATTATCTGACACTGTGGAGGCACAGGGCAAGCAACACAAGAGAGAAAATCTGAACCGAGAGCGTGGATGGCTGGGGGAACTCCCCGGAATATGGTGGAAAGCAAGCTGCACAACCCGCTGTGGCAGGACCACCCCAGGGGGACGGGGACAGTCAGGAAGCCCAGTGTGAAGCCACGTCTACAGGGTTCACTGGCTCGCACAAGCCGAGATGCCTGTGACCTGGCAGCTGAGAACAGGGTGTAACAGATGCAGGGGGGCTGCTTGGAGCTTTCTACCCTGGAGTGGAGACTGCTGCTGTTGTTTCCGGCCAGGTCGAAGGAGGTTTCCATCCACAGGCCCGTGGGTAAGCCCGGGCACTTTCAACAGTCTCTCGGCCCCTTCTCGAAGGTCAGCCCTCGCCCCATTCTCATTAGCATATGACAGGAGAAGCAGTGACACCAGTTTTGGTGGCTCTCGGTGGACAGCATGACCCGAAAAGTGACACTTTCCTCCCCTACAGACAGCAGGGCACAGCAGGAACAATCTGGATTTCAAGTCAGGAAATCCTTATTTTAGTCCTGCCTAGATATGAAACAATATTGTGAAGCTGGAAATAAACAGGATATTAATGACTTCCTTCCCCTCTCCCCCCAGGCTCTATTTCAAATACAGAAATTCGGGTTTTCCATCTCCTGCCTTCCTCAGGAGAGCTTCTGGAGAGAGGCAGATGTAAATAATCTCCCAAGAGCTGTGTGGTGGGGACTATAAGCTGAAAAGTATAGTAAAAGCACTGTCGTGAGGACACCTCCCAGACACCTTGGGGGTGGGGGGTGGGGGGAGGCTCCAAGGGGGACTTCAGAGCACCTGCATTGGTCCTACCTTTCTTTTGCAGAAAGATGTCTTAATTAACTGGTTGGGATAATCTGTAATACTCCTGCTACTATTAACATTTATTTAGATTTCTCTTTTCACTGTTAAATTTCAGAGGCAATTCATCTATTTCTGCTAGCTCCATCATCTATGCCTGCTAGCTCCATCATGTATGCTTGCTAGCTTCTTCATCTATGCCTGCTAGCTCTATCATCTATGCTTGCTAGGTCCATCATCTATGCCTGCTAGCTCCGTCCTGTATGCTTGCTAGCTCCTTCATCTATGCCTGTTAGCTCCATCATCTATGCTTGCTAGCTCCATCATCTATATCTGCTAGCTCCATCACCTATGCTTGCTAGCTCTATCATCTATGCCTGCTAGTGCCATCATTTATTCCTGTTAGCTCCATCATATATGCTTGCTAGCTCCATCATGAATGCTTGCTAGCTCCATCATCTATGCCTGCTAGCTCCATCATCTATGCCTGTTACCCTCACCATCTCATCCCTGTTCTCTTGACTCCCCAGATCACTGCTCCTCTCACCAGTCTGCTCACATTCCAGTTTCACAAGTCACCCAAAACTTCTGAGTCCCAAGTAAAACTCCTTCTTAATTAGCATTTAACACTCACCTCCCTCCCGTGCATAGCTCTGGAATACAGGATGCTGCTAACTGAGGTCACTATAAACTTTCTTTCCTTGCCTCAGTTCTGTATTTTCCTAGCTGAACCAAACCCTCTACACACTCTCCTCCAGTGAGAAGTCTACAACACGAACGTCCATTCCTTACCAGCTATAATGTATAATGACAACGCAGTTGTTCAAACACTAATGTCAGCCATTCGATATTTTTATTCTCCGTGATGCTCCGTGTCTGGCGGCGGCGTTTCGTTGTTGTTGTTGTTGTTGTTGTTGTTGTTGTTGTTGTTTTAATCTTGTTTGTTTCTTTGACTGTCTCTTTGACTTGCTATGTCTGTCACTGCTCTAATCCAGGCTGCCATCTAAGCATCCTGTGATTCAGCAAATTAACTCAGCACATCCTGTGTGCATTAAGTTACTCTGTTTCTACAAAACATGCAATTACTTCTGGTTATTCACACGGTAAGATTCTGGGCATGGCCTCCCAGTCTCCACAGACCGGCCCCACTTTGCCTCTCTAAGCTTTCCCCCATACCCAACACTTAGCAGTCCCTGCACAAATGACCTATGCTGGCTGCTCCAATGTCCTTGCTATGCCACAGAATATCCAGGATGAGTCTCTACCCTAAGCTTCTCTCCTCCTCCCCCTTACCCACCTCCCCTCCCCTTGCTCTTCTCTCCCTCTTTCCCCATTTCCCTCCCTCCATCTTTTTCTACCCTTACAGTGCAGGAAGGGTAGAACCCATGCCATGCCTTCGTGCAAGCTAGAAAAACACTCGTCTACTGAAATAAGGCTCAGTCCCAGCTCCTATTATTTCCTATACAGTAGAGGAAGTCCTGGCTTCTCCTGAGACCTTCCACTTCACACCCCACTGCCACTGTGATTCATGATCCCACTCCTACAAAGTAAGGCGCCAGTGAAATGCCCACAGAGCACCCAAACTGGTCCAGACTACAAGTATCACTCCAACCAAACCAGGAAGCATGTGATGCACGGGGAACAGAAGGACAGGAAAGGAAGGGTCCTCTGGGTTTGTGATGGTGGCATCAAGATGCTACTCCATTACAGAGGGCGGAGGGGGAGGACGGAGAACAAAGGAAGGGTTTTGTTCCGTGGCCCAGTGAAAGTACAGACAGAACCTGACCGTGGTCCACTGAACTCACTCCATTGTTCTTGGTAAAGTAGCTCACCAGATAATACCTTTGTGGGATGTTTGAATTGTAGATGAGTTAACTCATCTGCTTTATGTCCAGTTTCCCAAAGGTCACTGTTCACAAGCACTTCTGAGGGGTAACTGCATCTCCCTTGACACCTGACTGGAGAATAAGCAGCTATTCATTTACTATATTCTTGAGGTCACAGCTAGGGTTCAGACCTGAGGTCAAGAATCTGGAACCTGTTCACTAGGCAGAGGAGGTAACACTGGAGTATACCTCCGATGTCCTTTCCTTTGAGAATAATATCCCCTGACCCAAGGCTTCCAATCAGATGATGACAATTACTGATGCTTTAGACATAGAGCAAAGACTGCTGCCATCCCTAAACCTGTAATGGAATCCTATCTGCAGTCTCCCCTCTCTCTCTCCACGTTGTTTCAGAACTGCTCTGTGATTCACCCCAGCTGTACTCTGCTTGGCTGGGATTTCTATTTCAGAATATTGTAGAGAATCTTTCTTGGTTTAACTACGAAGCGGAGCAAGCTACACAACTGTTCCGTATGTGCAGAGGGGGAAGGAGCTTAGTCCTACTGCAACTTGATATGCCATGCTTTGTTGACGCCCATGGGAGGCCTGCCCCTTTCTGGACAGAAACAGAGGAGGAGTGGGTTGGGGAGGGGGCAGAAGGGAGGTGGAGGGAGGGAACAGGAGAGGAGGAGGAGGGGAAGCTGTGGTTGGGATGTAAAATAAGTAAATTTAATAATAATAATAATAATAATAATAATAATAATAATAATAAAGAATAAGCTGACTGGCTAATCTCCACTTTCACCAAGCTGTATACAAGGGCATCTTCGGCAGTAACTGCATCCCCCTGATACGTCACTGGAGAATAAATAATCTATTCATCAACCAAGGACGCCTGCAGCCCAAATGACCCAATTTGTTCTCAAGTGTAGGTTTGCAGTCGGCTGCTGAAATGCGAACAGAGACTCTGGAGAAACCACGCCATCCTCAGCACCGCTGCAGCAGCAGCAGAAAAGGTCCCTGACCCTTTCCGTATTCTCTGACCCCTTGATCTAAAAGGTATCCTGGAGCCGGGCGGTGGTGGCGCACGCCTTTAATCCCAGCACTAGGGAGGCAGAGTCAGGCGGATCTCTGTGAGTTCGAGGCCAGCCTGGGCTACCAAGTGAGTTCCAGGAAAGGCACAAAGCTACACAGAGAAACCCTGTCTCGAAAAACCGAAAAAAATAAATAAATAAATAAATAAATAAATAAATAAATAAATAAAAGGTATCCTGGGATCAAGTGGATCTGGGTTCCTCGGCACCTTTCCAGGAATCCTTCCTGTACACAATCACAACATGCTGTGGTAGCATCCTCAACTCTTCCTTCCTTCTTGACATAAAAGTCATCTTTCGATCCAGTGATCTCACTTTTGGATAGACATTCAAAGTTTAAAATCAGTAGACAAAGAGGAATCTGCCCTTGAATATATAGTGCGGTTTATTCCCACTAGCCAAGTTACAAGGGACCCTAAGTGTTCATCAGCAGGTTTTGAGAGCTGTGCAGTGGAATACCATTCAGCCTCAAAAAGAGAAAGACATTCCATTATGTATTACAATAGGGCTGAACTTTAGGACACTGTGTCAAGTCAGTAAATCCAGGCAGAGAAAGCTACACTCCACATGCCCCTTCTCATCATGAGCAGAATCCAAAATGACTGAACATATGTCGGGAGTAGAATAGCAATTACTATGGAAGCTGGGAGATGGGAGATACGGATATGCTGGTGTGGGGGATGGGAGATATGGCTATGCTGGTGTGGGGGATGGGAGATATGGCTATGCTGGTGTGGGGGATGGGAGATATGGCTATGCTGGTGTGGGGGATGGGGGTATGGATATGCTGGTGTGGGGGTGGGGGTATGGATATGCTGGTGTGGGGGATGGGGGTATGCATATGCTGGTGTGGGGGATGGGGGTATGGATATGCTGGTGTGGGGGATGGGGGTATGGATATGCTGGTGTGGGGGATGGGAATATGGATATGCTGGTGTGGGGGATGGGGGATGGATATGCTGGTATGCTGGTTAGGGTTTTTTTTGTCAACTTGACACAACCTAGAGTCGCCAGAGAAGACGGATGGTCAGTTGAGAAAATACCCCCATCAGACAAATAGGCAAATCTGTGGGGTCATTTATCTTTATTAATGATGACCTAGTGGGGCGGGGCAGCTCCAAATACAAACTTCTACATGGAAGAAAACTCCCATGGGAAAAATGAGCGCATTGGTTAATTTTTTGATCTGGCTTCCACACTTTTAAAACCGTGTATCTATTTAGGAGGTTATCAGATTGATTTATTTACTTATCTCCTTTGGGGCTGCTAAAGAGAAAGCATCAATTTAATATTAAAAATGATATTCAGCTGAGTAAGTCAAAATGTTTCACATGAACTTTCTCATTAGTCCTCCATGCTACAGGGGTGACAACATTATTTGTCAACATTTATAGCCTTAAAATGGCATCACTGTCTGAGGTTAAATATCTTATTCACAGTCACATGGTCCCTTTGTCATCCTGGAGCGTCTTGTAAGGAAAGATTTGTCTTACTTCACCTACCTGAAGCAGAAAAGGATGTTCATGAGGCATCAATATGGCAGCTTAACAGAGTAGAGCTGGTGAGTAACAGCCCTCAGCCTGATCATACAAATAAAGTTTTATTGAAAGGCAGCCTCAACTCCCCATTAAAGCATTGACTTACCACTCCGGCTGCAGAGCAGCCAAGCTGAGTGCTCGTACCTGAGGCCATCAGCCCAAAGACTAAAGCATACAGCATTTGGCTCTTTACTGGAAAAGTGGCAGTTCACATCTCTAAGTCAGAGAGACCCCAGCCAACACCAGCAGTTCAACAGCACTTCTGCGGGTTACTTCTAAATTGTCAACTGCTACTAGATCTAAAGATGTCTTTATTGTATTTATCTGTTTGGGGGAGGTGGACCAAACATCTGCCGCATCTGCCAGGACATCTGTCCTTTGACTGTGAAGGTCAGAAGACAACATGGAGTACTTGGTTCTTGACTTCCACCACCCAGAGATCGATTGCTTGTCTTCAGGTTTCCAGGCAAGCGCTTTAACCCACTGGACCATCTCTCCAGCCACTAGATTTTGAATCCTTTGGTAAGGAGGATCTTGAACTCGTCACTTTTGTTTCCTACCCCCCACCCCACCACTGTAAGAGCATGGCACCTCGGCACGGGCAGGCTTCCACAAACACATCTTTATTGGAAAGTAAAGCTGTGTTAACTGGCTTCTAAGAAAGTCCCTTATCTGTGTTAGCCTTCCTTCTTCACTACATACTTGTTTCAAAGGAAATCATAAAAGAACAAGGATCAGGAGGGCGGCATTCAAATAGTGTAATTTAAAAGCTCTAAGTTTAAAAACAAGTCTACCTCTCCTTGATCCAAAATTCCGCTTTTCAACAAAGTACCACTTACAGTGTTAGCTGCCTCGCCGGCTGTGGTTAACACCGGCTAAGAGCATACACACTCAGAAGCCAAAAATCCCAAACAGGTGTCTATAGCGTAAAAAGGAAGAAACTTCATTTCCCTGAGACGTGATTCCTCTCCTGGGCCCATGTCACAAGACCGTTCTTGGTCCCCAAATCTGTGTTCCTCCTGCCCAAATGCCACGAAAGACATCCCTCACCATGGTCCTTCCTAATCTTACCATTGCCTAAACATGCAAATTTATGCAAAAGCAAGGTGCTATTTCAGTTCCCCCTGACAGAATCACTTTCATTAAATGATCTTCGTATAAAAACAAACCTCTCGTGCTGAGCTACCCACACACTGGAGACTCAGAACCAGTCTTAAAGTTACCAGGGACAATGAACACATTTCAGGTAATTCTTTTCTTCAATGACATTAGTGGCATTTTAAAGCTACAGATGTTATTTAGGATGAATGGTATTTCTGTAATTTTCATATTATATTAAGAACCCATGGATAAAGCCCTATCTCCCATATTTTATTTTCTCTACATCTTTGTCTTGCACAGATGAGCATGTATGAGATGAAAAGGAATGAGGAAAATAGGGTTTGTAGCTTAGTGGGAGAGTGTTTACCTCACACCTGCATGGCTCTGATTCAATCCCCTGGAAAGGGAGTGAGGAAATATACCCAAGGGAGGTAGGGTCTGTTCATACTAATATGCTTTAAAAATTAGGGAAAACAGCATATGACTTTTCTCAAAAGAAAAAGTGTCAAAATATAGGCTGTGGGAATGATTTGGGTAGGATTTTCTATTACATATGGTTTTACTAAGTACATACTACTTTTTGTTAAAGAAAAAATTCAAAGAAAACCATTAGTAATATATTAATGTTCTTTAAAGTCAAGGATAAGACTCTAGGTCCTATCAAATGTCATGACTAGCAAGTTGTATGTGGTCTGAAGATGATACCGGTGTTAGAGACAATAACCACAGAAGTTGGACAGCTCACTCAACATGCAGAAAGATTTTGTGTAGTTTCTCCACAAAGACCCTGTCTTTGTCAGTGTTCTATTGCTGTGAAGAGACACCATGATCAACTCTTATAAAGCATTTAATGGGGGGTTGCTTACGGTTTCAGAGGTTTAGTATTATCAGCATGGTGGGAAACATGGCGGCATGCAGGCAGACATGGTGCTGGAGAGGTAGCTGAGAGTTCTTCATCTAGACACGAAGGCAGCAGGAAGAGAGAGATACTGAGCCTGGCTTGAGCACTGGAAACCCCAAAGCCCACTCCCAGTGACACACTTCTTCCAACAAGGCCAAACCTCCTAATAGTGCCATTCCCGGGTGACCAAGCATTCAAATCTATGAGCCTATGGGGGCCATTCTTATTCAAACCACACAGAACCCTTCCCAGGCAACAGGTGAACATACAGGAGAACAGTACAGCACTGAGCACTAGAGACCCCAACCCATGCCAACAGCCACCTTTTCTCATGCTGGCTTTATGACCAGGACTCAAAGAGTGTTCCTTCATCCAACATCATCCAACACTGTAATGCCAAAGTGCTGCCCACAGCTTACACTATGGACGCACTTCGGCCTCAGAGCGCTGACTAGTGTTCACAGGGAACGGTGGCTTTGAGCTGCTTATGAAGAAGAGTTCTGTTTGTTTGTTGCTATACAGGGAAGGAAGATCCCTTAAAGGCTGAAGGGACAAAGGGATGCTCACATTCTCCTGGAGTGCACACAGTGATGCCGACAAAGGAAGCTATGCTTTAAGACTGGGTCTGAAAGAGTCTCTACCTGGCCAGGTCCTTCTGAGCTCACTGAAGGCAGGGGCAGACAGATGACATCACTCTGATGCATGTGATCACTGTCTGTCACCAAGTGACACACATTCCCCTCTCTCCCTGAGGACATATCAGCACATAGGTGACAGCCAGCCATAAAGATAAAGCATTATTTCCTCCTAAAACAAATATCAAGTGGACAAGTGGTGGGTCGTTGATTTAGCATGTTCCATAAAATATTCATAAAACAGCCGCCAATTGAGTTGAAAGGATATTGTTAACTCCTCAACTGTACCACCTCCCTATTTTGAGATTAACATACAGAGTGCCCATTGGGTCTACCTTTATTCTAGAAGGCAATGGCCTGCTGGGTAACCTATTCTTTCCTTTGAGGGCAGTTATAAACACACCATCTCCAGGAGTCCTGTGAGGGCCTCCAGACTAGACAAACTAGTCAGATAAAAGCACCATTTCAGCAAACTCCTCAGCTCCTTTTCAAAAAGTCAACCCAAAGGATCCAGATTCCCTCCCTCCATCCCCTTCTTGTCCTCTTTTTATAATTTCATACATGTATAGAGTGTGTTTTGAAAAGACTTAACCCCCATTTGTTTTCCCTTCCCATCCTTCTCCTGATAACCCTTTCCCCCAACTAGTCCTCACCCCACACCAGTGTGTGTGTGCGTGTGTGTGTGTGTGTGTGTGTGTGTGTGTGTGTGTGTGTGTGTGTGTAATTAAGCTTGCTTGGATATGCATTAATGGGGAGCTATTTACTAGAGTTTGGGCATCTTATCAGTTGCTACATCACTGAAATCACCCCCTACCCCCTTTCTCCAGCAACCCATTAACTAACAACAGCTCTTCAGAAGGGTGGGGCCTCTCCCATCCATTACAGAAGGTTGAGTGGCCCCATCTAGTACTCATCTTGTACAGAAAACCACAGCTGCTGTGGGTTCAAGGCTGCACTGGCCATGTCCTAGGATCCAGATATGTCAGAGAGCATTTTGACATTGTAGGAAGAGAGATACAATACAGAGAAACAGGATGTTTGGCACTCCTACTTGGTCTGTGCGAAGAGATTCTTCCCACTCAGCATCAGCAACCACATTTGGATGTGAGCAGCTGCTGCAGGGTTATAAGATGGGATGCATGCGCATGTCTTTCCTTAGAATTTGCCTCATCCCCTAGGGAGTTAGATGGCTTCTAGCAAGTACACATAGCTCAAGAGTAGGCTATTAATAGAAATTGATAAAAATCCAAGGGATGATTGCCAACACTACTCCCAGACTCCAATACAAGGACTCACTCAGTAGAGTAACTATTAGTTCAGGTTAACACTAGTCATTACACACCACTGCTTGCCATAAGCACACACAAAAACATTTCAACAGCACCCTGGGCTCACACCGGCATTTCCTTGAGTGACAGCCAGGAGACAACTGAGTCTCACTGTGAAACCTGAATGTGCCACTTACCACCGTGTGAACTTGGGCCTCCGTATGGAAAACAGAGGTGATAATATTATCTACCTGACAGGATAATTGTGGAGTTTCAATGAGCAATAAGTATAAAGCATTCAAGACAGCTGACATGTAGTAAATGCTTACTAATGAGGCATCACTGTCCCTAAAAGTTTCCTTCCTGGGGTACCTCAAGATATCCCTGGGTCTTCCCACTGCTTCCCTGTGGTCTATGGAGTCTTGGGGATCATTTCATTTCAGCCCAGGGCAGTGGGCTTGGTCATGTGACCTGGCTTGGCCAGCAGCATGTGAGCCAGCACATGTTTCCACGGGCTCTCTGTCTTCCCTCGGCCGTCAGTGTCACATGTCTCAATAGGGGCTGTTCCTCCGGCCTAGATTATAGATCACAAAGACACAGGGCTTGGGAGCAGGTCTGAGGCCAGCTCGCCCCAGATACAGAATGTGGGCAAGAAATAAACCGTTCTTACAAGCCACGGAGACTTGGGGGCTGCTGACCACCGAACAGCTGATTAAAACATGCATTATTGGTTTGGTTTGGTTTATTGGATCAAATTGTGACTTCAACCAAAAAATGTCCAGGAAAACTTTCTTTAAAAAAAAATCACTAGATTAAAAATGGTAAATCTAAACAATAGATTTCTCACAACAGATTAGAGCTGGCCTAATAGTGACAAAGACTTCTTGGAGAAGTGAGTGGATGTAAGTGATGGAGCAATTTTTCCCTTCATCTGCTGACTGTGTCCCTTGATTAAATGTCCCAGACAGCAATGAGCCACTCTGCTGAGCTTATTTCCACTTACCCAGCCCCCTCCTAAGCAGCCATAATATATCTCACCCAAGCCCAATAGTCCCATAAAACAAACAGTTTCTCATTTTAAAGGAAATTCCTTAATGCAGATTTCTTCGTAGTTTATTACCAGGCTTGTTGATTCTCTTTTTCCTGCCCTTTGGCAGGGGTAGGAGCACACGGGGTGGCAGCTTTTAGGAATTTAGCTTATGAAGATCATCCACTGTCATGTTTAACTCTTTCTGCACTCTTCAAAGGGGATGTGTTTCCTCTCTCGGGCTAAAGCACTGTGGCGTTAAATTCCTGGTGGTGTTAAGCATTGGCCACTGCCATTAACCTCTAACAGTCTTTTGGTGTCAGAACCTGGTCCAAACTGCTAGTGGGGGGAGGCTGGAGTCAAGAGGGGAAATGAGCAGCAGCGAGCACACAGCAAAGCCTTCACGCCACGTGAAAGACTAGGAAAAATGAAAGGGGGTGTGTTGAGATGGAACAGCAAGGCATGGGTGAAATGGATGAGCATTACTTGGGTGAAATGGATGAGCATCACTTGGGTGAAATGGATGAGCATCACTTGGGCAATCAGGGAAGGCGCATCTGAAAAGTGCATTCAAGGGGAGGCCTAAAGGATCAGGAGACTGGGCGTGGAACGCACAAGGAGATGCGTTCATGAGCGGCCCTGAGGGAGAAGAGACGAGAACAGTTAAGGAACTGAATGGAACAATGGGATGTTTCTCTTGCTCTCAGCCGTTCAGTGAACGAAGGAGAAACATGAGATGGAGTTGAAGAGTAAGCAAGAGCCAGATTGCAGGCTGTTAGAGGCCTAGGCTTCATTCTGAGAGGAGAAAGAAGACGTGGGAGGATTTTAAGGAAGGAAGCCATGTGCTCTGGTGTGCAGTGGTTAAAGATACCTGGGAACAGAAGGAATGAAGCGAGAGTGGAGAGAGAGAACTATGAAGCCACCACTGGAAATGTCTGTGAGGGAGAAGAGGGGAGAGCAGGAACAGGAAGTGAGCACAGTGGGATGATGGGAGGCACATCCTGGGGGAAAAAACGAAACGAGCAGAAGCTGGGTGTGGGATGGGGAACCCCAAAGGAAGGCTAACAGGGAGGTGTCTGGCCTGAAGGACGAAGGTGGTGATACGGGTTAGGGAGGTGGAGAGACCCAGAGGGGATTCTGTTTAAGGGATGAAGTCAGAATCCTATTCTGAACAACAAAACCAAAGACGGGGGAAGACAACCAGCTCAAAACATCAGGCATGCAATTGGATGTGCGGGGCTGTGAGCTGCAGGAGTCCAGGGCGAGCAGAAAATTTGGGAGTGGTCACCGATAGAGGAGGAGGACATTCTCATGAGAAGAAGGAACTGCAGGATGTTAAAGTCAGAGAGCAAAGAAGTACTGTGAAAGAGTGATACACACACACACACACACACACACACACACACACACACACACAGATAGATACATAGATAGATAGATAGATAGATAGATAGATAGATAGATAGATAGATAGATAGATAGGTAGATAGTGCTTTCACCAAGAGCTGCTGACCCTCCCAAAGCCCAAGCCAAAGTGAGGGGTGTGAAAAACCAAGAAGCCAGTGCTGAAAGAGTCTCCAGACACAAAAGGAAGATCCACACATCACATGCCTCCTGGCAGCCCAAGGCTCTGTGTCTCCAGAGGCAGCCCAAGTCCCCTCTGGAGAGCACTCCCAGGAGAATCAAGGATGACCACTGTGCCATCATCCAATTCCCCTTGACCACCGAGTCACCATGAAGAAGACAACACACTTGTGTTCACTGTGGATGTCAAGGCCAGTAAGCACCAGATCAAACAGGCCATGAAAAAGCTCTATGGCACCAAAATGGCCGGAGCTGATGTCTGTAACGTCTGATGGAGAGAATGCCTGACATGTTCGGCTGCCTCTTGATTATGATGCTCTGGATGTTACCAACAAAGCTGGGATCGTCTAAACTGAGTCCGGCTGCCTAATTCTAGATACGAATTTTTCACTATTAAGAAAAAAAGAGGAGGAGGGGAAGAGGAGGAGGGGGAGGAGGAGAAATCAGCTCAAAGTGGTTCTCAGTAGCCAAAGATATTTATTACAAAAATAAGAAGACTAATTATTCAGTGTAAAACTCAGCAGTCAGTACCTTCAACGAGAGTCCCAAGTCAACAATGTCAGTGACAGGATGAACCACAGTCCCCCACCACCTGACGCACACAGTGAGAGCACAAACATGAACACGGCGATGAACCGAATCGCCTCTCATGAACTGAACCCCGAGGAAGGGAAACTTCTGTAAACTAACTCCGCTTGACAAAATAACCGGCCTGCAATCCACAGAGGCGTCAGGGTCACGAGTGGACTGAAGCCACATTCATTGACGAGGATGGATCTCAGAGACACTGTTGAATGAATGCTGCCATTGAATCAAGTCCCCAAACAGTCAAGGCTGAGCTAGATGGTTCAGACTGCAAAGTTCTAACAAAGGAGCGGGATTTGTCACCCAAGCTGACAGTGGAGCTGGGGCAGAGGGAGTCATGGCCGAGATGTTTAGGTTATAAGACAGTTTGGGGACATCCATGGCACTTCCTGCCCTGCTACTACGATAACTACAGTCACTTCATGAGGGCTCAGGTCAGTGTCACTCACTGAGATACATATGTCATCTGCGCAGTTTGAAAATTACTGAAACAACTGTGTACATGTCTTGGATGCTGACTGTGCGCCAGCTACTGTGTGGAGTACATACACCTGCCTTATCCTTCTGAAACATCTGGAGCCTACAGAGCAGGGACTAGTATCATTTCCCCCATGTTTCCCTACATGAAGACTGAAGCTTGAGGGCTTATTCAACACGACAGCACTCACAAATGGGGACACGTTTCCATTTAGGCTGGCTCCAGGGCTTCCAATGGAACGGCCAGATTCTCCTTTCAAGCGTGGCTTTTCAACATGTGTTAGTAGAATTTGGGGCTGATGAGAGCTTCACTGTTATTTCCCATGGCACTTAACAGCCCGGCTGACTAACTTAACACTCGGCCACTTCTAACAGAACCATCAGAAGTGTGGTGTACGGAGACAGTTTTTAGTCTTTCAACCAGTGCAGAGACTCTGCTTTCAATTAGAAGAAGGAGGTCTTTAAAAAGCCGTTTGAACTAGAAGCCAAAGCGGAGAGACATCGAGAACTTGGGTATGCTCCGGCAGTCTGGAGCTGAGCTTGAGATGGTAACTCATGCACAGGCTTTACCTGGATTGCATCGAACCACTACGATTCACAGGGGGTCGGGAAACAATTGACTTTTCTCCCCTTTCTGGTATGTTTACTAATCTCAAACTGTAAGTTTTGAGGAGTCTGGGGACTTTCTCTTTTCCTTGAAAACCTAGAGCTATGTACTGAGTTACAGCACCATTCAGCGTGAGGCTTCTCCTCCTGAACGCTAATCAGGTGTGTGATGCATCAGAAACAGAGCTGAGGTCAGTCAGCAGGGCCGAAGAAGAGGGCTGCCGCAGAGCACTGCGAGGAAACAAGAAAGATGGCAAAGGGTCTCTGCGTTTCTTTCCTGTCACGGACAGAAAACACGTGTTTCAATGCGGTTAGTAAGATCCGAAGCCAGCACTGCAGCATAGACACTACGCCATTTGCCTGGCACGTGGGAAGCACTGGGTTTGATCACCAGCACCACAGAAGGAAAAAAAAGTCTAAAGATGAAACATTCCTACAATTGAAACTGTATGTAAGAACCGGATCAGTCAGCAAGATGGAAAAGAAAATAAAAATAACATGAAGTCACAGAAAAAAAAGAGAAAAAAAGCATCTAGTAAATATTAAAAGATGTTCAACATGATTACCTATTAAAAAAATGCAAACCAAAAGCATGGAATACCACTTCACATCAACTAGGACAGCATAATGGTTTACTGAGGCTGGCCATATGAAAATGTCACAGACTGGGTGGCTTAAGTCAGAGTCACAACCTGGGAGACTGGAAGTGCAAGGCCAAGTCATCAGAAAGCTAGTTGTCCTAAGCTTTCCCTGTTGGCTTGTAGATGATCACCATCTTGGTGTATCCTCTCAGGGCCTATTCCCTGTCCGCCCCTCTGTCTCTTCATTTAAGGACACCAGTCATATTGGATTACAGACCCATCCTTATGATATTGTTTAATCCGAACTTCTATTAAGGCTTCATCTCCAAATACACTTGCAGAATCATAGACCGGTTCACATTACTATATGAGCTCTTAGAGAGTCATATTTAAGGACACAACAGATGACTGTAACAAGAGGCGGTGGAGATGTGGAGAAAGCGTAGCCCTGGTGCACTGTGGGTGGGAATTTAAAACGATACAAGAAGATGAAAGCGGTCTTGGCATTTCAAAAAGTAAAACAGACTGTAACCACTTCCTTATCAGCCTTCCTCCGAAGAGTGCTCTGCTGTCCACTTGGAAGAAGATGGCATGGGGAAGTGTTTGATGCTTAGGGCCAAGAGTGAGTGCAAAAAGATGAATGGAGCAATTCGAACAATTAAAATAAGTAAACTGACTACTGAGTAATATTCCTTTGCCCAGAGGCACCAGATTCTCCTTCACCTGCTGTCTTCCTGTCCTTCCCTGCCCAGTGGAGGGATCCATCCTTTGGCATGGACAGTTCTAGTTCAACACCAGTTTAAAGGCCACTTCCTTTGGAACACCTTTTCTGAGGTGTCTGAGAGTGACTTCTCTTACCCTACAGGCCACACGCATCCATTGTAGTAGGATGTCAACCCAGTGCTTCTGTTTTCTGCTTTCCTAAGTCCCTCTACAAGTTCATGAGGGTAAGGGATTTCTCCTCCTATCCATCATTGAAGTCCTAGTACCTAACACTACTCCAGACATGTATCAAGCATTTAAGACATGCTTAATAAAGACTAAGTGAAGTAGAACATTTAAACTGGAGGCGAACACGACAACACTCACTGAGACTGTAGACCAACACCATCTGTGAATACAGATGTTAAATCTGAAGCAAACTATGAGTAAGTAAAATACATCACTCTAATAAAAATACATCATGGTCAAGGTGAATTTACCTTAGGACTGCAAGGATAATGTAACAATAGAAGCCTAAGCAGACAACACACACAGAATCACTTTGGTAGATGATAAAAGACATCTGATAGACTTCAAAATTCATCATGGCGATCACTGATCAACTTAGAATGGAAAGGTATTAACTTTGTATAAAGCATCACCGTGCTTCGTGATAAATCAACGGGATGGGAGGCCTTTGAAAACTGTAGCTTGAATAGAGCAAGGAAAAAGAAGAAAATCACAGAGCATTGGGGTGCATCTCAGGGATAGAGTGCTTGCCTAACCTGGCCAAGACCCCAGGCTCAATCTCCAGAGGATAAAAAGAAGGAAGGGGGGAAGGAAAGAAAACACGAAGGGAGGTGGGGAGGGGAGAAAAGGAGAAGGGAGGGAGTGTGGAGAGCCGAGGAAGCCCTGAGTGAGTGTGCACTATTGACAAGGGTCAATGCCTCTGACCCATGGGGACTGGCAAAGTCTTCCTGCGGGTGAAGCTCAGGAACGTGGAGAAGCTTCCTCTGTGTATTTACAAACACTGACCGGTGTGTGCAAAACCTCCACCTGCAGCCTCCTCCTCCAGGCTGACAGCAGCCTGGGACTGACCTGTCCAGGGACCTCCCATGGGGACTAGCAAACCCCTCCTTCTAACACTGTACATAACTCGCTCTACATAATAAAAAGGTCCCCATTTGCTGGGCCGTTGGTATCCTCTATTAGAGTACGCAGTCTACCGATACCAGCTTTTATGTACGTGTGTCTGTATGTCTGTGTGTCTGTCCTTTTCTTCATTCCCTTGTCGTCCCAGTCAGGTTTCTAGAACTAAGCTGTGCACAGCAGTGAGGGAGGGAGACAATTATTCCCAATTATGACTATCTACTCCAATCCTACTAGAAATAATCACAAATCTTACTAAGTTTTATAGAAATGAGCAGGAAGGCTGATTCATGAGAACAGTGTCAAGTTTCCAAGAATAAGCATAAAAATATAGAACTTACATGAAGCAAAATCTCCACTTTAATCTCTAGATTTAATTTAACTCAAGTCCAATCAAGCCAATGAAATTGCTGTCTGAAATTAGAAATTGCATGGCTAAATCTCTTCTAGCAAAATAAGTCATTGAGAATACTTTTTTTAAGGTAAAAGAGACAAAAATCAATTAAAATGACCTTCCTTTATCAGATAGTAAAATGGAACATAACACTAAATTTAAATACTGTAGCACCAGAACAGACTGTCCAAGAATGATCACGGGTGTTCTAGGAAATGCACAAGTAAAACTCATGACTGGACTTGAGTGCAGACTCACTGGGTTTTTCCATGCACACAGAGGAAATGGATTATTTAATAATGTGTTTGTGACAACCAACTTTCGTTGAGAAAGACCGAGATAACTGTTCTTACGCAATTCTTAAATATATCCCACACAGTTTACAAGAACACGCATTTTAGAAGCCAGGCCTGGCAATAAGAACCTGTTACCTCAGTACTCAGACTCAGGCAGGAAGATCCTGAATTCAAGGCTAGCCTAGGCTACCTAGCAAGACCGTGAACGCCACCCCCAATAGAAACTAAAATAAATATTTAAAAAATTCAGTACATGCATTATTTTTCTTATCGCTAAGACAAGACACCCCCTGAAAAGGAACTTAAGGAAGAAAGGATTGTCTTGGCTCATGTTTGAGGAGTCTATGATACCGTGGAGGAGCACCGACAGAGGAGCACCAGGCAGCTGGTCACATGCCTCTGCAGTCGGGAAGCAGAGGGCGATGAATGATACTCAGTGACCACTCGCTTTATTCTGCTTAACATCCCAGTCCATGGTGTCCTCCACATTCAGGGTAGCTCTCTGCTCCTCAGTTAACTCTCTGGAAACACCCCAGACAAGCCCAGAAGGCCATCTCCCAGGTGAGTCTAAATCCAGTCAAGCTGAAAATGAAGATCCACTGCAGCTACTCAGAACACCAAAAGAAAGTTATAATGCTGGAAGAAACACAGCCAAGAATACAAGAGGAATGGCCAGTCATGGTAATTATATTCAACAAATTAATTTCACTAGCCTGTTTTCCAGTATGGAAGAAAAAGGGGAAAAAACAAAAAGATAAACTGGGAAAAGGCTTGATACTCTAGGACAGTGGTTATGAACCTACTGTTATGAATCGTAGTGTAAATATCTGATATGTGACCCCCAAAAGAGTCAAGACCCACAGGTTGAGACTTTCTGCTCTAGGATTTTCCAAGGATAATAAGGAAAAAGGTTGATATTACAAAATACCCTTTGAGAAGGGCCCTGTTTTTATTTGAATGTGAAATGTATGCAGTAAATTCATGCTCTGAATGCTTGGCCCCCATTGGTAGCTGTATTAGTTATTTCTCCTATTGATGTAATAAAACACCTCAACAAAGCAACTTAAGGAAAGGTTTATTTCACAGTTCCAGGGTAAAGTCCACCGTGGCTGGGAAATAACGGTGGCAGGGATCAGATGGTCACCCTGCATCCAGAGCCAGGATGCAGAGGGAGATGAACTCTTGTGTTCGCCCACTTTCCACTTCTTATTCAGTCAGGGACTCCAGCTCATGGATGAATGCTGATCACACTTGGGTGGGTCTTTGCATCTCAAAGTCACCTAGACAATCGTCCAGTCATGCTCAGGAGCTACCCTAAACTAGATCATCCCTCATAGGAATGTCCAAAGGCTTGTCTCTTCGGGAATCTAGATCCTGCCAAACTTGACTATTCACCATCTCACTGGTACAGTTTGGGGGGACAGGGAGTACTGGAAACCTTGGGAGCTGAAGCCTACCTGGTGTAGCAAGCCACTTGGGGGGCGGTTACCGGATCAGACACGCCCCAGGTTTCTGTTCACCTCTGCTTCCTGGTCTAAAGTAACACGAGAACCTTCTTCTACCCCATTCCAATTGTCACGAGCTCAGCTGCTTCGCTGTGCCTTCCCCGGCACGACACACCGAAACCCGAGGCCAAGATAAACCTTTTCCCTATTAAGCTGTTCCCGTCAGGTATTGCGGTCACAGCGATGGAAAATCCTAACATAAGCACTATGGTGATATTTCATAAATAAATACGGAAATAAATACTTGAAGGGGACCATTGAAGAAGTGGTTAAATTATAGCATGGTTACACATCTGCTCATTAAAAAAAATATAACTAATAATACAATAACATAGTTAATTACCTATCTGCTCATTAAGTAATATCACGTAGGTGCCTATCTGTTGAGGTGAAAAACATTCATAGTATATGGTAAGCAGCATGGAGGTTAAGAAATAACCCATGTACTGCCAAGGAATATGGCTATGTTTTGTCTATGTCCTGGAAGGATGAGTGAAGCTGAATTCTAAGACAATACACTTTTTTTTTCAAAGAGAAATGTTCCCTTTTTTTTTTTTTGGAGACAATCCCTTTACTGAAACTGAGGCTCACTATCTAGAAAAACTGGCTGGTCAGCGAGCTCATGGATGCTCCCATCTCTGCACCCCCGCTGCTGGGATTACAGAAGCATGTCATCACGCTAGTTCATTACACTGGTGCAGGGCCCTGAACGCGGGTCCTTATGCTTAGGCAGCAAGCATTTTAATCTCCCCAGTCTTCTTGGCTTTTGTCTATCTATCTATCTATCTATCTATCTATCTATCTATCTATCTATCTATCTATCTATCTATCTATAGACAGGGTCTCAGTATGTGGACCAGGTAGCCTTGGGCTAACAGCGATCTGCTTGCCTCTGCCTCTTGAGTGTTGAGTGTATGCCATGATGCCTGGCTTGTGGCTTCTGTTTCTTAGTTTTGTTGTTGTTGTTGTTGTTTTGAACACTACAGAAATGGGTGTTCCTTAGAGGAAGGGATTGGCATCTGAGTTCTTTGCACTCATAGCTTATTGTAGAGTGGTTCAGCCTGGAGGTTCCAAGTCAGACCTCTGAGGTTGTAACCCTGTTCTTAATTCAGTTTTTATACACGATTCCCTAAACCTTTATTTCCTTCTCTGGAATTTGAGCTAACATGATGCCCTCCCTCATTATGGGGCATTATGAGGGTTAAATCTATTTGAAGGTTTGTGGACAGTGCCTGTAATGGGGTGAAGCACAATGAACTCCATTATTATTATTCTGTAAAAGGCAAATAAAAGACTATATACCCCAAGGCCAGACAAGATGGGACCCTAAGTGACGATGGAGGACTGACAGACAGGCAGAACGATCTAGTCCCATGAAGTGCTGCCTTAGCTTCTGGGGACAGTCTTTTCACTCCCCCCTTGCCCCCAGAGGCTGCAGGTGCATGTTTTCAGAGAACAGTCTGTCTGTAGGCACAAGTACTTATATAACACAAGAACATTTGTCATTTCAGTAGGAATAAGAGAGAGACACTCAACAGCACTCGGTGGTTTCATCAATCACACTTATTAAGAAAGATCTCTCTTGCTGATGTGCGCATGCACGCGTCAGAGAACAAGGTTACCGAAGCAGAAAAACAGAGAAGTGGAAGGTAAACAGGGAATACAGAGGATGCTACCGGCCCAGGTACTCTCCCCAAGGCCAGCGAGTAACTTCCAGCTCCACCATGATCACAGTGAAGGCTAGACAAGTCTGAGGTGCAGGAGGAGACTGAGAAGTGTCTGGCAAGCCCAGATCCCAGTGGCCGTGAGCCTTGGGGACTCTGTGGACACAGGAAGAAGACAGAGGCATGAGATTTGAGAGGTCAAATATGAGTTTCCAAAAGAAAGGGAAAGAAAACGCATGCAGCTCGATGGTGGTGAGACCTGTACAGATGTGCATGGCATCTCCGTCCAGATGTGGCTTTGCGTGGTAAACGCAGAGCGAAGCAAAAACAAACAAATTTACAGCAACTTAGAAAAAAGTGTCGAAAACAGACAAGGTTTGCATTGTGTATTATGTAAGTCTGACTTTCAAAACCCAAACAACAAACTAATGGGCAAGTATGGGGATGTATGGGGGGAAATCAAGGTTTAAGTATGTAGAGGGGACCTAGGGCATTTGTTTTTTATATAAAGGTAGTCATATTTGTGCAATAGGCATTTTTCTCTTATGTTAGAAGTTTTCATATTCATCCCTATTCCAGGGATATAAACCTATTTCTACCATGCTGGCGGCTGTCAATCATCTCATCACACCGAAGCCGGTCCCTTCCTTCAGCTTGTTCATGTTGCAAGCATTCCTCCTGAGGTGGGCTGGAGATTCTGGGGCCATGACACAAAAGGGAAATCAAGCCAGCATTGCCTTAACATTCCTTCCAAAGCCAGCCCTCTCCCTCCATCCTCTCTCCTTCCTTCCTTCCTTCCTTCCTTCCTTCCTTCCTTCCCTTCCCTTCCCTTCCTTCCCTTTCCTTCCTTCCTTCCTTCCTTCCTTCCTTTCCCCTCCCCTCCCCTCCCCTCCCCTCCCCTCCCCTCCCTCCCTCCCTCCCTCCCTCCCTTCCTTCCTTCCATCCTTCCTTCCTTCGGACTCTAAGCCCCAGTTGTGAGAGTCAAAGAATAACAGTTTTCTCCCCTCTAACCTTGTCTCTGGGAGTGCAACAAAAATGGAAGGAGACAGACAGACAGACAGTGAGAATAAGAGTGAGAAAGAGGCCGGGCGGTGGTGGCGCACGTCTTTAATCCCAGCACTTGGGAGGCAGAGCCAGGCGGATCTCTGTGAGTTCGAGGCCAGCCTGGGCTACAGAGTGAGTTCCAGGAAAGGTGCAAAGTTACACAGAGAAACCCTGTCTCGAAAAACCAAAAAAAAAAAAAAAAAAAAAAAAAAAGAGTGAGAAAGAGAGAGGAAAAAGGGAGGGAGGGAGCTACTTCCAGACTCAGGAAAGAAGAAGAGGGGTTGGCTGGGTTTTTTGTTTTCGCTTCTGAGAAGGCTCAGCAGCCAGGCAGTGATGGAACATTAATTACCAAATCCTAGAGCAATACCATGAGTCACATACCATAAGGAGACAAGTTTTGTCAGTTCATGTATTTGTAACTGAGGATAAAGAAGGTCTTATGATGACAAAACCTTCAACGTGACCTTCTAGCTTACTGTGTACCCTAGACAGCCCCAGGAAGAACTTCATTTACACGTTTCTTCAACACCCTCAGTGGGTCTTTTGTCAGAAGAACCATTATACTCACTGGCCTCATACTGGAGCCTTCCGAAGTCACTCATACTGTCACAGACTCTTAATAAGCAGAGTTGCTTTTTATTTTAATTTTCCAAGAAAAAAAAAGACATTTTTCAAGAAATGACAGAAAACAGTAATCTTCAGAGGTGTTTCTTCGTGGAACAGAAAGAAAACGTGCCTGTTTCTAGGTCAGAGGAGAGCCATTTCTTGCTGTTCTGGGTGGGGTCAAGCCTTTTCACAAATCTTCTACTTCACTCTGCTCACAGAGTGTGGTAGTCCGTGCCCTCCCGCGGGAGGACCACGGATGCTGCCCCGTGGTGCAGGATGACACACAGGAGAGGCCTGGATTTCCAGCCAGCGAAAAGAGGGACTTCTCATGCTCACCATCTGTCCATCTCCTGTCCAGTGAGTGAGTGGATCGTAATCTCAGAGAGAGTCACAAGGCTGATGGCGCAGAGCGGAGGAGGTCACCGATAGCTTCACTGTGCAATGTGCTCAGTCCCAGAAGAGAAGTCGAGGCGAGGTGTGGTATGCTATGTTAGTCCCATTGTGTGGCGATAAGGTGTCTGTTTCAGTCCCTACCCTACAGTCCAGAGGATCAGAATATCTCAACAATGACATCCTGTACACCCAGATGTGGCTTTTTTTTAAACCCTCACCCCCACTTTTTTCATGTTTTTAAAATGTTACCTGCATTTGGACAGGATGAAATAATGGGGACCAAAATTGTCCCCAAATTGCTAACAGGGAAGACTGAATGCCCCAAGTAGGAGCATAAGGGAGACTATCCACTCTCACTAATTCCACTCAACACTATGCTAAACCCAGCCATTGCAATAAAAGAAGAAAAAGAAATAGCCTAGAGCTTGAGAAGGAAGAAGCAAACTTACTTTTATTTGTGGACAACATGATTACATTAGTAGAAGAACTTATGGAACATATTTAAAAAAAAGCTTTAAGAGCTGGTAAGTGAGCACACCAACATCATAAGATGTATGATCACAAGATGCGTGAGATAAAGTAAACTGTAATTATGTATACTAAAAACCAAGGGCTTGACATCTACACTTTAAAAAGGACCATATTTTTTCCTTTTACACTTATTTTATTTTTTGTGTGGAGAGGTACATGAGCTTGTGGAAGTCAGAGGACAACTTTTGGGGATCTATTCTCTCTACTATTTGGGATCAAGGAATCAAACTCAGGTGTGGCAGCAAAGCGCTGTTACCCACTGAACATTATTGTCAGACCAACAATAGTTTTAAACTATTCAATACTGAGGAAAACTGTGATAGAAGATATAAAATACACACATGTCTGTGCTGTTTGCCCCCACCGCCCGAGGCAGGCCTTACCTGGGGTTGCTTTGCGGCTCTCAGCATCATTCTGTCTTTCTTAGTCAAACAAGGCACAGTTATTTGCACTGCTTGAGTTACCACAGGCTTGTAGCGAAAACATTTCATCAGCTGGCTTCTTACACTGAAAGTTTTATGTCAACTTGGCACAAGCGAAAGTCACCTGAGAGGGAACCTCAATTACCTCAACTAAGAAAATGCCTCCATAAAATGGGGCTACAGGTAAGCCTGTAGGGCGTTTTCTCAATTTGTGATTGACAGGTGAGAGCCCAGCCCATTGTGGGTGGTGCCATCTCTGGGCTGGTGGTCTTGAGTTCTATGAGAAAGCTATGCTAAGGAAGTCATTGAGCAGCACCCCTCCTTGGCCTCTGCATCAGTTCCTGCCTCCAGGTTCTGGCCCTGCTTGAGTTCCTGTCCTGACTTTCTTCGTTGATGAACAGTGATTTGGAAGCATAAGCCAAATAAACTCTTCCTTCCAACTTTCTTTTGGCCATGGTGTTTCAACAACAGCAATAGTAATCTTAACTAAGACAGAAATTGTTACCAAAGTGGAGTATTGCTGTGACAGACCTGACCATGTTTTACGGAGAATTGTGGAGGGACTTCGGAGTTCCGGGCTAGAAAAGCCATTGAGTGTTGAGAGCTCATTGGACTGTTCTGTAACAGCTTGGAAGATAAGATATTGAGAAAAGTGCAGATGATGAAGGCCTGGCTTGAGAAGTTTCTGAGGGAAGCAAAGACACTACCAGGCCAATTGTTGTAAAGAATCTGTGGTGTCTGATCTACTGGAGCTGAAGAAACAGTTGTAATTAACAAGAGACTAGAACCACTGAAGCAAATCCCTTCCTTTGCTGGGACAACGGATGCTGCTCAGCTGAGGCTGAAGAATCAGCTGTGATTAGGAAGAGATCAGCATCACTGAGGTGAAGTCTTCTGGGAAGTGTTTCCTCAGAGTCAGCACACAGAGGCTGTGTTCCAGAGGCAGCCAAGGTTGTACCTCATGCTGGCAGCTGAACTTGGCAGTGTAAGAGTCACCCAGGTGGTACTGGTTTTGAAGGCATGAAGGGGTCATGGAGAGCAGCCGAGGCTCGGTACTGTGAGAGGTCAGGAGAGGTCACGGGTGAAGGGGCAGCCTCAGTGGCAGTTGAAAGCCCAGGACTGAAGGGGTCATGCGGAGAAGTTGAGGCTTGACACCGTGAAGAGAGCCCAGGAGCGTCTATGGGTGAAAGTGCAGCCCAGGTGCAGGAGGAGACCCCAGCATTTTGGAGATGCCGGTACCCTGGGATGACACCAAGCAAAGCATCAGCCTTGGAGGGGAGCCTGCCCAAGCTGAGAAGACAAGCCGTGTGCTGCAGAGGACAGAGCCAGGGAGGTGAACGGAGCTCCTCCTTCTTTTTTCAGGATGTCTCTTTTCCAAAGTACTTTAAAAAAAATTGTGTGTGTATCTGATTGTCTATACATGCATCATATGCATGTGGATTCTGCAGAGCCCAGAAGACAGGGCCAGATCCTTTGGAGCCTGAGTTACAATCAGTTAGTTATAAGCTGGCCAGTGTGGGTGCTGGGAACTGAACCTGGGTCCTCCGAAAGAGCGGGGTGTACTCTTAAGCACTGAGCCAGTCCCCAGTGCCTTTGACCCCAAGCACTACTCTGCTGTTGTTTTTGTTTGTTTGCTTAGACAGGGTCTCACCATGTAGACCAGGCTGGCTTCGAACTCACAAGATCCATCTGCCTCTGCCTTCTGAGTATTAAAGGCGAGTGTCACCACCAGCTGGTGCCAAGGACTATTTTTCCCTTCTTTCATATTTATTTCACTAATAAATAAATGCTCTTCTTTTTTTTTTTTTTTGGTTTTTCGAGACAGGGTTTCTCTGTGTAGCTTTGTGCCTCTCCTGGAACTCACTCGGTAGCCCAGGCTGGCCTCGAACTCACAGAGATCCGCCTGGCTCTGCCTCCTGAGTGCTGGGATTAAAGGCGTGCGCCACCACCGCCCGGCAAATGCCCTTCTTTTAACACAACGTATAAAGTGCTTATGAGGTGAGAAGAAACTGCTGTATTTATCTTCGTCTCAACAAATCCAGCTTAATTTCCATATATTTTAAAGCTCGGATCACCTTTCTAAATTGCTTTTTTTACATTTTAAAAATCCTTTTTAGCTTTTTATTTATTTTTTTAGATTTATTAATGTGTGTGTGTGTGTGTGTGTGTGCACATGCATGTAGGTGCTCACAGAGGCCAGAAGACAGTGCCAATTCCCTGGCGCTAGTGTTACAAGCAGTTGTGAGCCACCGCACATGGGTGCTGGGAACCAAACTTGGGTCCTCTGGAAGAGCAGTGAGTGCTCTTAACCATGGAGCCATCTCTCTCCAGCCCCTACTTGCTACATTATTTTAACACTGGGTGCAAGTTGAAGGAGGCCACATGTTGCTAACTGCAAGACTTTTGACAGAACAAATGCTCGGCCATTACTGGACTGAATTATAGTTTTTCTTACATTTTATATTCATGTTTATTACTTATTTGTTGACTGGTGGTTGACTGACTGATGGGAAGACAAATCTAAAATCAAAGCGCTACCTTATTTTTTCACAGAAGAAAATAAAAACATTAACAACAGCAAATACGTAATTTCTTTGATGATAATGTCGAAACTCTACCTACGGGACACATTGTCCTTTGGCATTTTCATGATCTCTAAATTGATAGCTAGTGTACTCTGTACAAATGGGAAAATGCAATTTACATCATCACCAACTGTTCATGTTTCTAAATAAACCATTTCTGATGGGGAAAAATGGGGTTTTCACACTGCAAATACAAGGAAATCTTGGATATAGGCGTGGCCAATAGTTGAGTTCTGAAGTGTTGACTCAGAGTGAGGGAGCTACAAGAATGACCAGGCCTCCCACAGCTCCCTCCTGTTGTTCAGGATTGCAGATGAGATCACATGTTAGCGCTCTCTGCTTCCGGAGGCTAATGGTGATGTTTGCCAGATGCTCCCCTGAAGCAAAAGACAGGGCAAGCTTATGGGAGACAGGAGTCCAGAAGGGGAGACCTAATTGCACCACACTAAACACAACTCAGATTCCTGACCCTGTGTGACAGCACTCACTATCCCACAGAAGCAGTGCACACCACACAGGCAATCCTAACAGACTCATAGTCACGGTAAAACAAGAAGGCTACAAATGTATATCTTCTGCATTATTTCAAAATGCAATCAATATGAAATTACTGACATCTGCATATTTTAAATCACCACATCACTGAGACTGGTCAGTATGGATTTTACATTTACAGTGTTTCTCAGCTCAGGCTGGTCACACTTCCCATGCTAAGTGTAAGCACGTGTAACTAATGGCACCATAGTGGACTATACAGATCTAACATGTGACAGGGATTCTGTGTGGTCTCATTTATCCCCACAGCTGAGGTACAGCGGCAGACACAGACAGGGCTAAATGCTGGTGAGTTCTAACTCCAAGTGCTTACTCTAAAACTGCAGAGTCTCACTGCAGCCATTGGTGGAAGGGTTACCTATACCTATACAATACCTAATATTCACAGTATGGGGAGCACTCTGACAAGGTCTGGGGCCTATATACTGCACCCTCCCTCCAAAGGCTCGGGGATCATTGGAGAAGAGTGGGAGGAAACAGTGTAAAAACCAGAGGGAATGGATGACTACAGGGAAACATCTGGACACATCAGGGCAGCTGCACAAGCCCAATCCAGATCAAACCTCAGCAGGGAGAGGGTAGCTGGGCAGACAATCCCACCCCTGGAGGTGGAGAGATTGGCAATGGTCAGCTGCTGGGAAAGGAAGAGTCGATTTTCTCCAAGAGTGTAGCCTCTGGTAAGCTAACCACACTCCAGTGGAAGACCATACATTCAAAAGTATTTCTCAAATTAGTCTTGAAGAGTTACAGGGCACACAGTTAGGTGGCTATGGAATCAAGGGATCTTGGAAGAGTTGGGGGATGATACAGTCAAGGCATGTACAAATCTCTCAAAGAACTAATAAAATTTAAAAATACAAAGACAACAACCTGTGCACAATCCTACAGGCTACATGGAAATCGGCTTGTGAAGGAACAGAGGAAGGAGGCCAGAGGGAAAGGGGTGAGGGGATCTGACACAGCGAGACACTGAACAGCCAAGAGTGAGTGGAGAAGCAAAGCGGTGAGGGACGAGGCCACAGGCATGAGCAGGGCCACAGTCAGGAGTCTCGGTTCCATCCTCAAAGCCATGGGGAAGCCGAGAGCGTCCCAGCAGAGCAGAGACGTGAAACAGAGCCACGTGGATACTGAGAAGTGTGCTCAAGCTAACGAGGAGAGAGAAGCAGATGAGCTAATCTGGACAGCAGACAACTTAAAACACCTCTCAGCTCCCCAGAAGTCCAAATTCCGACAGACAGCACAGTTGAAGACGATGGGTAAACGACGGGCCACATAGAAGCTACAAATTAAGAGAAAGGAGCTGTATTGATCTTTGATCTTTTCTTAATTTGAGGGTTTCACACAGGAGCACACTGTGTTTGAATACTTTCCATGCCCCTCCCCATCAACTCCTCCTCATCCCTCTAACAACTCCCTCTCAAATTGATGACCTCTTCTCGCTTTATTTTTGATACACACACACACACTCACACACACACTCACATACACACACACTCACGCAGAGAGACACACAGACACACACAGACAGACAGACACACAGACAGACACACTCACACACAGACACACGGATACACACACACACACACACACACACGGATACACACACACACAGAGACACACACACAGACACACACAGAGACATACACAGACACATTCACACACAGAGACATACAGAGACACACTCACACACACTCACACAGACACACCAGACACACACACACAGACACAAAGAAACACACAGACACAGACACACACACACAGACATATTCACACAGAGACACACACAGACACACTCACACACACTCACACACAGACACAAAGAAACACACACAGACACACTCACACACAGACACACACACAGACACACTCACACACAGACACACACACACAGACACACTCACACACAGACACAAAGAAACACACAGACACACACACAGACACAGACACACACACACACTCATACACAGACACACACACAGACACACACACAGACACACACACACACTGAATCTAGTTAGTGTTGCCCTTACTTGCACTTGTTTAGGGTGACCCATTAGGATTGGGGTCTTGTCTCTGAAAAGAAAAAGAAGAAAAAGGAAAACGGATTCTCTTCTTCCAGCAACCATGAATACCTGTATTGAGCTTTCACCTTAGCAAAAAGAATTAAGGTAATTCTAACACGTTTTCAAAGAAAGATTAGAACAACAATTGTCTGATAACAGTTGGTGATTAATTGGATATTTAAATATATTAAGTTACTTATATTCTTCTAAATCCTGTACAATTTCTTGAACATGTCTGTGGTGGTTTGAATAGGAAAGGCCCCATAGGCTCATGTGTTGAATGCTTGGTCCTTAGGGAGAGGCACTACTTGACAGAAACAAGGGGGTGTGGCCTTTTGGGGGTAGGTGTAGCCTTGTTGGAGGCAGTGTGTCACTGGGGGTGGGCTTCGGAGTTTCAAAAGCTCAAGCCAGGCCCAGTGTCTCTCTCTCCCAGCTACCTAAAGATCTAGATGTAGAACTCTCAGCTCCTCTTCAGCACCATGTCTGCCTACAAGCCACCATGCTGCCCATCATGACGACAATGGACTAAACCTCTGAAACTATATGCAAGCTCCAATTAAATACATTTCATGATAAGAGTTATCATGGTCATGGTATCTCTTTATCATAATAGATCAATGACTAAGACAATGTCCCAACATGCTACTGTTAATCGGACACTTGGGGATTTTTTTGATTTGTTGTTTATGGTTACAGTGTGACAGGATGGTATCATAGAATCCCTGGTCTGCAAATCTGCTCTCACTTAATGGAACTCATGGTCACAGGATGGCTCAGACAGCAGAAGCTGGAGGGTATCATCCACGTGTCTTTTGTGTTTCTACAGCAAGGCGAGTTCAAATCCACCACTTCATGGTCTGCACCTGTCTCCAGCACTCTACCGGAAACCTTTGTAGAGCATGGAGTCAGCGTTCCTCATTTTTATAACCCCAGTGCCGAGCACTGTGCCTTATCCACATTAAACTCAAAAAAACCTCGGTAAACTCCATCTCTGCTGTGGCACCTCCTGGTTTGGGCCAAGGCACAATCATCCCCATGGTTGCAAAGCCCCAGGGTAGAGCGCATGGCGGGAAGAGGAGGGGCAGATTATAGTTCATCTTAAAGCTTGACTCTGTGAAGTAGGAGCTAATCTACCCAGACGGAGCCTCTAAATCCTCCTAAGAAACAAGTCAGGTATCTGGTCATGCTGGCTCAGCACGTTCATTCCAGCAACACTCCTTTGGAGGTGAAGCCAGGTTGATTTCTGTGGGTTTAAGTCCAGCCTGGTCTATGCAGTCAGGATTATATAGTGAGACCCTGGGGGAAGGGGTCAGTTCCGGGGCTGGAGTGCAGCTCAGTGGTAGAGCACTTGTCTAGCACACAGGAGGCCCTGGGTTATATCATGAGGTGGGGCAGTTCCTATAAAGTCCAAATGTTTTCATCTTTATTTTCCCAGAGTAAATAATGACTTGTTTGATGAAAAGAAGAAGAAAAGCCTTACAACTAAGCAAGACCAATGAGCCGTTCTGTTAAGAATTGTTTTTTGTAACAAATCCCCCTAATTGTTTGATGTATCTTCTTAGACAATGAAGACTAAATACTAGCTTGATAAATTTTACCTCAGCCATATTTTTCTTGTTGATCTCCTACTATTTAGTCAATGAGGCCAAAGTTATAGTTTCATTTTGAAGTATCTGTAGTGCTTTTCCAGTTATCATAGAATAGATACATACATACATATATATATATATATATATATATATATATATATATATATATTATTCTTTAAAATTTCCCCTCCAGCTTCATCAGAACTGAAGGTGTCAGCAGATGATGTGATGGCCCCTTGTCAAGAAGCATTTGCTGGGACAGAATGGAAGATGTGTCCTGCAGACCAACCGTGAGACCAAACACCAGGCCGAAAACCCTGGAGAACAAATGGCGATGGGGGAGGGGTGGGGTGGGCAGGGACAAGCGTGAGACCAGGAGGCACTATCTCAGGCTGATGATACAGCTCTGTAATGATCTTCCACAGGTCTCCAAGTCATGCCCCACAGCCAACTTTACAGCCTAAGATCAGCAATAAATTTAAATCAGCTATTACTTTAGACTCTCAGACAGTTTGAGATAAAATCATTCCCTGCCCATTTATATTGGAACAACCATTTATTAGTGTGTATGTATATTCTTTTTTTTACCAGCATTTCTTACATTGCGATTACTTCACACCAAACACATACATAAACACACACACACACACACACACACACACACACACTTTTTCTCTCTCTAACACAGGCACACTCACATTCCTCCACACTCCCACCTACTTACACCATGCACACAGGCATACACAGACACATATATGTACACACACACTCATTTTCTCTTTCACACAGGTGCCCACACACACACACAGGCACACTCACATTCCCCACACTTACACTGCTTATACCATGTCTCTCTCTCTCTCTCTCTCTCTCTCTCTCTCTCTCTCTCTCTCTCTCTCTCACACACACACACACACACACACACACTCATTCTCTCTCTCACACAGGCACATACACGGGCACACTCACATCCCCCACACTCACACCTACTTATACCATGCACACAGGCTTACACACACATACCTCTGCATACATAGACACACACACACACATACACATTCACACACACACTCATTCTCTCTCACACAGGCACCCCCACACACACAGGCACACTCACATTCCCCACACTCACACTACTTACACCATGCATACAGGCTCACACATGCACACCTCTACACACACACACACACACACACACACACACACACACACACACACCAGGAAAGACTGATAAGATGGCACTTGATGACAAACTCCTATCTAATTCACTTAAATTCACTCACTTGCCTGGGCTTCAATCTCTCCCACTAAAAGAAAACATGATGGAGAGGCAGTAATATCTCCCTCTTCCACCCATTGTGGCATCAATGACAATGTAACGGGAGTGTCCCTTTGTGCCAACTGCCTGCAGACAGCAAGTGCGTCCTTGGAGCTGGCTTTGGCTGCCGGGAGCCCAGTAGAGATTTAATGAGGCCTTCCAGACTGAAGGTCACAGCATGCGTGCGCTGAGGAGCAGCTCTCTAAGGAGAACCAATACACTAATCCCAAAGAGCTGCATACAGCGGCTCAGTGACGCCTGAGACACCTTGAGAGAAGGAACAGGATGCCCTGTGACAGCATTCCATAAGGACAGTCATCTCCACAGCCAGGTATCTACCTGAGGATGTTATGAAGGAAGCCGAGCCCATGCAGCAGGCGGGGGTTTTTGTGACCTGCTTACTCCACAAAGCCCTGTCCTCGCGTCTACCTCTGCTTCTAAAAATATTAAGTCACCTTTCACATAAATACCAGGGCAAAGGATGTGAGAAAAGGGAACTGCAGAAAAAGTTTCAACATGAAAAACATTGTTCTTTTTAAACTACACATACTTAGTGCTCTGTATCTAAGGACTCTTGTCATAGGTGTGTGCGTGTGTGTGCATGTGTGCATACACGTGCATGTATGTGCACATATATGAACGAGTGAGTGCACAACACCCCTCTTCACTCCACTAAAATTCTTTTTCTTACTATATTCTAGAACTTACTGTGAGAAAAGTGGGGGCAAATCAAGAGAATAAGAAACCAAGAACCACAAAAAGCAAACCCATCCTAGTCTTGTTTCCAATACTGGGGGCTCCTAAGAAAGAGACCACAATCATGCCCAAGCTGAAGCTAGCATATATAAATGTCTGTGGGTGAGCATTTCCCAGGCTGAAATTCATTTTCATCACATTTTCAGAATCGCTGAGATTTACCAGGCATGGTGGCTCACATCTGTAACCCTAGCTTTTAGGGTGCAGAGGCAGGAGGATTTCAACAAGTCAGAGGCCAGTCTGATCTACACAGAGTTCTGAGCCAGCCAGGAGAGAAAAAAGACTGAGATTCAAAATGGCTTAATGATTTCTATGAAGAAGTCATAAGCAAAGTACAACTCTGGTTCCTTGGAGACTGGGACAAATGAAATTGGGTGTCAGTTGGAACAGAAAGAGACTAGAAATTTTCATCTTAGAGAACAGAAACACTCAAAACACTATTGATTCAACCTTCATCAGTGAAAAGATCCATGCAAGATTAAGGGAATGGAGAATGAGCTGGAGGGGTGGCATCATCCCTCGGCAGGAGGGCAGGACAGTAAGCATGCACCCAGACCTTAGATTCCAAATGCTATTCACCGTGGCAGTCCTTGAAGGGGGGACTTCATGTCTGCTCTGGGGCAGGGAAGAGGTGAGTCAGACACACCCTGTTGGACCATCAAGCAAGGAGTCCTTCAAAGACTCATTTATAGGATTGGGTCAAAAACTGAGGAGGCTTCAGGAGATTTCTACAAGCCAAACCTAGGATGATGTGAGCATCTGAAAGAATAATGACAGTGTTTGAGGGCGAGTTCCTGGAATTGATCCTCACCATTGGGGAAAAGGACAAGAGATGATAGACAGACAGGCAGATGACAGATAGATAGATGATAGATAGATAGATAGATAGATAGATAGATAGATAGATAGATGATAGATAGATAGATGATAGATAGACAGATATGATAGATGATATAGATATATGATAGATAGATAGATAGATAGATAGATAGATAGATAGATAGATAGATAGATAGATGATAGATAGATAGATAGATAGATAATAGATGATAGATATCGATAGACAGACAGGTAGGCAGGCAAGCAGGCAGAGGCAGACAGACAGAGAGAGAGAGGTTAGATAGATAGATAGATAGATAGATAGATAGATAGAGTTCTAATTGAAATCTAAAATGAAAAACCCAAAAAGGATGAGAAAAAAAGAGTACTACCAGAAAGCAAATAAAAGAGAGAGGAAGAAAATAATGAAAACTATCCTTACAAAAGAATGCCAACTAATACATGAATGTAGAGGAAATAATAATAAAAAAGGAGATTCAGCAAACTCCAGATTTTTAGACAAAGGTCATAAATGAATGCAAAAACCACTTGGTGAAATGTTTTTTTTTCTTCATTTTATGTGTATGGGTGACTTGCCACTTGTATGTCTGTGCACATGTGTGTGCAGTGCCCACAGAGGCCAGAAGAGGGCGTTGGATCCCCTGAGAATGGAGTTACAGCTGTTGTGAGCTGCCAGGTGGGTGCTAGGAATTAAATCTGGGTCCTCGGGAATAGCAGTCAGTGCTCTTAAATGCTGAGCCATCTCTCTATGAGGACACATTCCTTACTACAAATTTTCCAGTTCCCAAGCCCAGATTTTAGAATGAACACAGCATCAGATCTTCTAACTAAAGAGTATCATGGGTAATGGGCAGTAATTTTATTATGGCACAGTGGGATTGGACAGCCAGATGTTGTCCCTGTGGCCACTTGTTCTGCTTGGAAACACCACAGTCTGTAATTGTTTTACGATCTTCTCCTGGGCTTTATGGAAAATGAATAAATAAAAACAAAACAACTCTTCCTGTTGCAAGATATTTGATTACATTATGTAAAGATATGTCACTGTGATTGGTTTAATAAAAAACTAAACAGCTAATAGCTAGGCAGGAGGTATAGGAGGGACTTCTGGACAGAGAACTCTGGGAGAAAGAAAGGTGGAGACAACAGACAGATGCAGAGGGAACAAGACATGCAGGAGGAGAGGTAAAAGCCACAAGTCACATGGTAGTGCATAGATGAATAAAAATGGGTTAATTCAAGTCATAAGAGCTAGTCGGACAAGCCTAAGCTATAGGCCAATCTTTTATAATTAATAGTAAGTCTTCGTGACATTTTTTGTGAGCTGGTGGCCCAAAGAAAAATCTGGCTAAACTTTCTCATCTGGGGATAGAGAAAGACAACACAGGAAACTTGGGCCATATGTCTTCAACAAGTGGTGGAGAAAAAGAGATTCACTACTGATGAAAAGAAAATGGAGAACCACGTCAAGCAAATACAATGTTACGATCCCTATCTGGATCCTGATTCAAACTGTGGAAAGATATTTGTACAATGGAAGCTGGGGATGCTGACCAGACATCAGATAGTAGAAGACTGGTGTTAATTTTTCAAGGGTGTTTTTGTGATGGATTTTAGAGAGTACTTTTGAAACAAGATAAATATTGAAGAATTTATAAGTAAAATAATACAATAGCTAGATTTTGCCTTAAAATACCCCAGTAGGGTGACAGTGGGGGGCTGCACACCATGAAGGATTCATCCTATATGGTTATTTGTCCACGGTGGGTGATGGGCTTGCAAGGGCCCATCTATCTTCTCTAGTGTTGCGTATGTTTAGAAATGTCCATGATAAAGACATGGTTCTAAAGTAAGAAAGCCATTTTAGCTAGAGGCGTGAAGAAAGTGTGGTCCAGTGGGATACATGGCTGCTTATGGAGGTTCTGGGCTTACACAGTTCATTTCAGTTACTGTTTACTTCCGGAATGCTAGCCAGGTTCCAAGGTGTATAGAACTCAGCCATATTCAGGGCTCCTTTAAGGGCCACAGAGAATGTGGTGGTTCCTAGTGTGATCCACAGAGCCAGATGGTTTGGACTGCAACCCTAACTCTGTCCATGTCTTCCTGAGGGACGGACACATACCTACCTGCGGCTGACTAAACTATGTCACCTCGTCACAACTGAATGTTGAAGCACCCACCTCCAATGCAACTGCATTTGAAAATGGGAGACAGCTAGGGTTAGGTGGAGTGGGGCGTCTTCATGAAGGGCTAGTGGCTTTATGAGAGGAAGCTCTCCTCTCTTCCCCTCTTCATTGACACCTCTCCCTGTGTGGATAGTGAAGGCAGTCCTAGACAGAAAGGAAGAAGGCCATCACCAGGAACTAAATAGGCCAGCCCCTTGGCCTCAGACTTCCCAGTCTTTAAAACAGTGAGAGATAAATATGTCCCAAAAGGAGAGAGAACAGATATCTCCAGAATCTAGAGTTGGGAGAGCAGCAAGGCAGGAAAGAAAGGTTGGATACTGGGTGCAAAATATAGTTAACTGGGGGATTAGTTCCAATGTCCATACACAGAAGGGCAAGTGTCACTTACAACAGTGACTGTTGACTTCAAAGTAACTAGTGGAAAGACTCTAAAGAGTCCCCAAGCCCAAATGATTGTGTAAGGTGGCAGAAATGCTAATTACCCTGACCTGATCATTACATATTGTATATGTGTCAAATGATAATGCTGCACCCTCTAAGTACAAAATCATATGTCAATTAAAAAGCTAAAATGAAGAGCATTATTCACGAAATAGGTAAGTAAATGAACTATATGTTATTTAAGACACACGGCTACAGCAGTCCAAGCAGAGTGGTGTATCCCCTCAGGAGATCCACAGAGAGTACTTGGAAGCCTCACGCAGTCAGCACTCAACACATGTCAGCTAGTATTATCAATATCCCGCAGCTATTACATTAAGACAAACTTTATGATGTGCCCTCTACTGCCCCTGAAAACTTCATATAAACAACTGTCTCACTTTGATAGCCATCAACTTAACACCATTCCAGATTTCCTAAAATTGGACGGATGTGGCATTTGGTTGTGACATATCCATGCTCATAACAGATTGAAGAAACATTATGCTTCTGCATATTAATTGACAAAAAAATTACCAAGATGCAGAATAGCAAGAAATCATCCCATCTGCCCTTTAGTGAGTCACTTTACGCAGAAATACATTTTGTCCTGAAGCAATAGTCCCCAGTACTCATTTGTGAATATATATAAGGTCACAGCACCATAAGCATGGCTGGGACGTGCCCATCAACTTGATTGATTGCTGATCCTGATTGAGATTTTGGAACACGACAAAGCCAGCGTGTAACAATGAAGGGGACCTCTGCCTCCTCTCCAAGAGAGAATTTGAGGAAATTTGAGGAAATGGCTGATGGTACTGAGGTCTGGGTATGAAAGTCGGAAGGGAAGGCAAGTGGTCGCTGCTGGAAGCGGAGAGCTCCTGAATCCACAGAGCACGTCAGGACCTAACTACCAACAGCAGAAACAGCACATGCTCATTGCTTCTTGTGAATGGAAACACGAAGAAATAAAACAGTAACTCTGGGTGTTAATCAGTGAGAATCACAAGCGGGGCTGTGGTAATGTTCTGCCTTAGTGTGAGCAATAAGAGGATATGATGTCTGTGGAGAACTTTAAAACACAAACTTACTTTTAATTCTCGTAATGCAGTGGCAATTCGGGATAATAGCCGAGTGTTCCTTTCCCCTGAAGTCTTGCTGTGTAAGTTCTAAAGTATCACTACGGTCCTGTCAAGGTCTAACCCTCTACGTGTTAGCACATTTTTGTTTTGTGTCTTCAATAAAAATTTATTGTGCATGGCGGTTAGTTTGGAGAGTGCCCACTGATGTACTCTGCGCTACACTGCCTCGTTTACTCTGGCTCACATAGCCAGCCCTGTCAGGCTATAGTGCACAGCCTTAACAGCGGGTTCCAGATAACAGTGTTTCCCCAGCACGGCCCTATGAGTAAAAAGACTTTCAGTTATTTCACTTCTGTTGTTTAGGTGACCTTAGAACAGGTAAATGATATTTTTATTTGGTAAGAGCAAACCTTATTTTATATAGGAAATAGTTTACCTGATAATAGTATCTTTACAATTGAGATGTTCGAAATTTTGGTCTTACAGCACAGACTGTTGACAATCATTATTCCTGGCATTAGATGATCATGAGTGGACAACAACAACTGTGATTACAGAAGAAGGGATTTAAAAAGTGATTTGTCCCAGGGGGTAGGGTTGGGACTCAGCAGAAGAGTCACATGTCCAAGGCCCCAGCACTACAAAATAAATATAACCAAAATGACCTAGTCTAGTTTAAATGTTACACTATAACACAATATCTTGTTTTGAAATTAATCACATAGAATTATTAAAAAAAAAAACCCAAACTTGATTATAGAATCCAAACATCTAGCATTGACTGGTCATGTGTTTTGATTGTGAGAGACAAGTGTGGACACCTCTGTTACTCTGGTGTCACATGTAAACATCAAACACATTTCTAAAGGGGCGGGACAGCTCAAGTTCGACAGGCGATTATACTTCACAAACTAGAAACGAAACAAGACCCCAACTGCCAGCTGCTGGCCTCAAGGCGACCGAGTCACAGTCCCTATGTGCGTATTTTTAAGCCTCTCACTGCCTAGTCCGCCACACTATCTAGTGTTCACATTAGATTTAAGGCTATTAAGGAAAGGGATCATAGGTTGGAACTTCTTAGAGCTGAAAAATAAACTTGATTCTTATCAAGAGTTTTATGTAAATTAATACTATATTCAGAGATTTAGCGACTTGTGTGAATTTATGTGAAGAAGGTTAAGGCTAGTTATTAGAAAGCAGATAATTCTAAAATTCTATATAATTGAACAATTATTTATCTGGCTGTTAATAGAGAATAATTTAGTAACTTCTTAGAAAAGGTAAGTCATAGTTTCCTACCATTCCTCCAGTTAGTTTGCAGTCTTAAAATTATGTGAATCGTTCTTTTAGGCCCCAGTGGTGAGCAAATGTCAGCATTGTTTGCTGTAGGCTTAGCATCTTGCTGGTCCCCATCATCGGTCTGCAAGACATTTAAGACTGGAGTCTCTGCTGGTCACTTGAATGAGAACTATAACCAATCACAAAATGTACTAGTGAGGGCATAAGCATGTATTCAAAGCACTCTGGGGGCAAGGGGAGGGATGAGCAGCTCAGAGTACGATCCAAACTCATCAGTGCGGCCTTTCCTGGGGCCATGTGAACTGGCCAGCTGTTCACCCAATGACAGAAACAAAGTAATGATGCCACCCTAGGGTGAGCCAGTGAGTTTAACTGGGGTTTCTTCCAGGAGCATAGGTGAGGGGTTGCTGGGAGGAGCGTGGACAATTACACCACCAAAGTCTCTTTCTCTCTCCCAACACCACCTGTCCACTGCTCCCAGAGCCTCACAGGGATTTGTGAGGCCCGCCCCCAGCAACTGTTACCTGCCTGTATGTCCTCAGAGGGAGTCAGTCAGGGCCTCCTGAGCTCCCTCCCCACATAACATTAATGGGCTCAATCTGTGAAACTCTCTTACTGGAAATTACAGCTGGGCATTCAAGAGGGCAGCAGCCAGACTCGGACCCTGTAGACATTCCACGCAGGTGTCCTGTAGAATCCCAAGTCTGTAGTCATAAGGGGCAGCCATGCTGGAATCACTGAGGTAGTCACTGGGGAAAAATGATGAGGGTTAAAATCCCAGGCTGCATGAGATTTGCTAGGGAGATCTTGTGTAGGTAGAAGAGAAATGACAGGGAGTGGAACCCTGTCTGTAAGATTAATAGCATGCCTTCCCCCCACATGTATAAACTTTCCGAAACTACATGTCCACCTCTTACTTCTGTCCAGAGTAGTGATTAGGAGTGCAGGCCCAGAGACAGTCCTAACTCTGCCACTCATGAGCTGGTTGGTCATGGACAAAGTTGTATAATTTTGGGCATTCAAGAGGGCAGCAGCCAGACTCAGACCCTGTAGACATTCCACGCAGGTGTCCTGTAGAATCCCAAGTCTGTAGTCATAAGGCCTCAGTTTCCCTCTCTATAAGATGAGGATAGTACGGCCACCTGTTAGACCACATGTGGCTTCTTTTTTTAAGATGTGGATGAGATGATGGATGCAAATGTCTGAGCCCAGCATCTGGTCAGCAAACACCCTACAAACTGCCTTGTTGGTGACACTGACGAACCTTTCAAAACAGTGTGAGTGTGGCCATGTAGCAAGAACTTAAATCCTTGTTCTATATGTTTCTGTATTGTTTAGGTTTGGGTCTGGACCAGGCAAAACTTTACTCTTTCTTAATGACGAGGGTGTGCAGGTCCTGAACACAGAGAGACAGGAAGGTCAGTAGGTTTTTATTCTAAGGTGGTGGCTGTGTCTTTTCCTCATTGGCTGGGGTCTGTCACCAATCTTTTTCGATTGGCTAGTCTGAAAAGAACTGGTACACAGGAAATGAAGGAGGGAAGGGAAAAGGTCGCTCTTCCAGGCCATCAAATTCCCAGAACACAGCAGAGGGCCTTTGTGTGAACACAGGTTTTACTGGGCAGGGGTGGGGTGGGGTGGGGTGGGGTGGGGTGGGGTGGGTTAGGGTGGGGTGGGGGTGGGGGTAAAATAGTTGCATAAGTCTTACAAGGTGGGGGAGATAAAAGGATTCAAATTCCTTGTCCTAAACACAAATTTTATAGTATTTGATAGAGAAGATTCATATTTAACATTTCTTACAAATTCTTATTTTTATTTTATTATTTTTTTAAATGATATATTGGATTTTCTAAACACTAAGACAGTTTTCAGCTTATAAAAGAACAGAACCTGATATCTGGCTCTGGGTTTTTTTTTTTTTTATTAAAAGACCATCTAAGATTCAAACAACAGAAACTGTACTTTGAATTTTTTTTTTTTACATCCTGGCCACAGCCTACTTCCCCATCCTCCCCTCTCAGTCCCTCTCCCCTATTTTCTCCCTCCTACCCTCCCCACCAATCTCCTCCTTTTCCATCTCCATCCAGCAAAGGGCAGGTCTCCTATGAGTATCAACAAAACATGGCATGTCAAGTCGCAGTAAGACTAAGCACCTCCCATGTATTAAGGTTGGACAAGGCACCTCAGTATGAGAAGTAGGGTCCCCAAAGCCAGCAAAAGAGTCAGAGACAGCCCCTGTTCCCACTGTTAGGAGTCCCACTAGAGGATCAAGCCATACAACTGTAACATATATGCAGAGTGTCTAGGTCGGTCCTATGCAGGCTCCCTGGTGGTTCAGTCTCTGCAGGCCCCTATGAGCCCAGGTTAGTTGATTATGTGAGCCTTCCCGTGGTGTCCTTGACCCTTCTGGCTCCTACACTCCTTTCTCCTCCTCCTCTGCAGGATTCCCAAACTCTGCCCAATGTTTGGCTGTGGGTCTCTGCATCTGCCTCCATCAGTTGCTGGATGGTAGTAATGGCTTTATCAGAGGTGCAGCAGATGGCAATTGAAGATCAGGTGTCAGTCCAGCAGAAGAGTATCACTCTGATGGCTATGTCTCGCTCAAGCAAGGCTTACGAGAATACAGACTCCAGAATGTATTTTGTTTCTGTTGACTCCCTGCATGCCTGCTGCTATTATGTATATGGTGTGGGGAATTCCCCATTACCACTATTGTATGTGTCTATCTCATGAATACATCTCGTCTACTGGGCATATTTACCTGTGGATCATCAGGAAGATGCTGCATATAATTTTTGACACAGTCAGAGCCTATTGGGTTCCACTAAGAAGCTGATTTAATAACAGCTTAGATTTATGATTTACGAAAACACTTGAGTCCAGACTGGCTCAAATTCCTTTAATCTTGATGCTGAGAATTGCAGCTACAGGTTTCTTGTACACCATTAGGTGAAACAAAGCTTCAAAGAGCTTCAGATTAGACCAGGTACCTTGCCATCACAAGGGCACACAGCAGAGCTGCCTGGCTAGGTTGTAAACATAAGATTATTGTGGGAACTCCACCACTCAGTCCAATGATCAATTGGATGGAGCATTTTGGCCTTATGGGTGTGGTCTTCTCGGAGGATACATGACCCCTTAAAAACTGTGGAGCAAAGGTCACATGCTCTCTCTTGGGTGGTTGGAGCAGTAAACCTTACCCGGCCCCATCCTTCCATGTCCCCCATTAATAGACAACCCAATTATTACTAGCTGGCAAATGATTAATTCCTGACCTCAACCTGTGAAAATAAACTCTGACTAGTCAAAGCTACAGAAGATAACTTGACCCTGTAGCCCCAAATGAGGGCTGCAGGTATTCATGGATAACTGAAACTCTTATATTGCCTGAAATAATTGGTTGGGATATATAAACTGAAAAAAGACGTGAGGGGGAACAGTGAGAGAGAGATTCAACATGAGACAATAGAGAAAGAGACCATCAGAAAGCATGCGAGTTTATTCAGTTTCTAAAAGGCCTCAGATAGAAAAATTCCTAAAGCCCCACGGCTCTGCGGCATTCTCTTTACAACCCTGCAGCAGCCTGGAAGCTGGTCTTTCAGGCCGCAATACTGGATGATGCCTCTCTGATGACAATTGGGCCCGGCACCAATCTGGTCACAGGAGATGGCCAGTTCAGGCTACTTATCCACTATTGCTAGGAGTCTAAGATGGGGTCCTCCACATAGACTCCTGGGAGATTTCCCCTGCACCAGGCTTCTGCCCAACCCCAAAATGCCCCCCACAGTCCCCCTTATACTCACATCCTCCATGCCCGAACCTAATCCCTAAACATGAATTTTATAGTATTTGATAGAAAAGGTTCATATTTAATATTTCTTATAAATCCCTCTTATTTTTAAACATTATTTTCTTCAATAAGGAGCCAAACAGATAAAGGCTTTTGTAAGCCCATCAAGAGATTCTAATGAACTTTGATTTGGACATTTAAAAATCTCTATCCACTTACTCTAAGAGCTAAAGCTAATCTGTGAGCCCCACTTGCCCAAGGATAGATAACTTCCTGGTATGCTGGGGGCTGCTGTTCATGTAAGATAGAGTCACGTGTTCTCACTTCAGTAAACAAGGTTGGTTGCCTCAACTGCACAGGATGTGCTTGATCACACATAGGAGGGAGGTGTGTAGGCAGGAAGTACATCAGCCTTGTGGGTTTGGCCTTTTAGGCACCTGACTGACCTAATTTAGTGCCATTTTCTCTGGGAATCCTGGGTATGGACCTGGCCGGTAGTTAATAAAGCTTGCTTCCATTGGACAATCATGGATTTGGTCTTTCTCCTCGAAATCTTCAGGTTTAACAATGGCAGTCAAGGACTTCCTTTCCTCCGTATACCTGACAGTTGGGGGCCTTTCAGATAGGCCCTCTGGAGAGAGTACCACCAAACAACCGCACCTGACACCCCAAATTCAGCTGGAAGAAACCAGATTGGCTATCGCCCTATTCCCATAACGATAGTAGGGTTACCTCTTCAGAGGGTCGGGGTATGAAAGAGCAAGAAGTGGCTAAGAAGTTTAGGGTACAAAGACCCCAAAGAAAAGTAAACAATTTCTTTCTCGACTAAAAGCAATGGGACTCTAGGAAGCTTCCTCCTTGCCAGAGGACAAAGATGTCAAAGTGTTTGGGGCACTGTGATCTCTGTTCTGTGTGCTTTTAAAGTATATCTCATCTTTTGGTGGATGGCCTATGGAAAGAGTCTTCGCTGAATGAGTAAAAAGCAATTTGCTTATTGTATAGCTTGAGTATTCTCTCTGCTTATCACATGCAATCGCCACTGCGTAAAACAGCTCGACAGAAATTATCACACCCAATGAAATTATCCTTTAGTATTCTTTTCCCATTGACACTGAACAATAACTTCTGGCTCTGATCCTTTTATTACTTTACACATTCTAGGTATCCAGGGACAAAACCAAAACAAAATCGTTTCCTAGTCATCTAGTAGAGTAGTAGAGGGTGAAAGTGTTCCGGCAGCATTAACAGTGTGTCCTCAAAGCTCATGTGGTTTGTGGCTCTGTTACCCCACCTACTGAAGTATATTGTGGTTGGCACCACGAGAGTCTGTTCCTTCTTGTAGGTTTCCAGACACCTTGAAGCCAAGACTATTTTCAGGATGCAACTAGTACTTAGCGTGAGTCATCGGAAAGAATTCCTGCATGAGAGAATGGGAACATGGGTGACTGAATGAATGCATGCATGAATGAAAGAATTCAGGAGCGTGTGGGATAGGATGGGTTACCTAGACAGCACAAAATCAGAGGGCATAGAAGACCTCTAAGATGTCTATTTATTCAGTTCATGACATGGCTATGATTGACATATCATGATGGCATTGCACTTGTTCCCACGGTCACTAATGTATCAGTTGAACAGAAACAAATGATAGAGGACAGACTTTTTATTAGTGTTAGGAATTGTAAAGCATTTATGAAAAAACTGCCTATTTTGGGTTACTATACACAACATAAAAGGTACTGTCATCACCATATTATTTATTTACTTATTTATTTGTGTGTATGTGTGCATGCATATATACATGATGTATGTGTGGACATGCATGCCACGGGACATGTGTGGAGATCAAAAGACAGCTTTGTGGAATTGATTCTCTCCTTCCACTTCAGTGGCTTTAAATGATTATCAGTATAGTATAACCATTGCCATCATCATTTCTATAACTTTCCATCTTGGAAAACTGAAACTCTGTATCCATTAAACAGGAACTTTCCATATGCCCCACCTCACAACCCCTGGCAATTGCCATTCCTGTGACTGTCTCTGAGTCTGACTACTCTAAGTATCTCATATAAGTAGAGTCATATGCATTTGTCTTTTTGTGACTAGTTTATTTCACTTAGCACAGTATCCTTAAGGCTCAGTACAAAAAAAATTCTATTTTTTTTTAATTCACATAGGGAAAAAAGAAGACAGAGTAGACACACACACACACTTTGTTTAGAGATAGGGTCTTACACTGTGGCCAGAGCTGCCTTAGAACTTACTATATAGGCCAGGTTAGTCTCAAACTTGAAGTAATCCTCCTGTCTTGGCTTCTCAAGTGCTGGGATCACATGTATTAGCCACCATGCACCCAGAAATTTAAGGTATTTTTAAAATGAATAAATTTCCTTGCAGAGAGGACGGTGCACAAACCTGGTAAGAATCTCAACTGTCGGAGCAAAGCCTGCGAGCAAGCAGCCCTTTGAAAAACTCTATCAAGCACAGCTCTATTTACCTTGCCCTATATGCATGCCCTGGTTCTGCACAGAGTGAAATTAGAAGGACCTGGGGTTAAATTACAGCGCCACGGCTCACTCTGACCTTGTAAAACAAAGGTAAAGTCTACCTCACAGAAACAGAGGTAGCAGCGGCCATGTCTCAGTCCTAGATAAAACTGGCTCCTCTCTCTCCCTCTCCCTCTCCCTCTCCCTCTCTCTCTCTCTCTCTCTCTCTCTCTCTCTCTCTCTCTCTCTCCCTTTTCCTGTGTGCATTATGTGAAGCCAGACCATCAGTCCATCAGCATGACCTTTCTGGGTCAAAGAGCAGGAGCAGCGGCCCTCACGGAACTGGAGAAAACCCTCCATACACACAGGGAATCAGACCAACGGTCTCTGATGACAGGGCCGAGTGCAGCACACTGCCTTCCTCGGTCCTCGGATCACAACCGGGCTTGTTAGGGGAAGCAATTATTCAAGAGTGCTGGCAGAGGAAGGCACGAAGCAGCAAACACCTAACACTGACTGGCCAGGACACAGACTCGCTGATCTTTTTGATTCTGAAATTGGGTCACTGTATCCTCAGCAGTCACCTTGGAATTCTAATGATGGGGGACCAAAGCACAGAATGCAGAATGAGGATCAGCGCACCAATGGTGCTGGCGGTCCCGGCTGTGTCAGTAGCAGATAAACTCCGAGGTGTGGAAGTGTCTTGTTTCTAGTAAGAACAGAAGGTCCTGAAATAGTGTTCTCCCAAATTCTCACTTCCTCCTGTCTGCAAAGCACTGACTAGTTAGTAAACAGCAGCAAGAAGTTGACAGCCAGGCTAGGGTCCCGGTGAAGGCTGGTGTCCAACCATAACCACCGTGGGTTTCATCTCTCTGTATAAATCAGGTGAGGTTGGACACATCTTCTGACGCTAAAACCCAATTGATCTAGGAGCAATGTGATTTCTAAATGGATTTCTTCCATTCAACTTACTTTTTCCACAATAGCTTTGTGTTTATGAGCACACACACACACACACACACACACACACACACACACACAAGGGCACACGCACACGCACATGCACACACACATGACAAAGATGGAAATTATCTTCAGGAAGGGACAAACAGAGACCTGGAGGTCAAGTTGATTTGTCCCAAACCCATCTTGATATCCTGAGGTTTAGAAAATGCAGTCATTTTTGAAAGAGTCAAAATTATTAAGCAGTGAAAGAAAAGCCTTCTTAAAAGTTGCATAGTTTCACAACAGTGTGGGTGTGAGGGAATTCAGGGTGATGCTACATTACAGGGTGATGGCACAGGTGGTCCAGCTGTCACACAAGTGTGAGTGGATTTCTGGGGACCCAGGAGGAAAAACCTCGTCTCCTTTAAATCTCAGTTCAAATCTGACTCTCTCCAGGATCCTTCCCGACTTCTGCTCATCCCAAGCCCACCCCCAGGAACACACCATGAGTCACACTCCACTGGCCTTCTACAGCACTTTCCTGGTGTCTTCCGTGACATTTATAGTGTCCCTCTCATATTATAAAAATTGATACATTTTGTCTCCTTTATTATTAGTTCCTCATATGTCCCCAAATTGCTAGTAGAAATAAATGCTCGTAGAAATGATGGTTTTCAGAAAAATGATTTCTAAAGTTTTTTTTTTACTATAATGCATAAATAAAAGATAGCTTACATTGTTACATGGTATAACTAAATTGTACCTAAATAAAAATAAAATGTAGTTTTTGAAACTTATTGTGTAGTTTGAGTATACAAAAGTAATACACACTGTGTTTAGTCTGTATCTGGTTATAGATGCTGGGAAGCTAAATACTTTTCCAGACTCTCTTGCAGCTATGCACAGCCATGACACTTTCTGGCCAATAAAGTGCAAATAGAAGTCATGGAAGTATCTTCTAGGAAAGAATTCTTTGAAGCATGAGATTCTTCTGGTCCCTCCTTTCTGCCCTTTCTTTTCTCGTTTTCACCTGAAACGTGGAAACAATGCCTAGAAGTATCAAAAGGAAGCTATTGGCAAACTGACCTTACACATAATAAATATTTTTGGACTTAATAGAACTCTTTAAAATAAAGAATAAGTTATCTAAATTTATTTTAGAGGGCCTCAAATACTTCCATCTATGAGAATGGCTTTGTTTGAGATCTCTTGTAGAAAACACCCTCTGTGGTCATTTCCATAGAAAAGAATTCCCCAGGTCAAAATTCAAATCATGTATTTAATTTCACTCCCACACATGGAGATAGTAATAGACAACACAAGGACGAGAATCCCACTCCTTTCTCCAAGTTTTCACAGCCTGTGGAAAAAGCGAAAACATCAGCTGCCTGGTACTACAAGGTAGACGCTACCCTAGGGATACAGGCCACTGGGGGGATGTGGAAAAGATTCACACACTTGTCAAAGTGTCACAGGCAACAAAATCCAGCAAACTTCACTCAGTGGTCTTTTAGACAATGAACTGGAACAGTCTTTGTCCAATATTTTAAAGATAGACCAACATTTTAAAACAACATTCCCTATAAACAGGAGCTTTAACTCATGATGGCTAAGTTAATTAAATCAAGCTATTCAAGTCCACAGTGTGATGCTGGTCTCAATACGGTGGTTTAACATTACTTCCAGACTCTTTACTAACAGTTGGGAGGCCTAAACCGTCCTAGAATTCTCTTCTTGGGGAAGGACTTAGATACAACCTTTACTCAAACTGACACAAAATTAATGGTGCCTAATTTTTTTTAATTGAAACCAACCTAAAAACAAACAAACAAACAAAAACACTGCCAAGCCAGAGGAAAAGATTTCTAATAATATAGTTTAGGTAAAATTTCTATTTTAGTTCACAAATTTTTTTTTAGTCTTAAATAAAACTAAATTTTTTTTGTGTAGACTTGTCAGGCAGAACAGTTGCCAGACTGTAATATGTATAAAGCTGTACTTCCTCTAGCTATGTATCTGTCAGGAATATTTTATCACCTTTTTCTATCCTGGAGTTATTATATGGTGATCATAAATAATTCGCTTCTTAGGTTAAATGAAATAGGTTTAATTAAATATTTTAAACTTTTTAAATATTTGACATTTGAGGAGCTCATTTTTACTTTTTTTAATGCATGTTTCTTTACAACCAAAGTTTTAAAGACACAGCGAAGAATCAGAGTTCTACAAGCTTATCATACAACAGCTGTGTCCTGCCCATCCCATTTTACCCACTTCCCTCGTTCAAATCCTTGAGTATTTCTCTTGGCAATGAACTCCATGTTGATTACTTGATTTCCATTGTTATCTTTTCATCTTTTGACTTCTCACCCTAGAGGTTAGCCTGCACACCCACCACCAACTCCACCCACACTCCCCACCTTACCACTAGTTATTTTACCCTTCTGTCCTATATTCCATTTTTATACTAATCCTGTATAATTGCAACTCACAGCTGAACCATGTGTCACACTAATAGATTACTTGTCATTTCTCAAGGAACTCTGATATGCCCACCCCCATCCTACTCCAAGTGACTAATTGTTTTAATGTAGGCTTATGTATCTAATTCCAATTATTTTCAAAATCACCCACAAAGTGTGCTTTTGACAAATTAAATCAAGAATTCTGTCAATTTTGCTAGGGAAGGCAGAGGCAGGAGAAGCATGAATTCTACACCAACTTGGGCTATGTAGTGAGACCCTGTGTCTCAACATCAACAACAAATCCTATTTCATCCTCTTGGAGATATGCATGGTCCCCTGAGATGCCCAGCCTATCTCTGAGATGCCCAGCCTATCCCTGACATGTCCAGCCTACCCATGAGACGTCCAGCCTGTCCTTGACATGTCCAGCCTATCCCTGAGACGTCCAGCCTAACCCTGAGATGTCCAGCTTATCCCTGTTTGAGCTAGTTTGCCTGTCAGGCCCACTTTAAGGCTATTATTTGGAGATTTTTGTTTTTCTGTAGCACCTGAGAGATTCCTTTGACTACTATGTGAAATTCATTATTTCCTGATTTCCACATTTTTCTCTTCTCTTTTGACATCCTGTTTTGATAAAGAATATAGTAACTTCCCAGGAAAGAGAGTCTGGGAGGGTATGTCTGTGTGCATGGCAGGTGGGTGTCATTTGATGGTCTCAGGGGCCAGTGTAAGCACTCTTACAGCCTGAGCGTGAATGCAGGGAGTTTGGCCTTAAGAATACCTTGAACTTTCTAATGAATATGTTTGCCTTTTTTTAAAAAACCATAGTAATTATCACAGCTCAATGGTCTTCATTAAAGAGCCTCATGTTCTTATACAACCTAAGTGAGATCTGATTATTAGAGACCAAGTTATTACAGAGGAGGCAAGAAAAAAGAGGAGAAGAATAATGACTTTCCCCACCCAGTTCAGATAAGCCAGCCTGCTATTTGCTTTAGGGAACTACGCAACCCACTCTGACTACAAAACAGCTTTCGTGAGCCTGATGGGAAAATTTCCACACAGCTAACACTGAAAGAGACTGCCGCTCAGAATACATCAGTCTTTCACTGCTGGAACTTTCCAGATAAAACATTCTGATGGACAGTGACAAGAAGGGCCAAGAAAGCAAAAATCTTCTCCAGTAAGTTGCCTGTTAGTTACTTTTCATAACCATGAGCAAATATCTCACTGATGCAAAAGAAGAACTGTCTGTTTGCAGCTCATGACTGCAGATGCCTCAGTCGATGGCTGCTTAACTCCAGGTCCTTGGGGCAGAACATTATGGCGTTGGAAGCATGTGGTGAAGGAGGCTCTCGCTCCATGGTGGACAGGAAGTATGGAGAGAGAGAGAGATACGGGAAGGGGTCAGGGACAAGATACTGTCAAGGACTCATCCACAGTGACCTACTTCCTCCAGTCAGGTTTCAGAACCTCTCAGAAGAGTGCCACTATGCACCAACACATGAGTACACAGGAGACATTTCATATCCAAAGCGTAACAGGAGCACTTTCAAACACTAACACTCTCTAGAGTTCAGGTTTATAATTAGGGTACAATCCACCCTTGGGACTTGGACTTCGGGTCTCTGCTTCCTGTGTTCCTCAGTTGTTTATGATTCAGAAACTCCTTAGGGCCTTTCCAAACTCATTAGATGTCTGGAAAAACAGAGGGGCTTGAGCTTAAAGATGTGTGGCCTGAGGACAAGCAAGACAGTAATTTTTAAAGCATTAAAAGAGTGCAGTGTGCCTCACGAGAGTCCCCATGGGGACTGACAGAAAGACAATGTCCAGAATGACACTATTTGTACCAGTTCACTGGGTCTGGAAGTCCTTCAGTGGAAGACTGAGCTATAGCACAGTAATTTCAATACACACTCTGCTACTTTTCAGAAAACAGGTTTCAACAGAGTAAAAAACTCAGGTTGGGAAAAGAATCCTGAAGGAAGACAAATAGGCCACAAAGAGGATTATTTGATGCATTAACAGGATAAAATAATTTGCAACTTTGCCAAATGCCAACTATGTAGCCCAAAATCCAGAAAGAAGCAACTGAATCTTAAATTTATTTTTTAATTTTTTCAGGACAGGGTCTCTCCTGTATGTAGCCCTGGCTGGCCTCAAACACAGAGGTCAGCCTGGCGATGGTCTCCTGAGTGCTGGGATTAAAGGTGTACGCCACCATGCGTGCTGCGACGGGACTGTAAAGGGGTAGATGTGCAGAGCAAGAGCAGAAAGAAGAGGATGCTGGAGTTAATATAATAAACGCCGAGCGCCCCAAGGGGATATTCTGCATTTGCAATCATATTGCAGATAATCTGTTGCCCCAGTGAGTCAGGGAGGAAAACAGAGGTATTAAGTGGGAGAAGATGGCACTCCTACCTAGAAAGACAGTGTGGTTTGCTAGACTGAACATCTTTAGGTGACGAAAGTGATTGTACGCACAATGACAGCCAGCACTAAGCATGGCACTTCCTACATTGGGGGAAAGTTCCAAACTATAAAGTCACCTGTCAAACCTCACGGAACCCATGTGACTCTACGTCAGGTCCTTGACATGTTTAATTACAAATGAAAGCAGATTTGAATTTGTGTGTTGCAGACTGAAGAATTCAACCTCATCCAGTCTTGTTTATTTGTACTTAAATATAGAAATAACTGTATGCTCTTAACTATCGAGTCATTTGAAAAATCAGTAATATACTACAGGAAAAGACCTTCCATTTCAGGGCAACAGAATCATCACAGTTCCTTGAGGGCGCAGAGTTTTGTTTAATTGGCTTTAATGTGCCTGGCTGGCATTCTTGCAACACCAGAGTCACTCTATGCTAGCAATGGAAGCAGAGAGCTTAAATGACTGAGACAAAGTGAAGTCCAGACTCCCTGCCTAGGCTAAAAAAAAAAAAAAAAAAGTGACAATTTATTATCACCCTTCTTAAAAACATTTGTTACCTACCTATTGTTAAGTGAATTGTTTCTTTTGGTAATGAATTAAGAATAACACTTAAGACTTGGCTGGATCTCTTAAAGAGAGGGTGGGGGAGAGAGAAACAGAGAGAGAGAGAGAGAGAGAGAGAGAGAGAGAGAGAGAGAGAGATGGCTCCTCTTTTTCTTACACTAGGAACTCTGGGACTGTGAACATCACAGAACAGGAAGTTGAAAACTAAATTTAAAGTGTCCAGATGTAGATCTGCTTCAGCAGTAGCTCACCTAGCGCCTGTGAGGCTCCGGGTTCAGTCTCCAGAAGGGAACATGAAAGTATGGTGGCAACACTGTTTGGACTCTATCAGGGACTCTGTAACCCTTCCAGGATGTTGTAACAGAGTGACTACTCACAGAGAGAAAACACTTAGGTCTTACTTAAGTCAAAGCAGTCATGGCGGGGCCCGGGGCAAATGCTTCTTATTCTTATATATACCTTCGTTTTGAGTCCTTTAGACCAGAATCTTAGAAGACACAAATGAGCTCTACGTAGGCTCCCCCTTCTGTTATGGCTCAGATCTTCCCCAAGGACCACATGCTGGAGGACTGACTGCCATTCCTGGGAGAGACTAGAGCCTTTAGGAGACAGAGCTTAGTGAGAAGTGGGTCATGGTTAGGGATATGCCCTGGAGGGAACACATGCCCATCTCCCCTCTTCTTCCCCCTCTTCTCCCCTCCACTCTCCCTCTTGCTTTTTGGCTGCAGTGACCTGAACAGCTTTCCTGCCCCGCCCCTTCTACCTTGATGTAAAGCCTCACCACCTGACTAGGATCACTGAGGGAAGTAACTATGGATGAAGCCCCACCCCCACCCCACCCTAACGATGAACCACGACACAAATCAATCTCTCCTCCCTCTACTTCATCTCAGGTATATTGTCACAGCTACACAAAGCTGGCAGGCGCTCCCTAAGTTATAATGACTATAACGAGGAAGAGTCACGGCTTGTCCCACCACGGTCCAAGCCGTGTTTTCCGTGGAGCTGGCAGGGCCAGCTGGCTGTCCTGGGAAGCTCTCCAAAGGGAACACTCCCACTGCCTGGTCTGAGGGAGGTTCTTTTCTAGAAGACCATACTGTAGAGCTAGGCTGGGGAAGCAATGGGGAAGTCCAAGTAGGTAGACAGCTTTGCCTGCCGGAAGTTAGACGGGAAGCGCTTTGTAAAGACAGACCACTTCTTCATTCACTTGCTTCACCAATGTTTGATGAGTTCTCGCCACGTGTCAGGCGCACTGCTAAGAGCCAGGGATGGAAGCGAGCACACCAGACTTGGTCCCCCAACTTCCTGAGGCACCCCAGTCATACAGACATGTAAACTGCCCACTGTGATGAGGAGCGGAGAAGGTCACAGGAGAGCCAGGGCTGGGGAGGCTTCTTGTCGACCAGACTGGAGCCCAATGATAAGGAGGGGAGAGCTGCAGGTGGACAGGAGAGGAGCCCTGGTCCGGCAGGGGCTCAGCAACCAGAAAGATAAACGAAAGCCAGGGTGGCTGGAGGCCAGAGGCAGGGAGAGGTTCAGGAAGGGTCTCAAGAGGAAGAGAAACAGATTCAGTAAATGATGCTCACAGTTTCCACTTCCCAGCACCCCGAGGGTTTACACAAGGTGACACCTGGGACTGCAGAACCATCAGATTCGAGAAACCTCACCTCTGCCAAAGCTGCACAGGCTCTTCGATGAACTCAGAGGCACTCTCACCCCAGACCCTGTTCAGAACTGCACCCAAAGGTCATTCATTCAAGTGGGTTCTTTGTGTGCTTGGGACAAAAGAACAGAAGATTGAGGGTCACAGCACCCAGTTTGGGGATCTGAGCTAGCTGCCTAATTTTCTAGTCTATTTTCTCATTAGCAAAATGATGGGGGTGAATACTAGGTCCACCCATTCTATCTGCCTCTGAGTAGTAGAAAAAAAAAGAGACACTACCAAACCCAATCGATGAATAAACATGACACACTACTTGCCTCTGAGCAGTAGAAAAGAGAGAGAGAGAGAGAGAGAGAGAGAGAGAGAGAGAGAGAGAGAGAGAGAGAGAGAGAGGAGGAGAGGAGAGGAGAGGAGAGGAGAGGAGAGAGAGAGAGAGAGAGAGAGAGAGAGAGAGAGAGAGAGAGAGAGAGACACTACCAAACCCAAATGATGAATAAACATGACAGAGACACTACTATTCAAGTGCAGTAGACTGGCCCAAAAGCCCTTCTCAAAGGAGGTGGAGCCCAGGAGCTCCTGGCATCAAGCAGGAACATAAACTGCTACAACACTGGGAAAGACCACTCTCAGTTTCTAGAAAGACTGAACGCAAAGCGTGCGTGCACCCCCTGTGACTTAGCTATTCCGCCCACGGACATATCCTAAATAAAGGCTCACACATCGCACAAAGAAACATGGATAAGAATATTCATACCAGCATCCTGAATGACAGAATCAAGCTACAGGCAGCCTAAGTATCAGCCGCGGAACAGAGAGATGCGGCTTCATTTGACCTCCCTGTTCACTACATCCATACCAAGCATGGGCAGATGATTCCTGTCATTATCCCCCAGACAACACAGCACAGTGGCACTGTTAGGCATCATAACCTAGAGAAACGCTAAAGCAGATGGAAAGTGATAAATTAAATAAGACACTACTTTATCTTGCTCGTCCTGGAACAGTATTTTTAGCATTGAAGATAAATTTTGTAAACAAGCCTCAATGGCATAATAACAGACTGAAGGGGGTTGGTGAGGTGGCTCCATGGGAAAAGACACTGCCACCCAGCCTGAGTTCAACCACCGGAACCCACGCAGTGGAAAGACCTTTACTTCTGACCTGCACACACATGCTGTAACACGCAAGTGAAATGCAAAGTATTTCTACAAGAACTTGAGATACTTATGACATGTTTTTATATAGCACTCAATATGGAAAAAAAGATAGGAAATGTTTAATACAGTTTTTTTTAAATTAAGTTTATTTTTAATTGAAACATAAAACCTGCACATGTTAACGGGGTATCACATGATGTCTTAACACATGTACACATCATGCACTTGTGTGTGTGTATGTATTTGTGTGTGGTGTGTGTGTGCATATGTGTACATGTTTGTGTTTGTACCCGCGAAGACCAGAGGTCAACAGCCTATTCCTTCCTCAGTTGCTCCCCATTTTATTTCTTAGACAGGGTCCTTCACAGAACCAAGAGTTCATCCATTTGGTCGGGATGGCTGGCCAATGTGCTCCGGGACACTGCTGGCTGCCACTCAGGAATGGGGTTACAGACTTATGTCACCAGGCCTTTACATAAGTGCTAGGATCCAACGAGCACTTTACTGAGCATTCATACTGAACCACCTTCCCACTCCCGACGTCGTCTATTAAACATGTTTCTCCTCAAAACATTGACCACTTCTTCACGGAAACATTCAATATCTAGTTTTCCCTGTGTGGTACACAGCTAGTCTTTGGCACCCTGAGGGGCACGAGCACACCGGAACCAGCTCATTACGACCTCACAGCCACAGCTCACCTTTTATCACTTTAGTAACTATAAAGATGCGCACAGGATACAATGGCTAGATGCCAGATTCAAATAGCAGTCCCCTCTAGAGAAAGGGACAGAAATGTGTCCAGAGAAGCAGCCTGACTTGACTGTGCTTTTAATATCTTAAGTGGCAGATGCCCGAATGATTACGCTCCTAGTCTTTATCCCTTTGGGTGTGGAAAATGCTCACAACAACAATAAGAAGGAGAGGAGAAGAAAAATAGGTTGCTGAGCAAGCCAATCTTGTCAAATCAGAAGGAGCTAAATGTATGTAGACACCGTCCCGGGGAAAGAGAAGGCTGGGGCTAGCTTTCACCAGAAAGCAGAAGGCCTGGGTTCGGGACCAGATGAGCCCATCACTAACCTGGGTAACATCTGGATAAATGTCCGTGCACAGCAGGAGCTGGATGCTCCCCTACAAACAGAGTTTATAACAGGTGACGTCCAAGGACCCTTCCACATCTAGGGCCTCATAGTTTCCTACTCTATAGGGCCTGGAACAGGCAATAGAGGAATAAGCATTAAGTTTCCCCCGCTCAGGCCATACTTAACCCATGTTGACATTTTGAAACTATTGTTTGCTTAATTTTCTCCAAATCTCATGTTCTCTGCACATAGCCCCATCAGTCCTGGGACTCACTATGTAGACCAGGCTGGCTTCGAACTCATAGAGATCCATCTGCCTCTGCCTCCTGAGTGCTGATGTTGAAGGCGTATACCACCATGGCTCCTGTTGTTATTCTCATGTTCACACTCAATAGTGAATTCATTGACCAAGCACCATAGGCTAAGTGGCTTAAACAACAAAAAAACCTCCCCGGGCTCTGGAGGCCAAAAGTATGAAATCTAGGTACTCATGGGTTGGCTTTCTGCTCGGCTTGTGGAAGGCTGCCAGCTGCCTGGGACCCTCTGTGGGCATTTATGTCCAATTCCCTCTCATTATACAGATAACTGTCATGGTAGATAGGGCCCACCCTAAGAACTTCAGTTTATCTCTGTAAAGATCTTTTCTCCAAATAAACCACACTGTGAGGTACCAGGGATCTGGATTTGAATGAGAGTACAGTTCAGCCCTTAAGCAGCAAGTCCTTCCTATTGGCAGGGTTGTTAGAAGGTAGAAAATTTACTGATTTGCTAACGTAAAGCATATGTTCTACAAAATTCTGTAACTTCTACTTCTTGTCACCGAAAATGTTAAATGGCTTCCTACTTAACCTAGGAGGAATGAGCATACGTGGTCAACCAGATATGGTGGGTTACTAAATGTAGACATACAAGCTATTAAAGTAGGAGTAATTCTTTCTGATGTTGAAATTAAACATGGCTTTCCTTTAAACAAACTCTCATTCACTGTCTAGAACTAACCTCGTCAGAATATACCACACAATTGATTTCAAGGACCAAAATTTGGTATTAAAAAAATGACACACGTATGATTTCCCCAAAATGCTAGGTCAGTAGTCTCTGGTAATTGAGAGAGAGCGTGGTTCTGGAGTTCATGTTCAGCAACACACTGGGCACTGTCCAATGTCCAGTTGGCCAGTCTGCTCCACACATGCTAGTCAATTAATTTAGCTCACTGAGTGACAAACTGCATTCTGCTGGCTGGCCCAGGGAGGCCTCGGTCTCTGCTAGCTCACACAGGGCCTCCTTTCTTAAGCCTGTAAGTCACAGGCCCTGAGCCAGGTCTCAGGGCGAAACCATCAAAGGACACCAGGAATCATGGAAGTTGGCCATTTGGAACAGTTGATGGGCTAAAAGCCAAAAATGTCCCCGTGTGAGCAGCTGAAGGACACTGTCACTCTGAGACACAGACAACTATTTTTAACTTGGGGAGACTGTGGTTCTGACAAATTCGTACCTCACAGGAAAGACAGGTGAGTACACCATCAAAGAGGATCCCCAAAGAGCAGGGGGATGTAAAATCTAACTGCCCTTGACAAGTAAGGGCAGAAGAAATAGACGATTGAACAGACACTGGATACGGCAGTCATCGCCGACAGCCAGTCTGCAACCCAAAGCCCTCCATGTAGCTCGAAAGGTATCGGTTATGTTCTTCAAAAATGAAGTCCACAGTCTCAGAAGAAACTGATGATTCAGAGGCCCACGATTACCCAGAGGTCCATGATCACCCACACCCTCAATAACACTAAGCAGCCCCCTCTTCCTCAAGTGGTGGCTTGAGGAAATAAAAAAATGGCCAGTGATCTACATAAATGCTGTTTGCAATGGGATCAGCGGGCTGGGAAATCAGTAAGGAGCACCTGCCCTTTACCTTGGTAAGAAAAGCGACTATGGTGGTCAGGTTCAAATGGGGGGGGGGGTCTCCTGGGGAAAAAGTGTTGACTGTGGGAATTACCCTGCTGATATCTTAAGTCCTTGTTCTTAGTGAGTGGGGAAAATGGCATTTATATCCATTATTAAAATGATACAGTTAAGTCTGTCATAATTAAAATGATCCTTGTAGAGTAGATCAGAACAAACTTCAGTAATTAACTTGCATTTTAAGTTAATCACACTTTGTAGAACCACTTAATAGTTCATACATTTTTACCAAAGTAGAATATACACATATCTAGTTACTATTAAGCTTATTTGCTATGCTCTACACAAATGAAAAAGATCAGATCCATTTACACACACACACACACACACACACACACACACACACACACAGAGAGAAAATTCAATGCATACTTTACAAGCCATCCACACTGACTCCATCCCTCTGTCTAGGAGGCCCTTCCTGGTTTTCTTATTATGCTTTAGGCTCCAGTCAATTTGACTACAGCTTCAAAGACACTTTATTAAATGTCCTACTTGGGCTTCAGTAAAAACATTCATTTATTCGGTGTGCACAAAGCACCAAAACTTCAAATAGAAAGTCTCAGGTCCCTGGATGTGCCAAGGGGCTTTTAGAAAAACAGCCTAAACAGTCAACAAAACCACCAAAACGTTTACGGTGTTTAAAAGAACTTTAAAAAAATCACACATACATGTGATGTTTTTAAAATGGTAGGTAGGAATTATAGAGAGAAATGTATGTCAGTGAGATTTGCAGAATATTAACTGAGGGTGGGGTGGAGATAGGGTAAACATAGGTCAGAGGAGCAATTCTTTAAAAAAAAGCTGCCTACGACGAGATATAAAATGGGACCGCCACTTCCTTAAAATTATCAGCATATATAGCAGGTTTCGTTGTGACATTTTATGCATGTACATAATGTATTTTTTATCATATTAACTCCATATTGCCTTCTCATGCCCCCCCCCACACACACATTGTCTCCTCCTCTTCCCAATTAGTCCCTCTTCTACATTTCTGCCTTAATTTTTTTCCCCTCATGGCACTTCACTAACTGATATCCAATCAAAAAATTCTGGCTACACTGATTAACTGCTATAGATATGAAGTGCGGAGTCTCCTCCCGACCAATGGGGAGATATGTTCACCACAGAACAATGTCACATGGAACCTAGTTTCTCAGAGTCACTCAACAAAAACTACTCAGGGGCTTAAGCAATTGCTCAGGGGGTAAAGTGAACTGAATTCTGGATCTTCAGAACCCACATAAAAACCGGGTGGGTGAATCTGCTGCCTGTAAACTCTAATCTCAATCTCCTGGAGACAGGAGAACCCAGGGCAAGCTGGCTAGCTATACTACCTAGAATTGGAGAGCTTCAAGTTCAGGGAGAGATCTTGTTCCAATAAGTAAAGTGGAGACTGAGGAACATACCTGACTTCAACTTTGGGGCTCCACATACCATGTGCACACAAGCACACACACACACCTGCACAGCCATGTGTGCCAACCCCCCGCCCCCAACATACACACAGAGACAGACAGACAAATAGAGACAGGGAGAGGGAGAGACAAAGAGAGACAGAGAGCTCTAATAGAACCTGATGGAGGAGAGAACTGGCTCCTGAAAGTTGTCCTCTGACCTCCATATGCACATCATGACACATGTACACCTTTGTCTATGACAAAGTCAACAGATAGTTCAGTGGATCAAAAGTGCCCCAAAGACCCAGTAGATAGTATCAAGTGTGCTTCCCTTAATGACTCCAAGATCCTTAAAACATCCTTATAATTCAGTAGAAATAAATGAACTCAGTGTAAGGAAAAATAAAAGTCAATTACAGTTTCTATGGGTTAAATAATCATTTATGGGCAACCTTTGGCACTTAATCAATGGTTGTATCACTATAGAGACGTTGCAGGTGACTTTCTGACTTTCCTGGTTCTTTCATTGAACTAGATCCTCATGCTATAAATATCTGCATCACACACACACACACACACACACACACACACACAGAGAGAGAGAGAGAGAGAGAGAGAGAGAGAGAGAGAGAGAGAGAGAGAGAGAGAGAGAGAGAGAGAGAGAGAGAAACAACAACAACAAAACTCTGATGTGAAGTATGGGGAATTCAATTCAAACTACCTTAAACAAACAAAATGGGAAATTCCTGCAAAAGGTTCTTCCTGCCCAGGTTGGTCTCAGAAGGCTCTGATAGAAGTCCAAACCTCTTTCTCTCCATCATCAGCATCCACCCCTGTCTCATGGTCCTTTCCTCCCATGTCCTTGCTATGGCATCATACTCCTCCAGGTCTGTGGTGAGAGCCGTGGGCATTCACAGAACGGCATTCACACACACTTTCACATCACTGCTGAGACATCCAGACACGCCTTGGTCCTCTGGCCTCTAGCTGTATTGTGGATCTGGTTTAGGTACCCTACAAGGGCCATTTTTGACTAAAGGCTTTATGCTCAGAATGGTGTTCCTGGGGACAGTGGAATCTTTAAGAGACGGAGTGCAATGGGAGGCATTTAGGTCATTGGGAGATGAAGCAGTTCTTGGGAAAAATCTTGGGCTTTTCTAAGAGTTGTTATAAAAGGTCAAGTCTGGCCCCTCCTGGACTCTCTGCTCAGGGCTCAACATGTAATCTTACTGCCCCACACACTCACACCATTGTTATCCCCATCTTAAGGGGACGCCACTGAGTGCCTTGATGCTAAGCCGTTTTAGGACCTGAAACTCCATAACAGTGATCTAAATCAACCTCCTCTTCCTAAGTGACCTGTGTCGGGTGCTGCATTTCAGCAATGCAAAGCCGACCAACACATCTGTGTTCCACTTCGAAAGTCTCCACGGAAGAGCCGTTATTGTCCCCGGCTGGCACACGCTTATCCTTGGACTTCGCATTGCATCAAGTTGCCCTAGCAAATACCACATGGATAACGGGGTGCGAGAAGTGATTCCTAGAAAAGGAGGTGCTAGGAGATGACTCCCACTGCAACTTTTACGGGTTCCATAACCTCTGCACCCCCTTTCATTCACCTATCACACGTCAGCACCACTTCCTGTTCAAAGTTTGCCTTTGGGGCCCGTGAGGTGGTGCAGTGGGTAAAGGTGCTTGCCGCCTGCCAACACTGATGATCTGAGTAAGAGCCCCAGTACCCACGTATGGAAGGAGAGGGTCGACTGACCTCCACATACCCACCATGGCCTGCATGTGAGCACGTGTGCACACACACAGAATAAATAAATTTAAGAAAGTCTGCCTTTCATATTAAGCCTTAAGCCATGCTTAAAGGAAGGCAGGGTGTGTATTTCCTGATCTTCACTCTATCTGTACACTAGGAAAAGTTTCCTGCCACTTAGATGTGAATGCATGCACACACACGAGAAAGGGTCTCAGACAGCCCTGACTGGCCTCAAATTCACTAGGTAACTGAGCTTGACCTTGAATTCCTGATCCACCTGCCTCCATTTCCCAAGTTCTGGAACTATGGGCATGTGCCACCATGGCTGGTTATATGTAGTGCTGGGGATTGAATTCGGGCTTCATTCACGCTAGACAAGCACCATACCAATGGAGCTACCTAAATTTCTGTAGACAAATGAAATCATTTTTGTTGTGGAATATTAGCTTAAGATGTGTTACATTCATTTATGCTGTGGAATAGTTGTTTAATGATGCAAAGAAGTGCTGCATTCTTGTGTTACTTTGCCTGTCCGAAACACCTGACTGGTCTAATAAAGAGCTGAACGGCCAACAGTTTGGCAGGAAAGGAATAGGCAGGCTGCCGGACATGGAGAATAAATAGGAGGAGAAATCTAGGCTCGAAAAAAAAGAGGAGGGGAGATAAAAGGAGGAGAGGAGAAGATGCCAGGGGCCAGCCATCCAGCTACACAGTCAGCCACGGAGTAAGAAGGAAAGAAAGGTATATAGAATGAAGAAAGATAAAAAGCCCAGAGGCAAAAGATAGACAGGAAAATTTAAGTTAAGAAAATCTGGCTAGAAACAAGCCAAGCTAAGGCCAGGCATTCATAAGCAAGAATATTTATTTGGGAACTCCATGCATTTATTTGGGAACTAGGCGGTGGGCCCTTAGAGAAAAGAAAAAAAATACTACACATTTAAAATGAAATTCTAAGATGAAATCATAAAATAAATGCAAAACTCATTAGAAAAATTTTATGCTGACTAATGGCAGATGAAAAACCCTACCAATCCATGAAATAATGTCCCCCCTTTATAGGAAAGCACCCTGAGCCCATCAATTGGGGACCCAGCATTACAGACCATAAAACCTGTAATATTGCCCAGACTACTTTGTCCAAATTTCTGTGCACACGCTTGCCTGCTAAGATCCCCACAGGAAGCCTCACTGTGGGCGGCAGGTTAACTGTAGCTATTCTATCAAGAAAAGTGATAGGGTTCAGAAAAAAATCTGCAAAGTGGCCCCTCCAGTAACAGAAGCAGCAAGGGGCAGTGAGAAACAAGGGAAGCATCGTGTTTACAGCCTGACAGAGGGCTGAGGAGGCCAGGGACTGAGCTACATAGAGCCTCTCACTTCCAAGTGACCCGGTTTAGCTACGCAGGAACCTGCACTTCGGGTGGGGGGTTTGACCTTCACAAGACGTGTGCTTCCCGGGGCACATCCCAGACACAGAAACGTTCTAAACCCTGTACTGCATGGTGACCCCAGATATGACCTCACTTCTCACACCCAAAGTCATATCTCCAATTGGTTACTCAAACTACAATGTGGAGTATAAATTTAAATAGTTTTCCAGAATCTGGTCCACAACGTATGTCTATATATTTGAAATCAAATGAAAATTACTAAGTCATATTTGTCTGAATCTTAAGAAACACAGCATATGGTCCTATTTTTATTAGCCCCATTTTCAAATAACTTCAGCTAGTATAGTAGTCCCTCTGTCCTCATCCCTGTGACAACCACCAGGCACAAAGCTACTTAAAGAAGGAATTACTTCGCCTCACACTATAAGGAGATATGGGTCACTGTGGCTGGAAAGGCACGGAGGCCAGGGGCTTGCTCACACTTAAGGGAATTAGGAACCAGAAAGGGGAAATGCCAGCGCTCCTTCAAACAGCCCGCTTACTTCTGGGTGGGTGGGTCTGATCTCCCGTTAGTTAGAATGCACGAGAGATATTCTCACGGTCACCCAGAGGTGTGCCTCCTTGACTTTACATCTGTCAAGTTGACAATGAGGATTTACTATCAATATGGCGACACCCAGAGCCATCGAATGGAGAGGAGGTGTGAAGTCAAACACAGAAAATGACTAAATGTGGAGTGTACTGGATCATGCCTGTGATTGACAGGATGAGGAAGAGTCCGAGGCCAGCCTGAGCTACACAGTGAGACTTGGTCTCAGGAACCAACGGGTGTGTACAGCTCAGTGGTTGAGTGCTTGTCTACACACAATGTAACCCTGAGTTCAGTCTCCAGCACCACAACGCCAAAGCAAAGTTACATAAGAGAAACAATATTATGGGTAAATGGATGATATGTAAAATTAAACACAGCCAGGAAACCTCCAGCTCTAGACCTATTTATCCAGACTTTTCCTCAGAGAACAAATATTAGAGTCCTACATGTAAATGCTTAGCTCCAACTCGCCTCTTTATTTTTTATAACATAGATTGGGAGAGTCAACACACAGCCCATAATTTGCTTTCCCAGTTACAGGAACTGACAACATCCTCTACATGTTTTAAAGGGTTGTAACAACAGACAAAACCCGAGTAGTCAATAGTGTGGCCCGGGAAGACTAAATCACTAACTAACTGGCCTACAGTAATTTGCTAACTTTAAGAAAGATAAAGAATTGGAAAGAATTGATGCCCAGAGAGTTAGGCTACCTCTGAACCATGGGGCTCAGCCAAGACTCCACCTCTAGACTCTGGGCTCTGGAGTCCAGAGATGGCCCTCACCACCACACAGTGGCACTGCTTCAGGGTTTCTGCCAGAGCCAAGTGAATCAACTTTAAGTTACGGGTTCTACTAGGGTTACCTAGGGAATCCTGGTTGAGTAACGTGATGTGGACAGGAAGTATTCAGCAACGTAAGCACATCCCGACAGCCCTCTCCTTCTCACTCTCATTGGGAGCCTCCAACGGCCTCCTGAAATCTATTCCCGCCTCCGTCACCCAGAAGTAGGATTTGTTCATGGTCAAGCATCATTCATAACTCAACCCATCCATGCTCACACACATAAAGCCAAACTGTGGAGCCACGTGGCAGTCCACAACCACCACAGTCACACCATCAGCGGTGAAGGCAATAGCCTGAAGAAATTTTCTGTTGTTTTAACTTCAGCACAGTGGCTGCAGCTTAATCTACTGCTATGTCAGCCAGCAGTTGCAACTCTGCAGCTACAGGCCTGCTTCTCTGGCAGCTGCCTGACCACTCAGGCCACAGTCTGGTGGGAATTCTGTGCCCTGAGGCACCCGCCCTGTCACTGCCGCTAAAGGTAGCTTTAACTAAATCTCTGTTGTTCTATTTATAAATAAGACACGAGATTCAAAGGCTGGGGTGAAAACCTGCTAGCTGAGAGGCTGAGTGGGAACTAGCTAACCTTCTCTCTTGCTGACATCTCCCAAAGAGAGCGTCCTTCTTCTGCTCCACCAAACAAAAAAAGCCACGCCACTCCACACCCCTCCTCCCTACTCCTTCCAGTGCATCTCTCTGTTTCTTCCAGATGCCCTCTGATGCCCTCTGATGCTCTATGATTACTTTCTGTCAACTAGTTGCTAACTCAGCCTCCCGACCCAAGGTTAATGTTATTTAATTAATGTGAATGCAAATTCAGGGTTCACAGTGTGATCAAATATCCCCCAACAATTTTCATGTGGTTTAAATGTTAATCCAGGTCAAAATGACCTTTTTTTAATTTAACTAGGTTTCACAAGCAATCCATTCACTTTGAGGTCTGTAATAATCAAACTCACCTTAAAACTGCCAAGAAAAATTCAAGTAGGAACCCCCCCCCATTCCCACCACATAAAAACTCCTGACGGACAAAGCTGGTTTCTATGTGAGCTCTCTACGATGGATGCTCACTCATTCATTCAAAAATCCTCTTGTGGCAGGCAGTTAGTACCAGTCACCAAGAAAGGGTAGTGATAATTTATCTGTCTGTATAAATCACAGCATAGCCCTTATCATCTATCTGGACATTTCTCAGCGCCCATGGCTATAACTGACCCCAACTGTAAAAATACCATAAACAACATGACCAAAACCTTAAATCACAAGAGGCCAGAACCAGAAAAACGAATATAAGTTTTATAGTGTTAGACTGGTAAATTAAAATGGATTTTTAGAAATCTACCCCAGTTTTTCCAGAGAAATGCTGGTATGGCATCTTAAATGATGGTCTCCAGTGTTTTTTCTATATTATAATAGTCAGGGTTCTCTAGTGAAACAGAACCAACAGGATGAATATATATTACAAAAGAGATTTATCACACCGGCTTACACTTTACAGGCTGGGTAATCAAACAATGGCCAGCTGCACATGGCAGAGGCAGGAAACTCAATAGCTACCCAGTGCATGAGGCGGGGTGCCTTGCCAGGCTCAGCCTGGCACTAAAGGCCTGGAGGTTCCTGGAGAGTCGCTGGCCTTTAGTTTACATAGGAAGGTGAAGCAGCTGGGCTCTAATGTCAGTGAAGGATGTAGCAGCAGCTGCCACAGCATAACAGATGCATTTGTCACCAAAGAGTGAAGGCAGGCAGGCAAAAGCCACGAAGCTCTGCCCTCAGACCTCTTTATAGCTGGGATATGAAAGGTGAGGTCCACTCTAGAAGACAGCCTACTCTATTTCCACAGTTTTTGGACACCCTAATTGTTTTGCTGGTTTGTGAGAGTAGAGTGCCTTGGCCTTTGTAGGTGATGCAGAGCAAGGGGCCCAATGATGATTCCTCTCGCTGTAGATCTGCCAGATTTCTAGTAACAGATTTCTAATGTGAAATCTTAGTTCTTAGACCTTGCTGTCAAATCAACTCATTTTGCAAGACCTTATACATGTTCAATAATATTTTGAACCAACAAACACTTTTTTATGAACATTAACAGTGGGTCTCAAATGTCTATAAATCCTATTTACAATAGGTAAACTTAAAAAGGTATTTTTTCTATTCTAAATGGAGTGTACTTATTTAGAGAGGCTGGGGATGTGGGTACATGTGTTTATATGCAAACTCTCACAGCCCAACTTAACCTGTTAATTCAACTAGTCTCTCATTTTTTTTTTTCTGTAAAAAGAAAGATCTCCTTTGGGACCCTCTTAGGAGTAAAACTGTGCATACACCAATAACGAGATACTTTTCAGACTGTCACTCAACCTGCAGCTTAGGAATAACATGGCATAAGAGCCATTCCATCTTAGAAATGCTCCAGGGTGCAAGAGAGCAGTATTAATTTCAAAGTGCTATTGGTATAAAAACACGGATAAAAAGAGAGTCATGCAAGTGTGTAATTTGATCAAAGATAATTCTGTTAAGAGAGGAAATGAGTGGACAGGTCTGGTGTGGCATGGGAAATACACACTTTAGGAACTTGGGTTGGTGGATGTTGCTACTCCGTATCATGTTCTAAACACACCAGCCACCGTTGTTTATAAGGGTCTGGTGTCCTGGTTACTAAACAGTGGGTGTCTTTAGAAGCAATAAATATTTTAAACCTTTTCACTTGGACTTGCCACTGAAGCCATCTGTTGATGAGAGAGGGGCACTAATTTCGTAACTGTATCTTCTGGAAAGCTGACCGCCTAAGGAGCTGGCACGTCACCAACACTTACCATAGCAGTGTGGCACAAGGGTTCAAAGCAAGTTCCACGGAGTGGGAGCTGCTGTTCAAGTCAGTAACCAGATTACACACCAAAGAAAACAATTCATAACCACCCATACAATAACGTGTACACACACGCGCACGCGCACATGCACATGCGTGTGACCACCTCTGCAAAGCATAAAATTACTTTAAATGATGTGGGACTTTGGGGGCAGACATGTGATCTAATCTTTGGACTTACGCCACAAAACACCCTCGGACACATAAAAATATGGTACAGTTGAATATTTGATCAAGTGCATTTGGCTACACATAATGCAGGCAGATCTACAGATGTCCCATTTAGAAGTGTTTGCGCCATCTAGGAAAAATAGCACTTTATGGTAGGAACGCATAACCCCATTTCCAGAGGCCAGCCAATGAGATAATTTGGGGATAATTATCCTGTTTTTATGCCATCATTTCATTTAATGTGGTTTCTGAAATGTGACTTAATAATGAGACTTTAGCCCTAATGAGATAAATTGTAAGTTAGCAGTAACGGCCTTTCTAAATCTCACTCTTCCTTCTCCTGTCGTGTGTCCCCATCCCAGGCTGTCTTCCAGACCTTAAATTCTGATGAATCCAAGTGTTCAGCTCATCAAATAGGGGAATACATACAGCTTTCTGCTGTTACAGAAAAGATTAACCTGGTATTACAGCTTCCAATCTCACTCTTCCTTCTCCTGTCGTGTGTCCCCATCCCAGGCTGTCTTCCAGACCTTAAATTCTGATGAATCCAAGTGTTCAGCTCATCAAATAGGGGAATACATACAGCTTTCTGCTGTTACAGAAAAGATTAACCTGGTATTACAGCTTCCACTGAGGATTTTACATTTTTGAAAGAAGAAAAGAAAAAAAAAAAATCAGAAGCCAGACATGGTAGCACACGTAATTCCAGTATGGAAGCTGAGGCAGGAGGACTGCCATGAATCTAAGACCAGTTTGGGCTATAGAGGGAATATCAGGCCATCCAGGGATATATAACGAGACTATCAAAATAAAAAAAGAACCAGTAGGGGACTGTCAGAGCTAAGCTTGGACTTGACTCAGATAAAATAAATAGTTTTAGTCAAAAAGGACAGACAAAAATACCCCAGCCAGGAAGAGCATGTGGAATGATTGTTTAAGCATGACACATTAAAAAAAAAAATACTTTTAATCTTCCACAAGCAAACTCAAAAGGTGACATCTTTTTCCATAGACGCCTTTAGAGCGGCCATAACCTTCAGCATCACAGCAAACTGAAAAGCCCGTTCAGTCCCCTGCCACAGAGTTGTTTTAGGAAAACCTCCAGAGCCTGGTGTGTGGGCCAGCATGGAGCCTCTAAGTGGCCTCCCTTGCCTTGGCAAAACATGCTAGACTCCACAGGAAAAGAGCCTTCCAGCCCTAGCCAAGAATCTGTAGACTTCACTTCCTGAGAATCCTAACCTCACCTGCTCCGTGTCTCTTGCTCCATCCGTGGTTCTGCCTTTACAGTGTGCGTTGGACACTATCGCTCGCTCGTCCATCCCACATCACACTTTTCTTCTTTGGCTAAGTGGACCCAATAACTGCACCCACTGTTAACTCGGCTCTCACAAGCTACCGGACAGACACCTTTCCCCCAGGTGGCTTGGGAAAATGCACCGCCATCAAGCCTGGTCTTGAACCCAGATGAGACCCAGGTGATGGAAGCTCAAGAGAAAGGGAAACTTGCAATCTAATTATCAAAAAAAGAGTCCAGTGGCAAAGAAGGCGGGGGGTCAGTCCGAAAGGCGCTTGCCTTGCAAGCATAGGGATCTGAGTTGGATCCTCAGGCCCTTTATCTAAAAAAAAAAAAGAAGAAAGAAAAAGCAGGTGTGGTCGCACATTCTTGCAATCCCAGGCCTGGGGAGACAGAGACGGGAGGATCCCCGGGGCTAGACGGCCAGTGGTGCTAGCCTAATTAGTGAACTCCAGACTAATGGATGTAGACCGTGTTCCTGAGGATGAGACCTGAGGTTGTCCTCATGCCTGCACATGCACAAACATGCATGCACACAGCACTACCCTCCACACACATGCATTCCAAAGAAGAACCAAATGGTGTCTGTCCTGTGCCTTCTCCTACGAACCTAATAAATAATTCAGTGAATTATGAAGACCAGCATTTTAATCTAGGTGCTAAATTAACAACAAACGTAGACAACACAAACTACAAAATGAGTCAACTCATGCTCACCTTCTGATCCAACAGTCATGAGCTTTCACTTCATTTCACTGTGGCTGAAGCTAATAAAACAAAACAGGAAATACAGAGATGCCTCACCGTCTAAGCCTCTCTTCTGCCGCTGTAACAAAATACTCTAACAAAAGCAACTTAAGAGCGAAGAGGTTTATTCAGCTCAGTTTCAGGTTACACCCCACCATTGGCAGGGAAGCCACAGCTTGAGGGAGCTGTAGCACATTTAGAAGCAGTGAGTGATGAAAACATTCACACATTTACTCTCCCCACTTCACACAGTCCTTAATCCCTTGCCTAGAGAAATAGCATCACCAAACAGTACTGGATCTCGCCAACACAGCATTTGCTAAAGATTTTCAAGGGTAAGTTCACAGGTTTGTCTAGTGCCTTTCCCACCAAATTCAGAACCTAATCCATTGCATGAGATGGAAATGCCCCCACTCTGAAATCTGAGCAGCGAAAGCAGCAAAGCTCAGCCTGGCCAGTTGGCTCAGTAGATAAAGGGACTTGGTGCCAAGCCTGACAACCCAAGTTCAATCCCCACGACCTACATGGTAGAAAAAGAGAACCACCTGCCACGAATTGTCCTCTGACCTCCACATTCACACCATGGCATCTGTGTACTAACTCTCCCCACTCTCCACATCCTTACACCTTCATACACACTACACACAACGCACACACAACACACCACACACACACACACACACACACACACACACACACACACACGCCCCATAAATAAATGTTTAAAAACTGAAAGTAGTAAAGCCACATTCAGCAAAAAGATGTGGTACCTGGCATCAGACATTGTGACTCGGTGGAAACGAAGGGACAGCCCAGAAGCAAACACTGACATTTCCAGTAAGGTTGACTTTTGTGAGAGATTTTTTTGTTTTTGTATCAAGGGTGGCTAGTCCGCCAAGGGCCAATATTCTGTAACATCCCCTCCTCCATCCTGTGAAACTCTTGTGTTCCTGTTTGCCCGACACCTGGACATTCCTGAGATGTGATTATCCATCCTCTTCACCCCAGTCATGAATTAGACACATGCATAAGATTGTGAGCTGGCGCTCCCACCAATGGGGTGTGACACAGCTGCTACCTGTGTTAGGATAGACACTTGGTGAACTTCCTGGGCCAGTGTGTGCTCGCTAGCCCACTTCAGGTTATGACACTCCCTTTTTTTTTTGCGAAATAAAATTGCCTTGCTGGGGTCACTTTCATTTTGTACATGTGTTTCTTTGTACAACACTGAGGATATTCTTTTCCAAGACCTTCAGCAGGAGTGTGTCAAATAACAAATGGCACTTGAAACAAAAAACAACAAGGTTATAAAGTGGGGTTTAAAAACAGTTTTTTTTTTTTCAATAAAGTGGTGCTGGAATAAGCACCTACCCACAAGTTAAAGATAAAGCTGGGGGCTGGAGAGATGGCTTAGCGGTTAAGAGCACTGACTGCTCTTCCAAAAAACCCAGGTTCAATTCCCAGCACCCACATGGCAGCTCACAACTGTCTGTAACTCCAGTTCTAGGGGAGCAGGGGACCCTCACACAGACATACACACAGACAAAACACCAATGCACATAAAATACAAAATAAATTATTTAAAAAAAAAATAAAGTTGGAGCCTCACCTTATACCACATGAAAAAGCATCAACCCCAAGTGGATCTCATGCTTCAACATGAGAGCTAAAACTACGAAGCTCACAGAAGAAAGTAGGAACATCAATGTTGATAACTACAGATAAAGTGGTGGCTTTTTTTTTTTTTTTTTCAAGACAGGGTTTCTCTGTATAGCCCTGGCTATTCTGGAACTCACTCTGAAGACCAGGCTAGCTTCAAACTAAGATCTGTCTGCCTCTGTCTCCCCCCCCCCCCCAGTGCTGGGATTAAAGGTGTACACACTACACCCAGCAAGGTAGTGGCTTTTTAATATGACTGAAACGCAAACATGAAAAAAGCTAAAGATTGACTGAGGTGTGTAACAATAAAACTTCTGTGCTTCAGAGTTTAAGATCCGGTGAGTTGATGACTCACAAAAGACCTGCTTGCACATCACACCTTCGGCGATGGATTTGGATCCATAATATATAAAGAGTTCTTACCCACCAGTCATGAAGAGACAGCTCAATATAAAAACAGGCAATGGATTTGAGTAGAAAGTTTTCCAAAAATATACAGATGGCCAGTAAACCCATCAGAAGAACGCTCAAGACCATCAGCCATTGGGATAATTCAAATCAAAGTAACAGTGAGAACTAGGCACAGGGTAATGCCAGCATTTAGGAAGAGAGGGCCAGAGGATCAAGTTCAAGGCCAGCCTCAGCAACATACCAAGGCTGAGGCTATCCTCTATCTCAAACAAGCAAGAGAGACCACTCAGTGGTTAAGAGCACTGACTGCCCTTCCAAAGGACCCAGGTTCAATTCCCAGCAACCACATGGCAGCTCACGACTGTCTGTAACTCCAGTTCCAAGGGATCTGACACCTTCACACCAATGCACAGAAAATAAAATTAAATAAATTTTTTTTTTTTAAAAAAATCACGAGATATTACCTCACACTCGCCAGAAGGCTTAGAATAAAAATGACGGATAGACTCTGATGTGTGACTAAGTGGTGTACTGCTTTTATAGTAAGCACAAGGCCCTAGGGTTCATCCTCAGCAGTGAGAAAAGAAGAGAGATAATAAGAGCTGGACAAATTGGAACTCGGAAGCACTGCAGGTAAGCATGTGAAATTATGTAGCCACTTTGGAAAAACAGGTTGGCAATGTCTCCTATCTTTTGTTTTATTTGTTTTTGGTGTTTTAGGGTGGTACTAAGAATTGAACCTATGGCCTCACACATGCTCTACCATTGAGCTATAACCCCAGGAATTTCTCATAATATTAAACAGAGAGGTTCCAAGCAGCCCAGCAGTTCTGTTCCTAAATGTATGTAGATCAAGAGACTGAAAACCAGAGCCACATACTATTTTGTCCCCAAATGTTCAGAGCATTATTTATAACTGTTTCAGAGTGAAAACAGAGATGGCGGCATGGCTCAGCAGTTAAAGGTTCTCGTCATGGAGACAGGTGACTTATGCTCAGTTCCTGGGTCCCACCCTGTGGAAGAAGAGGACCAACCTCTACAAGCTGTCCTCTGCCCTCTATGCTTGCACAATGGCATGCACTTCTACACACACACACACACACACACACACACACACACACAAATTAAGTAAATACATATAAAAACTGTGAAAACAACTTCTCTCCACTAACTGATGAACAGATCAATACGTTGTGGTATTCTGACGTAATAAAATTTTAGTGTGAAAGGAGAATAAACAAAACCCCATGCAGTCTATGACACACATGAAACATTAAGTAAAAGAAACCAGTGGTCATAAAAGGTCACATACCAATATAATGTATCAATTTCACATGTCTATGCAAAGTCCAGGATATGAAAATATCTTGAGACAGAAGTGTTTGTTAGTGTTTGAGAATGAAGACCAATGGCCTCATTCGCAAATTAGACAGTGTTATACACAGCTGTATATATGCAAGAAAAACCCCAATAAATTATGTGCTTTAAATGGATGAGTTTTATGGTGTGTGAATTACATCACAATAAAACTTTATTAAAGGAAAAAAGTCAAAAATATAGATGGAAGAAACATTAATTCTCTTTCATAATAAGCTAGGAAGCAACAGCGAAATGGTAGGAATTAAGACCTTGCTTCTAGGCCCCGTCTCTAACACCAACAACTTCAAATGAATTTCTTCTCGTTGACTGTGAGAGGCTGCAATTGAGGTGTGCTCTCTCATAAGACTATGAAGGTGTTGGCCTGTTCCTCTACTCAAAGTCCTATGAACACTTTCACGGCACACACCTAGCCATGCACGGATTGTGAGCGCGTAAGAACTAACAGGAGCACAGCTCTTATATTACAGACCTCAGCCACTGCTTAGATTTAGTCAGGCCTTATATTCCAACCCTGAAACTTCTGTAAGTAGAAAAGAAAAACCACAAGTCAGGCACAGTGGTGCACAACTAAAATCCCAGCACTTGAAAGGCTAGGGCGAAGCTGAGAGGTGGGTTAGCCTGGGCTACCCAAGGGGCCTCTGTCAAAAGAGAGAGGGAGAGAAAGAGAAGGCAAGGGAGGGGAGAGAACCCCTAATTACTAAGTGGAATTATTCACATTCCCATATTTCCAGGGGAAGGGAAAATGATTTAAATCTCCCCAGACAAGGTAAACACAGTTTCAGATGGGAGAGCAGAGACTGGACACAGACATTCATTCCAGTCACCATGAAACCAATGATGTTCTGCCCTTGAAACACGCTGGTTATCTTTCTGAAGACAGACCGGGGACCTCAGGTGTCTGTCACTGTTATCAGTGCCTTTCTTGAGACGGTCCAATTTTCTTTTTCTGGGTTATCATAAGCATTCCCTGGTACAAAAACATTAGGAGAATACAATTCTTACCCCACAAAGAAGCAAGGTTTTTGATTCTTGGGGGTCCTAAGTGCAAACAGGGAACTGTGTGAGCTATTTTAATTCAGGTGGTACTAAGAGAAAGGTCCAACTTGGAAGGCCACCCAAGGTCTGACAAGGTCATGATGATGGTAAACATAAGACAGGCCTAGCCAGACATGATACACAGACTCTGTGAGCATGGGCCAGGTAAGGACAGTGTTTCTCCGCCTCTCCTGAGACCCCCAAATCACCTGTCTGAGAACCCCTGGGCTACAACATCTCTCAGAATTAACCAGCAGACTCATCTCCACCAGACAAGAAGGATAAGTGTTCAAAAGAAGAAGGGAGTCTGGAAGCACCTCAATTTTCCTCCCCGGGACCACCACCTGGAAGCAGCCGCAGCCTCTAATATGTCCTGGAAATCACGCCAGGAGGCTGCAAAGCGGAAGGGAACTGCGAGGCTATTTGAATAGGAAAGTCACACACAGCTTTGAACCTGAGCAGCGACCTGATCAGGAGAAGAAGCCGAAGGCCATGGACTTGGCACAGCAGGGAACAAGAATGTGCACTGGGGGCGGGGCTAATGCCCCGAGCATGAGTCCCACGTGAGCCCTGGGGGGAGAGAGGGCAGAAATGCAGCTGGAGCAGGAAGACAGGGGCTCTGGGGTCCCAAAGTAAGGACTTTGCACTGATTTTCCATTCTCTTTGTGTACCTAAGGAAATCACTATTGGCTCCTAAGCATCTGACTCTCAACTTCCCTGTCTGTAGAAAGACAATGTAGGAAAAAAGCTATTAGTGCTAATCATATAATTTGTAAATCTACAGTGCTGTAGCATAAGTTAGGATGCTCATTACACTATCTCATTAATTAACCCTTTCTAGTTCCAACCTGCTGTGACCGAGAGTCAGTCCGTTTCCCTCTGCCCACACCCGCTTCTCCACTCCCCTCCCCTCCCATCTCTAATTATAATTCCTCCTTTGATGGGATATGGTTACTCTTTGGGAACAGGGAGAAACAATAGAGACGTCTTCGCCATTCCTCCACAGTATTCTGCGCCCTTTCTCAACAAGATGAAGGGGCCTCCTTGTCCTTTCCTCCCCTAATATGAAACGATCCCTGGGCGAGGTCTTCTGAGGTTAGCACTGAGAAGTCTGGCCTAAATCTATTTTGTACTCTAGTGATAAAATTTGACCCAAGGCAGTCTTCATACATAAAAAACCATATCCACATGTATATGTGTATATATATATCTTCACACACACAAAATTTGTAACTTAAATCTAGACCGTATCCTTGTAACCAAGCAACTGATACCCAATCATTGCAATGGAGCCTTCAGCCAATAAGAGGCTGACATTTGCCAAATCATGACCAAGTAAGGCAAGTGCCCACTGCAGCCAATGTGATTGCCCTTGTGTATGGTGCTTCATTTTCTCTGGCTATAAATACAACCTGCTCCTCTGCTGGAGGGGGGCATTCAGAACCAACTCCAGTTTCAGATGCTGCCCAGTTCCAGAATCTTCATTTTCATTCAAGTACCTTTTGTTAAAATTAACCTCAGATGTTTTTCAATAGGAAGGAATAAACACGGAGTATCTTTAAAAAAGGCTCTTCACTCAGTATACACACATCCTTAGATATTCTGAGAATGGTTCAGGGCTGCCAGAAGGAGCTCACTGGCCAGTCTTCCTAAGACCCACCCCCCTCACTTGCTCAGCATCAGCACAAAGGAGAGCCCAGGACTAGCTCCATGGGAGTTTTGTCTCTAGACGCTCTCTCCATGAGTGTATCCACTCTTCCTTGTTTTAAACACCGCCTCTGAACCAATGACTTCAAGTCTATCTCTAGCCCTGATCATTTCACCCAAATCCAAACTCACTCATTATTTTACCATCTACATATTGATGTCTGCTGGGCACCTGCTCAGTCTCCTGTGCTGTCAAAGGACCACAGCCATGTGGATCAACAGAACAGAAATGTCTTCCTCACACTTCTGAGGTGAGATGTGTAACAGGGCCACATCTCCTCCCACATCACCTCCAAAGCTCTTGGAAGAGCCCTTCCTGGTCCCCTTCAGTTTGTCCTGGCTGCTTTGGGCTTGGAGTAGTATACACTCCAACCCCTGTGTATCTTCACACAGTCCCCTGTGCCTCTGCGGCTCCTCTTCTTGTATCCTAAAACACTAGCCTTTGGATTTAAGCCTCAACCGAAGTCCAAGATTATCTCCAAGATCCTTAACTAAGTCCTGACCCTAGCTTCTTAACTGTTGCTAGGTAACAACAAAATGCTCTGACAAAGGCGACTGAATGGAAGAGGGTGTATTTTAGCTCACAGGTCAAAGGACAGCCCGTCATGGCAGGGAAGTCACCACATCAGGAGCCTGATGCGGCCAGTCACATCACAGTCACAATCAGGAAACAGGGGTGGACGCTTCTTCAGCTCCCTTGCTAGATTTTATACAGCCCAGGACCCCAACTATGATGGGGATGGTGCCAACCACAGAGGGCACCCCAACTAAAGCAATCAGGACAATTCCCCAAAGCCATGCCCAGAAGCTCTTCTTCTTGGTGATTCTAGATTCTGTCAAGTGGACAAGGAACACTGACCATCACAACTCCACCCCTTATCAACTTCACACCCCAACACGTCACTTTTAAAACACAGTATTCCACCTTCGGTCACCAAAGTCTTTAACCACTCCTATACTTCAAAGACAATTGCGAGCACCTCTAAAATAAAAACATGCGACACATTTCTTCCATACAATGGCAGAAAACAAACCACTCCATTCCATAAGAGACAAGTGGGGGCACAGCAAAGGTAAAATGAAACAAGACCGAAACTAGACAGGGAAAACAAAACCTTGCTATTCCAGAGCGTACAACGTAATTAACCGGGCTCCAAAGGGCTTGAGCAGCCCCACACCTCCAGAGAGTCTACCCGCGTGTCTTAGTCAGGGTTTCTATTGCTGTGATGGAACACCATGACCAAAAAGCAAGTTGGGGAGGAAAGGGTTTATTTGGCTTCACTTCCATATTGCTGTTTATTACCGAAGTCAGGGCAGGAACCTGGAGGCAGGAGCTGATGCAGAGGCCATGGAGGGGTGCTGCTTACTGGCTTGCTTCCCATAGATTGCTCAGAACCCAGGACCACTAGCCCTGGGATGGTACCACCCACCATGAGCTGGGCCCTTCCCCACTGATCACTAACCAAGAAAATGCCTTACAGATGGATCTCATGGAGACATTTCCTCAGCTGAGGCTCCTTCCTCTCTGATGACTCCAGCTTGGGCCAAGCTGACACACAAAACCAGCCAGTACACCATGGCATTCATCCCCTCTCTCCTGGGCTGACTCCATTTCTTGCCCACAGTTCTCTGATATTTAGGCTTCACGTACAGTTTGACCTCTCAAAGACTCCATCGGAACTCAAATCTTGCCACACTGTCTTGACTAAGCTGATCTCTAGGACCCACCCCATCCCTCATCTTCATCTTTCACATCCAGAACCAGTAGACCGTGGACAATGGTGCCAAGTTCTGCCACTAGCTCGGGATGGAGCCTAGCTCCCTTGGACCAGAACTGCATCGGGTTCTGTGTCCTGACCCTCAGGGAACACTCTCCTACCACCTTTGGCTTTTCTCCTCTAAATGAAGTTGAATCTTCACAAGATAAGCACCTATAGATGGATGGAGTTTTGCCCTCAGGACACATTTCCCGTCGTCCCGATGCAGTGGGGTGGGGGCAGGGCTTCCCTTCAGTGGAACTGACTTCTTTACCAATGGCAGCTGGTTCACAGCAGGGCCTTGGACGATCTCTCGTCTGGAAATTTCCTCTGCCAAACAAATTTGTTCATGAAGTGTAAATTCAACTTCACCCAGGTTCTCAGGACATAGGCGAAATGATGCCACATTCTTGGCCAAGCATCACCTGAATGGTTCCTATTCCCATTCCTCGTGGAGTCCTTTATCCCCTCTGAGACTTCAGGAGCCGAACCTCCACTGCCCAGGTTTCTCTCAGCATTCTTGTCTTCCAGGCTCCCATAAGAATGACCCGTAAAGTGCTGCTTCCAGCATTCTATGACTTTTCTAGCTCCAAATTCCAAATCCTTCCACATTCCAGCCACAAAACAGTTCCAAAGGCTCAAGGACCACATGGTCAGGTACATCACAAAAGCAGCCCCACTTCTCAGTATTGATTTCTGAGTTAATTTCCTTTCCTTAAGCTGCTGAGTTATCCTGACAAAAGCAACTTAAGAGAGAAAGGTTCTGTTCTGTCTCACAATCCTAGGTTACATCCATCATATCAGGGAAGTTGCAGCAGGGGCCTGAGGCAGCTGGTCACAGAGCATCCTCAGTCAAAAAGCGGAGAGGAACAAATCTAACTTTAGTGTTCTTTTTGCTATTTTATACAATCCAGGATTCCCACCAGGGAATGGCGCCACCCACAGAGGGTGAGTCTTCCTACCTCAATTAACTCAATCAAGACAATCCTCATAGGCATGTCCAGAAGCCCTTTTCCCAGGCGATTCCAGATTCTGTCAAGCTGACAACACTAACCATGTCAACACTCCCACAAAAACTCTATTTGCAAATAGAGCCATATTCTAAAGTCCCAGGTGTACACGAGTTTTTTCAGGGCCACCATCCAACATTCTACAGTATCTTAGACCACCCCAACTCTTGATTGCTCCTTCAAAAATCCAAAAACAAACAACGAAAAAACAATGCCTGCCTGCCGCAATGGAGTCACTACCATCATTTGATGAACAAAGATTGCAAACATTGCTTTCAGATTGGCTTTAGACCTTAAAATATAACGAAAAATTCCTCATCTAGACTCTTAGAGCTTTGCTGTGTGCTTAACAATGCTCAGGACAGACTTAAATGGTAGAAGCAGTAATATGGGTTGCCATGTTTCTTATCTCTTGCTTGGGTAATCAATCAGTTGTCAAAACTGAACAACTGCCTGAGACAGCTGTGCACACACACACACACACACACACACACACACACACACACACAAATTTCATTCATGCGGCTGGAGCAGGGGGATCATGAGTTACAAGCTAACAAGGGCGACATGGTGAGGCTGTCTCAAGACAAGACCCACTGCCCCCGTCACAGCAGAAAGCAGACAAGCGCTAAGTGGTGCTGAAGGCCTGCAGCTCCTTCTCCGCACACTTCACGGCACCCTTCAAAAGCGTCCGTTCAAGTGCTACTCAGGACAGTCCCAAAGCAGAAACCACCCAACGGAATCGTATTTGTCCATCAAAGAAGAGCAAAGTTTTGAAACCTGCTACCACAGGGATGAAAGCTTGACAGCTTTAAGCCACGTGAAGTGAGTCATGGACAGAAGGACACATATTGTCCAGTCCCACTTACACAGGGTTTGCAATACTAGAACAGAGAAGAGACGTTACTGGGGCCGGGATGTGGTAGTACTGGGCAGTGAATGAGCTCCAAGCAAGCGTGGGCTGGGATGACGGAAAGGTTCTGGCAATGGAGAGAAGTGATTATACAACATTGTGAATGGATCCAACACCACTGGACTGTGCATTTAAAAATGGGTAAATAGTAAATTGTATGTCATGTATAGTTTGTCACAACTATAATAATAATAATAAACAACTAATCGTACCTGGCCATGAGCCCAGCTATCAAGTCAGGACAGCATTCACTCAGTCTGACGATACAATGACTCAAGCCATATGTCACTGAGGTTGTAGGAAGTACTGAGGAGCCAGAACTCACTCACTTGTATAAGCAGGAGGGAAAAAACCACGACACCTCCAATTACCTCAACTCACTAGCAAGCAACTGCAGAAGGAAGATGAGGGACATGGAAAGAAACGGTCCTCTGTGTGATCACAAAGGGCCATGTCAGCAGGCCCCGGAAGCCTGTGTCTTTCCCAAGGACTCAGAGTTCTCATCTTCCTGCATTTGGATTGTCTTCCGCATCTGTTGCCCAGCAACCACCTGGTCATCCTGAACCTGGGTACCAACCTCGCATGACTCCAGTCATCACATACATCTATGACCAGCCTGTGTCCACACAAGAGACTGTAAAGGCATACTGTGTGCTTGGGGAGAGGGGTGTTGTTGACATTGTGGTGAGTCTGGGTGAGGTAGTGTCAGTTCAAGATGAGAATAGAAAGCCAAATGGGGAACCAGTGGAAAATGTAAAGGACAAGAGTCTTGGGAAGCACCTAAAAATGTGTGAGTGAGGGGAAGAAAAATGATGGGATGGTATGTCACAGAGAAAGTAAGTGCCCATCCGTGTGTGTGTGTGTGTGTGTGTGTGTGTGTGTGTGTGTGTGTGTGTTTGTGTGTGTGTGTGTATCTGTTGATAGAGAACAACTGAAGATATATGTATTAAGAAAGGAAAAAAACTGGTGAGAAGTGAGTAGAGTCTAATTGATGAGGATGCACCTCAGTGATAGGGCACATGCCTTAGGTTCAGTCTCCAATATGTATGCATGCATGTATGTACACATGTATGTACACACACATATGCATACACACACACACACACACACACACACACACACACACACACACACACAAAGCCAGCCTATACTCCTGTACTCAGAAAGCTGAGGCAGGAGGATGTTCTGCGAGTTCAAAACCAGCCCCCAACAAACAAAATCCAGAGTTGCTGAGCTGAAGGAAGTAATGAGGTTAGGAACACAGGCAGGGTGTTGGGCCTTGGAAGGAGGCAGACTCTGAGGAAGTGATGATGACTTAGCCCCTAAGTGTATTCTCATGAAAGCCACCGGGAAGCTGCTCAGTCCCCAGGACCAATCATTATGAAGCAGATCAGGCATGCAAAATAAAAATTAAGTGCCATGACAATAACAAAGAGCCACAGAAAAACCTAAGACAGTGGGGTTATTTAGGGAATGTTTGTGGGTTCGGAAGAGAAACAAATTCTTGTTGGATTTCCCGGAAAGCAAGAGGCCAGGTCACCCAGAATGAAGGCAGTGTGGAAGTGGATGAAAAGGCTTTGAACTTCCGGTAAGGAGTCAAGATCAGTAAAATCACACGTCACTGTAACTGAAAAGCTCCATCCCTCTGATCTACGTGTCTGGTTGTTTGTTTTATTTTGCTTGTTTTTAATGCCATAATGTTTTTTTGAATTTACTTTCAGTTGACAACTGTAGATATGTATGGGAGACAGTACAATTTTTAGTTTGTATACCACTGACACCCCTTTGCCCTAACAAATGACAGTGGCCGGTTGAGGACCCAGAACACAACCTGTAATACTGCAGTGACCATGAAGACAGCTGGAGCCTGAGAGGTGTCCCTGGGTCTGCCAACCTGGGGCTCCGGGGCAGTGTTCTAGGAAGGCTGCTGCTGAGTGCTGCCAGGCATGCTCATCAAGCCCACCCCAACACTAGGGTAGGTGAAAGGCGAGGGTGTGCAGCCAGTACTCTAGTTATGGTCCAGCCTATCACCCTCTGGTGGTTTGAGTAAGAATGGCCCCCACAGGCTCCTGTATTTGAATACTCAGCCCCAAATGTTGGAACTGTTTGGGAAAGATGAGGAGGTGTGGCCTTGTTGGAGGAGGTGTGTCACCAGGGGCAGGCTTTGAGTTTCAAAGGATGGAGATGTGAGCTCTCAGCTACTGCTCCAACGCCATGCCTGCTTGCCTGCTGCCATGCTCCCCGCCACAATGGTCATGGACTCTAACTCTCTGAAACTATAAGCTCCAAGCAAACTCTTCCATGAGTCGACTCGGTCACTGTGTCTTACCACAGCAGCAGAAAAGGAACAAAGACAGCCCTTTGAGGACACTCACTAAACTTTGCTTAGCTCTGTGGTGGAGCACAGGTGATCCACGTCTATCCTCAGCACAAACGGGAGTGGGGTTCCTAATGAAGCCAAAAAGGTTTATTGCTAAGAAAGTAGGCTTGCTTCCCAGCACCCACATGGCAGCTCACACCTGTCTGTAACTCCAGTTCCAAGAAATCCAGGGGATCTGATGCCCTTCTCTGGCCTCCATGGGTATCAGGCACACACGTGGTGCAGATATACAGGCAGGTAAAACACCCATGCATGTTAAATCAATCAATAAATAAAGTATTAAAGAAAGCAAACAAAAAACGGTACTGCTGGACTCTCTCTGTGCTATATCCAGGTCACACGTCTTTAGAGCTGAGATGGCCGCAATCCCATGCTGTGTGTGCAGAGCTGTGGCTAACAGCTATACGTGGGCTTTGGTTCTCACCGAACGACCAACGCTAGTCCTATAGTCAGCAGAGTTACCATGTGCCAAAAGAACAGCTATTTCTTTGTATCCCTCTGATCACCTGAAGAGAGCCTGTCTTCCATCTTTGTGTCCCCGCAAGGTCATGTCAGGAGGCAATGCCAACCCTAAAATTGTCCCTCACTCTTGTAAAAAATTAAAAGTAAAGCCAAAGGCTCAATAAAAAAAAAAAGCACACACACACACACACACACACACACACACACACACACCCATGTCATTGCTCCTGCTGTCACCCTTGAAAACAAGTTCCTACAGATCCACAGGGAGAGCTGGCTTAATTAGAAGTTTCACAGATTACATCAAATATTCTTTTCCAGATGGAGAGAGTGAGCAAAACATACATGGGTGCTTTCTCCCTGTGGTCCTAGATGCAAGCTTTCGAAAGACAGTAAAGAATTTTTTTTTTTTCATTTAAACAGTAAAAACGCAGAATAACAGCTTCAGGTTGCAATCAGTGGTTTGAGTCCCAATGGCATACATCTAGGGAGACTTGGCCGTGACAGTTCTAAGCAGAAGCTTTTGACTGAAAACCGCTGGCAAGATGGAACTGTGACGCTTAATCCTGACTCCAGAACAAACAGTCCAAGTGAACCAGAGCTGGCTGCCCACTGCGCTGGTGGACAGCTTTTCTCTCGCCAGCATGGGTTAAGGGAACAGGAGAACTCTATCCAGGGCACATGGACATTAGAGCAGGAGCCGTGTGGCCGGGACAGCAGAGGATCTGTGTGTAGTGAGGAAAGTCAGCAGACTAAGAGAGCAAGAACAAGGAAGCCGTGGAAAGTTCTGGAAAGCAACACAGAGGGAAATACATCCAATGTCACTCAGTGTCCGATGCCATGAACGCAGGAAGCTCCAAAGGACTCACCCATGGCTTTGCCCCACCGACTTCCCAAGAGGAACATCTGTAAACTCACAGGCAGCCTAAATCCAGTAGGGGACTCAGACATTTCATTCATCTCTGGCACCCTCATCAAACACCAGCAAGATTCCCGTCTCTCGGGAAAGGTGAGCGCATGTTTGCGATAGTTCTTTACAGTAATCTCCCTTCGGCTTCATAAATAAAGGGTCTAGTAAAGAAAACATGTGAACACTGTCCAGAGAATGAGCAGAAAGCTAGGATGGGAGACGGTATTTGTAAATCATCTACCCAATGATTGGCATCTAGATACACAAAGACATTCTATAACTCAACAGCAGAGAAACACAGCAGAAGCAGAAAGAAGAAGAAAAGAAGATAAAACAAGGAGGGAGAAAGGGAGGGAGGGGGAGGGAGGGAAAAGAGGGAGACGGAGGGAAGGGGAGGGAAGGAAGGAAAGAAAGAAAGTAGGAAGGTAGGAAGGAAGGAAGGACAGGAGGGAGGGAGGAAGGGAAAGAGGAAGGAAAACCTAATCCAAAAAAATGAGCCAAGGATTTAACAGACATTTCTCCAAACAGGATACACTAACTGCAATAACCACATAAAGGGATACTCAAGGTCATTAGACTTATGGATGTACAAATCAAAAGCAAAATGAGATTGCAGCTCACATGCATTAGGATGGCAAAAGATGTCAAAAGACAGGAAATAAGTTCTGGAGAAGATGTGGAGAAACTAGGATCCTTGGGCATTGCTAGCAGGGATATAGAATGATGCAGCTACCATGAGAGTTAGCTTGGAAAGTTCTCAGAGTCAAATACAGAACTGCCATGTGGCCCAGCTCCATGGCACCATTATTCACAGTGGCCAAACAGTCACCATGGAATAAATGCATATTTTTGAAGAGATAAATGGAGTTCTCATCTGTTATATACATTCAATAGTATCAATATGCACGGACAAGAAGGAAAACCTGATACTTACTACAACATGGACAAACCCCCAAAAGATGTGAAATTAATAAATGAAGCCCCCAAAGGCAAATATTATACAATCCCATTGATATGAAATATCCAGAATAGCCGGGCAATGGTGGTGGTGGTGCATACCTTTAATCCCAACACTTGGGAGGCAGAGGCAGATCTCTCTGAGTTCAAGGCCAGCCTGGTCTACAGAGTGAGTTCTAGGACAGCCAGAGCTACACAGATAGATCCTGTCAAGAAAGAAGAAAGAAAGAAAGAAAGAAAGAAAGAAAGAAAGAAAGAAAGAAAGAAAGAAAGAAAGAAAGAAAGAGGAAGAAAGAAAGAGGAAGGAGAAAGAAGAAAGAAAGACAAAGAAAGAAAGAAAGAAAGAAAGAAAGAAGAAAGAAGGAAGAGAAAGAAAGAAAGAAAGAAAGAAAGAAAGAAAGAAAGAAAGAAGAAAGAAGGAAGGAAGGAAGAAAGAAAGAAAGAAAGAAAGAGAGAAAGAAGAAAGAAAGAAAAAGAAAGGAAGGGAGGGAGGGAGGGAGGAAGGGAGGACGAGCGAGCCAGAATAGGCAAAGATCTAGGGATGGTCCAGCTACCCTAGGGGTACCACACAGTTGCAGTAAAAAGAAGAGAAACCCTGCCTCCAACTAAGTGGAAGGAGAGAGCTGACTCCCGAAAGTGTCCTCTTCATGAACGTGCCACCTGCCCCCACAACGTCTAGACCTGGAACATGGTGACAGGTGTTTCCGATTTTTAATATTCTGAATGTACCAAATGCCAATAGGGCACCTGTTTAAAGCTGCTTGAATGGCATTCTGTTAAAACATTTCACCACAATGTGAATTATTTTTGAATATTTGAAGAAAAGAAACCAGAATACTGGACGTCCAAACGGGATAAGCAGACCATCTCCCAGCACAACCTGTTAGTGAGATGTCTAAAAAGAACTACCTTTATCACTCCCCTCCCTCTTCCTGCCTTTTCCTCTGGATTTTCTAGTTTCGTACAAACTAACTAGACGTTCTGAGGAAGACAGATGCATGCAAAAACAATGACGAGAAGTTGACTTTAAAAATATAAATCACAGTCTAACGGGGCCTGGCAGAACGAGGTAGTGTGGAGTGGGGACTAGAAACAACAGCAGCAGAGCCAAAGACCCAGAAGGTTCCCATCTTCAGCAGAAGCAGCAGAAGGACATTTGCAAGCCCTAAACGTGTAAGCCACTCAGGTGCCTTGTGGCACTCTAAAGGATCAGGGGAGTAAAATAATTCCCACGGGGCTGGCTTCACTGGCTGTGAAGTTCTATCCAAGGAAAGAAAGCAGCAGAGTCTGGCTTCCATGCCAGTCAAGGTCAGGGGTCACATCTTGGACTGTCTCTGCACACAGTCTTCCCAATAGTGCACACAGTCTTCCCAAAGGTGCACCAGCTTCCCAACAGTGCATCAGTTTCCCAACAGTGCAGGTGGATGGGAAATCTACTTAAAACTGGACCATCTGTCATGGGAAATGTAGTTCACCCAACCTAATATCTCCCACCAAAAAGTAGCCATTGTGTCCAGCAGCAGTGATGCACGCCTTTAATCCCAGCACTAGGGAGGCAGAGGCACATGGATCTCTGAGGTCGAGGCCAGCCTGGTCTACAGAGCAAGTTCCAGGACAGCCGGGGCTACACAGAGAAACCCTGTCTCAAAAAATCAAACCAAACCGAAAACCGACAACAAAACACCTAGCCATTGCTTTTGTTGTTGTGTTTTGTTTGGAGATTTGGGCACCGAGGCTTGAACCCAGGACCTCAAGCCTCCTAAGCGTGCACTCTACCTCTGGGCTATGGTCCCAGCACCAGAACAAGCCACCCAAAAGCAAACCCTTGTACTTCAGCTCAACTCTTTGACATCCCAACGACAACAGTGCTAAAGACAAATGTTTGTACTTCATCTTCTCATTTGATTTGAGAAGAATCAGCTGCAGCTAAATTAAGACCTCAGGCTAGACCCTGCTTATTAATGATTCTTTTAAAAAAATCCATAATGACAGTGTAATGATTATAACCGTTAGAGCAGTCTCCAAAGATGTGTTCCAGTTGTAATTAAAACACGATTGTCCCAGGGCTCCCACTTCATTTTAATTTGTATTAAAATAACTTAGGCAGACTCTCTGATATATCGAACAACTACCTAAAATCCTAAGTGAGATGCTAAGTAAGTAAAAACTACTTAGCGTCTTCCCCTTTTGCAAGGCTTGAGGTGAATGACATCCAGGGATCACACTGACCAACCCAAATGCATTTCCCCCTGCCATGGCACAGAAGACAGCGATCTGTGTGTAGTGAGGCTATTTAAAACAAGGACCACTCAGACACTGCCCACCAGGGACCACATTGGTGGATCTAATCAAAATGGTAAGAACATTTCCTTAGGAATGGATTCTAATCAGTGTTGAAGAGGTTGAACTCCCGTGGCTTTTCACCTAATTAGACTTTGCTTTTCGGTTTGAAAGAGATTCCAAATATCCCCCTGGCTTCTTCTATTCCATTCAGTCCTCTCTGGGTTGTTCTATCTAGGAAGGGCAGAACACTCTAAGGCCCTCACTTTCTTTACAACAGGTGCCGTTCATGACCTGACAGCTTATTACAGACACAGGATAAATGCATCGCCTATTACCATTTATTACCCCTCTCTTCTAACAGAATATCACCACCACAGTGCAGGTCCCGTGTCCAAATGTGCACAACAGTGCTGGGTACAGAGAGCCTCAGTTAAAAACTGTGTCTGTGGATCAGCCAACTGGATAACTCTTGCCTCACTCACCCTTTCACTTCCACATGAGATCTTTGAGGCCCGTGGGCGTAAAGTGGCACGTCCAAGGTCATAAGACCAATGAAGTCAATGCTGGGCCCTAGGACTGGGCCTCTCTTCTCCCACCCATCCCTAGAAACGGGTGCGCTGTTGCTCAGTCTGATCATGGTGCTGTAGCAAAAGTTCACGGACTGAGCGACTTATAATAACTATAGTTATGACCGCTCTGGAGGCTGGAAGGATAAGATCGGGGGCTTGTAGGCTTGGTGTCCAGTAAGCGATGGCTTCCTGGTTTATATAAGCTGTATTCCCCAGCTTGGTTAGATAATAAATAAACTTATCTGGGGTCAGAGAACAGAACAGCCACTAGATATAGAGGCCAGAAAATGGTGGCACTCACGCCTTTAATCCTAGCCTTCTGGAGGCAGAGATCCGTCTGGATCTCTGTGAGTTCAAAGCCACACTGGAAACAGCCAGGAGTGGTAACAAGAGCCTTTAATCCCAGGAAGTGATGGCAGGAAGCAGAAAGGTATTTAAGGCGTGAGGACTAGGAACTAGAGCCTGGTTAAGCTTCTAGGCTTTTGAGCAGCAGTTCACCTGAGATTCATTCTGGATGAGGACTGAGAGGCTTCCGGTCTGAGGAAACAGGATCAGCTGAGGAACTGGCGAGGTGAGGTGGCTGTGGCTTGTTCTGCTTCTCTGATCTTCCAGCATTCACCCCAATACCCAGCTCCAGGTTTGTTTTTATTAATAAGGCCTTTTATGATTCGTGCTACCCCTGCCCAAATATCTCTTCCTCCATGAGCTTCCTCCTGTTCTTTCCTCATTCTACCCTCCTGCCCCAGAAACATTACTCCTTCCTCCAAGGTCTCACACCACTGTGACCTCGTAAGCTCCACCCTGTCTGTCTTCAGTGGCCAAGTGCGAGTTCTTTTCCTATTAACTATCGACTCCACAGTACCCAGAACAAACAGCTGGAACTGCAGGGTTGGAGGGGGATTCATGGGGGTGACCCTGCCATTCCATGTCCAACATGACTCCTGTTGCCAAATCAGATCCCACCATCCCAGTTGCCCACCAAAACAACCCAAAGGGGAAGATCTCCTACTTCTAGAAAGAGAATGTCATTAATCCTGGCTGCACATGACATCACTTAGCACATCATCAAACATCTACCAGGATGCATTGTTCATCAACAACATAAAATTGTGGGTCTTTTTCAGGTTAGAAACTATGACGAGGGGGCTGGAGAGATGGCTCAGTGGTTAAGAGCAATGACTGCTCTTCCAGAGAACCAGGGTTCAATCCCCAGCACCCATACGGCAGCTCACAACTGTGTGTAACTCAAGTTCCAGGGAACCTGGCACCCTTACACAGACATACATGCAGGCAAAACACCAGTGCACATAAAATAAAAATAAATCATTTAAAAAAATTATGACAAACATTGCAAGTTGAAGTCTACTGAGAGGGCGCCCAGCAGTGGCACTAAAGGAAGCTAGGAAACATCATAGAGCTGGCGCCAAACCGCGGTGAGGCAGGGTACCCTAGGTGAGTGTGGGCGTGAAGCTGGAGGCCCAACACACTCCCCTCCGCACTTCCATTTTGCCCCTTAGCCATTCATGGTGAGGCCAGGAACTTCAGCCTTCCCCCTCCTCCCCACCAGCTCCCCAGGCCCACAGCCTGCTCAGACTGGGCAGGCTAGAGCCCACCAATCAGAAAAGGGAAGATCCTACAAATCACCTCCGCCCTTCTCTTCTTCTTTGATAAATCTCTGAGTGTGCCCTGACATGTCCAAAGATGCCATAGCCAATCAAGTTTAAACTTATGTAACTGTTGCTTGCGTAGCCAATTGTGTTTGTTGGAGATGACCTAACTGTCCCTGGAATTCCCCTAGCTGGGCTTAAAAGGAGCCTGCGAGCTTCTCTTGGGGCCATCGCCATTTTATTGTGTGGCTGACCCCTGCATGCAGGAATTCTTCTCCTGAGAAATAAACGATCTTGCTTTTGCATGTGTAAGTGGTGGTTTTTCGTGGGGGTGATTCTGGGACCCTAACACCATGTCACATCCATGTAATCTATCCCCAAATTGTCTTTCTATTCATGCTACACTAGGGTGCCCAGCACATTTACAATTAGATGGATTTGGGCTAGAGGATGGAAATGGTACTTTTCACTAAACTTCATAACACAGGACACTGACACTCATTTTTCTTATCCCAGGGTAACCATGTGGAAAGTGCCACCCTGTTTTGTTCCTCTGTACCTAGAATCAACCAGAGCTATTTGGAACCAATAAAAAGCATAGAAAATAATAAGCTAGAAACATGCCCACATACCACCATTTGTGTAATCCTTTGTCTTCTTCCCAGTGCCCCTTTAAAAGGATCCATTTGTGAATATTAGCAGGTCTGGATTGTGAGTTTAAGTGAAGCATCAGAGTTCCCTAACAAAACCATTGTTCGATAGTTGTCCCTGGGAAGCTGATAACAAACTGATAGTCACTAGGAACTGAGCACATGCCAGAAAGAAATACTAGACTTGACGCCTCCTAACACAGACATCTTGAAGATATTAATCATTGCCACATTAGAGCCACCTAAACCCAAGGCACAGTTACTCTGTCCACAGTTGGCCCACGACTACTTACAAGAAATACATGTTGAAGCGCCCACTTGAATGAGCACCCTCTCTTTTATTTTTGTTATTGTGTCTATGTGTTTATGTGTGTGTAAGAAGGCCAGAAGTCATCACCAGGTGCCTTCTTCATCACTTGTCGCAACCTTATTGTATGAGGCAGGGTCTCTCACTGAACTTAGAGCTTGCCAGTTTGGCTCCATTGGCTGGCCAGGAAGTCCTAGGTTCCACCTCCCCAGCCTTGGGATTAAAGGCATAAATCATTGTGCCTGGCATTTTTACATGATGTTAGAGAACATGCTATGTACTTAAGCAATTGAGCCATCTCCTCAGCCCCTAATGTCTAATATTTTAATATGCTTTTCTCAGAATCAAGTAAAGCTACAGGACCTCTGACCCACTTCAGAAGGTAAAACGGTCTAAATAACATTATGAGCACACTGAAACCACCCCATCCTTGGGTGAGTGTGTATGTGTAGAAAAATCAGTACAGTGGAACTAGCATCATATCCATATGCAATGGCACAGGACAACTGCATGCATTAAACAGCCCACTGGTGGGTGTCCAGAGTCCCCACTTTCCTGAGTGTCCATCCTACTATCAGAAGTGTTCGGGGCAATGGAGAGCTCAATTACTCAGCCTCTAATCAGAGGGGTTGGTCTGGTCAGTGATGCCTAGCTGAAATACAACACAAGGCTATGTATATAGTTATAAATTTTCTAATGGACACACTAAAAACCATAGAGATAGCCAAAATCAAGACTAATTAATATTTTATTTAATCTATCACAGCTAAGGTGTTACTATTTCAATGTGTAATTAAGATTTTAAGATTATTAATGACATCTTTTTTACAGCCTTTCTCATCCCAGTAAACAAGCACATATTTTAGAAGCTGTCAGCACATCTCTTGGGACCTGTGAGGCCATATGCCACAGCACCAGTCTAATTAGCCTCGGCTATTTCTCTCTCAGTACTGCAAGATAGCCTAATAAAGAAGACAACAGATTTACAGACCAGGGTGCACTTAGAAATGCTATAAAGTCGTTCTCCTGAAAGTCTAAGCAAAAAACCAGGGTTTTCTGTCCATTGTAACACTGTTCTTTTTAATTCAGTAGCTGTGTAAACCAGTAAATTATTTGATCCAGTACTTTAACCCAGATCCCCACTCCCTCCACCACCATCCTACAAACCTCCAGGTATGTTAAGAACCCTGGAAACAATGTATAAGTGACTGCTGAATCAATAAGACATCTTAAAAAGTAGCAACAACAACAACAACAACAACAAAAACAAATAGTAAAATGAGAGTTCAATAGGAATGACCAAGAAAAACGTCTGATGGCCACGTTATCCTTCTCATACTAAAATGATAACGTGAAATAAAAACCTACACATGATTTGCAATGATTGCTCTAATTACTCAGCATCTACAGAGAGCGCCCCCCCCCCCAACACACACGCACCACATACGCTGTATTGTTTGCTAGTCCCTTTGTGATCAGAGATCTGCCTCCACCAGATGGCTGGTCTGGGATAGGAGTACAATAAGCAACTGCAGAACAAAGCAGAGCTAGCTGGTCTTCCCAGGAACTGAACCTATGACCCCGACCTCATTAACTCTAAAATAGACAGCTAACCCATCACAAACACAGACTGGCAGGTGCGTCGTAGTAAAGAAAGCCGGGAAACCCCCACTGTGTCCGTCCCTGGGACACCCAAAGAGAAGAAAGTCACTCGAGATGTATTATGTAAGAATTCCTCAGAACGAAAACGGACGCTTCCCTTGATTCATGTATCACGCGATGTGTTGTGTATTTGGGTGGTATTTGCACATGGTACCCCCACTATTACATATAATTTGTATGTTTTATGTATCAGTTTAAATTTTAAATAAAAATCTTGAGAATTTATTTCTTCAAAAAAAAAAAAAATGGAGGAGATCCTGAAACAGTGGTTCAGGGAAGCCTGGGTCACACCAGTGTCTAAGCAGCCCTGCTGGCCCTGTCACAGCATCCTTAAGGATCCTCACTGGAAACCTTAAACGGCTGTGACTATGGGGTTTGGTGTGGCAAGGTTTTGTCTTCTAACAGTGATCTCAGGATTATGGTGTTTTTTTCTTTTCCCTCAAATGAGGAAAACAACACAGGCTAACAATGACAAGTAGGAACTTTCACTGATAATGTACTGACTCCAGCTTTTCCTAGACTTAAATAATTACCAGGCAGCCCAGCTTCACCCCCAGCCTGTCCCTGGATCTCTCTTGGTGACGGCCAAACCCTCATTGGTGAGCACATGGAGCTGCTTGTTCCTCCCTGACCCAATCGGAACCTTTTGAAAAAGCTGGCCCTCTTTTCTGCTCTCTTGGATGAACTCCTCACAACTGCTACCCGCTTCTCACTCCTGCTCTCTGCCCCCTGACCCCGTGTCTAAGGAGCCACCGATTTCTAATGTCCTCAAGTGTTTGAGGGATGCAGTTTCTATGTTCTTTCCTCAGCCACTTCCCACTGAACACAGCACCAATCTGAGAAGCAAGTGAACTGAAATTTCCCCTTCGTTAACACAGACGCATCTGACAGCTTCTACAGATATAAGAAAGGGCTGCTGAGGATTCAAGCACTCATTTGGAAATACACTTCGCATCCCTGGTGCTTTTACGAACACGCACTTCGGAACTTTCTGGAATATAAAAGCTTACAGATATGGTATTGGTCTGTTTGGCTTCTTTAACATATGCAGTAATGTCACTTTACCATTGGCTAGCTATAAAACATCCCTTTGAGGCACCTTCTATTTTTATACTTATATTCTTTAAAAATCAAGTTCCACTTATGGATTAGGGGGTCTGCAACCTTGTACTTCTCGTGTGTGTGGAAATTATACATCTAAACTGCAAATACCCACACGTATATGCTTCAAAGTCATCAGTACAAGAAAATGCCCAAAAGGATTTAGTGTCTGTCTCTAAGAATTTTCACACCAAAAATAAAAAGGGTGAAATGTAACGACAGCCAAATCTATTGTCTCCCTAAACATACAAATTACAGCAGCTGTGACCACCCCATAGCTAAGCTTCTTCTTTGTTTTTGTTTTGTTTTTGAGACAGGGTTTCTCTGTGTAGTCATGGCTGTCCATGAACTTGCTTTGTAGACCAGGCTGGCTCCCAACATAGACATCTGCCTGCCTCTCAATTGCTGGAATCAATGGTATGTCCCACCATGTCTAGCAACTAAGTTTCTTAATTCTCACAATTCATTAGGGGTCAAGCATTAGAAAATAAAAGGAATAAATTAATAAAATAGGCATGAAACCTTCATTGGTGAGTGAACCATGCCAATGGGCCTGGACTACCACAATAACACACAGTTTCATTAGGGACAAAATCATTTTTATATAGCTTGGGAGCACTTGCTTGTTTTGTTTGGTTTGAGGCAGGCCTCCCTATGTAGCACAGGCTGCCCTTGAACTCCTGATCCTCTTGCCTTGGTCTCCTGAACACTAGGGTTACAGGCATGTCCAGCTTGCAAAGTGATTTTTCTCACAGCCAACCTCAGTACAAAACTGAAAGTTTAGCAATAAATACAACTGTATCTATATTCCATTATACTAATCTCAGAAGATGATGATGATGATTGACAAGCAGAAATACATAAATTTCCAAAACACATAAGTCATTACGATGCTTCTTCAAAGTACCACTATCTATACAAATTTTGGTTTTAAAATTGTCCACTTCGGGGCTGGAGAGACGGCTCCACAGTTAGCATCCTGTGCTATTCCTGCAGAGGACTCCAATTAGCTGCCAGCACCCAGCCTGGATGGCTCACAACCACCTGGAACCCAGTTCCAGAGCAACCAGTGCCTTTAGCCTCTGCAGGCACCTGCATTCACATGCATATACCCACATGGATACACATAAACATATACACAATTTAAAAATTAAAACAGAGTGCTAGAGAGACAACTCAGTGATTACAAATGCTTGCTGCTCTTCTAGAGGATCCAAGTTCAGTTCCCAACACCCACATAGGGTGGCTCACAACCATCTATAATTCCAACCCCTGAGGATAGAACCCTTCTTCTGGCCTCTATGGGCATCTGCATACACATGCACACACACAAACACACAAACACGCACGCACGCACACACACACACACACACACAGAGTTGAGCATGCTCACACATGCATATAAGCCTTTAAAAATTATAAATTTTGGCCAGGCAGTGGTGGTACACACCTTTAATCTCAGCATTCGGGAGGCAGAGCTAGGCAGATCTCTATGAATTCGAGGCCAGGTCTGCAGAGCGAGATCCAGGACAGGCACCAAAATGACACAGAGAAACCCTGTCTTAAAAAAATAAAAATTATGTTTTGATCAATTTAATTTAACAAACTGGTTAAGAGAAGGGTGGAGTGGCACATGCTTTTAATCTGAGAGGTAGAAGCAGGATGATCAAGGTTTCAGGGCCAGTCTCAGTTACATAGAGCTTTGGAGGCTAACCTGGGCTAAAGAGAATTTTTCTCAAAAAAGGTAACATTTTAATAAAGGGCCCCTTTTGTCAATCACCTCTCTCTCTCTCTCTCTCTCTCTCTCTCTCTCTCTCTCTCTCTCTCTCTCTCTCTCTCTCTCGTGAGATAGCGTCCCTCACTGGATCTGGAGTGCATCATCTGGGATAGACTGGCTAGTCAACAGCCCTTGGGATTCTCCCATTTCCACCCCTAGCACTGAGTGGAATGCCTACCACAGATGCCTGTTACCATGCCCGGCCTTTTATGTGGGTGATGGGGCATCACTTGGATCCCTATGCCCGCAGAGCAAACACTGTACCCATCACCTTCCCAGCTCCCTAACAATATTGTTAAGAATAGGAGAGTCCTAGAAACAAAATACATTAAAATTAATTCTAAAACATAAGAAATGTTGGTTTAAAAATTGAAATATATATATACTCGATATACTATCCATATATAATAGTTGGTGGCGGTTTCTTACATGGACTGTCTAAAATTAAATACTTTCACTGTCTTGTGATTTTGAGACCAATCAATACACTATAAAGTACCCTCTGTGGCTCTTAAGTCTTCATTTGTGCCTTAACAACAGCCGACATTCATTTGTAATGAGGTCTTTTTATAGTTACACAGCTATTTTGAGTCTCTTCTGAAGATATATTAAACCTTTGAGCGCTCAATAAAAATGACCAATTAATTGACTCTATCACAAAAACCTGAGAAGCTACTCCAAAAATATTTACATTCAAGACTAGCCAAGTCAAAATGAATTACTGGTCTCCTGTTCGAGCTCTCGTACTTATAAACGAAGTTAAAAATGGACTCCAAATGAGTCCTTTCAAAGGAAGCTATAAAACATGTGCTATATTAGGTATATTTTAAATGTTGCCACCCAAATTTATGGCTCTATTTAAGGTATGAAATATCTGCAGCAGTTACTGGGAAGGGACCCCAAAAGAGTAGGGGAGGTCAAGAGTAGGGACAAGCTTTGGGGTCCAGCAGGACTCAGTCTGAACCCCCACATCATTCCTCACAAACTTTGGGACCATGGGCAAGTTCATAAAAAGCTCACTGAGTCTTGATTTCAGTTATCAAATGGGAACACAGGCCGCCTGCCTTGAGGACTGAATTAGATAACACACACACACACACACACACACACACACACACACACACACACACACACACGGACTGCTTATCATGGGCCCTTGACCATGTGAAATACTCAAAAATGCCAATTACAAAAAAAGAAATGTTTAAGAAACACGTATGTGGGGGAATTGGGGGAGACTAGGCACCCTAAGACAAACTGGGCAAGCACTTTACCAGGTGACCCTCTAAGAATGTATTTTTATTTGTAATTTAATATTCAAATTTCCACTCAAGGAAAGATTTGAAGGAAAAGTGTAGAGGCAACCCCAGTTTTTTCCACGTGCACTTCACCCGATCATCTTTTCCATGAGTGCTTTCATAAGTACCAGAACCATTTACTGGATCTCAAGTAGCATCTTAAAAATTATATAGAAAACACATGTGGGAAGTCTAAACACTACTTCAAGAGTTTAAAAATGTACCATTGGTGCTGGACGTGGTGGTGTGTGCCAATAATTCCAGCAGGTGAAAGGCTGAGACAAGACTACACAGGAACTCTATCTCAAAAGTCCATAGACTGGGGACATGACTCAGACAGGATGCTTGCCGAGCATCTGCAGGGTCCTACACTCAATCTTCAAAAAGATATATATATATATATATATATATATATATATATATATATATATATATATATAACACAAACATACATAAACACAACACGCACTCAGTGTTTGTATTTCAGGGAATAACATATAATACACCTCTTAATTGAAAGCCACCCTTTTAGCTTCTAATAATGAGAATAAAAATAAGCTGTCCTTGAGTGTTTAGCTTGTGTATCTAATATTGTGCAAAGAGTGTGTGCCTATCATTTCATTTGATCCTCACAAAATCCCTCCAGGAAGAAGGAATCTCACAGAGGAGGAAACCAAAATTTTCAACTACTTGCCACAACCAAGGGCTTTTTACTAGGACAGCCAATTTCAAATTCAGGCCCCCAATTCAAAACCTTGACATGTTTACTTTTTTCCTTGTATAAAATTTATCCAGGACGTAGACTTTTCACAAGGCTTTAACTAGAGTGCTGTTGTCTGGGGGTGCTGCACGTCTCAGAGGAGGTTGTGATTCGGGGGCCAAAGCAGCAGGCATGCGATCCAGCTTCTGCCCCTGGCACAGGTGCCTTAGTGGCAAGAGTTGGCAAGTCATTTAATCCCGTTGTGTCTGGATGTCCTTACTTACAAATCGGAATGATAACATCCGCCCTGCCTCTGCCTAAGGAGACTGTGAAATAAGCATCTGTAACAAGTGAAATGTCCTGCTGTCCTGTCCAGCTATAGGAAAGCATACTGAGTCCTCCTGAAAGGCGCCATCCTTCATGAATATACATATCCACTATGATCGTAAAAGGCAGGCGCCAGGCTTTCATGAGCTACACGTGGAAATGCTTTTCAGTTCTTCGTACACAGTAGATCTTCGGCAAATGTTCATTAAAGGAAGCCAGCTGCACCTGCATGCATATTATATTCATTTGCACTGGTTTATTCTTTCCACCACTAACTATTGAATGCCTCTCCGTGTCATCTATGGACTGCGGCTCAGCATGGAGGCCCACCCCCCACCCCCACCCCACCACCCCACCCCCACGCCCGGCAATCCCAGCATTCCAGAGGTGGAAGCAGCAGGATCAGGAGTTCAAGGCCATTCTTGGCTACATAATAAGTTCAAAGCCAGCCAGAGCTAAATGAGACTGTCTCAAAAAGAAAAAAAGAAATATAGACTGCAAAAACGGACAGTTGGGACTGGGCAGATGTTGTAGCTGGTAAAGTGCCTGCAGAGCCAGCATGAGGACCTGAGTTGGGATCCTCAGTACACATGTAAAAGCCAGATGTGTTGAGACGTTGCCGGGGGAGGAGGGCATTGGCCTGCTAGTCCAGCCAAATTGATGAGTTTCAGGTTCAATTCAAGGAGAGACTCTGTCTCAAAATACAAGGTGGAGAATATCAAACCACGAGTCTCCACAGTGGGCACACACACACACACACACACACACACACACACACACAAGTAGTACACACATGTACAAACATACATAAAAATGGACAAAAAGTAATTGTTACAAAATTGTATAAAAAGCATAAAAATTCAGCTTTTTTCACCTAGCAGTAATAACTTACACGATTACAGTGCTTTGTGGTTTATGAAGAACTATATAATTTCATTTTTCATAGCATTCACCTAAGTCTATCATGTCAGCATCATTATCTTCCTGGCTCCAAATTCAGTGCTCTGCTTATACTGCAAAGTCTTGAAAGTTTCTCAGTTGTTACAGGTGACTCTAAACAGAAACTCTGGAGTCAAATTTAACTAACCAATGGTAAATATATATATGGTTTAATTGCAGAATTCTCCCCCACCCCACACATTTGTGAGTTAACATAATCCATAATGCAACCACGTAGGTAACCTATACAAGATACATTTCCAAATGTTTCTTTTTGAAACTGCCCTTGAATTTCTTTCTTCTTATAGGCAATCTGCTCTTGAAAAAAAAAAAAGAAAGAAAGAAAGAAAGAAAAGAGGAGAAAAGAAAAGCGAGCCAGGCTTCTCCCAAGTAATAAAGGCGGTGGCCGTGAAGGTGCCCTCTCTTTGTTGACTCTTTCAAAATTTCTCAACATTGATCATTGTAGTCAGATGCCCGAGTCACAAACAACGCCAAATGACCGTTAGCCATTTTATTATATAATTCAACAACTACTGTAGGTGATTTTTATGGGGGGGGGGGGGACACTGAATTAACTGACAACTTAATGAATTGCTCATTTGCCACAGGATATCTACTAAAACCTTTCACTAAAATTGCCTTATCCTTTGTATCCTAACCACTCCCCTTCCACCACTGCCGCCTCCCCACCACACACACACACACACACACACACACACACACACACACACACACCCCTACACCCAATGCCAGATCAGTTTCCCAGCCATTATTTGTAAAACCATATTAAAATTTCACAACACATGGTCACTGTTACTAGGTTTTCTCCCCCTCCCCCTCCCCTGAATCGGTGTCTTAAAATATACCTCCTCCCTTAAAATCCACAATTCAGAAAAGCATTGCGATGTCTCGCGTGTGAAAACATTTAACATAAAATTCAAATGTCTGCTCTTGGCTGATACTCCGGTTCTTTTAAAAAGCCATACCCCACCCACCGCATCCACCGGGTTAGAGGTCCAATCTTGCCACCACAGAGCTCTGCAAGAAAGGGCGGTTATAGCTGCGGGAAAACCATCGCGATGGGAGAAGATAAGGCGAGCCTGTTTCACGCCCTGACTGCCGGCGTGCGGTCCCCGACTCCAGCCCTGGGAGGGAAACCTTTGTTCGCCTCTGCCATCAAACTGGTGGCTCATCAGAACTGGGGCAACAAGAGTTTGTGCGCATCGGTTCGGCAGAGGTTAAACAAAGCGATGCAGCCTGGGGACCCGGCTGAGCCGGTCCGCGTCCCAGCTCCGGGCTGCCGAGGTCCGGCTCTGCGCGGGGGACCGGGGAACCGGACAAGGCGCGGGAAGGGGCGCGGGGCTGAGCGGGTCCCACGCTCTCGGCAAGTTCCCGGGGTGCAACCCGTCTGCAGATTCCTCGCGGGGACCCACGGGCGCGCAAGCTCCGCACAGGTCCGGAGGACAGGGGACCGCGCGGCGCGCGTGGGGTCGCCGCCCCAAGACCTCCCGCCGGCCGCCCGAGCCCACGCCCCGGGCAAGGTCGGAGTCTCGCACGGGCCCGGCCGGAGGGAGAAGCCACCAGCTGCCCATTGTCTGTTCCCGCGACCGAGGGGCGCTCACCTGCGCTTTCACCGGGCGCCACGGTGGAGGGAGGGATGACGGGCGACGCGCGTCCCGGGGACGTCCCAGCCCGCCGAGCCTCGGCTGCAGCGGCCCCAGCAGCAGCGCGGCCAGCTCTCAGGCGCCCGCGGCCTCCATTGCTCTCCCCGCCGCTGCCACCGCGCGGCACTGCGCGCCCAGCCCCGCGCGCCGTGGTCACATGCTCCGCCCGCGCCTCGCCTCGGCCGCTCGGACCCGCGCCCGCCCCGCCCGGGGACCGCTGCGCAGCCCGCCGAGCTCGGATGGCGCGCCTGGGACGGTTCCGCACCTCGGCTGACCGGAAACCAAGAGTTAGCCCAGGGCACCGGGCATGGCGTGCAGGAATGGCCAGACCGAGGGCTGAAGGCAAGGGTCGAGGCGCACCTTGCAAGGGGCAGGAAGCCAAGACCATCAGTCGCTACCCTCCTCGGGATGCCCATTAGGTCCCGGGGACTTGCATGAACCGGTGGTCACTAACTCAAGTGACCTAGACCGTAGAGAGGTTTCACCCGGCAGGGTGCAAAGTATCCGAATGGGTCAGGTACTCCTTGAGTCGCACGAGTGGAAAGATGTCTCTCCAGAGATAGAAAAGCTAGATTGCATTGCTGAATCTCTGCATCTGACCACAGTGACATTGGTCATTATTGTCCCCACTCACAATAAAATTAAATATTGAGTTTGATATCTTAGGGAGAATCATTATCTTTTCCTGATGTAGGCTAATCGGAAGCAGTGAAGACTTAACTTCATACTTTTTGCCATAGCTGTTTGAACCAAAGCCTTGGAAATCTGTTCTATCAGCCTTTTATTGCTATGAATACAAAGACACTAAAATTAATTTAGTCTTATTAAATATTAAACAAAGCAGAAATCTTCTGTGACAAAAGATGTAGAAAGCCAACCCTAACATATTCTCCATAAGGAATCAGAGGTCCCAGTGCCCAAGACAGTGTGTGTGACTTAGAAGAAACTGATATTGCAGGTTCTAGTTTGTGGAGGCTTATTAAACTGAGTTTTTCTGGATAATTTTTGGTTTTGCTTTTGGTGGTTTTGGCGTTTCAAGAAAGGGCTTCTCTGTGTAGCCCTGGGTGTCCTGGAACTCACTCTGTAGACCAGGCTGGCCTCAAACTCTGGGATCTGCCTGCCTCTGCCTCCTAAGTGCTGGGATTAAAGGCGTGTGCCAGCATAAGATTTGGGTGTGGATTTTTGAGAGCATAAGTGTTGTTTCACTGGTCAGGATTACACAAATCCTAAACCATGTCTGCTTTACTCCAAATAAAAACACTGACAAGGGGCTGGAGAGGCTAAGACCTCTGGCTGCTCTTCCAAAGGATCTGACACCCTCACACAGATATACACGCAGGCAAAACACCAATGTACATAAAACAATGATAATTTTTAAAAAGGAAAAAAAAGAAAAACGACAAGTTTTAGAAAGAATTGAGCAGGTTCCTTTTACTTTAGTTTGGTAGTACTAGAAATTTCTAGAAGCTCAAAATAAAATCTGGGCAGAACATGAAATTGGGGTCTTTTTCTTGATGCTTAGGCCAACTGCACAAGAACCACTCTGTAAAAATTCAAATTTGCATAAGTGTAGGTCTACCGACTTCATTTTATAAGACAAACATGGCAGCTTACACGCTATTAAATATCCCTGAGTTGATGCCCCTGTTAGAATGTTCTAGCGACAGACTTTATGTATCAGACCTCAACTCAGAAGCTAATAGGAAACCTTGACCGTCTTTTGAGCTATTTGCCTTGGCTTTTGACTATCATCGACAACAGCTCAGTCCTTGGACTAGTCAGCAAGGAGCTGTGACGTTTATGCTGGACTAACAGAAACTTTCAGACCAGATCCAGCATGTTCAGGGCGGTATGGCTGCAGACTAATGGAAACTTCCAAAGTGGCTCTTAAGTTTTCCCGCTTGGAAGGTGGCATGTTTGACAGAATGTCTCTCTTCTGACTTCTCAAGCATACTGGTTCATAGGTCATACTAACAAAAGACGACATATAAGGACAGCTGAATATCTATGCACAGAAGAATTATACAAGAATCAGCTCAAAATACATGTTAAGCAAAAAAGTAAGAGCTAAATCTATTAAACTCTTGAGAAAAACTTTGAAGTAAAAGCAAGACAATGTTTCTCACATGTGAAAGAAAATGTTGGGCCAGTCCCACTAGTGAACTAGATCTTTAAAAAAAAAAAATCTAAATAAAGCCTTTAAAAAACAAAAGCATGTGTACCTTAAGAATGAAACAGGGGGCTGGAGAGATGGCTCAGAGGTTAAGACCACTGCTTGTTCTTCCAAAGGTCCTGAGTTCAATTCCCAGCAACCACATGGTGGCTCACAACCATCTGTAATGAGATCTGGTGCCCTCTTCTGGCCTGCAGGGATACACGTAAACAGAATACTGTATACATAATAAATAAATAAATCTTAAAAAAAAAAAAAAAGAATGAAACAGTTGTGAGCCGCCCCCGAAGTTGTCAGCATGGGAGAGCTGTCCCCATTGCTCATCTGTCATGTAGTGGCATGGGCAGGGGAGAGATGCCTTCCCCCCTACCCTTCACCCCCATCCATCAGTGCCTGAGTCAGGTGGGAGAGCTGGCCCTGAGGTCAGAAGGGCAGGAGAGCTGCCCCAGCCCGCCACCAGCTGCAGCACTTGGGAGAGCAGGCCCTGCACCTCGCCTGGGCACCACAATATCCAACCCCACTGGCAGAGGTGTGGGCAAGCCAGGCCCGATATTGTGAGCATGGAAGAGCTGTCCCCATTACTCACCTGTCATGTGGTGACATGGATGGGTGAGAGATGCGCACCCCTCATCAACACCTCAGGCAGGTGGGAAAGTTGGTCCTGAGGTCATAAGAACAGGAGAGCTGGCCCTGCCCCTAGTCTGCTGCGGCTCTCGGGGGAGTAGCCCCTGTGCTATGCCTGGACACCACAGTAGAGCTGGCCCTGAAGGTGTAAGTATGGGAGATCCGACTCCGAAGACATGAGGGCAGGAGAGCTGGTCTCACCCCCTGCGCATGGCTGCAAGGCGTGAACTCTCCAGGGTAATGCAAGAGAGCCCACCCTGGTGGCAAGGACAAGAATGGGCAGGCTAACCAGGGTTATGGGTTGGCCCACTCCAACATCTACCCCATCTGTGATCTGCTGGAGCATGTGAGGGGACTGATCCTGCAGACCCAAAGCTGCAGGATCTCCACAACACAGGGCAACAGCAGGATAAACAAGAGGAGTTCCAGTGAGGGCCCAGCAATGATAGTGTAGCAGAAACCAGAGGCCTTGAACCAAATCAACAACTCTCTGCAATGAACACTTGCAAGTAAAGATAATATGGACGAAAGGGTTTAGTGTGTGACTCACTGTGTCACACTACAGCTGCCATGATGAGATTTTGTTTTTCTTTTAAATTTCATCTGAGGGGAGCTGCAAGGTCAGAGGATAGATATGCAGGGACAGGAAGTGAATGGGATCGAGATGCCTGATGTGAAAGATACAAAGAATAAATAAAAAGAAAGTTTTTTTTTTAAAGAAAGAAACAGTTCAGGAAATGGGAAGTGATGGCAGTTGTTTAACATTATGAACACGCTTGATGCCATTGAATTGTACACTAAAAAATGGCTATTGTTTCATCCTCGTGTGGCTCATGTGTAGGCAGTCGTGTTGGTGAGACTTCATGGGTGTAGCTTCTGACATGTCTAAGAATTACAACCTCACAGCAAACTCCCGGCTCCTTTGACTTTGACCATCTTTCTGTCCCCTCTCCCACACCTGAGGTGTGGCATTTATGGCTGTATCCACTGGGACTGGTCTCCACAACTGCATTTTCATTGGCTGGGTTTTCTGTCATCATCTCCCTCTGTCGTAAAGAGAAATTTCCTTGATGTGGGGTGAGAACTACCCTGCTCTGTGGGTATAAGGACACTTGTTGAGAGTGTGGTTAGGAATTAGTAGAGCAGTTGCTGCAGGTTCTACTTCAAGACCTAAACTTTGTGTTTATTATAATAAAAAATAACATTGTAAGCGTTGGCGGAAATTCTCCATCTACACATTTTTTCTCTGTTTCGTAAGTCCCATCAAGGATTACCCCAGTCACAGCCTAAAGCAAGAGATAGGTCAGAGGGACAAACTTCACACCATTTGTCACCAGTGAGTGAGCCAAGATCGGGCAGAAGGGCCTCCGTCCTCGAGTTTAGACAGTGTCCTGTGGGCTGGCAAGTCAGAGGCATGAGCCTCAGTGCCCAGCCCAGGAGTGTTCTCACTGCCCCAGAAGCAGAGTGGCTAGTAACCCAGGATGTGCAGAGGTGCTGGCCAGGGCAGGTGTCTTGAGAACAATGTGTGCAGCTTTATGATGTACCTAAAGAAACAGACACCAAAAGGGAGGCTTTATTCCCTGTCAGAACTTTTAGGTACTGAGACAGAATGGGCCATACTTGAGCATCTGCTGTGATCCCAAATCAGCATCCTTTAAGGGGCCCAACTCCCTAGCGGTGAATGCTCCTTTTATTCCCAGATCCAACACTGCAGTTTCCTAGCTCATCACATGATGGGCCTGAATCAGGAAACTGCAGTGGCTTGGCATCCAACCTGCTGCCACCACCAATCTGCTGCCACCACCGACCTGCTGCTGTTCAGGCCCGGAGAACACACTCATGTGGCCATGACTGCTCTTTAACCATGTTGCTCCCCCCTAAATGCTATGAGTGGAAGTCTCCCAGCCATGGCCTCTGCCTTGCACACCCCCAAACACAGACTAGCATCACGCTTTTCTAACCGGATACAGATTCACCTGCTTCTCCTGATGGCCGCGCTGCCCAATGTATTAGTTACTGTTCTTGTTTCTGTGATAAAATGCCTGACTCTGGCTCACAGTTGGACAGAGAAGGCCCAGTGGCAGGAGTCCAAGGCAGCTGGTCATGTGACATCCACAGTCAGGAAACAGTGAGTGATAAATGCTGGGGTTCAGCTGACTCTATTATTCACTCCAGGACCCCAGCCCATGTAACGGCGTTACCAACATTTAGAGTGGATGGTCCTACCTCATTTAACTCTATATAGGAACTCCCTCCTAGACATGCCCAGAGGTTTGCTTCCATGGTGATTCTAAAGCTCATCAAGTTGACAAGATTAACCATCACACTTGAGTTGTATCATGTATGGTTGACAAGGCTAAATTTGGCCAGTGATTGTCACTGCCCATGTTTCTTACCCAGACAATGTAATGATGATGTAGAGCTGTTTGACATCATAACCTAAAGGGGAAAGACTTTAGGCTCCATCCTAGTTGTGTGAACGATGGTATTCACAACCTCTCCCCACAACAGCTAGTTGTTTCCAGGATCTTGGGAGGTATGACAGAGGTCAATCCTGCCTGATTCTGGGAATCCTATTGCGATAAGCCTTTAATATTGAACAGGTTTGCTCCCAGCCTGTGGTGCCGATATAAGACAGTGTGTCCAATGAAGTGAAGGCCCTCCCTGATGCTTACCCAGGAACATCTCAGCACTTGTGTTTGTGGTAAGCAGCCTTGAGGGGTGAGGCATTGTCTACAAAGAGCAGGCTTACTTGCACCTGCTAGGAAAGTGATGGGTTTGCAAAGCTCAGTGTTGCTGTGATGTGACCCTCTGCATGATTGATACTTATCTGGACCTCTCTACATGCCTCAAGGGCTTAGGAGTCAAAGAGACCAATGCAGATATGCTGCTTACGGTGCCCACTGTGCCATGAGTAATAAGGGCCTTTATTCCTGACCCAAGAATCTTGTTTCCTGCCAGCATCCTTGAAACATTCAGATACTAACGCATCACTTTGCTCATAAACTCAAATCCTAGACCCACTGTCTTTACTGCATGTTGTTCCGCCTGAATTTCATATTTTTTATTCTAAATTTCAGCATTTTAAATTTTCATAGTACTTACCCACTTCATCCGTCCTTGGTTTTGTTAATCTTACTTTTTGTGGTTGATTTTATGATTTCCTATTTTCTGTCTTGTTTTTCAGCAGGCAGGAGAGGTCGCTGTGCATTTTCCTAACATTGAGGTAAATGTTTACACGTTTGTTAGTGGTTTTCTTCTAGCAGATTTGAAGTTGTGTATCTTCTGATGACATACCATCTATCTGTTCCCCAGATGATTCTACATCCATTACCATTCATTCTATGTCCCAAATAATCCAATTTCTCGTAATTTCTTTTTTTTTAATTTTGGCTTTTTGAGACTGTAGACCACAGTCTGGCCTTGTACCCACTACAATCCTCCTGCCTCTGACTCTTGTATGCTGGGATGAAATTAGGTACACTCCATTTCATTTGGTCTCTTATGATTTCTTTCACCCAAGAGAAATTTATGCAAAATTTTAGTTCCCAAGTGCTAGAATTCCCATCTTTTAATTTTATTTAAAAATTTTTATTGTCAGAAAAAAAAAGTTTAACCCTTTTGACTCCTAGGTTCCCTTTGTGGCTTGAGTTGTATTTGTTATTGAGAATTGAGTGTAGGACCTCATACATGCTAGGCAAGAGGCCTGCCACTGGGCTGCACTCTCAGCCCTGTGGTCTGTTTTTTTATTTTATTTTATGTTATTTTTTTTAAGACAGGGTTTCTCTGTGTAGCTTTGGAGCCTGTCCTGGATCTCGCTCTGTAGACCAGGCTGGCCTCGAACTCGGATCCACCTGCCTCTGCCTCCCGAGTGCTGGAATTAAAGGCGTGCACCACCACCGCCCGGCTTGTGGTCTATCATTTAAATGCTAGTGGTCTCATTGAAAATGTGTAGTTTTGGTTGGGGTGGAGTTTTACATACATATATGCCTATCAAGCCATATTGTTGTGATGGCTGTTTTCTTACTCTGTTGTTACTTTTACCAGAATAAACATTTAAAAAATATTTTAGGTTAATAGATAAAGTAATGGTTTCATTGTGGCATTTTCATATACACGTATATGAAATATATATGCACATATATTTTTTTCTCTTTCTGCTTGTGGGTCACATGAGGTACATTCCCTCCTCCTTGCTCAACTCCTGGAAGATCCATCCTTCTCTTCAGGACTCCCATTCTAGCTTCATCACACACACACACACACACACACACACACACACAAATATTTATACAGAAAAATATATGTATGTAATTTTAAATGTATATTCTGCACATGAAAGAAAACATGTAGTAACTGAGCCTCGCCCTGTTTAATATGATTTTTAGATTGACTCAATTTTTTCAACTATGACGTCATTTTTATTTATGGTCATTGCATACACGCACCACATTTTCATTATTCACTCATCTATTGATGGACATCTAGGTTGGTTCCACATCCTGCCTGTTGTCAATAGTGCAGCTGTAAGCATGGAGGTACATTCTGTGGTAAACAGAGTCCTTCAGGCATATGCCCAGGAGTCCAGCTGGGTCCAATGTTGTTCTCTCCTTTTAGTTTTGTTGAGAAGCTCCACACTGAAGTGAACACTGCCATCAGCAGTGTGTAAGGAGTTGTCTCTCCCCATCCTCACCAGCACTGCTGTGTTTTCTTGATAGCTGTGCTGACGGGGACAAGCTGGACTCTCAAGGCAGTGTTAACTTCCTATTTCCTCAATGGCTAAGGATGCTGAGCGTTTTCTCAAGTGTGTATTGCCATTTATACATCCTCTTTCGAGAACTGCCTATTTGATTCACTAGTTTATTTATGGGTGGATGATTTTGGCTCCGGGTGTTGAATATTCGTGTTTCTTTATATATTTTACATATGCTGCCTTTCAGTTTTCTCTAATCCCTTCAGATACCTTGGCCTCTTTGGCATTCATGGGTCCCACTCACCCCATCTCTTTTCAAAGTAGGATAGGAATATCATCAAATAATAAAACAAGCACCACAAGCCACTGATACTTGGTTCTGTACCCGGCTGCTTTGCTGAAAGTGTTCTTAGAACTAAGTTCTCTGGAGTTCTTAGGGATGGGATTATGTTGTTTGAAAATAGGGATCTGACTTCTTCCTTTCCTATTTACATCCTGTTTCTTTGTCTTGTTGACCTGGCTAAGGCTTCAAGCAGGACACATTACTTCTACTTTTTTCTTCTATTATTTTTACAGATACTAGATTCTCCAAGCCTTTATTATTTAACTAGCTCCTTCTTGTATCCTCACAGATTCTTAGGTTTGGTCATTTGACTGTATCTGAGAGGTCTAAACATGTGGTCAGGCTTGCTTATTTTTCATTTGCTAATTTTTTTCTTTTAGGTTGCCTTTACCTCTGTCTTAGTTAGGGTTTATATTGCTGTGAAAAGAAATTGCTATGGGCTGGAGAGATGACTCAGAGGTTAAGAGCACTGACTGCTCTTCCAGAGGACCCAGGTTCAATTCCCAGCACCCACATGGCAGCTCACAACTGTCTGTTTTTCCAGTTCCAGGGAATTTGACACCCTCACACAGACATATATGCAGGCAAAACACCAATGTACATAAAATAAAAATAAATAAATCATTAAAAAATTGCTGTGAGAGACACCATGACCACAGCAACTCTTATAAGTAAAACATTTAATTGGGGTGGCTTGCTTATAGTTTCGGAGGTTCAGTCCATTATCATCATGGCAGGGAGCATGGCAGCATGCAGGCAGACATGGTGCTGGCTACATGTCGATCAGAAGGCAACAGGAAGTGGACTGTGTGTCACACGGAGCTTGAGCATAGGAGACCTCATAGCCCATCCCCACAGTGACACATTTTCTCCAACAGGCCACAATTACTTCAACAAAGCCACACCTCCTAATAGTGCCATTCCCTATGAGCTTATGGGGGCCAATTACATTCAAACCACCACATCATCCTTTGCTGAATGTCTCCCTGGTTTCACCATCTTTTGACATTATATGGATGACTTTTCTCTCCAGCCCCTGGATTGAATTAATCTGCTTCTTTGCATCTCCTTTCAGCACAGTGATTATTTTGACCAGAAAAGTAAGAAGAAAGTTGCAGCTGCTCAGCTCCAGATGGGAGGATGGGAAGGAGAAGCTGCTTCCAAAAGCAAGTTCTGCCCCATTCCTATCACTGACTAGTCTAGGAAACTGATGCTTCGAGATGAGGTTGATCCAGTAAAAACAATGACATCATGACATTTGCAGGCAAATGGATAGAACTAGAAAAAAAAAATCATCCTGAGTGAGGTAACCCAGACCCAGAAAGACAAACATAGTATTTACTCACTCATAAGTGGATATTAGCTATAAAGGATAACCAGGCTACAATCCACAGCCCCGGAAAAGCTAGGTAACAAGGAGGGTCCAAAGAGGGACACATGGATTTCCCTGGGAAGGGGAGATATAAGAGATCTCCTGGGTAAACTGGGGGAGGGGTGGTGGTGGAGAATGGGAACATTGGGGATCAGGTTGGGCGGGACAGATGGGGTGAATAATGAAAGAGACATCTTAATGGGGAGCCATTTTGGTGTTGGGGAGAAACTTGGTGCCAGGGAAACCCCCAGGAATCCACAAGGATGACCCCAACTAAGACTCCTAGCAATAGTGGAGAGGGTGTCTGAACTGGGCTTCTGTAATCAGATTGGTTATCTAGTAACTTATGAATAGATGCAAAGACCCACAGCCAAGCACTGGGCCGAGCTCTGGGAGTCCTGTTGAAGAGGAAGGATTGTACAAGCCAGGGGATTCAAGGTCATGACAGAGGAACCCACAGAGACAGCTGACCTGAGCTCATGGGAGCTCACTGACTCTGGACCCACAGCTATAGAGCCAGCATGGGACCGACCAGGGCCCTTTGCATGTGTGTGACAGTTGAGTAGCTTGGTATGTTTGTGGGGCTCCTAGCATCAGGACCAAAATCTGTCTCTGGCCCTTGAGCTGGCTTTTGGGAACCCAATCCCCAAGCTGGGTTGCATCACCCAACCTTGATGCAGGGGGAGGAGCTTGATTCTGCCTCAACTTGATGTGCCATGCTTTGTTGACTCCCATGGGAGTCCTGCCCCTTTCTGAATGGAGACAGAGGAGGAGTGGATGGGGGGGGGGGAGGTAAGAGAGAGGGGAGAAAGGGACCAGGAGGGGAGGAGGGAGGGGAAACTGTGGTCGTTATGTAAAACAAATGAAAAAAATTAATAAAACAAACAAACAACAACAAAGAGGTGCATTAAGCCATGGACCTTTCTCTAAAACAGATCCTGTAGTAGGTCACAAAGCATGTCTTAATAGATATAGAAAATTAAAGTAAGTCCTTCAATTATAGCTGATCACAAAGGAATAACACTATAAATCAGCAGCAAGAGAAATTATGTGTATAAATCAACAAGGTAAAAGAAGAAATTTCCTAGAACTGAATGAAAATGAGAAAACCACATGCCGAATTCCATGGGCTGCAGTAAAAAAGTGCTCTCCAGCTCGAGGGAGAATTGTCATCAACGGTCTTACTCAGTCAGACACGATGTGCCCACAGATTCAAGAGCAGCATGACTGCCATGGGGCTACCAGTCACTTCCTGACTATACTTCAGCCCCTCTCCACAGGAGCTCATCCATGCTGAGTCCTGCGAACCTGCTCAAGCACGAGACTGCCCTATTCACGGAAATTCTCATCCATCTGTTGTAGTGTAGGGGCTCGGGTGTGGGTTTTCCTTGAAGTCCTCCAGGTAACTACAATGTGCAGATCCAAAAGACACTGACATAACAAGACTGATGTTAGGTAGAGCTGATGGTAGAAAGATGCAGTAAGCCATGTGGGAGAAACTTCTAAATGGGGAGAAGGCTGAGCTGTTTGATAAATCGAAACAAGGTGGGAGACAGGTGGTACAGGTAAGGGGAACTGTCAACACAAAGTACTTACAGTGAGAAGACTAACTATAAACACGTTAGTGCACTTTGTTCACAGCGTACCCAATAGGGACTTTGATTTAAAGTCTTATATCTTGAACTGGAAATACATGAGTTATTTATTTTCTAAATGAGTTATTTAAAAAGGTGGCTGGCACCAAAGTTGAAGGATTTTCCCAAGTCCCACCATGATGAAGTTTGATTTGAGTAAATTTTACTTAATTTTAGAATTAAGAGTATTACTAATATAAAATTATAAAACAATTGGAAAGAAAGAGGAGGCAAATTGACTGGTATGTTTATTGGTAAATCTATAGTTAAGCTCCATGATTTAAAATCATTTAAAACAAAAGTTAAAAAAAATCTATAAAAAGAACACGATATTTTAAATTAAAATCATTTTTTAAAAACTGTAGTATGATAGTTATAAAATAACAATTATGAAAATGACACATAATTACAGAAAACATTAAAAATGAACATTTAATGAAGTGTGTCTTGCTGCTGCTTTGGAGGAAAAGGTGGGGATATTTTTTATGTGCATTTACTAAAAAAGATTTTCCAAACGACGTTGCAAATGCTGCCCCCTACCCCCGGGTATTTTGCTATAAAGCAGGAATTTACTCAAAAACAGAATGAATAAAATCCCAAAGATGGTGGAGAGTAAGTCGTCCTATACTCAAATGTGCAGGGAAGAACTGCAAAGGGCACGTCTTGAGCATCCCAGGCACACTAGATACACAAGGAGCTCTACCTACCTCCAGGGTCTTGCACACGAAAACCAGTTTCTTAATCCATGAGGAAACAAAACATGTTGTTCACAGTTGATCTTTCACTTGTCTATGCTGACTTTTAAATTCTTTGTCAATCATAATGAAATCTAGTTTGAAAAGAGGATTTTCTTCAAATGTGAACAGCTGAAACATGATTAGTATTTGTATCTTACATTCTATTTTGTACTTCTGTTCTTTTCTTGATGTTTACATACACCTAAATTCTAAAATTACAACCCTGAAAGTGAGTTTGTAAGAAGTTGTTTTTAATTTATATGCCATAGGGATGGTGTTTCCATACTATTCTGAAAGTTACTAGAGGCCACAAATGGTGTTGTCAGATGCATATCGGACTTTTAACAAAAATATTTGTTTATGTTTACATTAAATGCTTTCATATTTTGAAATTTTAGACCAGTACACTGAAGAATTTAATTAGTTAAAAAAATACCCCACATTTCCACTTTATTATTTTACAAAACTCTGAATATATTTTAACTTAATTCTAATAAAATATTGTATCATGTGAAGAGTCCACATGACAGCCAAAATATTGTGTATCATAGACAAATGTATCTTTTCCACCATAGTTCTTCCAGATTGCAATAATTAATTACAATAACTACTTTATCAGGAGTTCTGCTAGTGAGGTCACTAGGCACATTCAAAGGCTCAACGCAAGAAATATCCTATTGGCTAGGGCTCTACATCCAGGGAGATACTTTTCTAAGTTGATGGTAACATAAATAATTTTAAACAAGTAGCCGAACTTCTTGATCTTCAGGTCTGAAACTTCAGAAATAACAAAGTATCTCAGGAAAAGGAGAAATGGTATCAGTTACATTTTTGGTTACATCAACAAAACGTGATGGTTTGAATGAGAAATGTACCCCACAGGCTGAGACACCTCACACCTGGCCTTACTGGAGCAGATATGTCCCAGGGGAGGGCTTCCGGAGCACACAGTTCCTCCCTACTTCCCGTTCATTCTCTGCTCTGTGCTGCGGTCAAGACGTGATCACCCAGTTTCCTGCTTCTACTGCTATGTCTGCTGCTCACCGCACGCGTCCCTGGCGGACTTTACCTTCTGGAACCATAAGTTCAAATAAACTCTTTCTCTTATTAAAAAAATGGAGTTCTGCTATTAAGATGATATTTAAATATAAGCCCCTGGATGATAGACAGCAAATATAGATTGATGTTACTTAAGAGAAAAGCATCAAATGGACCGTTCTCTTAGTTCATCAAGCTATGGGTCTGAAAACTGAACAGGTATGAAAACTGAACACATCTAAATAATGGAAGGATATTTACATGCATATACTATGGCTCTTTAACAAACAGATTATTAAAGCATAATGTGAGTACATTAAATTAATTCACAGTATAAACATTTTAAGAAGCAATTTTAGTTGGGAATAATAAAAATACACATATCACATCAGTTAAGCACTATTATTAATACATATTTTCTTTTTTCACATATATGAAAATATACATGTAGGACTCTTTTAAACTAAACATTTTTACATAAATATCCACTGATTTAAATAAAGGCTGACAGAGGTAGAATTTGTGTCCATGTTCATGATTCACAGGAACAAGTGCTTCAATATTTCACTTCTCTTGTGCTCTCATAAAAATCCCGTGGGAACTCACTGAAAACCACTCTCTAAAAGGTGAGTGAAGAGAAAAATGATAGTTATTTAACATAGTAATAAAAAACTTAAATTCAATAGTGTCTTAATTACAGTCGCTAATGAAAACTTGTTTCCCAAACCTCTTCACATGTAAGAAGCACCACCCTACTTCCCGAAGTACTGACACATCATGACGAAAGCAGTGAAAACATCATCTGGGGTTGCTTACTCCCAGGGTCCCTCAGTGTGCCCGTGTGACACTGGGGCTAAAGGAGAACTATACATTTGGTCTCTGCCCCTTGTACCTGGCCCAAGGCTCCCAGGAAGTACTTGAGCGGTAAGAGTGACTCTGGGGATGCTGACCAGAAGACTAACGGTGAGGACTTCGGGGAGGGGCTGCTCACCAGGCAGGTGACGTTGGGTAGAGGAGGAAGGCCAAGGGCCCAGTGACCAATGCTGAGGATGTATCAGCTTGTTATGCCATGTACAGAAGCCTCTGTAAAGGCCCCAGTGGACCTTTCAGAGAGCTGAACACTTGGAAGTTGTGCTTGGAGAGAGAATGGAAGCCATACAAGGTCCCTGTACCTTGTGCTTGTCCGGCCATTCATTGCTATCATTTGGAGTAACTGGGTAACCATAAGCAAAGTGTGAGCCCCTGGCAAACTCAATCAAACCTGGGAGGAAAACCTGGAGGACCCTAGGTTTAACAGCAGGTAGGTCAGAAGCACATTCTCCTGGGGCTGTATTGGCACCTGATGATGGGAGGAGTCTTGTTAACTGACCCCTTCCCAATGGGGTCTGACTCTGTCTTCAGGCAGAGCAGTGTAAAGAATGGAGTAAAACTGTAGGACACCTAGTTGGTGTGTGATGGAGAACAAATTGCCAGAAGGGTTGTGTTGACTGGGTGGCACTAGGAAAAACAGGTTTTCCTATCTCCTGTGGTATTAATATAAAGAAAATCAGAGCAAAAATTGGGTTATATATTTTTACTACTAGAGACTTACTAAGCTGAGAAACTATGTCATGTGTATGTCATTTGTTTCTGAGTGCTCATTGGAGAAATCCTTTCAAATTAGTTTCAGTAACATTACCCAGAAACAGCTCCAAAACTGGATTACTGGTTAATAAACAAGTTGCAACGCTGAGAACTGCCAATTATTACAAAATTAAAAGCTGTGAATCTGTTAACAGCTATGAAGGTTTTCTAACCACATAGACTAGGAGGGGTGTAACTCCGGGAAGTGAGTGCTGGTGAGGGTGGAGAAGCAGGCCTAGACAGTGCTGATGGGTATCAACAGCGAACTTAGGTGGAGCATGCCCCGCAGAGGCGGGCTAGCAGGTAAAGTGCTCACCACGAAAGATGAGGGTCTGAGGTCAGATCTCTACCTCCCCTCCCATAAGTGCTGGCCCCTGGGTAACCCCTGAGATGGGGACACAAAGAAAGATGGATTTCGGGGGCTCACTAACCACCCAATCTAACTAAAGTGGTGAGCCCCAGGTTCAATGAGAGACCCTGCCTGAAAAAGTAGGATGGAAAGCAAGAGAGCATCCAGCATTGACATCTGGACTTCACATGTTCACAGACAGGCTAGCACAACACACATGTACACAAACGTTTACTCTAGATGCTGGGAATCAAACCAAGGGCCTCGTTGCTGTTTGGTGAGCACTCTCCCACAGTGAGGGGAAGGGTCCCCAGCCCTATTATGGGAGGCTCTTTAAGAAGCCCAAGAATCCCTGAGTCCCCAGGAATTTTTTAGGGAATCTACAAATCTGCAATAACTCAAGGTGAAAGAGAAAAGTAAATGTTGTAAGAATGTAAACATTAAGGCAAAAAGTAGCAATCAGGCATCTTTAGACCTGGACACTAAACACTGACCCCAGTATGTGAAAGCACAGAGCAACCAGTGTTTGTAAGGGACTTTGAGCCTCTGAGGAAATGCTAATTATCTTCTACACACAGCACTTCTATTAAAAGAGGCCAAGAAATGCATCACTTTAAAGAAACTGACTCAACCATTTCTGTCAGTGAGTGTGCATTCTTCGTCACTATCTGTCACAGCCAGGGTCTGACTCAGGCTTCTTTCCTATCTCCAGGGAATTAGTACACTCCTTAACCTCCATCTCGGCCGAAGGTATCAGATCCTCATGTCTATGGAAGCTTGGACAAAAGTGACCTCAGCAATTTCAGTCCTAAGTCTATACTCAGGGCGCTCTTCCTAACGACTACCAAATGCCTGTCAAGCATAGAGCGTAAACTAATGGTGTATGTTCACATCAGGGTACTCCACTGTGCAGCAATAATAACCATCCATAGCGCATGTATCAGTGGCTGGATCTCATAAATGCACCACTGAGAATAAGAAGCCAGAAACGTACAGTTTCACTGATAAAATCCAAAAACAAACAACAAAGATTCTAGGCTTTAACAGAGCAGAGCTTGTGGCTAGAACCAAGGGAGGTAATACGCGTTGTCTTGGTGCACATCAGCTGTGTTCAGTTTAATCCCAGTGAGCCATGTACCTCAGATATGGCGCCTTTTCTTGATTCTCTGTCTGAGGCAGGGTCTCATGTAGCCTAGGTTGGCCAAAAACTCACTATGCAGCTGAGGATGACTTTGAACTCCTGACCTTCCTGCTTCCACCTCCTAAGAACTGGGAACACAGCTTTCTGAACTCATCCTGAGATCCATTTCAAACTCTTACTGCTCTTCCTATGTCTGGTTCCTACACTTCCTGTGTGGCTCAGGCACAGCTGTGAGGCAGATCCACCATGGACAAGACTCCACTCAACCTCTCTGGATCCACCCTACAGTGAGGACAGACTCCAGGCCCCTTCTGAGTTAGACTCAAGTCTACACCTGCATGTGACCTCACCGCACACACTACCTTTCAAACCTCTCTCCCACGTTACTTCCCTACAGCTCACCACTCCTGCCCACCCGAGTGCACCGTGCCTCACCGTTCTGTCCCTATGCCTTTCCCACTCTCATCAGATGTCATTTGTACTTGGTACTTGGTTATATCATCCTGTGACAGCTCATATTTCTTAGCAATTTGCGGTGGCTTTGATTCCAACCCCATGACTCCTCTGCAGGGCTAAGAATGACCCCAAGGTTCCTGCATGCAAGGCAAGTGCTCCTTTACAGACCCACATTCCGAACTCTTTCCTTTGCAGTTGGGTAAAACTGACACACAGTGAAATGCACAGATTGCATCATCAGTTGATGAGTGTTTACCAGTGCACGGACCAGGTAACAGCTGCCATGTCCCCAACACACAGAACATTTCCATTGCTCCCGGGAACTCCCCTGAACGCCTTTCCAAGCCATCTCTTTTTCCCTGACAGGGACAACAATTCCAAAATTTTTACAACTACACATTAGCTTTACCTGTCCTTGGGATCTGATACATACCTCCTGATGACTATGCATTTATGTGTTCAGGGGACTGTAAAGGAGATCTCAGAGTAGAACTCAGAGGTGACATAGGAAGACCAAGTCGACGTACCTCTTGGATTGCTCGTTCTCTGTGAGTGAAGATCACAGAAGAGATTATATGCAAGCACCATGAAAACTCACAAAGTGGCTACTGGGGTTATTAGTCAACTAAACAACATGTGTTAGTATATTAGTGGATTAGTATTCCTACTACCTTTATTTTAGTTTATTATTTTGTCTTTAAAATGAGGCCTTATTATGTTACCCCAGGCTACCCTAGACTACTCAGGGACTCAAGTGATTCTCCTGTCTCATTCTTCCCAAGAAGTTGGACTACAAGTAGATAAAGATGCCTGGCCTAGCTTTACATACTTTTACCAAATCTGCAGGATTAAAATATACAGAGATTTATTTTTATTTCATGTGTATGGGTGCTTTGCCTGCACACATGTCTGTGCATAACACGTGTGCCTGGTGCCTGTGGAGACCATAAGAGGGTTAGTTATAGAAGGCTGTGGGCCACTATGTAGGTATCAGGTCCTCAGGACAAGCAGCCGGTGCTCTTAACCACTGGGCCATCTCTCCAGCCCTAATCTGTAGTTCTTTTTTTTTCAGGAGTGGGTAAAATATTTCAGTTAAAAGAATATGCATTAGAAGAAACTGTTCAAGGCAATTATGCTATAGCCAAGTCATAACATTAGGACATCAACAAAATAATATATTAGAAACATGATGATCACAATACATCTACTAAAAAAAAAGTAGGATAGCAAGTACACATTCAGAACCACACAAATCCACATAAGCCAGCCAGGGTGGCACATGCCTGTAACACCAGCACTTGGGAGGCAGAGGCAGGAGGAGAGAGACCTTGTCTCAAAAAATCAAACCAAAGCAAACAAAAAACTGATATACAACTAGATATTAAACTAAAAATATTAATAGTGACTCTAGGAGAGCTTACCTTTTTCTTTACGCTTTAATACATTTAAAAATGTATTTCTCAAGTGTTCTGTTAATGGCTCCTGCCTTTAGTCTGCTTCTGTGGCACTTGGTACAGTTAGCACCTGTTTCACCCTTATCCCTTCCTGGTTACCCTCACAGCCACGTCTTATCTTTACTGGGCCCTCTGCTTCTGCCTATTCCCACACCAGTGCCTTCTCCAGAGCCTGCTTTACAAGGTCTTTAATGACTCCAGCAGAGGGGAAATTCATCCTCCAGTAAGTCCATAAAATTCTACACTTGCCTCTACTCCTGCAGTTACACACTTCTTATTGGCTTCTTGAGATAGGTTAGGGCAGGCTGGCCTCAAGCTCACAATCCTCCTGCCTCAGCCTACTGAGTTCAAGGACTGCAGGTATGCACCATCATGCCTGCACATGCTGTTTACATTTGTTATTGTATGTGTGTGCGCATGTGTGTATCTGCTCAAAGGCAGTCATTTAAACATCTACATATGGAGCAATCACATGTCCTTTGCATGTCCCTCACTTGTCACTGCAGTCCCCCGCTGAGTACAGTGCTTCCACATTGAAGGCTTCCTCCTCATCTCTCTTTACACCTAACGAGCCTTCTCTGTGCTCAAGTCTCCCAGACGTCAGAGACCAAAGAGCCCACTTCTCCGTCACATGTTCTTTCCTGGTGTCTGGAGTCTGCCGGTGCCCACCGTCTCCTCTGCGGCTCCCCAGTCTCTGGCCCGGGCCTTTTCCTGAGTTACTCAGTACAGCTTTCCTTCCTAGCACAGTCCCTTCTCCCTTTCTTTTCTCAATATCACCCTGTCAAAGGAACTTTTGGAATACTTGTTCTTTCCAGATTTCTCCCTCAGTCCAAGAAGTGTGAACGAACACCCAGGACGCTGCTAGTGCACTGTGGCCTCTGAGGGTTACACACTGAGTTACTAGATTATTTTCCTGTCTCTTCCCACCCGCAAGGACCAGGTTTTGTCTTGAGGGTGGGGTGACAGTCCCCATGAGAGTGCTTCTCTTAGTCTGATGGGAAAGAGCAGGGAAGGCATGTTCTTGAGGCCCAGGGGTAAGGAAAGGGGATAGATCTTTAACTCGGGGCCATAGAGAGCGTGACTGAGGGTCTCGGAACTACAGAAAAGTGCGGTTATCATTAAGAAAGAGAAATCATTTTATACAGCTTAACATTCTACCTTCCAAATTTCAGAAAATCAGCACAGCTTTCAGACCAGTGCTGCAGTACAGCTCATTTCTATCTGAAGCCCCAACTACTGACGACACAGCAAATCCCCCGTACACTTCAGACAGCAGTTCATCAAGTTTTCATGCAAATGGGGAAGGAGTACATCTTTTAAATGATCTAATAGGCAATTTTAGCCTACTTGAGAACAAATCTTGGGTGTCTAAGAAAGAGCAACAGAGAAATACAACTTGGCTGTTGACTTGCAAATTTAGACTTTAATGGTAACTCATTTCTTTTTGGACACTGGTCTCCCAGGCTGGTCTTAAGCTCATGATTTCTCTGTCTCAGCATCCTGAACGCTGGGACACAGGTGCATGCCACTACATCTGGCGTGGTTTAACTGTTTAAGCAATATTTAGGGACTCAATGTTTTAACACAAAGCAAGTGAACTGAACTGTGAGCATGAACATGACTAAGGAGCAGGGAATACATTACAGAGGTTAAGGGCACGGGCTTTGAACTGAACAGATACGTTTGCATCATTACAAGTGTGCCCCAGTGTCCCATCATGTAGGCATAAGGGACTGGGATGATGATCAGTCATGTGCTGGTTGAGTGCCCAGCTCATACCTGCCAGCTGCTCTTATGGTACGATCGTATCATCATCTCACGATAATATGCTTTCAGAGCTCCCGAATGCACTGTATTTGGGGGGCTCTCGCAGGGACCTTTGCTATCTCCCTGTCTACACCGCACTGTCTCCCTGCAGGATGCTCCAGGAAGTGTGTCTACAGCAGCGCTATTGTCCTTACTGCAGGGATTCTGTCCTTACAGAATCTTTTACTCTGTGGGAGAATTATCCAAGAAATTCACTTTACATGTTAATACTAAAGAAGCTTGCTATTTGCAAGCCACATGAAATACTCATGGAATAGGATAGAAGATACATAGGAATACTGTGTAACGTTAAAAAGGGATGCCTTACCGTTCATATCTCTCGTTTGAAATCTGCCTTTTCAGATTATCATAATCTGCCTGCAACTGTGTCACTTTAGTCCGAAGCATGGAGGTTTCTCGGCTCTGGCTAGTCCTTAAGAACAAATGCAAAGATCTTAGAAATAAAAAATGAATGATCTGTTTGTAGAATCAAGTGCAAATATAAACAAAGGTGTCACTTAAGAACAGACACAGATCCTGGCTTTTTTCACATTCTTCTGGTTTACCATCAATTACGGAGTTGGTAGCATGCGCTGTACATGCAGCAGAACCCATGAACTAGAAACACAGGACGTAAAATGTCTTCCCTGGTTCTTCCTTGCCTCTTGCCTCAGGAAGAACCCTGTTTTCAACTCCCTAAATCCCTGTAAAGAGCCCATTCTGCACGCTCTCGAGCCCAGGCTCTTCCTTCTAGGATCACCTCATCCTCAGTCTCCTCGATGGTGACGAACACACTCATGAGGAGCGGATCTCACCTGCTCTAAGCCTCTGCCCATCTACAACACGGCTCAGCCTGACATGCTTTCCCCCACTGAGGCCTTTGCTCTCTACTCAAATTCAGGCTCTCCCCTGCAGCTCACTCCCCCTCCCACTGCCACACACCACTTAGGAGGAAGATGTACACACCTCCAGCTTCAAACCCCACGGCTCCTGAGCTAGTCCTCTGGATCCGGAGGCACCAGGCAAGAAAGCCAGGTACCATGGTCTGTGTGACATTCCCACACGGCCCTCGCTACCACAGAAGTGGAAAAGGCACCTGTGGTCAGCACTCCCCACACAGGCTGCTCCCTGACACTTACAGTTTGCTCTCCGAGAGGCTTAACTTCTCCTTCAGCAGCTGGATTTCTGTCTCCTTCTCGTGGGAGGTTAAATGGGAATGAAATTCTTTATCTCTGTTTGTAGCTAACAACATTTCAAGATTTTTAATTGTCTGTCTCTCACTCGTCAGTTGTTTTTTTAACAGTTCTGATTCTGATTTTACATTTTCCAACTCTGCCATTGCCTACAGAAAAAAAAAAACAAATGTAGTAAAAATTTAGGTTTAGTCTGAAAATTACTTATCTCAAAATATAATAGTGATTGACATCAATTGTTTCGTTTCTGAGTAATGGTTGAAGACTTCAAAACATTTCTTTAGTCATAAGAAAAGCATCACAAATTTAAAGCTATCTTTGCTACTTTTACTAAGGGCTTATTTGGCTGTAAGGCATACTTCATCCCTCACTGATTAGCACCTCCCTCCGCCCCCTGGGCCCATCAGCTAATGAGGTTCTCTGGTCTCTGCAGTACCTGACTCTTTTAGTATTGCTACCTCTCAGTATTGTGACTTTAGGCAGTGAACCCTAAAGACATACTCCTGTGAGAACACACACCAGCTTGCTCAAGGTCATGTCTCAATGTGGGAATGGGGAAGTCCAGTAAAGGAGATTTAGTTAACTAAAAATTTAAATGCCTTGAGATTTTTTTATCAAGAAAAATTCAACTTAGAAAAAACCAAACTAGCCGGGCGGTGGTGGCGCACGCCTTTAATCCCAGCACTCGGGAGGCAGAGCCAGGCGGATCTCTGTGAGTTCGAGGCCAGCCTGGGCTACCAAGTGAGTTCCAGGAAAGGCGCAAAGCTACACAGAGAAACCCTGTCTCGAAAAACCAAAAAAAAAAAAAAAAAAAAAAAAGAAAAAACCAAACTGTTTAATCTTTCAAATTTTACTTTGAACCAGAAAAAGAACGGATGTTCCTGATCTACAGGTAGAAAATGCCTACTCTCTTAAGTACCATCTATCCCAAACCCACTTTCATCCTTTCTGCTTTCTTGCAGCACTGGGACCAGACCCAGAGCATCAGGCACGAAGGTGAGGACTCCGCCCTGGACAAGCCTCCCCACCCTTACGCCTGACAGACAAATCTTGGCAGAGAATCTGTAGTCAAATCCACTTACCAAAACGAACGAACGGGGAACACAGGAAGAGGGACCGTAAAGTGACACCGTGTTTGAAGGACTCCCCAACGCAACGTGCCCAACCATCCCTGTCAGCACCTACCCTCTCAAGCTCCAGGCTTCTGGAATTCAGCTGTTGGGTCATGAGGTCTTTGCCTGAGTCGAGCTTAATGCAAAGTTCCCGGAGAGATGACAGATCGTGTAACGCTGTTGCTTTCTCATTTTCAAGATGTCGCAGCTCCTCCTCTAAGCGAGACATGGCTTTGGCCATCGATGAGATCTGAGCCTCGTAAGCGTGGTGTGCATTTATGTGCTGAGTAAAGACAACAGAACATAAAAGAACGTCATCAGTCACTTCAAGGGCAAGCCTTCAGAGACCGCGTCAGGAACCTGTGTAGCCACAAACTGACTTCAGAAAACAAGGGCCAGTTTCTGCATATGTTGAAATATTCTCAGGAAGTAATGTGCTATTTTAAGATGGCCTAGTTAATGCACAAAAGGAAGAGCATATAATTATTAATCATAACTAAATATCTCATGTATACATTTAGAAGATACAAAGATGAAAATTATGCTAAAATAGTGAACATGAGTGATTTTAAAGTTTCTTTTCTTCATAAATATCCCTTGTTATAACAGTATTTTCTCATCAAATAGCAACATTTAAAGTATATAAGTATATTTATATATATTTGCAAATCATTCTTTTAAATTCTAAATTTTAAAAGTAAGGTTTATTTTTATACTAAATACCTTAAATATATTTAAATTTAGTCCAGTTTCATTGGCCAACTTTGTAAGATTTTAGTAATTTTGAAATGAGAAAAATTTGAAATTCTGTTAAAAGACTTTCCTAAAATAATCCACATTTTAAGCTTCTTATCATTTAAATTTTATGCAATAATTATGAATTTATATGAACTCTACTTTGGGGTTTTAGGAAGACAGCCACTCTTAAAAACAAAATGATGTTACTGGAGTTCACAGAAATCAGTCAATTAAAAACTAATATTGTGCAATGAACATTATTCAATATCATAGCTACAGAAAATAAACAGTTGAGTTTTCTAGTACTTGTACACTGAGCAAACAGCAGTTCCCTCAAACAAACTAAAGCAGCACATAAGGCCAGGCTAGCAGTGCAGTTCCCAGGCAGGACACTTTCCTAGCATGCAGAAGGCCCAAGTTCCAGCCTCAGCACTACAGAAACAAATAAAACAAAACAAAAAAACCTATAAAAACCCATTTTATATACCACATAAGAATATTAGCAATAATAAAGAATAAAAAAAATAAGGAATCACTCCTGAGGAAATCTTAAAAGCAGAGACGCATTTCTTGAATAAAGAATTGTGGTTATTCTATTAGTTTGGAGGCCTGCCATTACAAACGGCTGCAAACTGGGTGTGGTGGTGTGATTTGGAGGTCCGCACAGGCTCACCGAGTTGCACTGTCCCCAGTTGGTGGCGCTCTTGCAGAGGCTGTGGAAATGCTGGGACAGGAGGCTTGTCAGAAACAGGACATCCCTGGGATGGGCTTGGAGAGTTTACAGTCTTGCCCACTCCTGCTCACTCTCTGCTGTGTGTGTGGCTGAAGGTGGGACCTTAGCCTCTTGTTCCAGCCTCCTGCTGCCATGTCTCCCTCAACCTGTTCTGGGTTCTCCCTTTGGATCTGGAAACCAAAATAAACTCCTTCTCCCCTAAGTTCCCTTTTGGTCATGGTGTTTTATCACAGTAACAGAAAAGTCACTAATGACACTGAATGTCATTATTTCCCCGTTTCCCCGTCAGATCTGGAGGCTCAAGCCATTACCCCTTTCTTCTTTTTTTTCTTACTCTATGTGTTATGGGTATTTTGCCTGCAAGTCTGTACGCGGTGTGCATGCAGTGCCCACAGAGGCCAGAAGAGGGCATCAGATCCCCTTGAAACTGGAGTTACCCCCTGTTGGGTACCAGGCCTCAAACCCAAACTCTCTGAAAGGGTTACCAGAGCTCTTACCTACCCAGCCATTTCTCCAGCCCTGCAAAGCCAGATGTTATGTTATCAGGGCTTAGCTCCTTCAGGAGACTCTGAAGCAGACAGTTATTTGCCTCTCTCCTAACTTCCTTTGGTGTTTGTGGCAACCACTTTGCCTTGTAGACATCTCTACCTCCTCCAGTTTCACAGTGCTCTCCCATGTCCCAAACCTGCCTCATTTTAGAGACATGGGATGTTCACTGGATTGTGGCCTGCCTTACCCAGCATGATCTAATCTTAACCACATCTACAAGGACATTCCTTTAACAAGGTCCCATTCACAAGCAGTTAGGCGCTCAAAGCACTTTTTCAGCAGTCATAACTCCACCTTCTCTGAAGTCCTCCACAGTTTAGGTTTTTCTCAAGCAGAAAACTCTCCACTGTATCCAAAATTCTTATTTAATAGGTTCAGTTTTCTGAATATATGTTTACTGTGGGGAGGAGGCGTGTGTGGAGACCACAGAATAACGTGCAGTGGTCGGTTGTGTCTCCCCATCGTGTGGGATCCAGGGAGAGAGCTCAAACCATCCGGCTTCCTGGCGAGTCCCTCTACCCACAATAATAGCATCAACTCTCATCTCACTTAGGCATCATCTAAATTAGACAATTAGACAGAAACAGGGCTCTGGTGCACTTTGGGGTAACATGTTTCTCTGATCAACCTCTAATGCTAGAAAACAAGTTGGTGTGTTGGACACGGAGCAGATGGCTCCGTTCTCAACACGAGAGGAGAGGGATGAAGGTGGCTGGCACTTGTGTGTCAGCTGTCACTCCTGTGACAAAATTCTCAAGAAGCATCTGGAAGGAAAACTGTACTGAGGCTCTCAGTTGTGAGATTTCAGCCCGTAGTCACTTGTCCCACTGCTTTCAGGCTGGGGTGAGGCACTCAGTGTATCATGACAGGAATGCACGGCCAGGGGACCGCTCACCCCATTGCACCCAGGAAGTTAAAGAGGGGTAAGGAAGGACCAAGGCCCAGTATCTCCTCAAAGATGCAGCCAGTGAGCTGACTTCCTCAGTGAGGCTCCAATGCCTTGCAGTAAGTAATATCACAGGCTGGTGACCACGTCTTCAGCCCACAGGACTGTAGGAGATGTGTGAGATTCAAACCTTAACCCTAGTCCAAGGTAAGTCTGGAATCGAGCAGGCCACCTTCTATTCGATTTCAAGTCTGAAGAGTAATATCTGTGACACTAATAGACTGTCCCCTGGGCCTCCCAGGATGGTCTGTCTCACTTTCTTAATCCTAGGGACAGTCACTACCTCTAGCCCCAATACTAGGTCCCACGTCCTCTGCTTCTGGTGGCAGTGGAAGACCCGCCAGCCTCTGAACTGCCCTGGGAGCTCCACTGTGGCTTCTGAGCCACTCAGTCATCCTTCCCTTTTCTTTTTTTTTTTTTTTTTTTGGTTTTTCGAGACAGGGTTTCTCTGTGTAGCTTTGCGCCTTTCCTGGAACTCACTTGGTAGCCCAGGCTGGCCTCGAACTCACAGAGATCCACCTGGCTCTGCCTCCCGAGTGCTGGGATTAAAGGCGTGCGCCACCACCGCCCGGCCCTTCCCTTTTCTTAAAGGCGACTAGCCATCAGGAGACAAGTAGCCACAGTGGCCCATCTTCACCTAGTAAGACCCCAGAGACTCAACGGCCTTTCTTCCCATCGCTTCATGTCTGTCCCCTCTGATCAAAGCTGGCAGTCTCTGCCAAGATGGCTGACTAGATCTGTGGCTCCCATCCTGTATCTAGTCACACCACGGGAAGCCTACAGGCTACTATGTGGATGGACATGCGGAAGTACTTCTGAAAGCCAGTAAGTTCTGGTTCCTTTACTTGATAGTTCTGTCTGCACCCTCCCTCACAATGAGGCTTCCTTCCCCACTGCGTGGACAGCTCACTGAAGTGGTCAAGCTCGTCTCTTTCATGTTCTACTGTATTCCCAACACTGTTCATAGTTTTGCCACGGTCCTCCTAACAGGGTCACCCTTTTCCAGTGTCCAGTAATATGTTCTTCAACTCTATTTGAGACCTCTTTAGAAGAAATAGTCCATATACAATAATACATGTATTCTGTACCTAAAAACCTTCTCTCCTCTTTTCCAAGTTTACTTACTTAGAGACAGTGTCTCCTGTAGCTCAAGCTGACCCAGAACTGACTAAATCAGTGACGATCTTGAACTCCTTCCAGGTGCTGGGAGAGGAGGCGTGTGCCACCACACCTGCGCTATGTGATTGTGGGGCTCAAAGTCAGGAGGCATGCATGCCAGGTAGGCATTCTAGCAACTGAGCTACATCCACCCCAGGTCAATTTCTCTCCTTTATGAAGCCCACAGTATCAAAACTTCTAGAAATTGTCTCTTTAAGACAAACTAGGCTTGTCTCACCACACACCTCAAAGCTTTTCCAGTTTCTTTTACCCAATTACCCAATTCTAAGACTTCCATACTTTCCAGTGTTTGTTACTGCAGTAACCCTCTTCTGGATCCCCAAATCTGAATGATGTCCTGGGGCTGCAGCAGCAAAGGGCCACAACTTTAATGGCTTAAAACAGAAATGTCCTCCTCATGGTTCCAGGGCTAGAAATGCAAATGTCAAATGAGTCGGTTCCTTCTGGAAATTCTGAAGCAGAATCCATATCCGATGTCTGCATCCAAGGTTCCAGAAGGTACCAGCTGTGATCCTAGCACTCTGGCCCCAGTCTTTGCATGGCGATTGTCCCTGTGTCTTTGTCTAAATCGCCCTCATTTTGTAGGGGTATTAGTTTTAGGTATGGCATCATTTTACTTGATTATATCTGCAAAGACACCACTGCAAAATAAGAGTCTAAGGTTCAGGACCTAAATAAATATATATTTTTGGAGGCTCTAACTTTATGTACTACAGAGTCATTACTTCCTTCTGAAAAATGAAAATTCTAAAATTATACTAAGAAAACAAATAGGCAATTTATTTATATCAAACTAAGAGTCCTTATTAATTAATTTAACTGAACTCAAAACTGTATTAATGAGCTGGGCGGTAGTGACGCACACCTTTAATCCCAGCACTCAGAAGGCAGAGGCAGGTGGATCTCTGTGAGTTTGAGGCCAGCCTGGTCTACAGAGCAAGTTTCAGGACAGACTCCAAAGCTACACAGAGAAACTCTGTCTCAAAAAACCAAAAAAAAAAAAAAATCAAAAAACCAAAACCAAACCAAAACAAAAAACAAAAACCACCACCACCACCAACAACAAAAAAACAAAAACAAAAAACCCTGTATTAATGAAATTTTTACTCAACTGTCATTATAATGAAAGCTAATTTCTCTCTAAATGCTGGGCCAGGGATAGTGCTCTTCACTCCTGAGCCATCTCTCTAGCCCTTTGCTAGCTCTTTGTTTTATCACAGCAACCACGACAGTAAGTAGCACACCATGTTAACAGCAACATGCCTATCAATATCTCAAATATGGAAATAAACAACTTCACCGAAAGGTAAATGGCTAAAGCACATTCTAATGTACTCTTTTTTTTTTTTTTTTTTTTTTTTTTTTGGTTTTTCGAGACAGGGTTTCTCTGTGTAGCTTTGCGCCTTTCCTGGAACTCACTTGGTAGTCCAGGCTGGCCTCAAACTCACAGAGATCCGCCTGGCTCTGCCTCCCGAGTGCTGGGATTAAAGGCGTGCGCCACCACCGCCTGGCCCTAATGTACTCTTATTCAGCCTCAGAAAAGGACAAAACATGACTCAGGACAAATAAATTCTGAGATTAAGTGAGCCTGGGGATGATGGAGTATTAGTATTATTAATCTCCATAGGGTGGAGATTAGTGCAGTGTTACAAATGTGTCATGCCACAGGATCACACACTTAAGAGGAGCTAAATGGCAAATCTCATGTCACTCCCTGTAGTGGGTACCTGTTCCACCTATGACCTCGAAGTACCAGCCCCTGGGGCGTGGCCTCGTGGTTAGCTTAAGCTCAGGGGCATGTATGGCCTGGCCCTTCTCTCCCTAGTGGTCTTGGATGGAGCGGATTGACTCAGGCGGCAGGAGCAGCATGGAACAGGACCTCAGCCCTCCAGGACCCCGTGACAATTTGCCTACTCTGTTTAGTGAGTTGTTTTCTCCAATTTATGTTCTAACAAACTCCATACACCCCGTAAGCAGACTCCTTTGGATTTCTTGCTATAACCCACTGTGGGAGTTTGAATGTAACTGGTCCCCATAAGCTCATAGGGAGTGGCACTATTATGAGGTGTGGCCTTGTTGAAGGAAGTGTGTCACTGTGGGGGTGGGCTTTGAGGTCTCCTATGCTCAAGCTATGCCCAGTGACAAAGTTCACTTCTGTAGATGAATAGCTAAACAGTCTTATTAAATAAAAAAAAAAAACATGGAGCCATATATAGGGGTAAAAACCTGAGAGATCAGAGGAACAGGAAAAGCCACAAGCTAACCTCACCTCACCAACACACAAAACTTAGATTAGTGGGGTTGGGGATTTAGCTCAGTGGTAGAGTGCTTGCCTAGCAAGCACAAGGCCCTGGGTTTGGTCCTCAGCTCCAGAAAAAACAAACAAACAAACAAACAAACAAACTTAGATTAATAAAAATGGGTTAATTTAAGATATAAGAGCTAGCTAGCAAGAGGCCTGCCATAGACCATACAATTTGTAAATAATATTAAGCCTCTGAGTGATTATTTTATAAATGGCTGCAGAATCTCAGGGACCGGGGTGGGACCAGAGAAACTTCCAACTACACACTTCCTGTTGCCTATGGATCAGGATGTAGAACTCTCAGCTGCTTCTCCAGAACCACATCTGCCTGCACGTCGCCCCCACCATGATGCTGATGGACTAAACCTCTGAAACTGTAATGTCTTCTTTCTAAGAGTTGCCATGGTCAGGGCGTTTCTTCACAGCAGTAGAAACCCTAACTAGGACACCACCTCTTCACTATAGTGACAAAGGTAACAGGCACCCAAGCAAGTTATGAGTGCAGTGGCAAGACCTTAGCTTTGAGCTGGAGGTCCGCAGCGGCCACAGCCTCCAAGTGTGTCACTTCCTGAGTGGTTTCCGCACTAGGCAGCAGCAGAGCATTACCTCCTGGATCTCCTTCTCTAGGAGATCCACTCGATCCCGCAGGTGTCTTCTCTCTGTGTCAATGGACAGCAGCTCCAGGCGGACTGAGCTATTCTCCCCCTCGGCTTGCTGGGCTTTGATCTCCCAGTCCTCAGCACGGTTGTGAAGCATCTGGAATCTATCTAGTAAGTCTTTGTTTTCATTTTCCTGGTTTAAGAACAATTACATTATTTCTAAGTCAGTACTGTCCATGGAACATCTCTATCATAAACACAGACACACACACACATACACACACACATACATACACACACAGACACACAGACACATACACACATACACAGACATACACACATACACACACACACACACACACACACAGACACATACACACATACACAGACATACACACATACACACACACACACACAGACACATACACACAGACACACACGTGCACAGACACACAGACACACACACACATACACACACACACACACACATACACACACACACACACACACACAGAACAGCTTGGATTTAGGAAACATCAGTATGTATACAAGCACTATACTAAGGTCCACGGGGAATATAAAGTTAGTAGGAATATAAAGTTAGTTACTCTCAAACATCTAATGTCTAATATCGAACCTCAAGTGTCCACTATCTAACACTGGAGGAGGAATTAAGGACAAAGAGCTCTCAGGAAGCCCGTCTTAAGTGCAAGCCCAACAGTGTCTTCACCTTGGCGGCCATTAGGCTCTCCCACCGTGACACCTCAGTGATGTACTTGTGGACGCGGCTCTTCATCTCCTCTTTCTCCTGGACTGCTGCTTCCAGTTCCATGGAGATTTCCTGTAAGGCAGCAAGGCAGAAAGGGGCAATGTCAAGTTCTGGTCACGTCCAGCAGAGCCTTTGGGATCAGAGAAGAAACAAGGGAAAAACCTCTACTCTGTGATTTTTCATGTATTCCCCTGACTGACCGTGTGTGTGTGTGTGTGTGTGTGTGTGTGTGTGTGTGTGTGTGTATGTGTGTGTGTGTGTGTGGTGTGTGTGTGTGTGTGTGTGTGTGTGTGTGTGTGTGTGGTGTATGGGGCACAAGCCCATGCACAGAGAGAGCGTAGGGGAGGATGCCAGGTGTCCTTCTCTACCACTCTCTCCCTGTTCTCTCAGACAGGCCTTCACTGAAGTGAAACTCCCATTTCAAAGAGGCCGGCTGGCCAATAAGCTTCTGCGATCTGCAGTCTATGACCTCCAACTCTGCCAGGCATTTTTGTGTGTGCGGGGGATTTGAACTCAGAACCTCTTACTTCATCTCCCAGCAAGCACTCTTAGCCACCAAGCCATCTCCCCATCCGTGATCTGGACTTTTAGCAAACTTTTCCACAAAACTCCCATGACAGTCTTGACCTTGTATTTCATTTTACGTCAGGGCTGATTATAGTCAGTAGTTGACATTAAAGAGTTGACATATCTACTGTATGATTGATACTGAATAATAATACTAAGAGTAATTTTCTAAACATAAGACATCATTGGTCCTTAGAGCATAATCCTATAATAAACTAGTACAAACAAAACTGCTACCTTACAGTATCTGCCATCTAAAATACCCTTTTATTTACTTAAGATATCTCTAAGACAACGGAAGTTAAGTGCAGATTACTAAGACCTGCCATGGGTGCTTTATAAACAGAGAAAAGCTGTCCTAAGAGTAATGCTGCTGTCCTCACCCAATGCTGTGACAATGACTTCTATCACAGAGAAAGCCACGCTCCTGAGCAACAAAAACCAAATGATATCAGGCCTGGTGACACATGCCTGTCATTACTATACTTGGGAGGCCAAGAAGAGGATCAAGATCAGCCTTGGCTACACAGGGAGTTCTAGGCCAGCCTGGGCTATATATAAATAAGTATGAAAAAAGTTCCACTCCAAATGGAGACTGCAGTTGCGCTGATTCGATGCCTGTGATGCTGCATTCTAAAAACTGTCCTTGCTAACGCTCGGACAGCCACCATCCCCTCAAGGACTTACACTGCTTCCATTCAATACCATGGCATTTTAGAAGAAAATATTTAGAAGTTGAATACTTAGCAAAGAAGGAAGTTCTGTGCAAAATCTCTGCCTGGCTTCATACCTGGTTTTCCCTTGCCATTGTGGCTAGGTCATCTTGTAACCTTCTGTTTTCCTTAAAAGAGATCTCTCTAGACTTCCCAACATCATCAAGCTCTTTGTGAGCTGCATCCAGCTGCCGTCGGAGGCTGCTTATCTCTCGGTCTCGACTAGCCAAGGTGTCCTTTAGCTGGCTGTGAGAGAGTGGTGTGGCAATAATAAAGCGTTACGGAAAACTCCAGCTTACTTAAAATTAGACTCTAGCAATCTCAGTACGTGTATGAACACAGCTGCCTGCGAACACTTATTAAAATGCTCAGGTACTTTAGATTCCTATCAACCGTTATATGCAAATCAAGCCACAAAATAAATAGTAGTATTCCACAAGTTAAGCAAACACAACATTTTCAACTGTTCGGAACAAAACAGAATATAAAACTATATTTAATATTGGGTGTTTACATTTCCATTATTATATAAAACATAAAGGCATGTAAAATAAATATAATTAGTGACTTTTGTTTTTAGATGGCTTAAATTCTTTCTGGAGACCAGATAGAAAATGTAAAGTTTTTAGCGTGCTCAGGACAGGTTTAATTAACAACAAATGTATCTTCGATGAGACGATCGGGACTCGAACAGATGACTACATAACATACGGAGCATGTAGATAAAAGCACAGGAACAGGATACAACAGGGGCAGAGGGCAAGGCAGAGCACGCCACTGAGAAGGCAAGGCTGCCCCTGGCAAAACCGGGAACATCACAGGAGACGTTCTCCTCTCACCAGACTGCTAACTAGGTAAGACCTCATTCACTGAAAATTTCCCAAACACAGAATTCCCTTTCATTGATTGCTTACCTCAAAGATGTTTCATACTCTGTGATTGTGACCTTCACCTGGGCAATAGTTTTCTCCTGAAGAAATTGCAGAAACATAAAAGATTCTAAGTCATTCAGAGTGAATCATCCTTAGCCAAATTTGCATAATCTGCTACATTTAGATAGTAAGTAGTCAAAGATGCACTTCAATTACATAAATCATACACAAAGCAAGCTCTAAGCAAACATAGCTCTATATCCATCTGTATGTCACATCCTGGCATGCTTCTACCCACCTAAGAACTGAAGTGGTTTCTTTCAAGTGTGCTGTAATGAGATACAGATCACACTCTAGAAACAGATCAAATCCCACCTTAAAGGTTCCAATTGCTAGGCTAGAAGGAAATTGAGATCTGTCAAAGACAGCCGTGGGTCTCAGGCATTAGCCATGGGCTGTAAGAACTGCATACTTCAAGGAGAGAATGACATGTCTCCTGCTGAGACTCGGGAGGACAGGTGACAGACACCTACTTTACTGGTGAGGCTGTCTTGCAGGCTGGCGATCTTCTCTGTCTTCTCATCCACAGTCTCCTGGAGGAAGTCCTTCTCTTTGTCAATCACGTCAATGGTCTTCTTCATGGCTTGAGTTTCCTCGCTCTGGGACGCCATCTTACGGCTCAGTTGCTCTACAGAGAGCGAGCAATGTTTGTTAGGCGGAGGCTACTGAGGCTGGCAAAAGCAAAACTTCAAAAGGCTCACCTAGTTTTTCCTCCAGAATTTTAATTTCTTCTTGGGCTGATTCAAGTTCACCTCTTTTTAGGGCAAGCCGGTGCTGATAGTCATCTAGTGACCGCTGTAGCTGATCGTTTACCATCCTAAATCAGTGGACAAAAACAAATAGCATTCTTTATCTCGCTCAGAAACAGCTTTGTTAAAATATTTTGATTTATCTAACTTTCTTTTATTTCTTATTATAAAGCTCTCCAGTGTAATCAATGGCATTCTATTATACAATATTATTCTTGCTGTCCACAATTTTTCTCCAATATGGTTCCATCTTTCTAAAAATAATATGGTATAAAAATGAAATTAATTGTATATTCTCTTCTAGAAGTTTCTCGGTAGTACAGGTCTCCTCAGTTTCCTAACATCAACCCCCTTTTCCTCAAACTCTATTCCTGATAGTGGAGATGAAGAGAAAGCCCATGGCTGGGCACTCCACTCGTCCTAAGCCTTCGCCATTCTGACCATGTGAGCTCATCATCTGGCTTCTTTGACTCTGAGTGGCAGTGGCTGTAGGGTACAATAACCTGAGAAGGCAGGCGGGCATTTCTTACAGTGCAATGGGTTAAGACTAAAGGCTGGTTTCGGGGAACCAGGGAAAGGATTCACGGAAGCGGGGGCAGTCCCTGGTGAAGAGTGTCTCCAGAGTCTGTTACTAGTTGGAAGTGACTGTTCCTCTTCAGAAGGAGCATCCTGTGACAGCACGTCTTGGCTCTCACAGTCACAGGCTTCCAAGTGCTTCTAGCTCTGAGTGGGAAGCATTTACCCAGCCTGGCTGGAAAGACCGTTCTCACCTCAGGCCGTTGGCTAGGAATAGCTTCCTTTGGGTTTCCACTGAGGACAAGACATTGAAGAAGACACTAATGGCAGCTTGCTTTGAGATGACTAGTGAGGAAGAGGTCTGGTTCCCAAAGCAATGAGTAAAACGGGACACTTCTACAGAAATATAGAAGTTGTACAGCAATACTGGGTATTCTGAAAGAAAACACTCACACTGAGCACCCTCACAGCAAGTGAATGGTGATGACTGAGAGGCAGGAAGGGCCATCAAACTGGACTGACTTCTGGAGAACTGTACAGCTGAGCCAAACCAGGGAAGAAAGACACCAGGTCCAGGCAGTTTTACCTGGGAAAAGTATCTGCAATGCATGTGGCTACTCCCAAGACCTAGGGCCATCGTGTGCAGGGACAGCATAAAGGGGAGGGACTGTGTACACGTGAGTTCATTGTTCCTGGGGAAGTTCCACTGGGACTATTATCTCAAGTTTACTAAAAAAAAAAAAAGTCCTTGTCCAGGGTCACAAACCTTCCAGGGCAGAGGCAAAGGTACAATGTAGGCTGCTTCATATCGCTTTCTGCTCAGAATGCAGAGACCAATGCCCTAAGCAGACAGGAAAATGGAGTGGCCACAGAGGCCTTGCTGAAGAGCCAACAGTCGGCGGCGCTTCAGACTCTAGGCAGAACTAGCGTCTCCTGCAGGTAACTTCTGAATGGGGGCTTTGCTCATGGGAGAGGAGCTGGCAGGGGCAGCGGGGTAACATGAAGACTGACAGAAAGGAAGCCCTTAGGTGAGTCCTAGTAACACTTTGGCTCTTGTGCTCCAGTCCAGAGAAGAGAAGGACAACAGTCTCACTGAAGTGCCGCTGCCCAGTCTTCCTGACAGAAACTGAGAGGGGCGCTCACGAGGGAGAGCTGAGTTACCGCCATTTTATTGTAAACTCGAAGAGAAACTTTGCAAACCAAGTTGTCGGTAAAAATGAACCAGTTTGAACTTAATTCTGGCTCTCCATCTAATAGATCTTTGTGTGCGTGGCTCCAGTCACCTCTCAGCCTCAAATTCCATTTATATTACAATGATTATGCATTCTCAGTTTATGGGACAAAACTATTTCCTTTCATGACAGGGTACATCTAAAACATCTTTAAGACATTTCTTAAATGTTCCTTCCTCCATCATAAATGTTTCAAATTCTATAATGAAGCCCCATCTAAGAGAGGTGGGTTTGGAAATTCAATGCCTATTACAGGAAAGCGATGGTGAGCTTTCTTGGAGGCTCTCCTATGAGACCTAGGTGCTAGCCCATTACGAAGGCTGTGGATAGCATCACGTGGTACACCACAAGAGGAGGAGGGACGGAACAATTTTATTATTAGCTCCACAAGCTCAGCCACTGTCATTCAGTAGCAACATTCTTGTTCTCATTGTTAAGAAAATATGGCAGGCATGCCCCAGAGACAGTTTCAGACATCCCACACAACCTATGATTCTTCTTTTCCTTATCTAAAATGATTCCTAATTCCTCGCACATATTTCTCAAGGGAAACCAGCTGTATGTATCTGAATATATCTAATATTTCTGAGTATATCTAACATTTTTAATATATCTGCATATTTCTGAATAGATCTAAACAAATTCCAGTAAAACAACTGATACCTATTGGCATAATCACAGATCCACCTAGAGTTCATAGGTCATTTCCAGGAAACTCTGTTACAGCATGTTTTCCATCCTAAATAAGTATGTGACACTCCTGGCTTTAACTGATGTACGGAAGGAAGACTAAGGTAGCAGAGGGCTGAGCTGAATGCTCATGGTTCCAGGACTCCAGATGTCAAGTGGGAGGAGCACTTGAGCACAGGGCTCCAGATGATGAGTGGGAGGAGCACTTGAGCCCAGGACTCTAGATGTCAAGTGGGAGGAGGACTCTAGATGTTCAGTGGGAGGAGCACTTGAGCACAGAACCCCAGATGTTGAGTGGAAGGAGCACTTGAGTACAGATTCTAGATGTTCAGTGGGCGGAGCACTGACTTGAGGTCAAGTCTGGGCAATAGTGACAACCCACAAAATAGTGTCTTGAGAACACTATAACAACTTTCATGTGTCACTGTTTGCCAGCAGTTACAAAGATCAAGGCTGTCTGCTATGGAGTGACTGAGAAAAGTGAGTTGTATAAGTGGTCTGGAAAACAGTCTGTTCCTGAGCAAGGCTTGACAAACCATGGCCTAGTGCTTATTTCTTTCCAGTTGCAAAGGGTTTTTATGATTAAGTGAAAAGAATCTCCAGAGGAAAACATTTTGTGACATGAAAATTAAATGAAATAAAAGTAACTGTGTTATTGGAAGAGAACCATAATCATCAACTTACACATGGTCTACAGTGACTTTTGCATTTCAGAAGCCAGTTTTCAAAGGTGAGAAGGAACTGCCCGGCCCACATAGTCTAAACTACTGAGGACTGACAGGAAGCTTGCTGACTCGGGCTCTGGCTAGCATGAGGAGGCATCAACTGCCATCATCCCAGCACACAGACATTTCCTTTTCATATTGTGGCGGTTAGGGTGAGCCTGTGCACTGCTAGACCTCATTAAATACTGCAGCACAAGACAGACAGGAGTCATTCACATTTTCAAAACTGCTGTTTTAACACTGTCTTCTGATGCTCCACCAAGAAACCAGACCAAATAGCCTCTCTGTCTACAATCAGAGCTGTGCCTGATCCAGGAGGCCTGTTTGGAAGAATGGAAATTTGGTGAAAAAAATCCTAACACACAGGAAGGGAAAGAGTAGATGGTCCATGAGGTAGAAGAGCATGTACCTGAGAATCAACTTCCTGTATGGGACATCATGTGATCAGAGTACTCTACGAACTACAATGGAAACGGCACAAGGCTTGCTCCGTGTTCTCCCACTTCTGTAAGGGTTTACTGTGGTTTGTGTCGGGTTTAGAGCTGAATTTGGACCTGACAGCTCGAACTCAAGTTTTACCAGTGTTTACCAAGGGAATGTGAAGACACACTGTTCTTAGAGATAGTCTCTGTCTGTCTCTTTCTGTCTCTATCTCTCTCACACACACACACAGATGGGGGGTAAGGAGAGAAAGAAAGAGAGGAGAGAGAGAGAGAGAGAGAGAAAGCGAGAAGAGAGGAGAGAGGAGAGAGAAACAGAGAGAGAGACAGAGAGACAGAGAGACAGAGAGAGAGAAGAGATTTGGTTGGTGTAAAGCAGGGTTCTAAGATCATGCAACATGCCAGGTTATACAGGCAGAGGACAATTCTCATAATCTTCTCTTCCCGCACAGTGACTGAACGTCACGTAGGTGAAGGCAGAGCGGGCTGAACTCATAAGAGAAAGTAGTATTTTCATAGTACCAGAACAAAAACTGCAAAGGAGCTAACCACCGGACTAAGGCACCCAAAACAGGCCAACCACAGCGGCTGTTTCTAAGGTCATCTGTGAGGAAAAGAAAGAGGTGGTTAGGATCTGAAGGAAAAGAAAAATGCCAGCTCCAGGGAGCCGGACACAAAAGCAAACAGGGTGGATTAGCAGTTCTGCAGACAGAGCTACAGCACCACACCTGGCTGTACTCTGGAGCTGAAGACCTGGCCAGCAGAGGGGCTAGCTCCCCGGCTCTCCTCCACAGAATACACGCAGACAGGAGGATGGGCGAGGGGAGGAAAAGCTGTCTCCTTTAGCTTTTCCCAAAGCCCATGTGATAGATGGCGGCCGGTGAGGCATCAAGGGAGAAAAGGTAAACGAGGCATCGGCAAGCCTGTTCCTGGTCAATAATAACCTTGGCCTTCCTTCTCCTAACGACTCTTCCCAGGGCAGTGCTGTTGCTCTTCTACATCCTGCTGTGACTCCTGGTTCGGGATGTGGGTCTGTCTGACTCTCCTAACCTCTTTTCGTCTTTCTGAATTGTAGGTGAAATTCTTGAACTTGTTCTTTATTTCTCAACTCAGTTTTCTACAGTAGCCAATCCAGTTACTGCTCAGGAACCTTCCAGTGGTAACCTTAATCAGTCTTTTTAAAAATGACCATCACTGCCATCCTTTCTGATCGCAGTTACTGCTTCATTACTGAGTTTCATAGATAAAAGTTTTGTTGACATTTGAAAATTTCTTCCTAATTTTTACGGTAAATATAATTAAGAAAAAGAGATTCCCCAACCCTTCAGAACAAAGCCTTTCTGCTGATCTTCAGTTACTTTTTGTTCTATTTATTTATTTACTTGTTTATTTATTTATGTTTGCTTATGACAGCTTTACAACCGGGGGGTGGGGTGGCTAACACTGTTAGCTTTTATTTCTTTAAGTTTTATGTACTTGAAACTAACAAATGGCTAACCAGGGATCTAGTATCCTAATGTATACAACTGTACTACTATTTCATTCCCATATATGTCACCTTTGGATTTTATGAAAGAAACATTTCTTAAATTTGCCTTTTGCCCTCAAAGCTCATCGCTACTGTCTCAGTCCTTACCTGTGACCTCATCGCCTGTCTCTAGGACTCCAAATCCATGCTCTATGTGCTATCAGAGTTAGTTTCCCTACCCTTCGGCTAATTTTTCGTTTTCTAAATCGGAAAGGGTTAAAAAAAGGACATAAAACATTCAGAATTTCTATTATTTTAAAGGAGGAGAGAAAAGGGAGGCAATGATTCATAAGGTAGAAGTTCTAGAAGCTCCAGGAGTCCTTCCCTACAGAGCACAGCATCTTGAATATCTACTAAAGAACTTCTGATGAGCACGTCAACTTGTGAAAGTTCCAAGACTACAGATACCCAGATCTCTCCAGATTCCCTCAGTAAGTTAGAGCACATGCAGACCTTCTCACATCCTTCCTAAAAGCTCCGGGAAGACTGTCCCATGAGGCTAACATGGAGCAGAAGAGCATGGTTATGAACCTTGCATAACCAGAAGAAGCGTGTCCCCAGGGTGAAGGAAATCTTTAACAGACTTACCTAAGAGAGTTCATCTCTGTTTTCTGATGAGAGGAGTCCCCTGTCACGTGGCTAAGCTGTTGAGCTTGGAGCTTTGACATGTTCTCTAGGGACTCTACTGTCTCTTCCAATAGTAATATTTTAGACTGCAATTCATATTTTTCATTTTCAAGCTATAATTTAAGTTTAAAACATTAATAAGCATATATATGGTAATGTCTTACTTTTTCATAGGTACTCTTTACTAATATTTCTAGAAGACAATTATGGAAATATATTAGATTGTTAAAACCCTAAACGTTAACTGTACTCTTAAGAACGAGATGTCAGGATGGGAGCATCCATTACCTTCCCTCACTATCACCATGGCAACACAAGAAAACATGTAAACGCAATGACAGAAAAGAAACAGGAAGGGAGCCTAAGCAGGACGAAAAATAAGAGGTGCTTCCTAAAACACAAACAAAACCCACAAAAATCCCTCCACGGTTCATCTCCAGCTTTTGGAACCAATAGACCCCCTCCCCCCAAAAAAACCTCAAAACCTGCGATAAGAAAACAGGAATTATACAAAAATGAGAGCTGAAAAGAATGTAACCACAAGATGGTCGAGATTTATGTGAGAAACACAGTGAAAGCTTTCCTTGAGTGTATAGAATAAGACCTGACTCAATGTAGATGGCCATGCTTCTCTGGGTAGGAACATAATGCTATAAATGTGCTAAAATTTCACCAAATTATAAATTCAATGAAATGCCAATAAAAGCAATTCCTAATGGATACTTTATCTAATACTTTATGCTTAAATTATTTTAGAAGAAAAAAAAACAAAACAAATTGGGAGTGAAAGAATGCAAATAAATTTACTATAAGAGATACTAAAATAAACAATAAAGCTATTGTAATTCAAACTGGACTTCATGTAGAAATGGACAAGCAAATACACCTAGTTTTCCCACATAAGAATATGTACAATATGAAGAAATCATAAAACAAAAATAGTATCCCTTATGTGGCTTAAAAAATATTATCTGACCCTCCATGGGCAGGTCTTAGTCATATCCTTTTTCTGCCACACGAACCCCCAACCCTGAATCTTATTTCTTTTCTGTTTTGTTTTTTCAGATGGAATCTTGCTATGTTCCACAGGCTATCCTTGAACTGCTCTGCTCAAGTGACCCCCTGCCTCAGCCTCCCACATGGCAGAGTCTGCAGGAATGCACACTGCACCAACCATCTTGCCTTTCTTCAGTGCATCACAGTGACGCTCCTTCCTAAGCCACGCACTGCTTAGTTTTGCTTGTTTCTGAACTTTACATGAATAGAATCACACTGCATGCTTTCTTCAGCAACTTACTGCATAGGTACAACAAGCATTTGTACTAGTCATACATGTGGATGTTAGTAACTTTCGTCATATTTCCGCTCGACAGCACTCCACTGTATGATTTATAATCACATATTTGTTCACATAAATACTTTAGGCGTTGTGGGACCTATGGTCCGTCACCTCCACTCCAGGGAAGCACGAGAGCAGATACAGACACACACCAAAGGAGCCGGTCAGTCTCTGCACTAAAACCCACTTTACAGAGCAATTGGTGGTCTGGTCTAGGAACCACAGTTTGCCGACCTTTCCTATACAGTAACTGTCTAGAAGTGAGCTGCTGACTTGGCAGCACGCAGCTGCTATGATCGTGCCCGCTGTGGTTTGAACACGTTTACTACAGACTCAGGGGTGAAGGCTTGGTCCCCAGCCGGTGGCACTGCTCGGGGAGTGGGTGGGAACTTCAGGAAGTAGGACCTTGCAGAAGCAAGGAGGTTGCTGGGGGATGGCCTGGGATGCTGCATCATGCTCCCCACCTCCCCACCCCCTCCCCCACCTCCGCTTCCATCTTCATGGCTCTCTGGCTGTTGTGTGGGCAGTGCTAGTCTACCAGACCCTCTACACCATCAAGTTCTGCTCTGGCTTCAGAGCCACGCAATGGAAGCAGCCATGGACTGAACCCAAATAAACCTTTCCGTGAGTTGCCTTGCTCACAGACATGAAAGGCCGACACACAGCAAAGTGGCAGAGAGAAGTGGGCTGCTGTGACTCCCTAACCGTGTGGTTCAGAAGCCTTTGGGACTAGCTTACAGAAAAGTCTGGAGAAGTGAGCTACCAAAAAACAAGACTGTTGTAATGCGGAGCCGGTCAGGCGGTTCTGATGGGAGAAGAGCACACTGCTGCAGGACTGTGGACGGCTAAATGCCACGTTCATAAGGACTCTGGGGAAAAGGACTAGAAGCCATGTGTGTTACGCTGTGGCAAAGAATGTAAGTTCTGTACGTGCCCTGAGACTATCGAGGACTAATGAGCCTGGAGGAGGAAACTGGAGGCAGCCAGGCATGCATGCTGTGGCTTGGTTATTTCCGGCAGCCTTCAGCCAGGTCTGCAGTGAGAGCTGGGAGCAAACACCAGAGCGGAGAGTGTGAAAACCTCCAAGTTCTGGCCAGAAAAGAAAGGAAAGGAAAGTGAGGAAAAAGGAACGGCTGCTGAAGAAACTAGCCACACCAACAAGAAGTCAGACTTTGTAACAGGATAAGAAGCCCTGGGAGCTTGGCTGGCTCACGCTCATCTCTGGCAGGAAAGGGCGAACAAGTGTAAAGCCCTGTGAAAGGCTAGGCTTTGGGGGCTGCTTCCCTGTTCGCACCGTGGGAAGTGTTTCTCAGTGGCTGCTGCAGCCCTGGTCCAAGTCGGCCTGGCTCAAAGAGGCAGCAGACATTGTGTGAACCTCATGCTTCAGCACTGAGGAGCTAGCTGTAAATAATCTTAAAATGATTTCTGGACATGGGCTATTTGAGGCAGGAGCCAATTTCTTATTCTTGGTATCTTAATATATGTAGCCATTCATTCAGGAAAGAACTGCTAAATAATCACTCTTTACTCACTGATCTGGGATTCTGTATATGTTGGGTTCCTTTATGTGGATTTGTTGTATTTGGTTTCATCAGATAAGAACTAAGATTAGTCCCTATCTTAATTATAACGGCCCTAAACACCCAGTACCAGTGTTCCTTGAACTTCTATGTGACTTTTGGCTCTTGGTTTCTGTATAAATCCTGGGATTTCATAGTAGCCAACTGTAGAAAATGTAGACTATCTAATTAGTCTAGAATGGCTGCTTCTGTACTGAACCTATACAACATTTTTCCTCTCATTATTTCCTAAACAGCACAGTACAGCAACTGTTTACACCTCTCCATTGTGTAAGGCATTATATAATTAAAGTACTAAAAGAAATCTAAATGTGCTTTAAAGAATATGGGAGGATGTATAGGTTATATGCAATATTATGCCATTTTATACAACTAACTGAAGAATCTTCGGACTTGGGTATCTGGGGAAGTCCTGGAAGCAATCTCCTGAAGAGACTGGGGGCTAATTATAAAGAAAATTAACAATGAGCTTCACTTTGTAGTCGGTCTGTATTCTGTGATTACTTTTATAAGACCAAACCATAATAATCATGGCTAGCTAGCTACTACCAATGTCTGTAAGATTCCAGGACTCCTGAGTGTGGCATGTGTGTTGTTCACCCATCACATTTTCACAGAAACCCTGAGAAACAGAAGTGCCAGTCCTACGTCATAAATGAAAAACACTGGGAGAGAAGAGTCGAGAAACTGGTCTAGACAGGAAGCCAGATTTGAACTAAGTAACAAGTCTCAGAGCACACACTGCTGCATATTAGTTTTCCAAAACATACACTAAAAGCATCACTGGCAGTCAGTCATCTAATATAATATGCCCCAAATCCTTTGATAAATTACCTGGTGATTCATGTATGTCAAATCTTCAATAGTTTTCTCTAACTCTGATTTTCCGAAAACATTCATTTCTTGGATACTCTGAAAGAGAATTTTATAGAAAATGTTCATTTGTATCAAATAATCACAAAAATAAGTAATGCAAGTTTGCAGAGCTTTGTCTCCTATTTCACAGACTCTATGAGTGTTCTAGAAAGGTCAGACATTTTATAAAAGCATTCTTTCACTTAGAAAAAGTCACATTTCTGACCTTCATGTGTCACACAGAAAAGAAAATGGAGTGCACTGGTTTAAAAAGACTTAGGTGGATTGACCCTTTTTAACACAGGCATTATACAGAGAACAGCACACTAAGTCACAAGTGCGGGAATTGTGCCCTCACAAGAGGAGATGTAAGGCCCCCACCACCCATTTATTTTTTACAGTGCTCCTGACTGAACCAAGAGCCTCACACTAGGTTAGAGCTCTACAGCTGAGCTAGAACTCAGATGTAAGGAAAACAGGACACAAAGAAGAAAACACAGGAGCAGGAAGACATAGGCAACAGTATGGTAGAAGACCAGGTGTAAGAACTGCTGGTCAGGATGGGGACGAAGGCTCGTTTTCTGGTTTCATTATAACCCACAAGTCCCAATGCTGCCAAGTCACATAATGCAATGGTCACTGTTTTTCCAGGGGAGATGTATGCTCATGCTCATGCTATCCATTAGAAAACTATAATTGATATGACTGCACATTCAGTTAAAGGAATCACTGCCGTGTTAATTAAATCAATTAAACAGTGCTGATATATGCTCTATACCAAGGACCAAGCAAGGTGCAGCCATGAGTAAAGTCTCTGACATCATAGATTTTATACAGCCTCATAAAAAAGACAGACCTAAAACAAGAAACTAAAATAATGCCATGAAGGCAGGAGGCCAAGAGTTCAAGGCAAGTGTAAGTCAGCCTGAGCTACATGAGACCTTGTCTCAAAATAAATACATCGCGCTAGAAAGTGCTATGCAGGCTGCTGAGGGGAGAATGACATCCAGAGTTGCAGCCAGCCCTGGACCTTGAGTGCTGCAGTCACCTGCCAGGTCAGATATGGACTGGTACGACAGTGAAGGCTGTCACAGGCTAACTCCTTCTCATCACAGTCAAGGCCTGCTCCACAGAGCGCAATGCATGTCTGATGCAGGAAGCCTGACCAAAGGCCCAAGGCTGTTGAGGTCAGAGTCTGTAGGGTAGAACCTGCTGTTGCTCTAATGTTCTAAATGCCCATGCTGTCAAAGTACCTCCAAATACTTATATGTTCACATCTACACACCCGGGCAGCTCTCTTGACCTGGTCAGAGAGGTTCCTCTTTGCAGTGACCACAGTCAATAGAGAGCTGCAGAACTGCCTAAGTGCTGAGAATAAGAGCCTTACACTGTGCATTTATACAGTTCCCCTCCCCCACCTAGGATAAGGGGACATTATGGGGGGGTAGAAAGGATGTGCGAGCTGGGAGATGGGGGAGGGTGCCCCGAAATCCCATCTTCTGGACATGGCATGCCATCACACTCAGGAACTCACAGCGCTGGGGCTAGTGCACAAGGCCTACACACACTCAAGCCAGCCCACACTGCTGCACTGACGGAGTAGATGGTCTCCGGGTCACACCCTTCACTGAGGACCTACTGGCAGTGGACAGTCCGAGGAGGGAGATCATCCTTTTGTAAGGATGTGATCACTGTAGGACCCCATGCCCCAGTGGACGGCCCCAAACCATGAACATATGGGCAGTAGTAACTGGAGTTAGTGGGCTATTAAAAAAAAAAGAGGAAGAAATTGAAACATGAGGGAAGTTGGGAGGGGTTAAGAAGAATATGTATGATCATATTTCATTGTATACATGCATGAAATTCTCAAGCATAAAGGAAAATAAATATAAATAAGTAATTTTTTTTCTAGGCAAGAAGCTTTATTTTCATATGTCAAAAGGAATCTAGAGCCTGGATGTTTACCCTGGAGTTAAAGGTAAGAAAACGTAGAGAAGGCCATTGGAAGAGGTGGCACACTCTTTCAGTCATCTGTGCAGAAGACCTGTGGCAAGAAAAGGTCCCTTAAGCCAGGAGCTTTGAAAAAAGGGAGTAGGAAATAGCAAAAATGAGTGTCAGGGAAAGATGACAGGTCTTAAAATAGGCCAGGGCCGACCACTGATGATCTTGTACAGGTAATGAACTTTACCAGAAGAAACATGAGCAGATTTGCATCTGTAAAAGATGAGTCTAAAATCAATGTTAAACACGTATCAGAGCACAAAGGGCCGGCCCCACTATAATAATGCATGTGAGACTAACCACCACAGGGTGTGGGCAGAAGACAAAGGAGCAAACAATGGGAAGGAAAGGAACAAGGACTCAAGGAGACTGTACACAGATGGGTGAGGCTAGGCAAGTTATTTAAGTTCTCGGCTCTCATCTGTCAACAGGAACTATCAGAAAAGGCTTTTGTGAAGATCTACTGTGATGGTGGCGTGGAACAGACCCTCCTGGGGAAAGGCTTAGTTGTTCCAGAGGCAGCACTGATGGCCTTGGCTGACAGCTGTCCCAGGGCTTTCAGGGAGAGCTCAGTCATAATGGCTGCTGGAAAGCAGAGTGGCCAGGAGAGCGACAGGAAACACTCCAGAAGGCGGGAGGAGTCAGATTAGCAGCGCTGTTTGTGAAGGAAAGGTCTCTTGTAAATTCACAAAAGCCCGCCTCCTACAACCCAGAAGGGTTTTGCTCATCTGAATGCAGCCTTTCTGAGTTGTTAGTACTAGTAGGGTTTTAAGAAGTCTGTTTTTACGTTTCTGGTCATTACAACAGATATGGAAAGGGTAAGGGAGTGGCTGTGCTAAAGGATGCCATATTTCACTGAAGCTTTCTCACTAGCAATTTTAACTCTTTTTTTTTTTTTTTAATTTCTAGAAGGCAGCATTCCAAAAGACTCCAATTAAAAACATTCTTACACTGCTTTTGGGGATAAAACTTTAACTAAAATTCGTAGTATAAAGACTATGCTTAAAGTGTTCATTTTTTGTTCCTGGTTTTAGTGGCCACTTTCAAAGCATTTATTCCATAATATTAACTGGAAGTAACCACAGCTTCTACAACAAGAACACTCAGAACTTACCGTGTGGACGTACTATGAGACAATGCTTTGTATGTATTAACACAATTATTTGGGAACAATTATAAGAATTATAATCTACCAGAGAGAAATGAAAACATCACACAAATGCTCATATGAGCATTACTCATGGATAAACCTTAAGGATATCCTGCTGAGAAACACCAAATGTTAAAACACACAGGTGGATTGGGGATGTAGCTCAGTGCTTGTCTTGTATACGCTAGACCCTGGGTTCAATGTCCAACATCACAAAACGAAAGAAAATCCCATATTTAATGATTTAGTTCATATGAAACATCCAGAGAAAGCACAGAGGCAGAAAGTGAATCAGTAGTGCCTACAGCTGAGGAGGCCTGGGGCAAAGTGAAGCTATTATAATGGATACAAGGTTCCTTACTGTGGTAATGAGTTTTTCTAAGATTAAATATGGTGAAAGTTATAAAAGACAGGGAGAAAAAGAATAGCAGAAGCCACTGAACTGTCCCTTTCATTAAACGGGTAAATTGTCTGCTAGGTGAAAAATAACCATTGTCGTTAAGTAGAGAAGAAAAGGACACCACTATGACCTACAACAATCCCGAGTTCAGGGTGCGGCACGCTGCTTCTGGAAGGACCGAGAGCACATGTCTTGGGCTTTGGGGTCAAATGTGTCTGCTGTGACTTCCCAACTCTGCCACCATGGTACGAGAGAAGCTATGGACAACACTTTATCGATGATGGAATACTCTTAGCTATGGGCCACACACACACACAAAGTGGTTCAGACTGGGCTGGCATGCTGCTATGCTAGCTCCGCCTCCATGTATATTCTAAATAGTAACTTCACAGGACAGTGCAGTTATAAAGGGAGGCAGTTGGGGAGGGGCATACGAATGCACACCATTTTCACTTCTTTCCAAATCCTTAATAAATTACCTTTCAAAAAGATGTAAACTGAATTACTTACTTCCAATTTTTCTCTCAGAGCTTCGTTTTCTGCTGTAATTCTTCTTAAGTCAAATAATGCACGCTCTTTCTCCTTTTCCATACAGCTAACAAGATTGCTGGAGACTGTCACGTTAGTGGACTCCTGTTTTAGTGCAGATAACTCCTCCTTCGCCTTAAAGCATTAGAAGACATAAAAGTACTTTGGATATATTCCATTACTTTAAAAAGGGGGTGGGGCAGGGATATATTAAATATATGCCACTTTCCCTTTCTTCCCAAATCCCAAGAAAATAGGAGGGAAAGGATTAAAATTAAATACTAAAGTCCCAAAGGCAAGAAGATTGATTGAGAGAAGCTGCAGCCACAAAACACTGGAAACTAGAAGCAGACGGACAGAGAAGAATTAACTAGGTAGACTCAAGAAAGCTAAAAGCTAAGTCTACTTGGGGGAGACTCCAGAAGTGGGTCCATTTAATGAACGCACTGCCAAGTCCTAGAAGAGCTCAAAAGTGAAGGTGCCTCTTAACTTACGTCTCCCCCTCCTGTCCAAACGGTAAGGGGCGTCATGAGAGAGAGGTGTGGAACAAAGCAGCTGCAGGCCCCAGGACTTGCTCCGTCAACACCATCTGCCAGCTCAGGCTCCGTAGCAGGGCCAGGCTGGGGCAATGCTGGCCTCCCCAGAGCAGATTTTCCCCAGGAGCTAATCCTCAGAGTGTGCGTGCACCACCGGCTCTCACTGACTGGCTAGCCTGGGCTAACATGCTCTGGAGACCCACCTGTCTTGACCCAAGAGCTAAGGCTATAATGAAAGCTGCCATGCCCAGCTGTCAGGTGTGAGGATCTGACCTCAGGTCCTCACGCTGGTGCGGCAGGCACTCGACAGCGGAGCCAGCTCCTCAGACTCAGAGGCTAACTGAAGAGCCCATGTTTCAAACAGTGGCTGCATCTCCAGTCTATCCCTGGGATTCCGATATGTGGTAGCACGTCTAAAGCTGCCACAGAGCCATCTAAGATCTGTTCAGTTACTTTCAGAACAAAGAGACAATCTCTAACTGACCTGATACACTGATGAGCAAGAAAAGAGGGAGTACAAACAGGAAAAAGAGAGAAGTACCTTTTTTTTAGAGAAGATGACAGAAAACTACTACCACGTATCATCTTAATGGGGAAGGAAAATCATAGAGTCCCACGGGTTAGGAAAATATGCGAGACACAGAGTGGTTCTGTTTTAGCTAACTGATTCAAAACAACCTGCTGGATTAATTGGACCAATTTCTTACCTCGTTATACAAGACACTTAGTTTATCCCTTTCTGCTGTGAGCAGTTTCACATTGCACTGTATATCCTCCATGTATTTTTCAAATCTTTCTAGCATGCGCTGGAGCTCATCTCTTTCTCTCGTGATCAGATGAATGTCTGAATTGTGATCACCCTGAAACAATGAAAAAGATGCACATTATCATTTGTTGTCATTACAACCCTGTGGTTGTCACAGAGACGCTGGCAATGAGGCTGGCTGAAGCAGGCTCCCAGACAGAAGAACAGAAGCTCTTCTGATGTAACTAAAGAATAAATTCCATGAGCGCAGACGAAGGCACGGGCAGGGATGGTGCACATTCCCTGGCTCTGGGTTCTCAGGAAGCTCGGCGGCTGCCAATGCCACCACCTGTGCAGGTTTCATTAGATGCTTCCACGGCTGCGCTCCTCAGCTGTTCCCATGACACACTCGTGGCACCTAAGCTATAATCTCTCGACAAGGAGGTCAGCAACACTTAGAAGCTTGTACACATGAAGTCAAGGGTCCATGCTGGAATCTTCGGGAGGAGAGTATAGGACATTTGGTCAAGTCTTCCATGTCAGTCTGATGCATGGTAAGTTTTCAGAGTCATTACTGTATAACTCTCTGCCAAGGAGAGTCCAGAAAGACATGTGTGTACCTGTTTTCTATGACTGACCATTAAGGCTGGCGTCTCAGGTACAATAGCCCCAGCTGACTCAGCTTCATACCTACATGGGGTCTGTTTGTGCAATGGTACAAGTTTAAATATTTCTACCAGACAGCACATATTAGGATGTTCACCGACTAAGCAAAATTTCTTCCAACATTCCCCTGATTTCCAACATTTTTAAGAATGTATCTACTATCATTGTATAATTCAAAAGATCCAGTCATCACTGCCATGAAAATGAGGATTGTAAACTTACAGCATGTTAACGTCAATGACCTAAATACAGAAACCCTAATAAACTGCTACACTAGTGTGGCAGTTTAAATGAGAATGACCCCTGTAGGCTCATATGTTTGAATATTTGGTCCTAAGTTGCTGGAACTGTTTGGTAAGGATAGGGAGGTGTGGCCTTGTTAGAGGAGGTGTCACTGGGGGCAGGCAGGCTTTGAACTTTCAAAAGACTCCCTTTCTCAGTGTGCTCTCTGCTTCCTGCTTGTGGATCCAAATGTGAGCTCTCAGCTGTTCCTGCCACTCCTTTGCGGCTTCCATGAACGTGATCCCTCTGAAATCATAAGCCGAATTAAACGCTTTCTTTTATATGTTTCCTTGGCCATGGTGTTTTGTCACAGCAAGAGTAAAGTAATATAAAACTGGGAAGAGTCTTGGGTTATATTATTTGATATCCACTGAGCATATACAACACCAATGAAGACTCAGTAAATGGTAGAAATGTGTGAGGTGGCTCCACAGAGGGATCAGCTACCCTTTTTGTTAAACAGGCACATGTGAGCATGATGGACATGACTGGATAGCACGGACACATTGAAGGGCAAGCTGTTTATACGACAAGAGCAGAGAGCCTGTGACCTAACATTTTCCAGAATGCAGTCTGCACAGACCCCAGAGAAGGAGTTTAATGAATAAAGATCCATGACTGTTCTCATTACTGTCTATACCTCAGCTTAAATGTCACTTTCTACAAGGAATCCCTCCAGATTCTCCACATAATTCAGATGTATGAAAAACTCTAGTGTTCTGAATTGCTCCTGTACACTCTTCATTAGCACTTAATATAAATGAGAACTTACAAGTTATTTAGCAGTCAGGGATGTAGCTCAATGGTAGATATACCCCTCAAATTTACATGATGTTTTTAATGTACTTATTACACTGAATTTCTGTGAGAGACATAGGAAGCTCCTGTTCCTGTCATTTTGTGTTCAGTATTTGGTACGGGATCTGAACATTTCCTGACTTGTCTGCTCGAAGGGAATGCTGCACTTTTCCATAAATGCATCTTGTATGTAATATTTACAGTACTATTATGCAATGTATGCTAATTAATGCCCCTTCTCCACTCTATTATTCTCAATACATTAACAAGCAGTATGCATAGTACTGAAGGTACAACATCAGGAACTACTTTTCTTCTTCTTCTGGGAGGCTGGGATAATGAAGATTACTGATATTAAAAATGATTTATTGTAATTCCAAGGAACCGTACGTAACAACTTACCATCAAGCAGGAAGCTGGCAGCCACAGCCGGTACCAAATCCAGATCGAGAGAGGCCTTTGTTGTTTGCTAACAAAGTGCTTCTGCACATGCCTACAGTACAGACTTTTCATTGGGAAATGCACTCCCCAGGTCTCCATGCTCACACCTGTCTCACACACACTCCCTTCCCTCATGGGCTCACTCACAGTCACCCAGCATGCCTGCAGCTTTTCACTGGCACTGTGAGACAGGCACTGAAAGTGATGGTGCTGCGAACTCGACCAACGAAGCTGGGAATGACAGAAAGGCATGTTGTGGGCCGTGCGGACAGAGCTGCTCTGTTAGCGAGGAAAGTGCAGCTGTCCCAGAACAGAAAGCCTGGGAAGAGCGGAAACGTACAGCATTGTGAGGCTCTGAGTTCTAGGTTCTGAAAGCCTACAGGCCTCTACATGACTCAGCTAGTCAACCTAAATTTATAGGAATCAAAATGTTGTCCTTTATTGTTGGGGAGTTTTCCTGATTATGCAAGGTGTCCCACAAGTTATAGAAAAAAGGAAATCCAGATTAGGACTTTTGAAAACATGTATAAATGACATTGATTTTAATACAGCAATAAAGTAAAAAGGTTTCACACACACACACACACACACACACACACACACACACACACACACACACACACACCCTTTTGATTACTCCTAGGTATTACCTTTTCTGAGCATTTGAACGTTGGATTTTTTTCCCGGGCATAGTAATTTACAGAACAAGTTCTTCGCTGGATGACGTGCTGGAGTTTCTCCAGCTCTTTCCTGTAATAGTCTCGCTCCTCCTCTATGCCTTTCAGGAATGTGTCTAAACGAGAAGGTGATTTGTCTCGACGTGTTATCCCATGTTCTAGCCTCATCCTCTCAACTTCCAAAGTCAGTTCTCTTTCTGTAAATGAAAGTGGTTAAGATAACATTGTGTACATAATGTGAATTAGTCAAGTAAATAAATAATTTACAGAATGAAAACTACTAGCAATCCTGAGTGGTTCTACGTGTAACCCACAAAGATCAGACATATCAAGTAAATAGGAAGAACACAAAAACAAAACATTAACAGTAAATACTGTCCAACAAATGTAGGTCACCCTCTGTGACGTTATCACAGCTGGACACTGTTTAGTACTATAAAAGAAAGCGATGCACTTCCAAGTAGGGGTTCCTAGAGACCCTAAAAGAGCACTGAAAGAAAATGTACCTGTAAGCAACCCAGCAGGTGCATAGTTCACTGAACTTGAATTTAAAACATGCACAAAGAAACCAAAAGAACCCACTGTTTTCTTCCAATAAGCACAATTATTAGTTTTCTGCTGTTATTTTTGAGATAAGATGTATAGACTGACTCAAACTCCTGTGCTCAAAAGGGCCTTGTGCCTGTCAAGTACCTGGGACTATAGGAATATACCACTATAAACAATCCAGGTCACAATGACTAGTTTTTACCATAAAAGTTACTTGTTCATGGTCTAAAACAAAGCAAATACTAGCAACTTCACAGAGCTCAGCCTGTGGAGCCGACACCCACACACTGACATAAGACTCATTTTCATGATGCATCCCACGCTGCCATCCTCCTCTTCATTCACTCTGCAGATGCACGATGTTCTACATGCAACCGGCTATCCATGACATTAGAAAACTTAGGAACTGGCCATTCCATCCTGAGAAGGAATGACCAGAGAGGTGAGAGAGTGAGAAGGAATGAGCAACTGTGGTAAATGTTAAAAGGTAACAAGCTAACAAGAGAAGAGCACTGGCTACACTCAGCATCATGTGTGAACAGGTTGGAAGGGCAGTTCTGCTGGTGAGGGAGGGAGAGAAGCCTCCTGGAATGGAGTGAGGAGCTACGGAGGAGCCGGTAATCAGAGACACAAGTGCAGATTGTAAGGCAATATAACGGCATTCCTTAAAAAGACTCTGTACTTCCATTCCCGCCATTCCAGAATGGTCTTCTCAGTCTGCCTTCAAGAAGACACTTTCACTGCAAGATATTCAAGCAGCCTCCTGTGCCAGCCACTCAGATATAGGGAGGGCTTCCTATCATGTCCACACTGCCTAGCACCACTTCTGGTTCACAGCAAGTGCTCAGCACATAGTGAGTAAACAAAAGCACGAAAGATCATCTACTAATAACAACAACATAAAGAGAGAAAAATCGCTTTTTTAACCTACATTTGGCATCTTACCTGTGACTGCAAAATTATCCAATTTTTTGCTAAGTCTGTGCTTTTCTTGCTCAAGCTGATGAACAACAGTTTCCAGGTCTGATTTTAGAAGGAGTTCATCATTTAGTCTCTCCTTTTCCTTATGGCATAAGTCTAATTCCTGCAAAATGGTAATTTTATAATTAAGTATTCTAATAGCTTTATTAAATATTTATAATACTTATAGGTAAATGGGTACTTTTGTAAGCATATGTATGATTATACCTATATAACAGCAATTCATATATACATGTGTGTATGTGTGTGTACATGCACATACTTTTAATCACGTCAATTGTGTCAAAATGCACCATAAAAGAACAGTCTTCCAAAGGACACGGTGAATGGGACAAAATGGCAGCCTACTGAATGGGAAAAGGTCTTCACCAACCCCACATCTGACAGAGGACTGATCTCCAAAATATATAAAGAACTCAAGAAACTAGACAGCAAAATACCAAACAATCCAATTAAAAAATGAGGTTCAGATCTAAATAGAGAACTCTCAAAAGAAGAATCTCAAATGGGTGAAAGACATTTAAGGAATTGTTCAACATCCTTAGCTATTAGAGAAATGCAAATCAAAATGACTTTGAGATAAGATCAAAAACATTGAAGGCAGCTTATGTTGGAGAGGATGTGGAAAAGGGGAATACTCCTCCACTCTTGATGGGAATGCAAACTTGTACAGCCACTTTGGAAATCAGTATAGCAGTTTCTCAGAAAATTGGGAGTCAATCTACTTAAAGACCCAGTGATACCACACTTGGGCGTATATCCAAGGGATATTCAATCATACCACAAGGACACATGCTCAACTATGCTCATAGCAGCATTATTCATAATAGCCAGAACCTGGAAACAACCTAGATGCCCCTCAACCAAAGAATGGATAAAGAAAATGTGGTACATTTACACAATGGAGTATTACTCAGTGGTAAAAACAATCACATCATGAAATTTTCAGGCAAATGGACAGAACTAGAAAATATCATTCTGAGTGAAGTAACTCAGACCCAGAAAGACAAACATGGTATGTAATCATTCATAAGTGGATATTAGATGTAAAGCAAAGGATATCCAGGCTACAATCCACAGCCCCAGAGAAACTAGGTAACAAAGAGGACCCTAAGAGGGATGTACAGATTACCCTGGGAAGGTGAAATAGATGAGATCTCCTGGGTAAACTGGGCGTGAGGGGAGGTAGAAGGGAGGGGATGGGGGTTGGAAACACGAGGTAGTGAGATGGTTGAATTGGGAAAGGTATGGAGAGGGAGAGCAATGAAAGAGATCTCTTGATAGAGGGGGCCATTATGGGGTTAGGGAGAAACCTGGTGCCAGGGAAACTCCCAGGAATCCACATGGATGACCCCAGCTAAGACTCCTAGCAATAGTGAACAGGGTATCTGAATTGGCCTTCTCCTGTAGTCAGATTGGTGACTATCCTAATTGTCATCAGAGAGCCTTCATCTAGTAACTGATGGAAGCAGATACAGAGATCCACAGCCAAGCACTGGGCCGAGCTCCAGGAGTCCAGCTGAAGGGAGAGGAGGGATTATATGAGCAAGGGGTGGGGGTCATAATGGTATGATCATAATGGGGAAACCCACAGAGACAGCTGACCTGAGCTCATGGGAGTCCATGGACTCTAGACCTACAGCTAGGGGACCTGCATGGGACTGACCTAAGCCCTCTGCATGTGGGTAGCATGTTAAGTAGCTTGATCTGTTTGTGGGGCTCCTAACAGTGGGTCTAGGATCCTGGCACATGAGCTGGCCTTTTGGAACCTATTCCCTATGGTGGGATGTCTTGCTAAGCCTTGATGCAGAGGGGAGGTGCTTGGTCCTGCCTCAACTTGGTATGCTATGCTTTGTTGACTGTCATGGGAAACCTTAACCTGAGGTTTCTTTCTGAGGAGTGGATGGGAAGCAGGATGGAAAGGAGGTGGGGCAGAGGGAATAGGAGGAGAGGAGGGAGAGGAAACTGTGGTTGGTATGTAAAATAAAACAAACAAACAAACAAACAAACAAAAGAACAGCCCTCTACCAAGGACCCACAGTCTATACACTGGGCTGGGACTCTGATCACTGTCACACTTAACTCCCATTAGAGAAGTTTCCTCTTATAGTAGACGGGAACTAACACTGAGACCCATTATTGGACAATGGGCAAAGAGTGAGAGACTTTGGCACACTCAGTTCTAAATGGGATGTCTTTATTAAACCCTCCCCTCAAGGCTCAGGGATCTATGCGGAAGAGTATCCAGAAAGCCTGTGAGAGCCAGGGGTGGCGGATGCCCTGAGGAAACAGCCACACAGCAGTACTGATGCACAAATGAACTCCCAGACTGTGGCAGGACACGCAGGGCCAGCTCAGGTTCATGGCCAGCTGTGGTCCCAGCAGAGAAGGAAAATGGACAGTCTCCTACGCCTAACCAAGAAGCTAACTGCAATCAATCCCTGCTGGGAAAGATCAGTACCCTCCAATGGAGTGCTACTCTGTATTTTAACCACACTCCAGGGCAGGCCCCATGCCTAGTTGGCCAGACAAAATGGACTCTATGGTTTTGTGTGCACTTTGTGCTTTGTTTTGGTATTTTTTTTTGTCTTACTGGGTTTTCATTTGTTTTGACATTTGCTTTTGTTTTGTTTTGGAGGGAGGGATGGAGAGAGTGAGAGAGAGAGTGAGAGAGATGAATGTTTAGTAGGGAAGGAGGATCTGGGAGGAGCTAGGAGAGAAAAATATGATCAAAATATATATTACACATAAAAAATTAAAAGAAAGCAAAAAAAATAAACAAACAAAAAAGCCCCCACACGAACCAAACACACCATGATTCCCATACTAACAAATGCTACCAATGCTCTTTTGTGGAAGGTAGAGCCCTTACAGTTAGTTCATTTGCTCCTCATTTGTTTAGCACATCGACCTACTTCTCTCTAAATGAATATGTACGTGCACAACACAACTTATTAATGCCTATGTTTAAAGAGTGCAGCAGTACAGACCCAGTGACATTGTCACTGTTTCCGCCATGGCAAGTGTGGAGTGAACACTGGCTATCAATCAATATCATTATTATCTCAGAAATATGTAAACTACAAAACTAACAGAAAACGTAAGAAACTGTTGACAGTGTCAGCCACCATCACAGAGAATCGATCACGGATCTGAGACAAACACTGTCAATCATTCTCAGCACTCACAGTGTGCAGACAATAGTGAACAGCAGCAAACCCTCTTGCACACACAGGTATGTGTGAGTTCTCTACTCTCACTTTCCCTTTCAAAATGCCTTTAGCATACTGCTTCAAAGATGCACAGGGTGAAATCTCTTGTTTATAGTATTCATCTCTTACAAGTCCTGCTATTATTTCAAATGCAGCCGGTGAGTCCAAATGACCTCTTTCCCCTGAAAGTGGATCATGAAGCCGCTATCATGTGCTCTGCTCTTCATACTATGTGTACAAAAATCCACAAGGAGTGAATGCAGGCTGCCACACCATAGAGACGGCATGTCACCAGAATACAGCAGCATAGACTATACATAATGAAGAGATGCTGTTGGTCTTTGCCTCTAACCTTACAGGAACCCTTCCAACATAGCAGGCTATCCCAAGGCAGAGAGCCCTCCACCTCTGAGTGACCGCCCGTTTTAGCCTGTAAGGCATTCTCCTAGTTCCACAATGAGTCCCAGTATCAGGGGTCTCTAGGAAATGAAGCCTGTCTTTCTCACCAAAAGCTACAGGGACAAGCATTATGACTAGGAAAATGGCTTGAATTACACCAAACAAAGCAGTTAAAATAAGAATGAGTACTTCTAGTAACAGTCAACAAATAAATACCAGTTCTTAATCTTACTGTTGCTAGTAAACTGCCAAGCCATAAAGTAGTTAGAGGAATACAGAATTCCTACAGGGTCTCAGATTTTCAATCTTATCTATAACCCCATGCTATGGAAGATTAGAGAATGATAAAACTATGAAATTGTATAACCATACTGTGAAACATTTATCACTCAGCTATAGAAAGGAATGGAGTTCCCATTCAAGCTGTGACCTCACAAACCTTGAAAACACACTAAGTAAAAGAAGTCTGATGCAAAAGATCACACAATACATGATCCATCTATACAAAATAGTCAGAATGAGAACTCTAGAACCCGAAGGCAGGTGAGTGGCTGTCAGGGGCCAAGCAGAAGGTAATGGGGTGACTGCTGATGGGAATAAGGTTTCTTTCCAGAGTGATAATGTTCTGGGATTAGCAGTGATGGTTGGACCATTCTGTGACTGTGCCAAAACAACACAGTCCACTAAAAAGATGGAATATTATCCTTACACGTTGTTTCTCAACAGACTTACAAAATCAGGCATCAATTCCATGCTGAAAACACTGGCAAGTGTGGGATCAACTTACCACATGAAGTTTTGACAGTTTTTCCTCAAGGTTCCGCATTTCACAGAGGTTTCTTTTAATCTCTTTCTAGGAATAAAAAGCCTATTAGGTGAGCATCTAAGACCCTAAAGGTATACATTACTATGGCATAAGGAGGAAGATCAGTTGGTCTGCACTCTATCAGTAAGGTCTAGGACTCTAGCCTAATGCTCAGCTTCAATGACTAGAGAGTGAGGTTGAGATGAAGGTTGTTTAACACTGTGGTGTCCTGAATGCCTGTGTGGACTCACTTGTCAAGCAGAGAACCACTTCAACTTTCTCTTCTCAGGCCTTAGCTTCAGGAAGTGATGGTGGTCATTTCCTAACCAGCCTCCTCATTGCTCTCGGCCTGCTTTTACCAACCTGGATCTCTTTCATTACAACTGAGAGAGCAGAATGCCACTGAACCACTGTGACCCAGCAGCTATCTTTGGCTGCAACAAGTTGACATCTGTGCGCCCTGTCAACAGGCCACAAGGAGCCACGTTCAATGCGTTGCATGGAAAAGCACAGCATGTACAAAAAGGAGCAGAGAAGGGAGGGAAGAGAGAGAAGAGAGTGCAGCAATACACTAAAACCAGAAAAGCAGAATCAACAGCAGAAGAATTACATACTCTCACAGCTTTCCCCCAGGGCCTCACGCATGTGGGACAAGCACTCTGCAAATTGGGCCACACCCCAACCCACATCTTCTTTCTAGACTGTTCGTTCGGCTAGGCAGGGTCTCTTGAGAGTCCATACACACTTCAGGACTATTTCCCACTTTTGTAAAAGCTGACACTGCATCCTGACAGGACTTGAATTGCATTCACAGACCGTCTCCTAATGAATGCACACAGGATGCCTTTCCACTCACACATCCTTTAATTTTCATTAGTGTTCTATCATGTCTAAAGTTTTCACCTCACTGCTTAAGTTAGTTCTTTTTGATGTATCTGCAAATGAGATTAATTAATTTTTGTTGATTTTTTTTTATTCTTACTATACAGAATTGTACCTGATGTGTGTGTGTGTGTGTGTGTGTGTGTGTGTGTGTGTGTGTGTTTAAGATGCAATTTTGTTGAACTTGTTTATTCTGTTTCATTGTGTGCAAATCTTTGGATTTTCCACAATTAAGGTCATATCACATATGAACAAAGATTTTTTATTCTTTCTTTGAAAATTGTATGCCCTTTACTTTTCTGTTTTATTTTTGTATCTAATCGCTGAGAAGGTCCTAGAACACAACCTTCCTGCTTCAGCCTCCCTGCAAATGCTGGGACATCTAGGCATGTGTCATCACTTCTGACTCAGGACTATGCTAAGCGGAAATAATAAAAGTATCCTAGACTTGTTCCTGATTCTAGAGAAAAAGATTTGAGTCTTTCGACACTGCGTATGTTTGCTGTGGGCTTCTTATTGATGGTTGTCTTACGTTGATATGGTTTCCTCCTGGCTCACTAACTAACGATGGGGTTAGCATTGCCTAACACGGATTCGGTGATACAAACAATGGTCTTCACACTGGGTCCTGCTACTCTTGGCAGGAAGAGTTCCCAGAGATGCTATCAAGCTATGGGTAAAACCAGCTCTGTTTTCTTCGGTGGGCTGGAGATGGAGCCCAGGCACACGGACACACCAGGCAAGTGCTCTCTCTACCGCTAAGCTGCACCTCCTTGCACACAGCTTTTAAAGAGCAGCATCTAGTTAGTTACTTTACATACAGTGCTCCTCCTCCAAGATGAGCGAGAGCCTGCTTGTGGTCTAGGTGTGTGTGAGTTCTCTATTCTCACTCTCCCTTTCACAACGGCCTTTAGCACACCGCTTCAAAGACATCTCATTCATGTTTTATCAGCACACTTTTTCAGGATTAAAAAGAAGCATCATGGGGCTGGAGAGATGGCTCAGTGGAGAACATGCAAACTGCACAGGCTTAATGACCTGAGTTCGGATCTGACCCAAGAACCCATATGAAATCCGGGCAGGCATGGCACCTGTCATCCCAGCACCAAGGAGTCAGAGCTGGGATCCCTAGGCAAGCTCACAAGCTAGACACAGCTGGAAGAGCGAGCTCTGGGTTCAGGAACAAACCCTGCCCCAATAAATAAAGGAAGAGTGTCTCAGGCAGACAGCCAACATCAGCTTCAGGCCTCCACACATATGCTCACAGACGTGCATGTTCACCAATGCACATACACATGCCTACACATGTGAACACACACACATGATATAAACATACTCACATGCAAAAATAATCTTTCAAGGATTCTTGAGCTAAATCTGACCAGAGGACAAACTTCAGAGATAATACGACAAGGATAGAAGCCATAGAGGAAATCAGGACCGGGTGCAGACATTTACTCTGGGCACAGGTGTGATTCAGGAAAACTAAACCAACTAGGGCAAAGGCCATCTTTTAAAGGGTGAGAACAGCGTTTAAGAAAACCTTGGATTATTAAACACAGAGCCACGCCCCCACTGAGCAAACCCCAAAGCTGAGCATGACTGTCCCGAGCTGAGCGTTAGTGAGATCCCCCAGCTCAGACTGGGCATCACCTTTGCCTCCCCGAGCTCCTTGTCCGCGGTCTCCAGCACTTCCTCTTTATGCCTTTCCATCTGCTGCGCGAGCTGGTCGATTTCGGTCAGCTCCTGGCAGAGCTTCTCATTTCGGTTGCTCAGGTTCACGACCTCGCTTGTCACCGTCTCCTTGGTCTCCATGAGTTCCTGAATGTGCTTCTCGAGTTCTTTATTAGCTTGCTGAAGGAAGTCAACCTGTATCCAGCGTGCAAGTGCAGTGATAACGTCTACAAATGGGAAATTATCTGATACTCTGAACTTTCAACTAAAAGTTCTAACCACTGTGTTTGAAAAGACCCCAAAGTTAAATCCAGCAGTTTTTTGTAGGTGTAACCCTAAATACTATTTTTTTTTTTTTTTTTTTTTTTTGCCAAACTGACAATGTGTACCTTAGTGAAAATATAGGTCCACTGGCTTCGATTTTTCAAACAGAGCAGGAAAGGATAAGAAATTTGTGCGAACTTGTTCCCAACAGAGCTCTAAAATATGACAAGACTGTCACAATGACATTAGCTTGTGCTGCCCAATACAGCAGCTACTAGCATCTAGATGGAGCTGCTGAGCACTTGAAGTACGGGGGGTCTGAACTGAGACGTGCTATAAAAGCAAAGTACATGAGGCTTCCAAGTTCTGGGGTTTTGTTGTTGTTGTTTTAGGAAAGTAAAACTATTACATGCTGAAATGAAGTTCTGGATATATTGGGATAAATACATTGTTTACAATGATAATGTATTCCATCTGTCTGCATTCACGTTTCCATTGGACAGTGTATTTGAACAAACTCCACCCGGCTACACACAGACAGCCCAGCATATCTAAACTTCCAAGTTCACATGTCACACCTTATAGAGCTCGTCTGCTTCTTTATCTTCAGGTCACAGCATGGTGCAGGCATACACAGGCTGCATGCTTTGTTATTATTTCTTGGCAGTGCTGAGGCTTGGACTTGGGACTCGCATGTTACACAAGCCTTTTACTACCAAGCTACATTCTCACCCCATTAATATATCAATAATACATTACATGTTAATATATGCTATATATCATATGTATGTAAAGTATAAAGTAGACAATATTGTGAATCATAGAGCATATAGTATAGACAGTATGTATACTCTATAACATAGTATACATAAGCATATGTATACCTTAAAATCATCTTTTATAGAATAAAATAGTCATTAAGTTTCTAAAAGTACAGAGCCATCAAGAATTCCCAATACACAAAGATAAACTTGGTTAGTATATTTTAAAATATCCCTTCTCAGTTTTCTCTCCCTATTTATATATTTTGTTGTTGTTTTGTTCTTTTGAGATAGGGTCTCATGTAATCCATGGTAATCTAGAATTGACTACGGGGCTGAAGCTGGCCATAAACTGATCTTCCTGCCTCTCCCTCCCAGTCTAGAGAACATGAAGCCCACACTCCCAAGAGGTGGGGTGGATGGTTTTTGGTCACTTAATGGAATGTGGTTATTTATCATCGTTTAGGAGGGTTGGTTACAAGTTGTTGTTGGTCATGGTCAGGGAGAAAGCTAAACAAAGGAGATTAGGTTCAGGGATCTTGTTCTGAAAAGAAAAGGGGATATAGATATGAGAATAGTGTGTCACCATGTCTCACTCATTCATGAGATTTTTAAGAACAAACTGAGGGCACTGCCCAGGGTTTATGGTCTTCCTTTAAGTTTGGAACACTAGACCTACCTTACTGCTACCTTATTAAGTATCCCGATTTCTCAAAGCTACCCCTTATTTCTGCTCCATCAGAAACTCCCCAGAGCCAGGCGTAGCAGTGAACGCCTTTAATCCCAGCACTTGGGAGGCAGAGGCAGACAGAGCTCTGTGAGTTCAAGGCCAGCCTGGTCTACATAGAGGGTTTTAGGCCAGCCAAGGCTATATAGTAAGACCCTGTCTCAAAAAGAATAAAACAAACAAACTCCCTTAGAAATAATACCTTGGTGAACAAGCCTGTCACTTTTATAAACCCATAGAAAATTATAAAAAACCTTGGATTTTTTATATGCTTGAAGAAACAACCCTAACAGCCATTACCTGAATATTTAAGTGAGCAATAAGCTTTTCGTTGGTTTTATTTCTAGTCTCCAGAGACAGGACATCAGGGGAACGACCACCATCCAAAGCAAGTGACAGCCGTTTTATTTCTCGTTCTCTTAGTTCAATCTGAGGACATAAATTGTGCTTTCAGTTGATCAAACTGGTTGTGAAGAAATCCTTCACCCTGCACTTTCATTTGGACACTTCCTTATATCCCAACAATGCATACAAGCAGCTACCATTTATACTGGAATCCACACATGTGAAAACACAGCACATACCAATGTTAACAGTATCAACATAACTCTTATTAGTGCTTTTATGGAGCTGATTCTAATTGAATGTTTGAGGTTTTTTTTTCTCTCCTCTAAAATTAGGCAAGTGTTTAATATGAAGAGAAATGTCTTGGTGGATTATACACATGTTCAAGTACTGGACTAATGCTGACATACTTCAGTGCTTGCCAGAATGAAGGAAGGAAGGGAAAACACTGAAAACTGAGTTACTATCAAATTCAACATTAAAAAGGATATGAAATGGGGTGAATTTAATTGTTATTCACATATAGTCAAAAGATGACTATTAACCATAAATTGACACCAATTCACATGAAAAAAATGGAAAAATGCACACACACACACACACACACACACACACACTTTGTTTTCCCCAAAATTAGAAAGGAAAAAAACCCAATGAAGATTCAATTCAATAATTACTGAACACACACTGAGCTATGCAAGGATGAATGAAACAATAGACTGACTTCCAGGAATATTCTCTAATATAAGAGGGAGTACTAGCAGGCACCCGATAGTTGCCAGATAACAGGTCTTCAACAGAAGAGTGAATGCAATGGTCCATGATTGCACCAACACTTAAAGGGATGAAGTGGCCCACTCTGCATTCTATGTCTGTGCCTATGAAGTCACCAAGACCTTGTAAATACAGGATGTCAACAAAGGTTATTACAGTGCTGCATAAAAAAAAATAAGAGGTGCTCCAGGCAGTGACACTAATGCATAAAACCATGGGAAATATTGCCAGACGGTGGTGGCGCACGCCTTTAATCCCAGCACTCGGGAGGCAGAGCCAGGCGGATCTCTGTGAGTTCAAGGCCAGCCTGGGCTACCAAGTGAGTTCCAGGAAAGGTGCAAAGCTACACAGAGAAACCCTGTCTCGAAAAACCAAAAAAAAAAAAAAAAAAAAAAAAAAAAATTAAAAAATTAAAAATTAAAAACCATGGGAAATATCAGAGGCAACAGAGATGGTTCAGCATGACTGGACTGTAACATGCTAGGAAGCTCATCCCTGGAGAAAAGTGTGAAGAACTGAGCATTGAACTAAAACAACCCTGTAGCCCAGGTGATCCAGCATGACTGGACTGTAACATGCCAGGAAGCTCATCCCTGGAGAGAAGTGTGAAGAATTGAGCATTGAACTAAAACAACCCTGTAGCCCAGGTGATCCAGCCTCTCAGAATGCCTGTTTCAGTTTTCTCAAAATTCTGTGTCCAGAACAGCTTCAAAGCTGCTGGCTAAGATGGTCCAGCCTCACAGACTATCCAGCCAAAACTTCAGATAAGCTCTACACTTTCCTAACACACAGAGACGAAACAAAAAATAATATAGATAGCTCTCCTAGACTTGCCCATTGTTCCAGTTTTCTCAGGGTTCCCTAGAGATGCTGTCACCCCCAGACAACAGGAAGCAGTCTAAAGAACATGAAGCCCACACTCCCAAGAGGTGGGGTGGATGGTTTTTGGTCACTTAATGGGATGTGGTTATTTATCATCATTTAGGAGGGTTGGTTACAAGATGTTGTTGGTCATGGTCAGGGAGAAAGCTAAACAAAGGAGATTAGATTATAAACTTTTTATTCCAAAAAAGGATGAAGGGCATCCAAGAACCTCCATATGGAGTTTGCTTTCTTTGTGTCAAAGCTAGCCACTGAGCAAAAAACTGCCCTTACCTTGACTACTGACAGTATGTTGTCCAAATTGGACAAGCAGGACACAAAAGAAAGGTGACTGCCAAACTTTGCCAAGACAAGGTAGAACAGTCCTTCAAAATTCCTGATTCACAGAAAAGTCTGTCGTATACTCTAGGCCTGTAGGCTGAAGAAGGATGCCCCAATGTTGCAGAGGAACCTTGGATGGCTGTCCAGGCAGACAGATGTCTGTTGTTTCTATAGTTTTGGAAGTTGCTTGCTCTGTATTTCCTGTTTACTCAAGTAATATTATGTCTTTCTGGGATCTTTGGTGGGGTTGAAGAGTAGATAGTTATACAGTTTTCCTTGTTACCAAATTCAGTAAGAAACTTACAATAGAGATGTAAAGTTTATAAGGTTGAGAAACATTAAAGCTTAAGTCATTTATCTAAAAAGATGTTTTAAGGTCTAAAAAGATATTTTTAGAATGGTAATACAAATTAGGATAGAAAATGGTTTAGATATAAAACTTTGGACTCATCAAGATGAAATAGATAATAGAGTAATTCCTCCAAATTTGCCAAATACAAATGGATTAGACATTGTAAATTTAATTCTTCCTTGATAACTATTCTTAATGTATATAGTTTTACTGTATTAGAGTTAAAATCTTTCCTTTTTATTTAGACAAAAAGGGGGAATGTTGTGGGGTATTTGTACCCTGTGTAAAGATATATTGCTATGACTGGTATAATAAAAAGCTGAATGACCAATAGCTAGGCAGGAGGTATAGGTGGGACTTCCAGGCAGAGAGAACTCTGGGAAGAAGAAAGGCAGAGTTGTCAGCCAAATGTAGAGGAAGCAGGATGGGCTTCTGTGTTTTTTTTTTTAAAAATTATTTATAGTGTGTGTGTGTGTGTGTGTGTGTGTGTGTGTGTGTGTGTATGTGTGTGTGTGTGCCTCCTACATGGAGGTCAGGGGACAACTTTCAGGAGTCGTCGGTTCTCTCCCTCCACTGTATGGGTCCTAGAGATGAAACTCATGTGGTCATGCCTGGTGACATGCACCTCTACCTGCTGAGCCATCTAGATGGCCCTCCTAACAAATATAAAACATTTAAGTATAATTATGAAAGTATGTTGTCATACTTAAATAAAATTATTCTTGAGATGAGCATAGTAACACACTTACAATTTTTATTTGGGGTAATTTTTTTTATTCGGGGAAATAGATACTTTAAATAAAAGAAAAACTAAACTTACTGCTCACCTCAGTGAATAGTGAAGGGAAGGGAACAAGCACTCTAGAGCTACTCTACCTACTAACTCGACTAACAAGCTCTTTGGAAAGATAAAGGCTGCATTTAAAACTAGGGATCTGTACTATCAAGGATAAGACAATTCTACTCACGATCAGAGCATACACATCTCAACCCAGACACACAAATAAGCAGTCCTACCTGTTTGCTGTAATTTCTCACTCCGTTTTCCATCAGCGCTAACTTCTCTTGCAGCCGGTGGACTTCCTCCTGAAGTTCCTGAATCCTGAAACACGTAGAACCAATGTCAGCATACGTGACGACTTTAGTTAAGAAACAAACATGAAAGTGATTGTTGTTGCATAAAATCCCACTTCCGGCTTTGGCGGGGGAGGGAGATGCAGTACTGTGCAGAATAAATACAGTACATCACCTCGGAGAGCTAATTTTATAGAAGAAGATACCAAAATTGAGAGGCAGTGATTAGAAACTCAGATTCATCATGCAATGTATCACCTCACTGTTCTGTTGGGTCCTTGGAGCAACTCTGAAGTATTGGAAACTCAAGGTCTAGATCAAAATTCACAACATCACTAAGTGAATCAAGGAACGAGTGTGTGTTTTCTGACCCTAACCAACCCTGTGATGCCTACTAAACTACTTTACACTTCTGGAGAGGAGAAAACTGAGAAAATGGCAGTTTTCTAAGTGACCCCAGAAAAGCCTGCTTTTCCTAGAACCTGTGAGCTCTAACAGAATCAAGATTTCGTCCAAACAATCTGAACTCCACATGGATTCCATTGTTTCAGTATGGCATAACCCACTTTTGATGGGAAAAGCCTGAAGTGGGTCTGCTTTAAAGAGAAATTTTCTGTGGGCTGCAATAAGTGGGTTGTAGAGAGCTCACCCCAAGACTTATTGAAGGCAAAGGTCTCTACTGATCTACTAAGGATAAGAGCATGCATGCAAGCACTCTAAGATCAGTGCAGGAGACTGTATGCAAACAGTGTATGTGCACACCAAAGCAAACAGACACGGGAGACTGATGGATGGCACTTGTACAATGTAAACAATTCTTTAAATATTACTGCCCGGGAGCCTAGCCATAACCTTAACAGATGAGCAAACCACAAAAGGTCAAGGGAGACATATAAACACAAGCACGTAGTATTAGGAGAGAACAAATGATTGGAGTGGTCTTCAGCAGATCTCAACCAATGCTCTTTTAGATATTATGAGTGGCTGAAAAACCTTCTCTGTATTCTCTACATGAACCACAAAGTCCTTACCTGCACTGGCTCCCCATGCACCCCACAGTTTTGAGGCCTCCCCCAGAATCACTACAGTGTCCCTGGAGCTTGCTCTCTTGCCCTTAAAGCCCTATAACTCTCTCTGTGACATCTGGACTGCAAGCATTTCCAAACAGCAGCATGACCTTACTCTGACAATCTCAGGGCATGTGCTCAAGGCCTTGCCCTAGAGGCCTAAGGAACAGTTAATTAAATGGAATTTAGGTCTGATTCTGATTTATATAAGGAAATATAAATATAGGGATAAAGAATGTATGAGAGAAGGATTTCAGATCAAGATAGCAATCTATTCATGTCCAGCTGGCATTTTGCTAGAAGTCTGAAGCAGTAGAGATTCCAGCAGAAGTTAACCTACTTAGATGAAACCGAATGTCAAAGCGACTCTATTGAAATAGGTTCCTAACAGCAATAAGCTATGGTACAGCAAGTATGGGCAGAAACCTTAGATGCAAGCCTTATTTGAAAGCAAAGTTTTTAAACAAGTAGAAAAGCCGGGCGGTGGTGGTGCACGCCTTTAATCCCAGCACTCGGGAGGCAGAGGCAAGTGGATCTCTGTGAGTTTGAGGCCAGCCTGGTCTACAGAGCGAGATCCAGGACAGGCACCAAAAGTACACAGAGAAACCCTATGTCGAAAACAAAACAAAACAAAACAAAAATAATAAACAAGTAGAAAGTATCCATATCATTCTGAAAATACCTATTAAGTAACTATGCAAAGTTCTGTGCTAGGCAGGAGGTATAGGCGGAACTTCGGGCAGAGAGAGAGGAAGTAGGAGATGATCAAGGCCCATGAGAAAAGCCTATATAGATGGGTTAATTTAAGTTTTAAGAACTAGTTAGGAAGAAGCATAGGCTATAGGCGAGTTTTCATAATTAGTAAGAAGTCTCTTTGTCATTATTTGGAAGCTGGCTGGCAGGACAGAAAAAGACTCGTTACAAACAAAGATGACGCTGAAGAAGAAGATGATGATGACTGAACTCAGGTCCTTGAGCACACTATGCATACCTCCACCATCCCCAGCTCAGCAAAGTAAGTATGTAACATACCTGTTATCAGCTACTTGCAGGAGGTCCGCAATGTATGGGTCCTCTGGCTGAGGAACTGGGTACGAACTGACCTCAGAGGGTGGGGCTGGTTCATCAATTTGCATCCGCTGGCGCCTAAATGCAATGTTTCTTTTCTTGCCACCTAAGAATGCAGATGTACATCTTACAATCCAAGGAGAACCAGAACACCTTTCTCAGTACTGAACAGCACAGATCAACCTTCTCTTATACAGTGGGCTCATCTGTAAATATTCACCCTGATCTCTGACTGAGCAATGTATTTCTCAAACATTTAATAAACAAGTTTTCTATGCCTGCAGGCTTGGCATATGCACACAGGTTTAAACTGTCCCTTGGCTAGATTAGATTTCAGCAGGATTAAAATCTGAGTGTGCCTTGCAGTGAACAATGTCATGAGCTAAAGTATCACCATCAGATAACTGTCAGAGGAGGAGCACCGGCAGTAAGAACTAAAATACACACGCTTATTAAACAATGTCCAAAGAACAGGTAACTGGAGCCTGGGAGACTGCTCAACAGGTATTCAAGCAGGAGGATCTGAGTTCAATCCCCAGAAACCATGAAAAAAAATTCAGTTGTGGTGCCATGCCTGTAATCCCAGCACTGGAGAGGTAGAGACAGGTAGATACAGCCTAATAGGCAAGCTCAAGGTTCAGTGAGGAACCTTGTCTCAAAACAATCTGGTGGAAAGCAACAGAGGAAGAAATCAGAAGTTGACTTCTGGTCTACACGTGCACACGCACACATTCCTACATATGCACAAACATACAAAGAGCAGAAACACACACAAAGAGCACATAACTGAAACTCCAAAGAGCACAACTAAAGTATAATAGGATGTCACCTGTAATCCAGTCATACTATAATCTGAATTAGTACTCAACGCCTCCGTAATTATCTTTGTAGGTGGCAGGAATGTTTTTAAATGGATAGATTGATCTTGGGGTCGTATAAAACTTATAACCCGTTTACTTTTTTCAGCAGCTGGCAAGATTAGAGACGCACTTTTTAAATGAATAGATTCTCATGAAAAAGAAACACAGCCCAGTCTGTCTTCAGGAGCTCGCTGGCCAACTGGGTTTGTGATGGAGAAGACTCACCGGGAGTTTGTACTACAGCCTGTAAATTCTTTTCTTGAAGTTGTTGGATTTTTTCATTCTTCGCTTTGCTCTCTTTCTCCAGGAGTTTGAGCTTATGGACGTACTGATTATTCAGAAATTTCAGATCAGCTGTCTCATGTGAACACTTTTTCAATGCAGTTTTCAACTCTTAAAGTGAGAAAGATGATAGACAGATAACTCGAGACAGCCACACCAAGCTGAGAGGCGCCACCTGTGCGTTACAGGTGGGTGACACCAAATGCACTTCCTACCTCTAACAAATCTGCACACAACCACTAATCACAAAAAGCAACTTTATTTTTTTGTTATTATTGTATATGATTCATGTGTACCATGGTTTTGATCCAGTAAGTCGACTTTAAGCTAAAGAATTATTGAGTACAAAGTTTATAGTAAGATACCAAATAATTACCTTTTACCTGGAAACCTACTGACTGGCTCAACACTGCCTAATAAGTGCTGCAGGGCTTTCACCTATTCCTTCCTTTTCAGTAAGAGAAACAACAGTTGCTTCAAGAAGATGCTTCCATTCTGCCAGTTAATAATCTTTATACCAATTTCAAACCAAAACTATAATCCGCATATAGTGAGGTCGGTTGTGGCTATGGACTGCACACTATTCCCACTCTCAAGCATTCCTCAGTACATCTTCCTGTATTTAGGGAGCTGTTAGTGGGACTACCAGTTTCCTCATAAAGGATTTTAAAAGGAGACTTTCCACTTACAAAACAAAGAGGACAGGGATCCTGCAGTTTACAAAATCATCAGTGTGTCACGTACCTTTAATGTGCTGGTCTGAGTATTCTCTCAGCTTCATTAACTCCAGATACAACTCATTATTCTCCCTGCTCAGTCTCGCATTCTCGAGTTTATACGGTTCCAAAACAAAGTCGAAGTTGGCACTTTCCTTCTCGGCCTTGGTGGAGGTCAGCCTGCACTGTCGCAAGCTCTCTGTCGTGTGGACCAGATCGCTGGAGTCAAGGACAGAAAAGGCAAACGCAAGGAAACGTTCTATTAGTCCTCCAGTCACTCCAAACGATTTCTTCAAAGGCTCGAATATAATGTTAACGTTAAGTAATATCAAATTTACAAGAAGAATAAGCAGTTAGGGTCTTTCAAGGTATCAAAAGGTCCTCAAAAGTCTCTCAAAACAAGCTAACTATAAGTTATAAAATGCAAACACATCAAATTGTTGTTTGTTTTCTTCCCCAGTTCTGAAAGTACTTTTAATGATATTTTTACCTTTAGTTTAAAAATCCCATTGTTTAGCAACATCCAATTTGGGCTCCCATCAAAATGAGTTACCATGCCAAGTCACTGTTCAAGCTCCCCTCTTGCTCATTCTCCAGGTCTGTGGAACCCGTGAAACTGGCTTTTCATTGAGTAAATATGTACTGATTGTCTGCTGTTGCTATGTCCAGGAAGACAGCAAACCAGAATCACGCTCTTACCTCTAAGAACACTCACTCACTAAATGTTTAGTGAGGAGAAAACGCACACACAAAATGCACTTATTAATGAAGAACCTATATTCTACAGACAACCGTTATCAAAGACACATAGCACACGATGAACCACACATTTCCATGCTTACGATATGAGCAATCTACAGCAACTGTAAGTGATCGTATCTTATGACGATCACAATGACAGAAGGACAAAACCAAGTGACTGTCAAATGCAGCGACGTGACTGTCCCACACAGCATGGAGAGCAGGACAGTGAGGACAAGGGCAAGGATGGGGAGGGAGGGCACACTACAGGCAAAGGAAGTAGTGTACAGAGACAGAGGGCTGAGAGGAGTACTGTGTGACTCAACACGTGGGAGACAAAGCATCAGGAAATGAACAAAGGGACCAGCTCAGGAGAGGTTTGGGGGCTCATATCCAAGGTCACAAGTTATCATTACCCATTCTCTGCTTTCTACCAATGTTACTCGTAGTCCTACTAATCAACCTTCTTAAATACCTGCTCCAATCTCAAACCTCGGGCTACAGCTCTTCTGGAAGATGGGAAATGGCAAAGAGCCACTCAGTTGAGGTAACATGTGACAGTAATAACAACAAATTAGAGAGCTCTCTAGAATAACAGAAATGAAAGACCAGCTTGGCAGACACGGAACTTATGGGGCAGTTGGGTGGGAGTGCAGCTCAAAGGTAGAGCGCCTGCCCAGCACACTCAAGGCTATGTTTAGTCCTCACCAATGACAAGACAGAAAAGGGAAAAGCGCCTCTGACCCCTGTCCCTTTCAGGGGAACCCTCAGAAATGGGGACCCGGAAGAGCACAGTGAGCATGGCAATCCCTAGTGTCCTGCACCGTGAAGGCCCTGTGTGGGGGACAAGGCTTTGGATTGAAGAGAGAGCAGACAAGTTTCAGCAGACTTACAGACTTCCCCAAAGGCCACTTGCTGCTTTACTGAAGCGGGAAGGCCAGCCACAAACCCAGGACATGGATTAAGGACTATAGACATTTATAACTATATTTTTATCTTTACCTGAAAAGCTTTTCTACCAAAGGCAGGCTCTCCACCGTCAGAGTCTGGCGGTAGCCCAGCTGGTCTAGCCTTTTCCTAATGTTAACATACTTCCTTTCTGCGGCTGTGGTCATCTTGTCTCCCAAACCAGATTTAGTCACTCTCCAAAATTAAAGCCCTGAAAGAGAGGATTAAAACACAGCTATTAAAATTTCACAGTAGGAGAAATTCCTTTAATATGAAAGAATCATTTTGTTTCTTTTCAGGTAGTCATTATCCTGTAATATTAACACTGATTTAAATCCAATATATATGATCTCTATGTTCCTACATTAAAACACAAATTTCTTCATAAACCTGAATGTAAAAGTTAAAACAATGAAGATTCTAGAAGAAAACAAAGACTTCCCAGAGGCTGGCAGGGGATCCTTAAATGAAACTCTGTTTTCTTACATGTGGACAGCATCCAGACATCTTGTTCATGCTAGGCAAGTGCCCTACACTGGAGTGTGCCCATAACCCACAGGGAATTCCTTAATATCAATAAACATAAAATAAAAACATGATAGGTAGGGCCTCATAATAGGGAAAAACATCAACTCATCAAAACACTCCATTGAGGAAATGAAAAGTCACAGCTGGAATGTTCTTGCCAAGTATTGTGAAGGCCCCGGGTTTACACCAAGGAAGAGGAAAAGGAGAAAGAAAAAAGAAAAAAAAAAAAAAACAAACCATAGAGTACCAGAAAATATTCATAAGATCTAAGGAAATATTCAGATACAGAGCAGAAAATAAACTCTTGGAGCTTAATAATAAAATAATCCAATAAGAAAATCAAGGTTAAGGCCGGGCAGTGGTGGCACACGCCTTTAATCCCAGCACTTGGGAGGCAGAGCCAGGTGGATCTCTGTGAGTTCAAGGCCAGCCTGGTCTACAGAGTGAGATCCAGGACAGGCACTAAAACTACACAGAGAAACCCTGTCCCGAAAAACCAAAAAAAGAAAAAAGAAAATAAAATCGAGGTTAGGCCCAGTGTGTGTAGGCGCACGCTTGTACTCCCAGCATTTAGGAGGCAGACATGGGGAGACTTCCCTCAATTTGAGAGGAGCCTGGTGTACACAGTAAGTCCTAGGCCAGCCAGGGATACATGGCAAGACCTGGTCTCAAATTATCCTCCCAAATTTGCTAAAACTGAATTTTAGTTGTACAAAAACTTGAAAGGGCACCTTGCAAAAGATATCTGGAGAAATACATGAAAAGGTGTTTAGCATTAATCACCAGGAAAATACAAATTATAACCACAATGAGGTGCAACTTTGCCTATACCAAAATGATGAAAAGGACTGATAATAACCACTGTCACTAAAGGCTCCCAGCAAGTGAAATCCACACGAGGCTGAGAGAGCATAAAACCACCTTGGAACAAGGCTGGGGGTTTCTACAGCCACTGTTTCTTACAGTTAAACACACTCCTTAGCCTGTAATGCTGTAATTCTATTCCTGCATATTTACAAAAGAAAATGGGCGCAAATGTCCATGAGGAGATTACAACAGTGTTTACAGCAGCCTAACTCACAACTGTACCCAACTGGGAGAGGGATAAACAAGCTATCTTACCCTAGAACAGACGGTGTGGTTCAGATGAGAGGTAAGGAGCTGTCAGTACACATTGACAACGGGGATGGCAAAAGAAGCCAGACACACATACTATGTGACTTCAATCAAGAAAAGCTCAGAAACAGGAAAAAATTCAACGGTGGGGCTAGCAACAGTTTCACAGCGAGGAGAGTGACTGGGAAGGACGGCTTTCTTTTCAGAGTGATAAAAGCATTGACTGGGGTAAGTCACCCGGGCACAGACATTCATGGAAAACTTTCAAATGTGCACTCACACTCGAGGTCTGTGCATTTCAGCACGTACATTTCACTCTCCTTTTTGTACTTTTGATTATTTTGAGACCAAGTCTCCTCATGAAGTCCTGACTGGCCTGGAACTCACTTTGTAGACCAGGTGGCCTCCACCTTTTCCTCTGCTCTACCTTTGAAGTGCCAGGATTACAGGTGTGTACTACCATGCCCACCTTTACTTCCTTTTTTTTTTTTTTAAAGTAACACACATATAAACACCTCTGTATGCATTTTTATAACTTGTCTATTTTGTTTGTTTGCACTGTTGGGAACCAAACCCAGAGCAAGCACTCTGCTACCAGGCTACACCTCCAGCTACTGTACTACTATACTTCTCTCTCTCTCTCTCTCTCTCTCTCTCTCTCTCTCTCTCTCTCTCTCTCTCTCTCTCTCTCTCGGTGGGGTGGCGGTTCGAGACAGTGTTATACTTGTCTTTTTAAACACCTACGACTACTTTTTCTATCAATCTACCCTAAAACTGAATTATGCAAAGGTCACTTCTTTAGAAATGCGCTCCTTTCTAACCTTTGCCAAATAAATAGAGCCATAGAACTCATATTTCTAAATCAAGAAAAAAAAAATATGTTCTTCACCACTGGTAAAATGTAAGCGCTTAAAAACGAATACGTGCAAAACCTGATGTTCTGAACACCCGGTGTGAGATAAAGGACCAATGATGGCATCTTCCTTATTTAAGCACTAAGCGAAGAAAGGCTGTCGTAAGAAAGTAACTCCCCAGGCCACAAGGCTACTTCTTGATTACTGCCCTTTACAAATCTACCCTCTTCGAGAGGCTTTCCCCTAGGACTTTCTAGTTCCTTCCACAAGAGGGACTTGACTGATGCCCGGTGTTTCAGAGAAACTTCTGTGGCCACAAGAAAAAAAAAACACCTGACAAGCTAGCCTTACAGGGCAAACTCCAAGAAACATGCCCCCCCTCTTTGACAGCGGCCAACTCCGGGTACCCCGAAACCATCCCTCTCCATCCTTCAAGAGGAAGACGACAGAATGTGAACGCGAAGTACAGTCCTCCCAGGAGAGAAGAAGAAAACAAAAATTATGTACATGTCAGGTTTCCCCTATGTTCCGGACGACAACGTTTTCAAAACAACAGAAAAGGGTGGGTTCGGTGTCTTAAGGAGGGCACCCCTTACTTGGTACAGAAACGTCCAACGTGCACACGGAGGCCGAGGGGGTTAAAAGCCCAAGCCCGCAGCGCGGGCAGCACAAAGCCGGTGGCCCGGGGCGGCCTGGCCGTCCTTCCCGGGCTCAGCCTGGAAGGTGGAGCCACAGTTCTCCCCGACCCCGCGGCTCGGCCGGACGGTGCGACGGTCCCCGCGCCGCCCTCCCCCACTTCCTCCCGGCAGCGCCCGGGCGTCCCTCGGGGGGGACACCGCCCCGGAGGCCCCGCGACCCCGCCCGGCCCCCCGCGACCCCGCCCGGCCCCCCGCGGCCTCCCCGGGCGCGCCTCACCGCCGTTCCCGCCGCCGCCGCCGGCTCCGTCCCGCGGCGCATCGCCCCGGGGACCCGCCGTCCTCCCCGGCTCCTCCCGCTGCCGCCAATGGCTCCGGCGCTGAGCGCAGTTTGAAAATGGCGCCGAGAGACGATCGCGGCCCACCCGGAGGAAACGCCGCCGTTGCCCCGGTAACCGGAGCGGACCACAGTGGCGCCCGCCCGGGCGGCGGTGATGGCGGCTCCCCGGGCCTTGGTGCCCGGAAACGTAACGGCCCGGCCGAGGCGGGGCCGCAGCGCCCCCTGGCGGAGAGTCCGGACCTCTGCGGGGTCCGAGGACCTGTCAACGCGCCCGCGCGGGGGGTAACCATCTGCTGTGCCCTGCAAAACCTGCGCCCCAGCCTCCGCCCCGCCTGAGTCCCCGCAGAGAAGGACCCTTCACGGGGGAATTCTTGCAGACGACCCACTATTCCCCCTGGACATCACCCGACACAGTTATTGCCCGTAACCATGTAAACCCCAGAATAGAATCCGACCACCAAAACATACTTGTTTATGTGCCAACCCCCACACACACCCCCGCTGCCTCCAGTTGTGGACTCCTTGAGTCCAAGATGATTGTATTCAGCTGTATTTCTCTAGCTTCTAACTCAGTATTTGTAAATATTGAGTTGAAATAAGGCGTTTATAATAGCCTGCTCGCGGATGGAAAGACCAGGGTCAATTCCCCAGTCCATCACTCCCCTAAAAAACTTTCTAGATGGTTAAGAGCTGGGTTTTGTTTTTTTCCTGCTTAGGTTCCTTATCAAGCTGGCTTTCCTCTGAACATGTACTTTGTTGCTGCATAGCTTGTAAAAATGGATTGTTTTGTGCCCATTCATTCATTGCTTTCACATCTCCATTTTGTGTGCTTCGTCCGTTTTTAAATGGAATTTCTAAGGAACTAATGAATTCTGTAGAGAATTTTTTAGATGATCTTGCAAATATACAAGTTAGCATATTTTTATTTTTTGTAAAATAAAAGACAAATACCTTTTTTTAAAAAAAGAAGTAGCCATAAATATCAGAAATTGACTGTACAATAGCCACCTAGTCAAGATGAACTGTTGGCTTCCCTTACCCCCAAACACATACCAATTACAAAATGTAAGAATGAAACACAATGAAGAAATTCAAAAGGGTAAATGAGATTGAAAGCCGCAGTCAAGCTTTATTCCGAGTAACTTTGATTACCCAGAATCAGGTTCACTGCTGACCTCCAAGGTCTGAAGTCAGGGATTCTGGCACACAAAAAGTGAAGGCAGAGAGAGCAAAGCAAAATGCTGTTGCTTCCCACCCAAACCCTAGAGCTTTAAGCAAACTGTGTGGCTGTGGAGACTTCTAATATTACCACAAACAGGAGTCCAGAAATACTCCAATGAGATTTACCTGGGGGCGGGGGGGGGGGGGGGGGGAGGGTCCTGGTTGCTGGAGAAAGAAAGCCAGATGTAAAGGTGAAAGGGTTATTTCACTGAAAACTGGTGCTGTAGTTTAGAGCTGGTCTAGAATGTTATGGTGATTTGAATGAGAAAAGCCCCTATAGGCTCATATATTTGAATAACATGGTCCCCAGTTGGTGGAACTGTTTGGAAAGGATCAGAAGGTGTGGTCTTGTTGGAGGAGCTTTGTCACTGGGGGTGTGATGACTAAGGTTATGTTGAGGGGTATGTTTAAAACTTTAAAATTTCTGTGCTTAAGAGAACAATAAAGCAAAATTGGACCTCCAAATGTTATGTGCTGTTAATGATTAATTTTTGTAATTGCCTGGTCTTGTACAACTTTTAACAAAACTGCTGTTTCTGCTTCACAAACAAAAGCTTGCTTTGCAGGACCTTCTGCTTGCATGTAGACAGGCTGTAACTTGGTGGGGTTTTTTTTGCCTTTAAAAGGCCCTGACTGAGGTGGCTGGGTGCTGTGTGCACTGGAGAATCCTGAGTCCTGGGTGTAGACCTGGAGCCAGTATATGAATAAAAGCCTCTTCTTTGTTAACATTTATTAATTAATATAATATAATTAACGGTGAGTCTCTAAACTACCTAAGGCCCATAACAGGGCCCAGCTTTGAGGTTTCAAAAACCCATTGCATCCCCAGATCCTAGAGCCTGTGGATCAAGATGTGAGCTCTCAGCTACTGCTCCAGCACCATGCCTGCCTGCATGCCTGCTGACATGCTCCCAGACATGATGGTCATGGACTCTAACTCTTTGTCTTGGTCACAGTGTCTTAAGCATAGCAACAGAAAGGTAATTAAGCCAAATGTTCTCCAGAGGTCCGAGGCCTACGTGTTATGGCTTGGTCTGCAGCATGGCACTACTGGGAGGTGGTAGAACTTTTAAGACATAGTTTAGTGGAAGGAAGCTAGGTCACTGAGGGTCTGCCATTGAAGCGGATAGTGTGACCTCTGTGGGCAGAGTTTTCCTCGGAGCTGCTTCCAAATTACCATCCAGAGACTTATATTAATTTTAAATGCTCAGCCAATAGCTCAGGCTTCTTACTAACTAGTTCTTACATTTTAAATTAACCCATATTCTTTATTTACACTCTGCCATGTGGCAGTACCTTTAATTGCATGGCACGTTCATCTTGCTTCTCTGTGCCTCCTCTAGACTCCCTGACTCCACCCTTCTTTCTACCTGTATCCTCAGTGTGATCACCCCGCCTATACTGATTGCTATTGGCCAATCAGCTTTTATTAGCCAATGAGAGTAATGCATATTCATAATGTACAAAAGGATTGTTCCCCAGCAGACCTCTCTGCCTCTTTCATCTCTTTCCATCTTTTTTTTTTTTTTTTTTTTTTTTTTTTTGGTTTTTCGAGACAGGGTTTCTCTGTGTAGTTTTTGGTGCCTGTGCTGGATCTCGCTGTAGACCAGGCTGGCCTTGAACTCGCAGAGCTCCACCTGCCTCTGCTTCCCGAGTGCTGGGATTAAAGGTGTGTGCCACCACTGCCCGGCTATCATCTCTTTCCATCTTGGCCATCATGAGGCAAATAGTTTTATTATACCAGCTGCAATGTTCTGCTTAGCCATGGGTCCCAAAGCAACAGAACCAACCATCCATAGATAGAAACCTCTGAAGCCAGAAGCCAAAATAAATGTTTCCTCCTTTTAATCTGGTAATTTAAAGGATTTCGTCACAGTGATGGAAAGTTAACACTGTGAGCTTACCTGTCAAGATGCCAGGACAATGAAGTACAATGCTTACAAAGCCGGCTAGCCATCTAAAATCAAAACCTAAATTTTCTTCAGGTGAAAAGAGTGTAGTGGATCTATTTTAAATGATCTAGATTAGGGTTTCTCAGGTCACCACTTCTAACACTTGGCTGGACAATTCTTTATTGAGGGGAGCCTTTCCTGAGTATTGTGGAATACATAGTACCCTTCCTGGCTTCTCCACACTGTATGCCTGCAGTAGCCTCCACTCCAGATGTTCTTATAGTCACAGTGCCTTCAGGACTTTCCAAATGGTCTCTGAGATAAAACCATTCCCGATTGAGAATCACTGGTCAAAATAGATGAAGGAATAATTGTCATTTAAAAAGGATAAGAACAATCTCCTCCAGGGCAAAGCCTTCCCCACAGACTGAGATCAACCTGGTGGACTCAGTCCAGGTAGGTCCAGTCCCCTCCTCCCAGGCCGAGCCAAGGGACCCTGCATAGGCCCCAGGTTTCAATGGGGGGCGGGCTGGGGGAAAGGTGAGGGGGGCGGGAGGGGGGAGAACAAGGGAATCTGTGGCTGATATGTAGAACTGAATTGTATTGCAAAATAAAAAATAAAAATAAATAAAAATAAAAAGGATAAGAACAGGTGGCTATGAAGAGGACCAATCAGAAAACTGGGATATTAAAAATATGATGAAAATTTAAAATATTGGGCCAAGGTGGTTTGGCAGGTAAAGTCCTATAAGGCTGACAACCACAGTTTGATCCTCAGGTTCCACGTAATAGAAGAGAACCAGCTCCTGAAATTTGTCCTCTGACCTCCACACATGCACTGTGACACACTCAGCCACACACAAAATAATTAAATGGATAAACATAGCAGACAATTAGAATATCAACTGGGATAAACCATGGGTTTGATGAAATTAAAAGAATTTATATAATTTAACTTAATCTCAGGACAGGCACAGAAATAAACTACAAAAAAGTGGTTAAGAAATACAGATAACTTGACAGTCCCTAAGAATGTATTTGAGGTGAGGAGGAAGGTAAATAAAATATACTGTATGCAAAGAATGTATTTGGGAGACCAGAGTCTATAATAAGCAGAATAGTCCCCCAAGGTGGTCCGTGCTTATCCGTGGCACTTGTGAATAGGTTTATAGTAGCTTTTTTTTTTTCACTGTTCGGACAAAATATCTGTCAGAACAACTTAAAGAAGGGAAGATCTATTTTGGCTCATTATTTTTATTTTAAAACTTACATCATTTATTTGTGTCAGAAGAGGGGCATAGGAGTGGTGGCAACTGCTATATTATTATTATTATTATTATTATTATTATTATTATTATTATTTATTCCCTGAACCATCTTGCTGTCCCTGTCTCCACTGTTAAAAGGAACAGTCCATCATGTCAGGAAGGAGGCATGGCGGAGTACCAGGAACACATTGGGGACGTCCTCGCATGTTGGCTGGCCCTGGAGGCAGAGACCAGGACAGGGAAGGAAGAAGTTTCAGGCCTACCCACGGTGACCCAGCTTTGCCATGCAGGCCTCACTTCCTAAATATCTACAAAGTCCTGAAACAGCCCCAACCCGATAGCTGAGACCAGGTCCAAACTCACTGACGGGTCAGGATACTTCACCCCAGGAGGCAGGCCCACAGGGAGGAGGGACTGCAGGTAGATTAGTGCGCTTTCACTTAAGACAGACTTCTCGTACCTTTTCCCTCCCCAAGACAGTGACTTGGTGGGCTTTTTCCCACTGGAGAGAAACGTTGGGTGGGACTTTCCAATCTCCCACAAAGGGGGAAGGGAACTGCTGTGGTCAGGGACCAAGCTCTGCTTTCCTGTCTGGATTATCCAGCCCTCTGTGGTCACCCAACCAGCCAGTTCTGAGAGATAAAGTGGACTCACCTCACCCCAGACACACAAAAGTCTTGGCTTTGTCAAGACCAACCCTGGCTTCTGGGTCCAAATCCCCTTCCCGCCTGGGAAACCTGTCTATGCTTTACAGCTCGCGCTCTCTCTCTCTCTCTCTCTCTCTCTCTCTCTCTCTCTCTCTCTCTCTCTCTCTCTCTGTCTCTCCCTCTGTCTCTCTCCGTCTCTCTGTCTCTCTGTCTGTCTCTCTGTCTCTGTCTCTGTCTCTGTCTCTGTCTCTCTCTCTCTCTCTGTGTGTGTGTGTGTGTGTGTGTGTGTGTGTGTGTGTGTGTGTGAAGGAATCCATTCCTACAACCCTGGATGATATCATCACTGCTGCAAACCATGAGCCACGAGGAGAGAGACACAGAAAAGATCGCTCCCTGTGGTCCTCAGAAGGTGTGAGGGCAACACAGACTCCATCTTAGGGAAGGACCACCATCTTAGACCACCTGCTGTACTCAGTTCTAGGAAGGACCTCAGGAACGTGCCACGACAACTCGAACAGATATGTTGGGATTCTGCCGCCACTCCAGCTGCATGACCGCACATTCGCAGTTCAGGAGCTAAGCCAGGGGTCTTGTGTCTTATCTCATCGTGTGCTGCATGATTGTGAAAGTGTGTGCAACGCAGTCACAGAATCAGCACATGAGTGGTGGAGCTCCATGAGCCCACCTGTGCTTGTGTACGAGAATCCTTAAAAAGCCCGACACAGATGCCTCCTCTCTCCTCTCTGTCCCCCCCCCCCCCACGTGCTTCTTCCCCAGACCTGGTTCTTTTGCCCTCCCCTCACCCTCCTAATAAAACTCTGCTACTGAGTTTTGTCGTCTCTTGTGACCTTTCTCGAATGGTAAACAGCACCGCTTACATTTTTTAAAACAACAGATACAGGGCAGTATGCTCCTGCAGACATTCTGTCTGCGGTTTATGGCCCTTGAAGATATCCAAATAATCCTGCTGAGCAGCCCAGATAATCCTGCTCAGCAATTGTAGTTCCCCGCCAAACGTCCAACTCAATGGTTTCAAATGTAGTTTCATGCTGAAAGTCTAGACCAATCGATTCAAAAAGTCACCTTGCCCCATATCCCTTCTACCCAATCCCAAGATGCCAAAGCATGTAATTCCTGGCTTGTGGTTTTTCCCAATAAAAACTCTCTACCCCTGGGCCCACCACCACTGCCACATTTCCCTCCATCTGCCATGTGGTGGCTCAGGTTCAAGCCTGACAAGAAAAGGACTCTTATGTGCTTGCATCAGAAACCAGCTCCTTGGTGGGCCCTGGGGATTTCAAGAAATGGGTATCACAAAGGAAGTGACACTTCAGTGTAGCAAGCTTTCTTATTGGGCTATCTTTGGATCACTAGCCCCCAAATAACAAAACAGAGACTTTTTATTAATTGTGAAAGCTTGACCTTTAGCTTAGGGTTGTCCCCAACTAGCTTTTATAGCTTAAATTAACCTGCTTTTATTAATCTACATTCTGATGTCTGACTTAGTTCAGTCTTGCTGGCATCTCCCAGCACCTAGATTCGTCTCCTCCTCCTCTCTCCCCAGAAATCCTGCCTCTCCTCTCCTGCCCAGCTATCAGCCATTCAATTCTTTATTAAACCAATCAGAAGGTGCCTTGGCAGAGACACATCATTACAGTGTACGAAAAGATTTTCCCCCAGCTCTTTGGGCTTCTTGGCCTCAGAGTTGGAGCTTCAGACTGTGAGAGGATACCTTTCTGTTGGTTAAGTCAGTACTTTGTTAATGCACCCCTTCCAAATGTGTTCGAGTCTCAATTGACAGCACAGGATGAATGACAGGAATTCAGAAACAGAAGGACATTCGGGACTAGAATAACTTTTCAGGGTTCCCCAGCAGATGGGACTTGCATTTGGACCCTGAGGTGTCTAGAACTTAGAGGCGTTAATGAAGAGAAGAGATTTGGGAAAGTGGGAAGAGAAGATGACATGGCCAGGAAGAGATAAAGAAGAAACATTTCTGTCAGTAATAAACATAGCAATCTGGTGTCATTTGGGAAAGGTGAGAGGCCCACATCACAATAAGGACTCACCAAATGTGACATTTCTGAGTGTGACTTTTATCCACTACATCATTGGACACCATTAAGCCTTTAAATTGGATAATCATTTAATGAAATTAATTGGGGAAAATTGATCTGGGTTGTGGAAGGATGAATGCTGAACAGTGAATGTTGCACAAAAATGATGTTGCCCAGGAGAAGAGTTCAATAGTCCTCTTAACAGCGTGATAAAATGCCTGCGAGACAAAGACTACAGAAAAGAATGGAAATCATACAGGGTCAGCCTCTCGGAGTGAAGGCATGAAGGAATCTAACCCAATGTCAAGAGCTGCCCTTCAGAAATGGAAGCCCCCAAATGGAATAACCAGGAAGCCACGTGAGCATGTGTTGGTGCAGGAACAGGGTGGAAACAAAGGTACAAATGGGTTCTGATGTAAAGTGGTTGGCAGAGATGTCTGGGAGACTGGTGGGCATATGCAAGTGATGTGGCTTTGGGTGCTGTTGTGGCCAGCATACTCACTGATTTTCCTGTATGTCCCCCTCCCCTCAGACTATGAACTCCTTATGAGCTAAAGAGACTAATATGCCTTTCTCTGTAGGCATAACTAAGCGAAGTGGCTGGCACCTAACAGAAGAGTAATATGAATTGAATTGAATGATTCAGTCTTTAATCTGATATTCCTTCTAGCATCCTAGTTGCTTCCCTTTAACACCCAGAAATCATGTGTGGTGGTTTGAATGAAAATGCCTCCCTCAGGCCCATAGGGAGTGGCACTATTAGAAGGTGCAGCCTTGTTGGAATAGGTGTGTCCTTGTTGAAGGAAGTGTGTCACTGGGGGTGGGCTCTGAGGTTTCAGATGCTCAAGTCAATCCCAGTGTCTCTCTCTCTCTTCCTGTTGCCTGCAGATCCAGATGTAGAACTCTCAGCTACCTCTCCAGCACCATGTCTGCCTGTGTGCTACCATGCTTGCCGCCATGACCCTAATGGACTAAACCTCTAGACCTGTAAGCTAGCCCCAATTAAATGTTTTCCTTTATAAGAGTTGCTGTGGTCATGGTGTTTCTTCACAGCAATAGAAACCCTAACCAAGACATCATGCTAAAATGTCAATACTATCAGCTACTTCAAGTCCTTTTATTTAAGCATCAGAGACTCAATTTTCCTGTTGCCAAAGGAGTGTAGTTTGGCTGGCAACATACTTATCACTGTCAGATAAGGAACACGGTCATGGCAGTTCCAGTCCATCTAGAGAGCTTAGTGACAGAGGATTTGCAGTGACCTGGCCACAAAAGATGTCTACTCTGTGTAAATGAATAGTTGTTATGAGAAGCTGTTCTCTAGCAGAAGACACCGGGAAATTACTCTTAGGAAATGATCACCTTTAGAGAAGACAGGGCTGGAGCATCTTGGTGACACAGCAATTTCATTTGATGTCTACAAAGACATGGGAGCATTTACACTTCAAATGCTAGCGCAAAGAATCAGTCCTTCTTTACTTTTTGGATTGAGAAGGAATAGAGGTAAGTGTAGAGGCTCTGGGGGAATGAAAAACTGGATAAATATTGATGAATTAAAAAGCCAACCAGCCGGGCGGTGGTGGCACACGCCTTTAATCCCAGCACTTGGGAGGCAGAGCCAGGCGGATCTCTGTGAGTTCGAGGCCAGCCTGGGCTACCAAGTGAGTTCCAGGAAAGGCGCAAATCTACACAGAGAAACCCTGTCTCGAAAAACCAAAAAAAAAAAAAAAAAAAAAAAGCCAACCAAAGAGCAAGCCTTCTACATGTCAAACATTCCGTACCAAATGACCAAGAATAAGCTAGAAAAATATTTACAACTAATACCATAGACCTAAAATACACTTCATTTCTGCAAATTGATAATAAGATGACTGAGTGCAGAATATATTAGAAAAATAATTTTAATCTAGGCAACAGCATGAAAATACAGTTTGCAAAGTGTCTATTGTATCAACCCCTGAAAATGATGGACATGCACATCTGTTGCTTTTTCATCGCGGTGACAGATACTGAGGTCATGTGTATGTGAAGCCGATTGGCTTTTTCCATGGAGATTTTAACAAATAGATGATTTAACTTGCTGTGAACTTGCAAAAATAAGCATAACTGCTTGCATTTCATGTATAAGGAAACTAAGACATGAAGCAGTTAATTTGTTCATTTGGACAAGCTCAGATGGCCTGCTAAAAGCCTTATTTTAAACTCACTTCCCTTTTGATGTCAGAGCCTGAGCCCTTGGTCCAGTGCTAAACTGTATTGATCTTTTATAGATGCATCCAACACGGGGAACAGCAACTCATTTCCTTTATAAAATCTTCCTTGACTTCATCACACCCCAGAGAAAGCTAGATATCTCATCCTGCGCTTTTACAACGTGTGTTGTCAATTGTCTACCATCCATTTGTTGTCATTTTGTATTGTCTCACATAGTTTGTTTGTTTTTGTGCATATGTGTGTTTTACACCTGCATCATCTGGAGTCCTTGGGTCAGGAGGTTCAGAAACTAACTTCATCTAACTGGAGCATTCCCAACGCCCTCCTACCTCAGACAGGGAGACTGTCCAGGAACACGAAGGGAAATGATGGGCCTGACTGTGGGAGGCATAGAAACCCACCCACTCTTGGGTTTCTCATCATGACATTGCTGTTTTGGTCTGACTGCTGGAATGACTTATGCCACGTATTGTAGTGATGTATCGTGTACTCTAATAAAATCTGCCTAAAGATCAGAGAGACAAAGGAACAAGCCACAGCTTACCTTGGTAACTCCATGCATCCTCTCAACGAATGTCTGAGTCCTCAACCGAAAGGGCACCAGCTGAAAAAGCCTTAGTTCCTGTCTCCTCATGCCGAATATACCTTTCTCCGCCCAGCCATATCATTTCCTTCTTAGTGCTGGGATTAAAGGCGTGTGACTCCCAGGAACTGTGATTAAAGGTGTGTGCCACCACTGCCTGGCTCTGTTTCTCTCCTAGACTGAGTCAATCTCAAGTAGTCCAGGGTGGCTTTGAACTCAGAGATCCAGACGAACCCCAAGTGCTAAAGGTGCATGACTCCTAAGTACTGGGATTAAAGGTGTGTGCCACTCCTGACTGGCATCTATGTTTAATCTAGTGGCTTGTTCTGTTCTCTGATCTTCAGGCAAATTTACTAGGGTACACAATATATGACCACAACATATATCCCTTCCACCCAGTGCCATTCTGCTCAAGATTAGGCCCCTGGTGAGCAGTGAACAGTTTGCCTTGTCCTGATTATTAGTCATGTGTCCAGTCTTTGTGGAGAGTAGCACTGAGATGAATATTCCCCCTGGACCTGGAAAGCACCCACTGTGGTAAAAATGGGAGGACAGCTTAGCTCTTTCTAGTAACTCAAGTTTGAGATTCCCAGTGAAGGGAAATATAACTTTTCACACAGCAGAAGAACTGGCTACAGAACCTAATACGAGGCTAAGGGGCAAGGAATCATTTAAAAGATATGAGAGCCTAAGAGGCAGCAGAGGAACCTTAGTTCTTAGGATGAATCAAATTCAAGGAGGATCTCAAATGAATAATGTCTCCTGTAAAATTCAGATATGTGCTCATTGGAAGAAGGGCTGTCTACATATACCTCTGTAAATTCTTCTAGAGACAGGGTCTGGGACTGCCCAGTCCTCACTAATAGACCTCTCCATTGCCTGGGGTAGAAAAATGCCCAACAAATGTAATAATCACGATTGGCACAAACCATTGGCTCTCAACCTGCTACATATTAAAACCATGGGCAAATGTTTAAAAATGCCAATTTGTACTCCACAGCCCAGCCAGTGAAACACTGTCTGAAGATGGAACTGGATGCTTCACAAATCTCCCTGGTGGTTCTAACAGGCAGGCCAGCCTGAGTCAGCCATAGAATCCATTGGTTCCTGTATAGGTTAAGAACTACGTGCAGGGCACATTTTCTTGTCCTTGAGGGTAATTTCCTTACAAGGATTCCCAGCACGAGTGGGCCACTGCCCACAGTGTTCAGTGTGCACACTTAAAGGAAGGTGGCACACTAAGTACTGGATTTTAGGCGGGACAGGCTGGGCCTCCCGCCACCTGGAACCTCAGTGGAGATTGTGGCTGTGTTCATCACTGCAGGCTCTAGGAAGGACACTCCTGCTTTTCCCTCCCATGAACGAGTGTCTGTTTACCTTTCACTTTTTTTTTTTCCGGTTTTTCGAGGCAGGGTTTCTCTGTGTAGTTTTGCGCCTTTCCTGGAACTCACTTGGTAGCCCAGGCTGGCCTCGAACTCACAGAGATCCGCCTGGCTCTGCCTCCCGAGTGCTGGGATTAAAGGCATGCGCCACCACCGCCCGGCTACCTTTCACTTTTAAACTCAGGACCTAATAAGCAGTTAAGTGCTACAGATAATGATTCCGTGGGGCAACCTTGACCCTCGATACCAAGCTGGTGATGAACATGGAGACAAGTAAACAGCAAAAACCCCAAGTCAACATGTCATGAGGGATAAGGACAGGTGCTTATGAGAACAGGGCAATGAAAATGAAAGGGACCAGTAAAAGCTGTTGGGAATTAAATGGAGACTAGTACAAATGCAGATAGAGCACAACCCATCCATTTCCCAGTTTCTTCCTCATTACTTTTCCCTCCAGGCAATTAGGAAATGACCTGCCTTCTAGATGCCACATTGTACAAAGCCCAGGTGGGCAGGGATGCCAGCTGAGATGGTCTGGAGCTGCCTTCTCCAACATTTCCACTGCTCACAGATTGGTATTACTTCTTCTCTGTTAAGTCGGTTGCCTCTAGCACCTCCCACTTCCATGCGTCCCTCTGCCCTGTTCCGCCCACCCCATTTTCTGACTCCTCTCTTAAAAAGGAGGATTGCCCCAAATAACACTTAGAAGTATATCACTCAGAAATTTAGGTAAGTGAGCACTATTAGCACAAATATACTGAAAATAATGAGGGGACCTTGCTTAAACTGCAGGTACAAAAGCCAGCTGTCCCAAGGGAGAAACAGCACATAGTCCTGACTTGTCCAGAGGAAAAATGTGACTGCTCTGTGACACTTTGCACCTCTGACTGTGGGCAGCACGGCAGCAGTACTGGAACGGCTTAGAGACTGTTCAAACTGCAGACCTGGACTATGCAAAGCCCAGTTCATCATGCTGGCTAGGTGCTCCACAAGGATATTAAATTCTGAGAGGCACTAGTACCCAGGATCTAAAGCAAAGGACAGACAATCTCACTTTGTTCATGTCACTCTGATATTATGTATTAATAATGCAATAAATAATACCAAATAACCAGTTAAAATTAGCCTTCATTCATTAATATAGTTTAGATATACTTGGTCTTTAGATGTATTATAGTATGTATATTTATCAATACGTATCACTCTATATCTATCTATCTATCTATCTATCCATCCATCCTATCATCTGCTACCAGTAGAGAAAGCAAGTCCAGCACTCAGAGAGTTTGATGTATGGAACTTCATTTCTACTAACTAATAACAAATCACTGCATCTCTCTGTTCTAAATTTTGAATCCTTAAAAGTCCACATTTTGTATTAATAAGTATGTATGTATACATACACACAAATGAATTTGAGTTTAGAAATGTAAGGTAAATGCTGAACTGACAGAACACCCACAGGGTACAAGTGGATATACGTGTGTGTGTATGTGTGTGTGTGTGTGTGTGTGTGTGTGTGTGTGTGTATGTGTATGCATGTGTATGTGTGTAAATGATACCACAATACAATGAAGTCTGTGTACCTTACCATGTGGACTCCCCTCACCCCACCCAGTTATTTGAGAGTTTGTTATCCAATCCTGGCTGGCCTGGTACTTGCTATGCAGCTCAGGCTGGCCATGAACTTTCAACAATCCTCCTGTCTCAGCCTCTTAAGTGCTAGGATGACAGGCATGTGTGACCACATGACTTTTTAATCCTCCATGCCCCTCTCAGATTCACGCTCATTATTTTGCAGTTATCCCCTGCTTTTCCACTTGGAACCCCAAACCACAATGGCTTAATTTGTTTTTCAAGTTTTATATTAAAAGAATCCCAGCACATACGGATGTTCCTGGTGATGCCTTTTGTCACCTGACAGTATTTTCCTGGCATTTATCTACATTTTCATTCTGATATCACTGTCCCACGAAGTGAACATAGTTATATTCATCTGTTCTACTGCTGACGGACATTTAGGTTGTTCAGCCCATAGTATACATTTCAATAGTTAGTCCTAAATACAAAACATCTCTGAAGCTATTACAAATGACTTTTTTCTTATTATTCTATTAACTTTCTTATTGTTAGAATTCTAAGTGTTCTTTGGTATAAGGCCTCACAATTAATTTTGATACACAGATTCTATAAGTTTGTTTTTATATGCACGATATATAAAACCAAAGACTATTACCAACTATCAACTTAAAAAATGTTTTTTAATATACAGAGCCACATAATCCTTAAAATCCAGGCTGGTAACTGACCACCTTCTCAGCCCCCTTACCTATATGCACACTTGTTAGACAAGGGACAAACAATACTGTATAATGCTCTCAGAGTTCCATCATTGGTTAGCAACCAGTGAGTAGTGAGTGCTGGCCTACTCCAACCGTTCCACTCACAATAGCCACTTGCAAACACAGGAAGCTGGCAATTAAGGAAAATGTCCTCCCTGTCACTGGAAAGTGCTGAAGGCATTTCTTGATGATGAGATAAATGCTTAAGTACATCACCTGGAGGTCAAAGAAAACGGACCCCCAGGCTGCTGCTCTGCACCTAAGTACCCGGAGCAGAGTACCACGCAGTTATGTGACATTTAGTAACACACAAAGCTTTGAGTCCGGCTTCTCAAATGCTTCATTGTTTTCTGTAGTGTTGGTGTACTGACAGTGTGTGTTTGTTTCTTTTTTCTCTTTCATGAGGCTCATTTAGTGGGACTGTGCAATGCTGGAGCAATAATCCAGAATGTCCTGAATAGTGAATTCCATCGTAACTCCGGACCCAGGATAGCAGCGCGCTATCAAGCCCTCGAAGTGCTTGTACTGGCGGATAAACTCATCTTGCATGGAGTGCCACACCACCTATCGCAAACAGAAAGGGAAGGCCAGAGAACTGTGAGGGGAATGATTACAGTATCACACATGGAGAACAGATTACAGAGAGAATCTAAGAATCTGGTACAGCATGGTAGTTAAGAACATGCATTCTGAAGACAGCACCCTCAGTCCTTCTACTTAAAAAGATTTGTGACCTCAACTATATGCCATTGGCCCTGTGGGCCTCAAGTTGGTATCTGTAAACAAGGTGTGGATAATAGCATTCTTTCCTCCTAAGTTAACCCAGGGAATAAAGCAGAGTACTTAGGCTAGGTCTGCCATGAGCAAGCACCCATCATGTTTTAGCTGTTATCTCATAAACTCTTAATATCCACACAGATGCAGCTTTGCACAACTATGTGTGGAACGAAGACCATCATTCAGGAAGTGTAATACTTAATACTTTAGTTTCATTTCAGACAAAGATACACTTCTTTATTTAAAATTGATGACATAACTATTGCTTGATAATGGGGTGGGAGAACCAGGATGATCCAAGCTAACTACCTACAACTATGTGATGAACCACCTCATCATGGAGTTGGATATGCAGGTAATTTCAAGACAGAATTCCAGACACACAATGATACAAGGGCTTAGACTCATCGAGGTTCACTCTGTGTCAGCATTATGTAACTGAAGTCTCCCGAGGACCAGGTGAGGGTGGGACTATGATCAGATCCCAGCGTGTCAACCGAGGGAATGTACTCTTCTGGGGTTTCTCTTGTGAGCCTCCTAAACCCTCCATTCCTGTCGATGACAGACCAGTCACTACCTCCCATCTTTATTACACCCTTGCTTTTCATCCTTAGCTGTGCTGTTTCCTCCACTGAGCACCACACTTGCCACTCATTAGCATGCTGTTCTCCTCAGGGAAGTGGGTGGCCGTTCCTATGATGCTGAAGCTAGAGTTAATCTCCATCTCTGGGTCCTTTGGCATAGTTTATAAAGCATATAGCTTCAGTTTGTTCAAATCTGGCCCCACTGCACTTGAACGAGGCTTGCTGCCATGTTACTCCACCTCTCAAGCCCTCATTCCTCTTATCTATAAAACAGCAGTGCCCACAAGAGAGGCATCAGTTTTGGGATAAGGAGATTTGAAGCGCAGCAGTCAAGTAATGTGCCCCACATTGCACAGCCTCATCTGGATCCGGATTACAGATCCATTTCTAGCTCCATCCCGACTCAGAGCCCCTGCACCATAGTAAGCAATACTGCATTTACAGTCACCTGCAATCCAAAAACAATGAGACAAACCCCCAGTCAAACAGAGAAGCAATGCCTCACCTTCGAAAAACACCAACATTAAAACAGAAAGAATTACACAAGGACTCCTGTCTTCCTTACAATCACCACCCTGGCCTGTCTTCTATTTTCGTTTCCCTTTTTTGAGGCAGGATGTAGCTCAGGTCGGCCTTAAGCTCACCATGGAGCCTAGGATGACCTTGATCTCTTGGTCCTTGTGCCTCAGTGTCCCAAGTGCTGGGACTGCAGGCGTGCACCCCCACACTCAGCTATGGAACTCTTCTAGGCACTAAAAATGGAGCATGTGTAGCACGTGTGGAGAGAAGCCCGGGTCTGAAGCCAGGGGATGTGCATACCTGCAGTAAGTTCTCTTCTTCACATAAATGCTTGTCAACCTTCTTGTAGAGGTTATCAAGGCCCTTCTTCACCTCCTTGCCAGGGTATTCTTTAATAACTTTGCGAAGCTCTTGCTTGTTGAATGCAAGCTGGTAGCTCACTTCCTCCTCCCGTATGCCCTGGGCTACTCGGGCTTCAACGCCTTCAAAGAAATGCTTCAAGGAAATGAGAACCAGTAATGGCTAAGAGCTTCTTATATTATCACCTGAACCTTTTAAAAACCAGGTTTAAAAGGATGTAATTGCACAGAAGCTAAAATAACAATCATCTATTACCATACTACTCAGGAGTTACTGTTGTTGACACTCTGGATTTCCTTCTATTTCTTTAATGTGAGTGTACAAAACTACAATCTCATATGCTGCATTTTCCATTGAATATGTTTATAGACTCGGGGTTTTTCTGTCTCTCTCTTTTAGCTTCCTGTAAGTTGGGATTGGATTACAAACACGAACCATTATACCTGGTAAAACAACCACTTCTTGATTTTATTATTTATCATTTGCTCAGGGAAATGACTCAAGTCAGGAAAGAAAAGAACGGCAACATACAATATATATAATTTTAATCTTGTGTGTGATGTATGTGGGTGGGTGTGGAGGCCAGGATGTCTTCCTCAATTGCTTCTCTACCTTATTTTTTGAAGCAAGATCTCTCACAGAGCCTGGAACTCACTGTTTAGGCTACATTTGTTGGCCAGTGAGGACTTGGGATTTGCCTGTCTCCATGTGCCCGAGCTGGGGTTACAGCATGCTTTTACAAGGACATTAGAAACTCAGCAAACACTTTGCCCCTGAATCTTCACCCCAGTCCCTTCCTTCCTCTCTTTCTTTCCTTCCTTCCATCCTCTCTTCCTTCCTTCCTCTCTTCTTTCCTTTCCTTCCTCTCTTCTTTCTTCACTCCTTCCTCTCTTCCTTTCCTTCCTTCCTACCTCTCTTCCTTCCCTTCCTTCCCCTCTTCCTTCCCTTCCTTCCCCTCTTCCTTCCCTTCCTTCCTCTCTTCCTTCCCTTTCTTCCTCTCTTCCTCTTTTCCTTTCTTTCTTTCTTTTCCCAAGACAAGGTTTCTCTGTGTAGCCTTGGCTATTCTAGCACTCACTCTATAGACCAAGTTGGCCTTGAATCCACCTGCCTCTGCCTCCCAAGTGGTGGATTAAAGGCATGAGCCACCATGCCTGGCCCTTTTCTTTTATCTTGACAAAGTTTCTGAAATCATCCCCTGAACTATGTAAAAGTTGGCCATTTATGAAGAAAACGATGGGAAAAGCTCAGTCAAGTTTCACCCTCAAGTTGATTTTGTTTCTGAATTTGTAAAATGGGATAACAGTATCTTAGCTCATATCACTGTTCAATTTATGTACTATTTACTTTGAGAGAGCTCTGCTAAGTTGTCCATGCAGGCACTGAACACACATACAATCCTCTTGTTTCAGCTTTCCAGGCAGTGAGGATTATAATCCAGGCAGAGTGGCTTCCACACCTGGGTGCATCACTATTTATACGAATTAGAAGAAACTACATACATAGAACATCTATTAATGTCTGGCACACTGGCAGCATCAATAACTAAGTCCTTCATCCTCCTTCTGTGCCAGTACACAGAACATCTGTATGTTATTGGATTCAAAAGCAGGAAAAGACCAAATGAAAATATATTTACATTTAGTTTTTCAAGAGGCTGTCCTAAAGAGTAAATGACGTAAGACTGAAGGTGATCAGTGTATTTCTGCTTGGCTTCTTTTTTCTCAGCTTCTAGACATGAGATTTTCAAACGAGACAGAGTTGCAAAAATATGGTGGAAGTTTTCCATCATAACGACATCCCTGGGGGTCTTCTGGCTTTCATGTGCTACTTTCTCCACTAAAATCGAAGCAGAAAAACAAAGAACACCTTCTGATATGAGTCAAACCGTTCAGGACTAAATACACTACTCTGCACTGCACGGTCTTCTTCAGACAATACCCTGCACACCTGGAAATGCAGTATGGACTAAAGGTGACTTTTCAAATCAGTGGAGGAATTATGAATTATAGCTGGTACGTTAGGGCAGCCGGATGATCAACATCATGGCTAGATTCTAAAATGATCAATTACTTAAATATAAAAAGCAGTAACAGGGTCATAAGCATCAACAAAAATATATCTAGCTAAAAATAAAGGTTTGTGATAGCATGGCCTTCTAAAGAATGACTTCAACACAAGAGTTGGGAAAAAAAAACGGTGACACAAAATTTGAAAAGCCCTACAAGGACACCATGAGCAAAATCACAAAGTGAATGAAACTAGATCATTTAGAGCCAGCCGACTGGTCTGGCAAGGGATAGAGACTGACAACAGGGAGTAACACCTAGCAATTGTAGAGCATGCAGAGCAATGGAGATTTTCACCAAATGCTCAGAGAACTACACTGGTTCTCGGCACCATAATTGGCAAAACCTTGATATACACATAAACCTTTGAACTACCAATTTCATTTCCAGCTGGAAACAAACTAACACATACTAAAGGCATATTCAGTAAGTAAACAGTACTAAATAGAAGACCACGTGGTCATTAAAATAATTGTAGTTATTATAATGGTTAGCACAGTCAGCTTGGCAGAACCTAGAATAATGTGAGCGATGGGCCTTAGGGCATGCTGTGGGTGATTATCTTGGTTACATTAACCGAAGTGGGAAGACCTGCCCATTGCAGGTGGTGCTATTCCCTAGGAAGGGGATCTTGGACTGTGTGAGCCAGAGAAAGCAAACACTAACATGCATGCACTCACTGATACCTCCTTCTGACTGTGGGTGTACGTGACCAGCTGCTTCCAGCTTTGCATTGGACCTTGAACTGTGATGTGAATTAATCTTAATCTTACATTGCTTTTTTTATCAGAGTATTTTATCAAAGCAACAGAAAAAAAAAAAGAGACAGAAATCTATATTACTGGATAAGGAAAGATAACAGGATTATGGAGTTAAGCAGCTTCCAGTGTATGGAAAAGTACACTAAAGAATGTCACTTACAAAACCATACACATTTTGTTTGTTTTATCTGATTCTAAAATAAAATATGCTCATATGCACTCACAAAAAGTAGAAAATACTTTTAAATAAAGGGAAAGATTATTTGTAACATTTAATGTTTCTACTTACAAACTTTTCCATGCCCCTCTCCCTTTCCTTTCACAAAAGTGTTATATGCAATATGACATGATTCAACTTCCTGTTCAATTTTTGCTTTTGAAATCATTGAGTGTAAGTTATTAGACAATTTCAAATTAAATAACACGTCCAAAAATGTCCCTGAGTGGGCTTTCATACAGGCCAGCATACAGCTAATCTCCCTGTGTTACAGATTAAAAAAAAAAAAAAAAAAAATGAAGCTTCAGCGAACTGTAAGCACTACAGATATCCTTGCCCAACACCCAGAAGACCCTTATTAAAATGCAAATGAAACAAGGTCATTTTCTACATTTGAAAAATGACTTTCAATTCTGCACAGTAATAAGGCCCAGGAGCTTGGTACAAGAGTGGCTCTTGATGGGAATTAGCAGCTTCCATGCTGCTTAGTTTTCACATTTAAGATACTCAATTTCAGACTACAGACCACTAAAAACAGTGAGCTCATCTGCACCCAGCATCAGTTACCCAGAAACTAGAGAAGAGCCATAACGTTCTTTAGAACAAACCATACAAATTCACCATTAACAAAGACTCCTCTGATTAGTTTGGTGTAGGCTTTGTCGAGATCGCCACGACGTTCAGCATTTTTGAAGATTGATTCTGCAAGTCCAGCAAATTCTTCAAATTCAGCAACAAATGGAAGAATTCCTACTTTACTTTTCTTTGAGATCTTTACTTCCTCCATTTGCCTTATTTGGTTACTCTAAAGTTAGGCAGAAAGCAAGGGGAGAAAAGTCAAGCAACTTAGAAAGCACAGGTGACCAAATGCCCACGCAGTGCCCAAGGAAGGCACCACAGATGCTGCTTAGAACTGCAAAAGGGTGAGCAGAGAACACTAGCTCTCCTGATAGAAACATTCTACACTGCACTGTATTCTGACAACAAAAGCAAGGAGAAGAATGAAACTTCTTTCAAAGATGATTTAATCAAGGATTTTGAGCTTCAAGTCTGTATTCCAACTAGAATCAGTATATCATTCTGCCATGAAGGACAGGGACAAGGCAGGTATCCACCTGCCTCTGCCTTTGAATACTGAGACTAAAGGCATGTGCCACCATGCCCACCCAGCAGTATGATTATTAAACTTTGCATCCTATTAATTAAAATGAACTACAATAATTTAAGCTAACAATTAAAATAAATATATTTTACTAGAATATATAAAAATAATAATAAATCCAAATACCTTTCAATTGTTTCATTAAATCACAGGTCACAGATCAGGAAACTGAGTCATCAGGAAGCCAGTGGGTCACTGAGGCAGAAGCTGTCTCTATGTATGTGCTGCAGATTCTACTTGTCTCTCCAAACCCTCTAACTTACTCTGCTCAAATGGGCTGGTGCCAACTCCCTACTTCATAGCTTTGGAGGTCATGAACACTAGACCCTAGATTAAATAATTAGCCATTCTGCATAGTGACTTGTCCTTGAGTTAATTTTTACAACTTACAATGCATTTGTCAAAGTTCCTCTTCACAGTCACCAAGACATTTCCCAATGTAGTACTTAGAAAAGAAGCAGGGTCCACATTTTGTGCAGTCCACACATGATGACTCATTTTGACTAACATGTAGAGGGAGTTAAAGCTATCAATTTTGTCTCCTAATGCAATTAAGTTGTTCAGTTCTGGTTCAATGCAACGAAATATTTTGATCATCATTTGGCGAATCATATCTTTCCTATTCAGAAAGCAAGAAAAAGAAATAATTAGTATAAACTTCAGGTGAATCTACCTATAACTATAACTGTAGTTTAATATATATAAAAAAAGCTTAAAAATTGGTACTGCAACTAAAAATGTCAAACTATGATGAACTATTCTATAGCAGTTTTGAATATAAAAACAGCCAATTGTTTGCTTCATTTGTAAAGCTGGGCACTAAACTATGCTTTTTATCTCTAAGAAATTCACTACTTTCTACCAGCAATCACTAGCACTGACTGATCCATCTGTGATCACCAGACAGAAGAGCTCACTCATGAGGCCTAGAAGAGGAACAATAACATGTCCCTAACAGGACAGTGAGCACACATGATGGATGACTAGTGCTGATGGTCAACTTGACAGACTCTAGAATCACTCAGGAGACAAGCCTCCATGTATATCTGCGAGAGATTATCTATGCTAGATTGTTTCTGGATGACCTCGATTAGGTTAGTTGAGGTGGTAAGATACGCCTACTGTGGGTGGCACCATTCCCTGGGCTGGCTGCTGGATTGATAAAAGGAGAAAGGGAGCTAAACACAGGCACTCATTGCTCTCCTCTTGCTGACAACTCTGGAACATGACCACCTGCTCAAGTTCCTGCTGCCTTGACTTCCCCACTCTAACTGTGGGACAAAACAAACCCTTTGCTTTCATCAGGGTTTTTCATCACAACTAGGCTAGCACTCAGGTCTGTGTGAGTACAAGAATCACGTGGATGTTTCCATGAGAAACACGTCATTATCCCTCAATCGAAGTTCAGTTTTTCCAGAACAAACAGCAGACAGTAATAAATACATACTCAGATGAAACAGGCAGCAGTGAGGCAGAACTATGCTGTCGTGATAACGAGCTACCATCCACGTCTTCTGCTTCAGTCTGCAAAAATATTCATATACTTTACATATGAAAAAACCAGCACAGTGACAAATTATATACCAAAAGCCTGCTATGTTTTAAAACACCTACAAGAAAATACTTTATGGAAAATAGTACTATCTTTAGTACTACTAAAGTAACAACATATTATACATTCTTTAAGAAAGTCTCATGAAACGCGTTCTTAGATTTGAAACAATCACTTTAGTGTGTACACGTGCATGTGTGAGTGAGCCTGCACAAAATGCCACAGTGTGTGCACGGAGGGCGAGGACAATGCGGCGGGGTCTGTCCTTTCAGCTTACTCGTAGGTAGGCTCCTGGAATTGAACTCAGGTCATGAGGCTTGCTCAGCAAGCACCTTTACTCACTTACCCATCTCATCAGCCTGTCTCTAGAGTCCTCCCTCCCCCAGGAATTAATACAGGGTAAACAGTTCTCTGTCTACGTGTACATTGGTGTGGTTGTGAAGAGAGAGAGAGTGCATGAGGCCAGGCATGTACTCAGATGTAAAGCAGTTCAGCGCGCACACACACACACACACACACACACACACACACACACACACACACACACAAACCCAAAATGGAAAACATCCAACAACAACTTTAGAATGAAAACTTCAGCACTGAGAAAATGCAGTGGGGCTTGAAGACAGCTCAGCAGTTAGGAGCCCCAGCGGCTCTTCCAAAGGACCCAGGCTGGATTCCCAGCACCCCATGACAGCTCACAACCACCTGTAACTCCAGTTTCCAGCATCCTACATCCTCTTCTGGCTTCCCTGTGTAATGCACAAACGTGGGACATAGACATACATGCAGACGAAACATGCATACAAATCAAATATAAATATATATAAATGCTGTCATAAACTCTTTCTGAAGTCAAGCAAGCAAATTTTCCAACACTCCTACTCTGAGGACAACAGACTCCCAACAGTAATGAATTTCTCACTCATCTTATGACAGCTTTGTATATGTTGGCTGCCTGAGGCACAACTCTGAGATGACTCCCATCTGAATTATGGTTTTGAGTTCTTCAAAATATTCTAGAAATTCTCTCATTCATCCTCTTACTCTCATGCCCTGATGGCATGAGGAGGAACTGCTATATCCACATTATGGAAGAGGTGACTGAGGATTAGGGCACCAGCTACAGTGTCTAGCTGTTTACCTGTAAGGCCACAAGACAAAACCGGACTCCAGGCTGATGCCCCCACCTTCCCTCTGTATAGCATCATCTCTGAGGCTGTATTTTTCTTTGGGAACACTAAATTATTAAAATTGGTAGGGTTTCTGGTTTTTTATATCTTACATTCTGTATCCCAGGCTGGCCTGGAACTCATGCAATTCTTCCACCTAGTTTCTCAAGTGCTTGAATTTTAGACACAAGCTATCACATCCTGTTTAAAATGGCTATTTTTTTGAGCTGGGCAGTGGTGGCGCATGCCAGCACTTGGGAGGCAGAGGCAGGAGGATCTCTGTGAGTTCGAGGCCAGCCTGGGCTACAGAGCTACATAGAGAAACCCTGCCTCACAAAAACAACAACAACAAAAAATTGCTTTTTGAATGATGTTCTCCAAAACAAATGCAGACATTTCCTCTCTTGTTAAAGTTTGAGGATGTTGGCTTAAGATATTCTGGAATACTAGAAATCCAAACTCCCAACTACTTCCTATTTCCCGTATTCTGTGCGTAACAAGAATACTTAAGATTGATTTATTGCAAATCTTTCCTTTTCTGTTTGGATACTGAAATTGTGAAGACGTAATAATAGTAACTAGGTTAAGTTATGTTACAGACTAAAAATACTGTCCAAACAAATGGAAGCCATACCATTGATGCAGACATGTTTTGATGTTGCTGTAGTTTGAAAAATTTACTTATGAAGTCCTGTTCTGCCAGACACAGTGGCTCCAGTTCACTCAGTACCTGTTCAAAGATCTGAAGGAAACCAATGAGCCAAGGATTAAAGAACTGCATGGAATGCTTAAACAGATGCTGAGTTGAGTTCACTCTTCAGCAAGGACACATACCCAAGTATGAATAATTTCCTAAGTCTAGAACCCTCCAATATGCCAAAGACAAGCTCTCTCAAGACTGATAGGGTAATAAAATACCAAGGTGAACAGACGGAAAAGAAAACCCACAGTTCCTCCCTTCAAATATGGAGGGGAAGACAAACTCTGGAGCTTACTCAAGGCGTCACAGCTGCAGTGACGCTGTTACTCCCTCTTGATTCCGTCATCCCTCAAACAACTTCCGTGTGATTTGCACGCCATGTTTGCAACAAGTAAATGTTAATGCAGCTCTTATGTTACTTAACTGATAAATCATATTTTAGTTGCCCTTTTTGATGGGGATTTTTCCTTTTTCAGATTCAAATCAGAATTGGAAGGGCATGATGATGACTTAAAAGGTGTCCCAAGAGCCTGCATCTCTGAAAACACTTGAGGCAATCACAGTGCCAGCGCTAAGAATCTCCTGTTACTTTACCTTATCAAACTTGGTTCTGTCGGCCACATCAAGGTCAGAGGCAGACATGTTCCCCATGTCCAGCAGGGAGGATGACTGGGACCGGCGATTGCCCGAGCTCTGAACGCTCAGTTTATTCAGACTAGAAGTTGATCCAGTGAGTTTCCCAGAGCTTCCATGGAGACCTAAGAAATACCAGAGCTTTGAAAGCTGTGTCTCAGGAATAAAAGACCTACAATCTACCTCAGGGCTACCTGTTAAGAGTCTAGGTCTTCCAGGACTCTGAGTCTACTACATGGTTTGCAGAATCCTTGACATTCACTGACGCTGGGTCCTACTGCAAAGAATGTCGTAAGGTGAAGTAAAACTACATGTATCTATGGACTAGGATGGAAAGGATGCCCTGACCCATCCCATGCTAAAGGACAAGCTGTCTGGTACCGTCTCTAAGCTAAAGCAGATGGGGCAGGAACACAGATGAGGGTCATGAGTACTGTGCTAACACTACAGCTCACAGAACTCTGGAATATTTCTAAAGAAAACCTATAATCAAGTATTAATCATCTCTACTTTAAACACCAATCTGTTAAGTTGAACCACATGAAACTATCAATTCCTGACAATTTTCCCCATAAAAGTCAATCACTTATGATTAAACTTAGCATGTTCCTGACCTTGGAGACCCTGCTTTTCTGAGTAGGTGACTTGGCTAATGACAGATACATGAACAAAAACACCCTAAGCACCTGGTTATCTTTAAAATATAACTGAAAAGTGACGTCACTAGCCATACAAGTAAGAGACAGGCGTGCTTAGGTAGAATTTAGGAATTCATCATGGCCATGGGAAAATGAGCAACAGCTCCCCCACACTAGGAATTAACAGTTCATTCTTAGAAAATAGAAGGTTCAGATTCAGAATAGAAACAATAAAACACTTAAAAAATTACTCTTCTTGAATACTGCTTTGGTAAGTTGCACTACTTACTAACAGGCAGAAAGGAAAAATTAAGTTATGATAGAGACAATTCAAGTTTTGGCATCACTATACAAACCATTACCAGACCTCTAAGACTTTCTTCAAGGATTTATTCTTATTATTTTAAATTGTGCGTGCATGTGTGTGAACATGTGTGCGCGTATGCACATGTGTGCATATGAGTATGTGCACGTGAGTGCGGGGGTCAGCAAATCCAGAGGTACTGGAGTCCTCTGGAGCTGGAGCTACAGGTGGTTATGAGCCACCTGAGCTGGGTTCTGGGAACTGCACTCGGGTCCTCTCAAAGAGCAGTACGTGCTCTTACTGCTGATCCATCTCTCCAGTGCCCCTCTAGTAATAGCTGTAGCTCTTCTAAACACAGACTATAACAGAAGTGCAATGTTAAGGTTTCCCATTAACTTCTGACAACAAAGCTTTCACCCCTTGCTGTGTAACTGTAACCACGTCACTTATTTCTTGGATGTACATACAACCACCATGCTGGGTTTCTTTTTCCAATACCTGGCGACTCGGTGCAATCAACACATCTGCTATTAATGACTCTCAAGACAAGTAACTAACATCTAGACATTAACAGACATGCACTGAGGGTGCCCACTAGCACAGTAAGCATACTCACTCTCTGCTTCCTGTTTGACAGCACTTTCTTTTCGAGGCAGTGTAGCTGTGATGGATTAGGTTGCAAGCATCAAAGACAAAGACAAGTTAATAAACTGCAATCTGCACAAACCATGCACAAGAGGCAGTTAAAGCTCTAGTTTAAAAGACACATGCAAAGAACTGTGAGCACTGACTAATGAGAGGTGCCAACACACGTGTAGTTGCTCAGCGACGACTGTTGAGTAAGTGAGAGAATCTGACTAACCCTTTAATGTGGGCTTCTACTTCCATATTCAGGGAAAATGTCCATGTTGAAACCCTCTCCCCAACCTTTCAATGTAGGGATTGTTGTTTTAGCTTAGGACGTTGGTGCACTTAGGTTGAAAAGAATGAGGTCACAAGGCTTTGTCTCCGGAGACAAGGAAGCTCTAGTAATTTAACAAGCCAAGAATGAAGGGGTCACTTTAGACATTAACAACCTTACATCTCCTGAAAGCCCCTGAAGGGGATCCCCACCACAACAATCTTCTCCTTGATTTGTGAAAGATTATACAAGTGGGGCTTTTAAGATAGTTTTAAAATTAAAATCAAGTATCACATGGAATTCCCTGGTCACTAGCCTATTAATTCAAGACTGAAAGATGGAAAAACAGTGGTCAGGAGCTACGTGTGGAAGAGTAATTAATTGTAAGGGACAGACTAGCTGGGGAAATCTGAACTTTAGCACGGTCACTTGGCATTTCTTATATTCTCCAACTCTGCTCTACACAGTATCTGTGGATCAACGTTAGAGCCTATGCTGTCAAACATTCTGAAGTCAAACTCAGACCTTCAGATGAAAGGCAAGAACAAAACCATATAATGGACTAAAGATAACTATAATCTAAACACAGCGTAAAAACAGAGAACCATGTGTCAACTGGCATAGCCAGGCACACTGGAGGCAAAGGCCCAAGGAGAGCTCGGAACTGGTCATTACTGTGCTGCTGCGGGGATGCCAGCTTCGGCCACCTGAAGCTCAAGGGTGTGAAACAAGAAGGGCAGATGTTAAAGTGGTGAACACCACAGTGCAGCTAACTGTTCACTAATGTGAGCACTACTGCCCAGGCCTAAGCTGTCCTTCTGCAGGCTCACCTTCGCAGAGCAAGGTCTAGTGCAAAGGTTTTTAAAAGCAGACAGTTGTGACTAGTCACCAGTACTGCCTATTAGTTATAATTTGAAACTGAAAACACTCTAGATTCCTTCTCAGCAGTATCTTTAAGTTATCTCCAGTACATGGTAAACACACTAAGAATAGTGGATAAGGACCTTCGTTCACTGCTGTACTTCCAGTGTTTACTTGTACAATGGACATTTATAAATATTTCTTTAATTACTCTTCCGCCAAACCTGGAATCCAGCCTTGTATTCAACTACCCTTGGAATCAAAAATCTTACTTAGTTTAATTGAGAAACAATGATAAGATGACTTTAGATACCATTGTAAAGATTTTATAATATTAAACAGGGGCATTATAATCATGTAATTATATATACAAGAAACTAAAACCTTATGTATATTTTATAAATAGCTCATTTTTAATAGTTAAGATATATGTATATATTTTATATATAGTTAAGACATATATATTTTATATATTATATGTCAAACCTAACAGCTAAAGCCCCATTATAAGCACTACCCTGTCCCCCAGTGACATGTCTGTCTTTAAAGTATGCATCTTAAGTAGGGAAGGAAAATCCAGTAAAAATAACAATTGTAAGAATAATCACTCAGTTTCCTTTGCCTCTATCTCATTAAGTACGTTTGGAGAAGAGGAATGGAAGCATCCATCAAAGTATCAATCCTAGGAGGAAAATCCTACTCCCTTGAGGATATTGAGATAAATTATTCATCAATAGGGAATAATTTATATAAAGATCTTATCACGAAGAACAGATATCCTCTTGGCATCTTTAATCTATTTTGAATTTCTTGAAATAAGTGATGGTAAAGATAAAATGAAGTTTTCAAAAAGGAAGAGGCAGCCCATTTTGATGATGCCCATTATGTCACGTTCTTCCTTTTGTAAGGGGAACTCTTATCCACATCTTGAGAAAGGATTGCCAGAGCGAGTACAAAGCAGAACTTATATTTAAAATCATCAACTTGGAGTCACTGAAAAGCCAGCTTTCCAAATCCATAGGTTTTAACTTTAATTATAGTTACTATTAAAATTCATTTAAACATAATCTGGATCATTGAAAAAAATCTGTTGGGAAAATTTCCAACCTACTCGATTCAGAATTTCTTAAGTCATGTGTTTTTAACTTGAATTTTTCTTTTAAAATGTTAACAAGTGAAATGTAGAGAGATCAACAAACTGCTGTTATTCTCTGAATTTAGTTTTTCTCTTGTATTTGATAACAAAATAACTGATAATATAATTTTCTGTGATGAATTATCACAAATTACTCTATCCATCAGTATTTAATAGATTTATCTTTTTGTTATGACATTGTTTTAAAATTATAAAAATGCATTCTAAACTTCTATTATGTAAATTAAAGTATTTTAACAAGATAATTTAAGAACTTAGAGTAGGAAAAGAAAAGGCTTAAGCTTTAAGATAATGTGATGATAACATAAAGATACTATTGTATTTTAATTAAGTTGTATTTTTATGTCATTTATCTTAATGTATATCCTATATCCAACTTGTATTCATATACCGAAAAAAGAGATTTCTCAGCATAAAATGGCACACTAACAAGTGATGACGAATATACTTAATGAAAACATTAAACATGTAGCTGCATTAATAATATGCTCTTTGCCCAAAAAAGGCATAACATATCCACAGTGAAACATCAACAAGGATATAAACACACTGCTGTTTAAAAACAATTAGCCTTTAGGATGAGTTAGCATTTCTGTTTTCAAAAGCCTACTGTCCCAAGACAGTGTTTTACGAAGTGTAGCATATTAACAGACAATCCAAAGCACTTCAAATTCTGGACCACAGTAATTAATGTGACATCTAAGACAGTCTTCTCTGCCCGGAAGAGCAGACGGGAGCAGGACCAGCAATACTCAACACTGCTATCCGCTTCCTGCCATTGCTTAGGGCACAGGCTCCTTTCAACAGTCAATGCTAAACTCAGCGTTCTAAAGGGACTCCACAGACACCGAGGAGTGCACGATGTAGCCCTTTAAGGCCAGGTTTGGACTTGAATAGGCACAGAACTCCATCCAAAGAGAACTCCAGAGATGGGTACATGCAAGAGCAGAACGTGGCCTCAGCACATCCTTTCTTAGCTTGATACTTTCACTGGCTAGTCTTTCAAAGAGTGAAATTTCCTTTAAGTATTAGGAAATAAAAACCAATATGTTCCAAATAAATTGCTTTAGAAAAATAAGGTACAATCACAAGGGAGATTCTGGTGACATGTCTATATACCATTGGCAAAAAAAAATAAACACTTCTAAATTCAAAGCAGCCAGTGAGAAGTAAGAAGCCAGGAATGGCTTTTAGTTCTTTCTCTGTGGAGAGCAATGACTTGGCCCCACCTGCAAACATCTTTGGGGATCAGAAACCACACTCAGCAGTAGTGCCCTGCCTGATCCCTTCTCTACCAGCTGCACTTCCGTTTCCCACCTCTGCTTCCCTAGCATAGTGACCTCTAATCTCAGCAGGGATGCCCAACTGCTGTGGACGGATGCACCACATAATCTTAGCTTGTAAAAACATACTGACAGATAGACCTTTCTTTTCAAATACACTTTCTCTGAAACACTGTAAATCAAATATATTAGCTAGACCTCTTCTTTGTTTAATTCTATCGCGTTTTCTTCCACCTTGTTTAAAAGCCTCGGGAGTTACTATTCAGTAAGATTACTTCAAAGGGAGACACTGAGCCCACGGCTAGGCTTACCAAACTTCTTGCTTTCTTTAGTGGTACCAGTCATCTTGATCTTTGCAACTTCAAAGAAATCTTTGATTTCTCTTTCATAAAGTCGGGATAAATAATCCATGTAATTCTTAAAATAAATAGAATATGCAATTATTAGTAAACTAACAATTTTCTCCTTAATCGTTCCCTTAAATCCTTCATGCTTATAAAACCTTAGTGTATTTCAGCGAATATAAAAAAGTTAGGCTGTTTTCTCATTGAAGAAGAAACAAAGCAGAATGAACAGGTAGCATATTGTTATAATTTATGGAAACGTCAAGTGAAACAATCATACTTATATTTCCATGTTTATGCGTTACTTCGGTCCATTTTTAACTGTGTTCCATGTTTATGCGTTACTTTGGTCCATTTTTTAACTGTGTTCCATGTTTACACGTTACTTCGGTCCATTTTTTAACTGTGTTCCATGTTTACGCATTACTTTGGTCCATTTTTAACTGTGTTCCATGTTTACATGTTACTTCGGTCCATTTTTAACTGTGTCCATGTTTACACATTACTTCGGTCCATTTTTAACTGTGTTCCATGTTTACGCGTTACTTCGGTCCATTTTAACTGTGGTTGCAACCACACTAGCTAGGATATGGGTTTCTCCTGCTGTACTGGAATGGCAGCACAGTGCTCTAGTGTGTGGGTGCACCATAATCCAGTCATCAGAATCCCTAACAAATACACTGAAGCCATTTGTGTTGTTATGACAATGTCGCAGTGAGAATTCTGGCTCTTTGGGGATTTCCTAGGGGTGGATTATAGTTGAAGAGTATGGGACTCCTCATGAGGCCACTTAACTTTGAATCTTTAGACGACTCCCTCCACACTGCCATATTTCCAACAGTGCCAGTGGCAATGGAAATCTGATTTCACTGACCCTTGTCAGCCTTGGGTGTAATCCCAAAGGTTAGAATTTCATTAGTATATATACAACACAATTTTCAAAATAATTTTTCCAAAAACAGATTTGATTGAGCCTTAAATGAAAACATCTGTTATTTAGCATAAAGACTATTTTTTTTTATCGCACCTGTCTATGCTTACATGAAATACTCTATGTACCTGTAAGGATTCTTCAATAGTAGAGACCGTGTGTTTTTCTAGGTCCTAAGTTAAATGGCATTAGAGAGTTTAGCTAAATTTAAAGAAATCCACAGTAGAATAATCATTCTCAGTTATTCTTTTAAACTTAGGACAGAATTTTAGCTTCAAGATTCTTTATCTCAAATTAATCAATCATTTTATATAGAGCAGGCTCTATAACAACAGTTGGATCAAACATACTTTAGAGTCTGCCCCTTTCCAATGTATAGACTATATCTGTAAGAGTCACTGAGCAGTTATTTCCTATGATCCTTATACTAATTCAAAAGCACATACAAATTAAAATACACCACAAAATTAATTCCTTTTAACATATGACTTGAAATTTATCTTGTGTTTAAATACTGTGGTCCCAGGCAGCCTTTTCAATTTTGCTTTGTGCTGGCTCTAAGTTGTCTTCCAGAGACCTCTTATAGTTTCCTTTCTTCCTTCCTTCTTTCTTTCTTTCCTTCCTTCCTTCCTTCCTTCCTTCCTTCCTTCTTTCTTTCTCACAACCAGGCACATTCCTCCAATGTGAAACGGACTGATAACACACTGATACTCATAGTGTGGATTCTGCCTATCCACGAGTATGGGAGGGTTCTCCATCGTGAGACTATGGAATGCTTCATCAATATGCACTGATGCATGTACGAGGTCTTGCTAGTCCGTGTTGTTCCAATTTCAGTATACGTGCTGCGGAACTGGGCACTGGAGCTAAGATGGAGATATGTCTGAGGACTCTTCAAGACTGTCAGTCTCAGACTGTTACTGCAGTTTCCTCTGATGTTTCTAATCACGAGTGAAGCACCTCCTATATGCACAACTCAGAAATACGGATGCTGGAGTCCTGGGAGAGAGAGCATCTAAGAGGACAGGTGACATGCCTAAAGCCCCTCTGTCTTCCCTAGGCTCTAAGTACACAAACAAAAAGTAAAGGGGTTGGGGATTTAGCTCAGTGGTAGAGCGCTTGCCGTGGGTTCGGTCCTCAGCTCCAGAAGAAAAAAAAAAGTAAGGTCTAGAGTCAGCCTGAGCACAGCTGGGAGTGATGGCGAGGAATACATTCCCTCATGAATTTGGAATAGGCTTCTCCTATTCACTCTACCAAGTGTGAGCACCCATGAAGTGCTAAAGGAAACATAGGTTTGCTTGTCTGTTTATTTGGGTTCTTTTGTTGCTGTTTTTATGTCATTTTTTCTTCCTTTTTAAACACAATTCCTGATTTTTCACAGTATTTCAGCAACTAAATTGGCCATATAAGGTGTGTGTGTGTGCACGTATGCACTCAAACCAAAAGTCAATTTCACTGAAAAAGCTCATTAGTAGTGTCATTCAAAACTACCCTCTTGTAGGAAAAAGAATACCCTCTGAGCACAGAATGAGCCATAAATCACCACTAGGATGGCGTGCATCTTATTTCTTCACTTTAAATTACATGTATGAATACTACATAATATGTAAAGACAAGATGATAATACTCTGAGAACACAATTAGGCAAAAAGCTTATTTATTTGAACAGTCACTAGGAGCCAAAGCACTTGTTGGCATGAAACTCCTAAGATGTATTTAATTATTTAAAATATTACTCTCCAAAAACCTCAAAAGGAAAGAATTTGAGTACTATAAATATTTTTACTTAACATATCTCCAAATCAGAATTCTGTTGTATGAAATAAAACAGAATAACATAACAGAAGAATTGCATAACACTCAAAAGACTCATTCTGAGGAGCAAAAATAATCATACCTATACTAGCAAGCTAGATCAGATGTCCATAGACTCTTAAGAGGATAGACATTTCTTTTGGAAAGCATTTAAACAATTTTATGCACTCACAATGTTTGTGTGTTTGTATGGGGCATGGGGTAGAGGCTGAGAGTGGGAGAGCGGGTGGAGTCAGTGAGAGCTGGGGAACCTGTGAGAGGAGGTTTTCTCCTTCCAGCATGTGGGTCCAGGGAAGTGAAGGCGGGCTGCTGAGATGGGCAGCAGGCACCTTTACTAGCTGAACTGTCCCACCAGCCCTGAAAGGCATTTTAATTATGGTCTGAAAATACATTGTACCAGATGTATCTTCCCTTTTGAAAAATCTCAGTTTATGATGGTAAGGCCCTATTGCTGAAGACAATACTGACATATCTCATTGAACATGGTTAAGTACAGGTGCCTAACTAGAGCCTTCACACCTACTGACTAGTGTGGGTGTACTGGAAGGTACTGGAAGATACTCTGCACACTACCAGAGGAGAAAGATAAACACTAACTCAGCTACAAACCCTGCAATCTACAATGTTGACCTGCCTGCATGATATCCTGGCACAATAATGGCACAAAGGTTGTGGGAGTAACCAACAACTCTGACTGGATTAAGGCCCACTCCAAGAGATGGAACCCATGCTGGACACTGCTTGGGTGGCCAAGAATCTGAGACCTAGATGGGCCATGGGCTTAGGGGGAAACCAAATACTATTGTTCTGCCGAAAGAATGCAGCAATTAAGACTTCTAATGACATTCTGCCTTGGAGAAGTTTCTTCTTGTAGTAGAAAAGAACTAACACAGAGACCCACACTTAGTAACATACAGAGAATGAAATGAGAACTCTCATCCTAAATGGGATGTCTTCATCAAATCCCTCCCCTCAGGGATCAGGAAGCTGTGCAGTAGAGGAGGAAGAAAGATTGTAAAACTGTAAGATCCAGAGATGATGGATGACCCCAAGGAAACAGGGCCTTCTACAGACAACAGGACTACCACACAAATAAACTCACAAAGACTGTGGCAGCATGCACAGGGTCCACACAGGTCCAAGCCAGATGGGGTTCCAGAGCTAAAAGGGGGAAGTGGACATGAGCTCCCAACCCTAACCCAGAAACTATCTCCAAACTGACATCTGCTTGCAAAGGAAAAATTAGTTTTCTCCAATTGAGTCTCACTGGGTATATTAACCACACTAAGGTGGGCTCCGGACCCAGGGGTAGATGGCTAATGTAAACTCAACGGCATTTGTGTAGACCTTTTTTGTCTCATATTGCTTTGTCTGAGTTTTTGTGTGTGTGTGTTTTGCTTGTGTATTATGGTTTCCAATTTTGTGCTTTTATAAGTTTGTGTGTGTGTGTGTGTGTGTGTGTGTGTGTGTGTGTTTCTTTTGTTTTTCCTTTCTTTAAAGTTCTGGGGTTTTGTTTTGTCTTTCCTGTTTGTTTTCTAAAGAGAGAAAGGAAGGGTGTGGAGTTGGATGGGTGAGGAGGTGGGAGGATCTAAGAGTTCGGGAAGGGGAAATGGTGACCAGAATATACTGTGTGAAAAAAAACATTTTTTTTTCTTTAACAAAAAAGAAAGAGGGTTGAGGAACAGGCCAAGTTTAAATGGTCACTGCCGAGTGAAAACACTTACATATATATAAACAAAATGGCACTTAAGTTCAGATGAGTTGAAAACAAGGAACTTAAGCAAACTCCATTTAATTATGTGTCTTTTCTCCAGCAAAACCGAGCCAGCTACACTAGCTATAAAACAAACAAAAAACAAAACAATAACAACAAAAACCCCAAATACAAAAACCTAAAAACTGTACTAGAGAACCAAAGGAAGAAGAAGGGTCTGATGAGAGCAGGGCGGGGTGGGGCAAGGTGGGGTTCAAAACCCAGGGTTTGCTAGCTCCCGAGGAAAGTGAAATAGGAAGGAACTGAACTAATTCAAAACCAGAAAGAAAATCACTAGGAAGAAGATGTGAGAAGAGAATTGGGAAGGGAAAAAAAGCAAGCAAAAAACCAAACCAAACCAACTAACCAACCAACCAAAAACCCCCAACAAAACAAAATAAACCAACAGTAACAATAAAACTCACCTCAGTTTAGAAACAGAAGGAGACAGATTTGACTTCAAATGGGCGAAGGTAATTCAAACAGAAGACATATGTGGACTGACATTAAAGAATGTGCTAGACTTAACACATGGCTAGGAACACAACCCACCTCTTGGCATCTCTACCTATCCCTCTGCCTCCCCTGAGGCGCAAATTTACAGCAGCTGCTAGGAATTGCTTTTTTTATGAAAAATGTCAGTATTTTTACTCCACAAAGACAAAACTCTGTCTCATTTAAACTCCAGGATATCTTTTACCACTCTATTATATATATAATTATTAAAACAACTTAATACATTATTTGAATATTTCATTTTTCAGCTAATTCACAAAATCTTAAAGATAATACCATTTAAATGTTTCACATTATTGAAACTGCTCTCTCAGCTGGGCCTATCCAGAATATATTACTAGCTATTTATATGTCTGTGTTAGGTAGTGACAATTCTGTCTCTGTCTTTTTAAATGGACACTGTTGTCCAGTTTCTAAGGGTGATGTGTAAATGCCAGAGACTCCTGGCTTTTGCTATACTAGCTTCCTGATGGTGTTATGAAGCCCAAGATAGACGGCATCATTCTATTTTTTAACACCCACTGCTCTTCCCTGTCCAATGTCACACACAGTAAGACCAGCCCCTTGCGATGGTCTAACATCTCCACACCTGCCAGCCCACACAGACTCCATTCCCCAGCTCACAGTGCTGCAACCACAGTGGCCTCCTGGCATTCTCAAGAACACTGGGCACGCTCTGCTTCAGAGGCCTGTCCTGTGACAGGAAATGCTCACTGCTCACCCTTTACTTATCTCTAATCAGTGCTCCAACGTCACCTCCTCATGACTAGGTCTCTCACCACTGTATCTGAAAGTGGACCCCTCTTCAAACACTGGTGTCCCCTGAATTTTCTCCAGAGCACCCACAGTACTTCCTCCATATGTATAGTTAACTCGTTTCGTCTTTCTTCTCAAGATATGCACGGCAAGTGCTTGCCTGTTTCCTTCACTGCCAAACCTCCAACACTCAACAGTGTCAACACAGAATATACGGAATACACTGAATCAATGATTCAGACTTCTGGAGGGTGGCCACCGGTATACGTTACTGTTCTTATCACCAATCCTGGTAAGTTCAGGATCATCCTACTACGTCTGCCTTTGGAGGCACTCTTTCACTTTGTATTCCCACCACCACCTTCCTGAGTCAAGACTTCATTTCGTCTGAATTACTACACTAGATCCATAATAAGTTTCCCCATCTTTTATTTAGGGTGTAGGTGTCAGGATCTCATATGAAGGTTCCTATTATCATTATTAATTTTTTTTGAGACAAATGTCTCACAGTGTAGTCCTAGCTGGCCTGGCACTCAGAGAAACCTGCCCTTATCTGCCTCCTGGGTGCCGGGACTAACGGGGTGAGCCACCACAGCTGGCCACCTCCATTTAGTCTGCCTGTGCTTGAGGGGTGCTGCTTTGTACAACGCCTCATGTGGTTCATCTAAGTCCTCACTGCTCTAGAGACTGAAATCTCTACTCTGGGCCTGCTGCCATGTGATGGGGTGTACGTTCACTTCTGTCTGTACATCTTGTTCCCGCACCCCTGATGCCCTTCCTCTTCTTTCTGGTTTATCTCATCCTAATATGGATTAATTAAGTCCACTGTAAGGGGCAGTGGACCCACCAGCAGCCTTGTTCACTATTTAAAGCTCAAGCCTAATATCTCCCATGAAGTCTCTCCCATGGCTCCAGGACTTGGTTTCCCTTCTCCAAACTGCCATGTATTGTTAAATAATTTCCAGCCTGGTACTCAGGTTTTTGCTGAGTGTTTAATATAACTCTTCCCAGTCATTCTTAAAGCTCTTTAGAATTAGAGATTGGCTTGTTACACTCCAGGTGCCTGACACAGTAGAATGTTGGCTTAATAAACAGATACTTTGTTCTTTATTAAAAATAGATGTATTTATTTAAGTGTATTTTTCCTATATTCATGTCTGTGTATCATGTGCATGCCTAGTTCCTTTTTATCCAATAATTGAGCACTCAGAAATTCAATTATCTTTTGCTTTGTAAAAAACATACTGAAGTATTTCAAACTTAAGGAACTAAATATACAATCTAAGACTGCTGTAGACCCAGTGAGTAACTGACATCAGATCCATACCTTTGTTAGCCCCTCATATTTTCCATAATCTGTGCTCTTTAGCCACTCCATCAGCTTGGCATATCGGAGCAAGTCTCTATGAAATGGATGATGATTGGGTAGAGTCAGTTCAATAGAATGCTGAGCAAGAGTTGAACTCTGATCATGACCCTAGAGTGAGTAAATAAGTAAATAAATACGATGGGATATTCAAGAAAACACGGTTACAATAGAAAATTCTAGATAATAACCAAATGTAGTCAAGTAATACCAAATGAATACAGAAAAGTAAAAATCAAGTACTTACTTGTCTATTTTTATCATCCTGTGTATCCACGGAATACTACCACCATTAATATTCACAAACATGAATGGGTGGCACTGTGATAAAGCATCACTCCATCTTTCAAAAGAGTTGAGTGTATAAAGCTTGCCTCTCTATATCACTTTACAACATACTAAGCAAATAAACTTCTTGATACAGACTGTATTAAAAAAACACACTAAAGGGAAATCATCCAAAACAAACTATCCACTTTAATGAGATTTCCATAAAAACTACATTTTTTCAACAGATAAAAATGTGTAAGATATAAAATTTTAAAATTAGTAAGGACTATAGATGGTTATATCTTGGGTTTTCCATGATAATCCCTAATAACAATGTTAATTCCAATTTTTCCATTAAAGTGATGTGCTAGTCAAACTACCACATATGACTATTTTAAACCTTGACAATTTTATATAAATAAATTAATAATAAACAGTTAGATCATGTGTCTTGACGTTTGCTTTGGAAAAATATAGACGGCTAGATTACTGGCTTATTAACCCAATTTTCTAGAAGAATCCAAGGCTCAGGGTATTAATTAACTTGCTCAGGTCACACAGTATGAAAGTCAAAATTGGAATCTTGATAACCAAGTCTAACTTCTGTCTTCCTTTAAAAACATTCAAATAAAAGCATTTAACCAGAATCAAAAACTGCAACTGCTGTCTAGCTGTTAGTATGTGGAGTTGAGTAAGCGTGTGTGCATCTCTCTATAAACGTAACACTTCAGCCGTCTGTTGGACAATCTAGCTCTTCCTCGATATTTAGTCAACATCTGTGATGGAGCTTAAAGCCAGTGTCCGAGAGATGAGAAAGTTGCAAGAACAGACTGGCCTTGAAACAGAATTTTCCAACGAGCAAGCAAAGGCCAACACAAGCCACATTTACTTGAAGTCATTTCTGTTCATTTGAGTTGCCTAGTCAGAGACAGTTTCAGTATTTTATGGAAACCATTAAATTGACAAAAACTGCTGACGCAGGGGAGGAGTTGGATAATTAATTTCTTGGTAAAGTTACCTAAATGTATACAATGGTAGTAGAACTACAATAGATTGATAAGCACCCTGAATGAAAGGAACTAAAATGATTTTACTTTGAAAGATTTCTCACTTCTGATTTACATGCTTTATTATGTAGATCGTTGCTCGGTCTCCATTCTACAGTTTCACATCAGAACGGTCTACAGAAGCGCACGTGGAGAACAAAGGAGTCCACAGCCGCGACACTCCAGGGTCAGGAGTGTCTCCGGTGTCTCCCACCTATTGTGCTGATGGAGAAGAAGAGGCTCTCCTGCTTCACAATGCTCCAAATACTGTGCACACTAATGAGCAACGTCGCATATGCTTGCATCACCCAAAATATTCTTCTCCATTAACTTTTCCCAACGACTCAAGACAAACTATGTTTTCTACAGCTATTTACTTGATCTATTCCATGCTAAGTTACATTACTTCAGGTTGAGAAAGACTTGAAATCATTAAATCTCTTCTGGAAAGTGGAAGAATCAATTATTAACAATTGTGTGGAGGGCCTTGCAGTTTACAAAGCTCTTTGCATACGTGACTATACTAAGTTTTCACAGCATTTCCATGTTACAAACACCTGAGAAACTGGCGGTTCACATGTCAACTATCATTCCTTTAATTATTACTGTCAAGATAGACTGAATGCTACTAAAAGATTTAATTTTAGATAAAATGATTCCAGAAAAAGGATAGGAAATCATGAAATTGTTTAAGTTGCTTAATTCAATCAACATAAAAATTATCACATGCAAAACACTAAGTATAAAGAAATTTGTTCTTCACATGCTTAAAAACATTAAACATTTTAAAGTTTCTTTTATACATAACAATAGATTAACAACAAGTACTGAATCACTGAATGCTCATTACTCAGGTTCTTTTTATATATAAATCTGAATCCTTACACTAATCTTATAATATATTCTCATCTAAGAAAATGGCAAATCTATAATTAACATAATTTACAGGGTATTCAAATTAAGAAACATTAAAAACTTGGTGAGCCACAAAATCTTACCAGCACATATATATTATATACTATAATTTTTGTTTTTGAAACAGGGTCTCACTATGCAGTCTTGACTAGCCTGGAACTCTCTATGTAGACCAGGCTGGCCTCAAACTCATAGAAATCTGCCTGCATCTGCTTCCTAAGTTCTGGGATTAAAAGTGTGTACCACCAAATTCAGCTAGATACTGGAATTTAATAAAAGGTAACATGGCACACCTCAGTAGAGCCAAACACTCGTCTAAGTGAAGTAGATACTTTTATTATCTCTGCTATTAAATAAGGCAAGTAAGATGGGTGGTGGCAGAGGCGTGCCATCATATGCTAGTCAAAACCTCCCAGCTACTGTGTCCCTTTGTCTGCAATGGAAATCTCCATGTTCTTTAGTCCTTTGGCTAGTGACCCGATGACTAAGTTCAACACAGAGACACTCTCTTGTACTTGAGACATCCTTTTCCACCTTCAGCAACACATCACAGGCTGTTGCAACATTCTGTTTTTTAACATGCATTACTCCCATGTTAACAGTCCATATTAGATTTTCAGAAATGGGAAGCATTCATTTTAAACAGAGCCATTAGTTTACAAGGCAAAGAAGCAAACAGAATAAATACTACACATTATAGCCAATAATTAAGATGCAAAAAGACTGTTCGTTGATTGACATTTGTGATGCCATCTACACATGTGGATAACATCACTGCCAACAGCATTAGAAATAATAAGCTAAGAAAAGAGGAGTTTCCTATGTGACTTTTCAGGTCCAGTGAAATGTTGAGGGAGTCTGCCCACTTTCCCCCTCCCATGTTTAGTGAGGTGGTCTTCCTTTATGTTTGCACAGCACCGCCATCACAGCTGCCATCCCCAAGTCTATCTGTCCGTTTCCCTTCCCGAGACTTTGAGCTTCTCTCAGACACAAAGAGAAGCAATGTCTGAGATGCACCTCAACCACCAACAAGCAATTACTGAAAAACCAAGGAGATGAGAAACGGCGGAGAAAGGCAAGCAGAATGAGGTTAAATGCCTTTTTGGCAAAATGGGATATTTTAAAACTGTTACAAATATAGTTAACGGGTAGCTTAAATCAGTAAGTTAAGCTGTAAGCATAAAAATTCTGCTGCTAACTTTAGCAAACTTTATATATACATGAGAAACAAAACAGAGAAGCTGGAGCCAGTTTTATGTACTCACAGGAACCGAAAGAAAGTAGGACCTGCTATAGAGCTGAAGGAGGGCCTGAGTAAACTAGTCGGGAATAAAATATAATACAATTGTTTTAGAACACTGTAAAGAGAAGCCAGTATTTCCAGAGAGCACATATTGATTATTGAGATTCCTCCTTATTTTTTCTGTTCAATATGTCTAATAAAGTAAAGACAAAAGAACCTCAAAGAACCTAAATATATTAACTATTAAAATATCTTCTGCTCAAATCACTGTAAGGTGCCCTTGGCATTATTAAAATATTGTTGCTATGCCATTAATTATAATAACTCTTTCCATAAAAAAAGATGCAAGTTTGTAACACGGAGACTGAATCACGACATTCACAGTTGATCTAATTGTTTTCTGACATGTACACAATGTATTTGACACACAGAACCTATGAAACACTGAAAATAATAAGTCAGGTCTAATTCTCACCTCTCAACACTGAAAAACACAAGCGGCTCAACAATTAACACAGACCTGCCAATTGTATATGTAATTCATGAATGTAGCTATCTTTTTGATTCCTAGAATCAGCTTTAGCTAAAAGGAACTTGACGTCTGTGTAAAGGGTTATCCGAAGTCCAAAGTACTTCCATGAGGCACTATGCACAGACTTCAAAATGTTAAAATCATAGAAATGTACGAAGGACTATATTATAGCCCCAAATGAATACATTAAAAATTGTTGTGGGAATTTAGGTTTAGGGCAACATATAAATGACCTATGGAAACATGTCAGTTAATAATAAATTAAAATTACCTGTTGAACAAAAACATTGTTGAGATGACTGGCCAGTCTCCGGGCAAAGTGCTCCCTCAAGTCACTGAAACGCTGCTGCTGCTGCTTGACCGCCAGGAGCATGTCGTGGCCTGCATCAGAACAACAGTCCCTCACCGACTCAGTAAGGCAAAGATTCCCTCCATGTTTAACAAGAAACGCCATGGCAGTGTGTATGTGGAGGTCAGAGGACAATTTTGTGGAGTCCATTCTCAGCCTTCACCTTTAGTAAGTTCCAATGATCCATCTCGGGTCGCCAAGTTGTGCAGCAAATACCTTTTCTTGATGGACCGACCATCTTGCTGGCCTTCCCTCCATGCTCAGTGAATTACGTTTCTTCCCCGACTCCCCAAGGCACCCAGAGCCCTGGGCATGTTAGGCAAATAGTCTCCCACTGAGATGCAGCTCAAATCTCTACTACTCTAATGACACCCACACTTAAGTCTTGAAGAATCCAAATCTTTAGTGGCTTTTTTATTTGCTTTATAATTTTTTAAAAAGATTTATTTATTTATTATGTATACAGTATTCTGCAGGCATGTGTGCCTGTGTACCAGAAGAGGGCACCAGATCTCATTATAGATGGTTGTGCGCCACTCTGTGTTGCTGGGAATTGAACTCAGGACCTCTGGAAGAGCAGTCAGTGCTCCTACCCACTGAGCCATCTCTCCAGCCCCCAATTTAAAAAAATTAAGGAAAAAAAATGTAATACACTGTTTCTTCTTTAGTATCATGTGGCAACCACTAGAAATGTGAATTTCAGGACTTCAGCCCAGATCTACTGAATGTGGAGATATGCCCAGTAATGTTTTAATAAGTCTTCTAACTGATCTGAACACACATTCAAGTTTTAGAACCACTGCCTAGAAGAACCGTATCTTTCTGGCATGTCTTAATGGTACTTATGCTTGCTTCTAATAAGAAAGATCCAAAGATCGTGGTAGGGCAGCGAGATGGATCTGCAGGTAAAGGTGCTTGCCACACAAACCAGGTGACCTGTCAACCTCCAGAACACATAGAAAGGTGGAAGAAGAAAAATGAATCTACAAAGATGTCCTCTGACCTCAGTATAAATAAAATTACATTTTTAAATAAGATTATAGTGAGAGTACAGCATGGTGGTGCCTGTCTGCACTCTCAACACTTGGGAAGCAGGGTGATTGTGGGTTTGAGACCAGCCTAGGCTATGTAGTGAGATGTTAAGCCCAAACTAAACAAAATAAAAACTAGATAATCATAATAGTACATTTGTGAAGGTAAAGATGTTAGAGTCAATGACGGCCAACTAGAAGGAACTGAAATGAAAAAGTTCTTAGTGTTACCAGGTCTCAGTTCTCGGTCAGGTTCTATCACGGCTGTTGAACACACCTGGTCGAAGAGCGACATTCATGCACTGCAGAAGGGCATCGGCAGCATTGGTGCAGGCCTCAATGCCTCTGGAAGAAGCAAGGTCTCCTTCCTGAAGAGCCTTTATGTGACCTTTGGCCAAGTCCATGTGGTTCTGGAATACATTCAAACACACCACTTGCACGTGTAATTGTGAGCTAGTCAATCCTATCACCCAGTCGGTAATTCCTTGAAATCCCGAGCCCACAAGGTCTATAAATGAGTTTTACACACTTGGCGGGTACTCTAGGAAATGCTCACCACGAGGAACTCTATCTCGGACAGGAGCTTCACATTATTCGTGTTGCTGAGATGAATCAGGTGGTTGCTTTCAGAGATCTGGTCCATCTGCTCTTTTACACTCTGGAGCATTTCTTCATAACTGCTCAGTTTCAGTTCAATCTGATCCACCTCCTTTAGGGCCTCATCCAGCAACTGCATCAGGATATTCACTTGCTTTTCTGAGGCCATGATGGACTGAATGTTAGCCTACCAAGTGAAAAGAAAATATTCCGCCCGTGCTCTTTAAATGTGGAAAAGAAGCAGAAAGGGGAAACATACCCACTCTCTTTGCATCTAGTCAATCAGCTTCCACCCACCTTCTACACAGTACTTTGAGAAGGCTTACTTGCCTCTGTATTAAGACCATGCCTCACAAACTGTGCAGGGAAATCAGAGGGTTCTGTTCTAAAGCCCTTTAGTGGCCAGACCTAGACCCTTTTCCTTTCTCACCATACTGACTTGGCTCCCCTTGGTACATGATTCACTTATTTCACCTGCATTTCTCTTATTCTGATTCGTACTTATTGTTTTGTTTTTTACAAACAATGAAAATGCTATTCTTTGGTAATGAACTGGTATCTGCTTGTCTACTTTTTTCTTCTACCATTGTATATTAAGAACATTCTAAAATTTAAAACCTTAGCAAAATGTCTTCACTGGAAATGGTTTTTATCATGTGCGTGCATGCATACATGTGATGTGTGAATACACATTTGCATGTGTGTAAGAGAGTGTGAACACCAAATGTAGGATGTCTTAATTGCTCTCCCCCTTATAACTGAGACAGGTCTCTCACCTGAACCCCAGCGCTCCCTGATCTGTCTAGTCAGCCTGCCCCAGGGACCCCTTATCTCTGACTCACGGGCGCCGGGACTACAGGGGAGCTACTATGCACTGCAAGTATTTACTTGGGTTCTGGGGATCTGAACTCTGGTCCTCAAGCTTGTGTGCCAAGTGTGTTAGCTACTGACCCATCTCCTTAGCACCTGGCTCTATCTTATGAACAAGAACAGTGAGCTGGGTGACAGCAGTAACCACGCTGGAAAAGCTGAAGTGTGGGGCAGAAAACACGAGCAGCACCCCCAGCCTTTGCAATCCGGTGTGCACCTCCATCCACAGCTCACGGGGAGTGCAATCCGGTGTGCACCCCCATCCACAGCTCACGGGGAGTGCAATCCGGTGTGCACCCCTCACTCACAGCTCACGGGGAGTGCAATCCGGTGTGCACCCCTCACTCACAGCTCACGGGGAGTGCAATCCGGTGTGCACCCTCACTCACAGCTCACGGGGAGTGCAATCCAGTGTGCACCCCTCCTCCACAGCTCATGGGGAGTGCAATCCGGTGTGCACCCCTCACTCACAGCTCACGGGGAGTGCAAACCAGTGTGCACCCCTCACTCACAGCTCACGGGGCGTGCAATCTGGTGTGCACCCCTCATCCACAGCTCATGAGGAGTGCAATCCGGTGTGCACCCCTCACTCACAGCTCACGGGGAATGCAATCCAGTGTGCACCCCTCCTCCACAGCTCACGGGGAGTGCAATCCAGTGTGCATCCCTCCTCCACAGCTCACGGGGAGTGCAATCCAGTGTGCACCCCTCACTCACAGCTCACGGGGAGTGCAATCCTGTGTGTACCCCCATCCACAGCTCACGGGGAATGCAATCCAGTGTGCACCCTTCCTCCACAGCTCACGGGGAGTTCTTACCCCGTCCAGCACTTGCAGCTCTCTGGACAACTTCTCTGCAAAGGCCTCAGCATTAGAGATGGCACACTCGCAGCCTTCCATCATTATTTCAATGTCCTGCTCTTCTCTTGCGTTTAATTCTTGGTACTCATCTACTGCTTCCTCGTCCCCTCCTGTTACACTCTGATTTTCGCCACTTGGAACAGATTCTTAAAGCAGGCAAAAATGTAAGGGAAGAAAGTCGTCAACAAATGGGAAGAACTGTAACATGGCGGCACTTAAGGTGACAGCTAGTTAAGACTGATTATAAGCACAGGACACATTTAGTGGTTGAAGGATAGAAAAGAATGATTCAGAATATATGAAGAAAAGTCTCAAACCTTATTTTCATACAGAATCACAATGTTATTGAAATGGGGTCCTACGAGCAAAAGAAAGCATGCAGTCTAGAATGCTCGCTGACTTACAGGTGTTAAAATGGGCTCTAGTCAGAATCTCCCAAAACACAACTCCACTAAAATAGAGAGCATGAAGAAGTGAACCTAATTTCTCTTTTCCCCACCAGAGATGGCTATTGCTCTAACAAAACAGTGATGATGAACTATAAACATAGAAAGCAGTTCTTTCCTTTCTTTCTGGGTAGCATTTCCTCTTGTTTTTGTTATTTTCATCTTTCTTTATTACACACACACACACACACACACACACACACACACACACACACACTTTTCAAATAACTTTTAATTGAAGTGAGAGGCATGTGCACTACCCACAAGAAACTGTGAATATTGAAAATATTGACTGCATCTTCTATTTCTGTTATTGTTTAAAACCTCACATGCATAGATAAAATGATGAACTATAGAAATTTCCTTAGTAACTCCAATGAGAGAACATGGTGATTTGAAATTATAAAACTGTACATAGTTTCCATGCTTCCAAACAAACATCAAGAGCTCAAGTCTAAAGTGCTTTCTAGATCAACATCTTGCTTCCCTTCGGGGAAAGGAACACATATTGTGTGTGAGCATTTTGTACAAAGTCTGAGTTTGATAGAGATGAAAAACCACTGTAGCCTGAACTCTAGCTCTAAAGAAAGCTATGGATAGGCTGATTGGGACATGAACTAAACCACAAAGTCTGGATGCTCTTTTAGTGTTCATTATTTTACATGAAAATGAATACTTTCACTTAGCATGGCTTGAAATCTATTCATTTGTCTCAGAACAAACACCTGTTAATTCCGAGTGAGACAGTATTGATTCTGAAGAAGAGAGTAAGTTAGGCAGATTTAGTTACATCGTGGGGGAGGATATTAAAATTTCTGGTACATGCAATTTAGAGATTATACTATAGAAGTGTTTCTTGAGAGGCATTGCCATGTTCCTTGTCTTTTCAATGAGGCCATTTCGTTCATCGTGGAAATGCAGAACTATCAGATGTGACTCCTTATTAACCACTAGAGGGCAGGACTACGTACATCATTCATCTACCACAGTGCCTTACACTAACATTTCAAATAAACCAGTGTTTTAAGTCATCACAACTACTTTCGTAGTATTTTCTTCTCCTGAAACAGTCCTTCGGAATAGTACTATACTTCCATTACTCTATGGATTTTGTAATAAATTTATCCTTGTACAACTCCAATAGTATACAACAGAGGCAAGTAATGCATACACATGGAACAGAGTAAGAAGAAAAGGTGTTACGCACCTTCTGTAACTTTAGGCAGTTCTGGAGAGTAAAAGGTACGAGGAAAGCAGAGGAAAGTAAGCAAAGAATATTAGCTGGGTAGAAAAGCACAGATTTAAAACTTTTAACTACTACCCATATTGCTTGCATTTGAACTTCATGCTGAACTTGGGTGCTCAGGGCAACATCAACACCAACACCAACCGCAGTGGGCAGATCCCTAAGAAGTTTAACTTCCAGGCTTGTTTTTCTTATTACCAGATTTCCTCTCAGTCTTTCAGAGACAGTACTGATTAGTCCCTGAAGACGGGGAACGAAATCACTTCCTGGGGGTTGTTTTCAGTCAGTTGTGACTCATGCATTAGTGTAGTTACTGTCACTCAGGGCCCACGGCTCTGCCAGGACCCCCTCCCTCACAGAGGGTTAGTCACAACACCGTTTCAAAGAGTAGGATGGGGCAAGAACAGCACAGGAGATGGCAGGCAGGCAGGCAGGCAGAGGTTCAGGGGACGACTATTTAAAGATCAAGCTGCAAGTTAAATGACGAAAAAGAAAAGGCTAAAAACAAGACCTCCCCTCTCTGTCTCTAAACCCCAACACTCAATTGTCATTATTAAAAACTACAGAAGTTGCTGCGGCTGCTGCATGAACAGTTACAATAGTATCGACCTACTTAAGTGATTATGAGCTCCTCAAATGAAGTGGGAATGAGGTCCGTAGGCAGACACTATCATCACCTCTACTGTAAAAATAAAGGAAACTGACAGAATTTCAAGTCAGGCAGTATAACGCCAGCAGTAGGTTCCTCGTGACTATGTCTACTGCTAGGCATGGAAGTACTGCTGTGGGGACATTCATCCCACAGCTGTTTAAAGTAAGAAAGGGCAGGAACCTTAAAACAAACAATGGTATAGCCAGACAACGGAAAACTATGATGCTAATATAGGTTTGGACTAAGTATTTAGCAGCATAATAAATGTTTGTGCTGAATTCATTATAGGAAAAGAAAATGTCAGGAAACATAAGTGTAAATTTCCCTATTTAAAGAAAATTAAGTATTCATAGAAAAAAAGCCTAGAAGAATTTATGTCAAAATTTTAACAGTAGTTATCTCCAAGGAATATATTTATAAGTGAATATTTTTTAGGTATTGAGATGGAATCCCGTGTCCCTGCACATGGCAGGCAGGAGCTCTAGCAATGAGCTGCATCTCTATACATCAGTGTTTATTTTTAGATAGGGTCTCACTAAGTTGCCCAAGAGCCTCACTCTGGAGCCAAGGCAGGTCCTGAACTCGTAATCCTTCTGCCTTAACTTCCCAAGTAGCTGGGATTACTGGTCTGTGCCACCAAGCCCACGTTTATGAGTGATTTTACTTTTTAAATTTAATATATCAATATCCTATAATGCATACACATAGTATCTTCAATAAGAAAAATTACTTTGAAATTTTTTTATGACATATTATGAAGTAAATCCAGTACTCCGATTACTTTAAATAATGCCAATTATATATCCATTCAAGGAAACACTTGACCATGAATACAAATCTTCATTACGTTTACCTTCCAGAAGCTGGGAGCTGACATTGACAAAATCGATTTTCTTGCGGAGATAGCGCTGATTCAGTTTCCAAATGCATGAGATGAATGCATTCTTTTCAGCGGTGCTGCTGGCAACCCACTTGTAGATTTTTTCAAAGTGTAAATCAAATTCAGGGCTTTCCTAGAACAAAAAGAAGTAGAGATACGTTGATTCTCATCCTATCACTTCTCATTGTTACCTTATAACCGACTTACAAATTAAGAATGGAAGCTGTTCTTGGGGGGCACAAAAAGACCACTAAAAATATCATGTAAATGGTTAGGGATGCAGCTGAGTGGTAGAACACTTGCCTCATGTCCAAGGGCCTGGCTTCAATGACTACACGCACATCAACTAATGTCTTGAAGTGCTTAGAGAATTTAATTTATAGCCAAAACTGGACAAGCAACGGCATCCCCCAGTGGACACTTTCTCCCTGTGCCGTTAAAGTCTAGGGGTGAAAGGAAAGGCTGTGTACACTTAAGGACTTTGTGCTCAATTTCCCTGCAAGAATATGACAATGTGTATAGCTTCAATATGGCTCTCCTTTTCTCTCTTTAAGTTGCTTATGAAGTTTTGGTTACATAATTTGACAGTGTGTTATTATTCATAGCTGTGGTTTGATACTAACTCCCTATTAAAGACTATACATAATTAAAACATGAGAAAAAATTTAATCTAAACCCTTGTGTACTTTCTAAGAACAAGTGAGAAGAGCTGCACTTATTGTTGTTTTTAAAATGTAGAATTATTGTAAGCATCTCAAAAGGCAAAAATACCAGTGAACCTTAAAGTTGTTTTAGGAAATTGAGGCAATGTGAATCACATTATGCCTTCGATAAGTCTGTTAGATCAGTGCTTTGACTACTTCTCTGTTGCTGTGATAAGACAAGACCAAACCAACTTGGGGAGGAAGGGGTTTATTTCTTCTTATACTTCCAGGTAACCGTCCGTTATGGAGGAAAGTCAGTACAGGAACCATGAAGGAAAGCTGCTTACTGGCCTGCTCCCAAGCTCCCATTTAGCTACCTTTAATATACCTCCAAGGAACCTGCCCAGGGTTGGCACCACCCACAATGGGCTGGGCCCTCCCACATCAATCAACCATCAAGAAAATGCCACATAGATACGCCTACAGGCCACTTTGACGGAGGCATTTCCTCAGTTGAAGTTCCTTTCTTCCAGGGACTCTAGTTTGTATCAGGTTGAGAATAACTAACCAGTACAACCATTACATAGCAACAGTTCTTTCTTGACTACAGGACTCCTTGACCCTTATGTGGAAATGCAATCATATGAATGTGTACTATTGTTCACTTCCAAAGAATTAAAACATAGACTCACATGCACTACAGTATAGGACAGAAACATATTCCAACATATTAATGTTCTATAGGGTATGAAGATAATTTATTCACCACAGCATTATTTAGGGGTAACAAAATGTCAATAGACCTTCAAGGCAAGAAAAGTTAGATGTAACTAGTGCTTTGAAGAATGGGGTATTTTAAGGAACAAGACTTGACTTGTAGCATGATAATCATCTAACAGTAGGATAAAATTAGTAATTAGTTCAACTGACATACAGAGTTTAAGCATCCAAAAACCTGAAAAGCTGAGTTGGTCAGATGGCTCAGCAGGTAGAGGCTGCCAAGCCTACCAACCTGCATTCCATCTCCAGGCTCCACATGAGGAGAGAACAGACGCTCCCCACCTGTCCTCTAACCTCCACATGGATGCTATGGCACGTGGGCACCCCCAACACACACACACACACACACACACACACACACACACACACACACACGAATGCACGCTCGCACGCGTGTGAATAAATGTAATAAACTAATTTTAATTGAAAACTCCTGTTTATGATTCAAAGTAATTACTTTACTACTTACAAACATATCTAAGAGTACTGGCAACTAATATGAACTTGATGGAAATGACCACTTCCCTGGGAATACTTCCCCCATACGCCAGTAACGAGGCTGAGTGCTGCAGTAGCAGCATCTGCACAAATCAATGTATGATACTGAATGGCTACTGCCAGGCTAAGTCTAAAAACTTCATCTTCATATCCACATATAGTAAACACACACCAAGGTGCCTACATAAAACGAAACATCAACAACAAAACCCCACTAAGCAAGCCAACAGAGAGGAGTCTGCTGAGGAAGTACTGGGCAGTGTGGGTGAACACCCCAAGTAACAGGGTCATGGAGGGAAGGCAGCAGGCGGAGGAAGGCTACGGTAGGGTGTATTTCTGAAATGCTGCCAACGCATTTCCTCTTAAAACTTTCCAAAAGGGTGCTTCCTCTCCGCCTGCACCCCCCCCCCAACACCACCCCGTGTTAGACAGTATTTACCGAAGCTAAAAACCAAAACAAAAAGACTTTTCTTTCCAAATTACTCCTAACTCTTCTTCCCCCCACATTTGTCAAACCGCTTTCTACATTTTCCTAAAACCTGGGTGCTTTTTAGAAATAAAGCAAAAGTCTAGTTCAATAAAATATGAAAAGAAGAGGTCTCTCTCTCCTCTCCCTTCCCCCCTACTCCTCTCCTCCTCCCCGTCCTCTCCTCTGTGTGTATGTGTGTCATTTAGGAGTAATGGACACATACTGGCAAGGATCTCCTAAAATTACTTTTGCTTCGCACTGATTAAATTACTATTTGTTTTATTCAGCTCTTTAATGCCTAGATTCATGCTACAGTAAGAGTAAAACCAGAGTTTCCGCCAGGCATGGCTGTGCATGCCTGTCATCCCAACAAGCATAAGAGCAGGAGTTTAGAGATGGCCTCGGCTACCACAGTAAGCTTGAGGCCAACATGGGTTGCATGAGACCCTGCCCAAAGTAACAAACAAAACCCTGGAGTTTATCTTATGAGATCAATGTACAAGTGTCTTTGCCATTTCCCCTTTTGGACCCAGTCACCTCGAGGTTTATTCCAAAGGGCTTTTTATACAACACCAAAGGGTGAGACAAAAGACCTTACAAGATCAAAGCACACTGTACAGCCAAGTGCAGACCCTTCCAAAGACCTGGTAACCACGCCCGTGGTCAAATCATCCCATTATGCAGCCCTGCTGGGTAAAGCAAGCCCAGATTCTCTGACCCTGAGTAAGGTCTCACTAGGAAGTCTCTATGGGTCCCCACACCAGTCTGACAGTTACATCAGTGCAAGCCTTGGTCTGAGAGGCATCAGGGGCACAGTGGGTGTGCCCTTTAATGTGACTACTGAACTAGTCTATGTCCTTGAAGCTTGAGCACACTCAAACATGGCATAAAACTTATATCCTTAAAACTTCACTCAATCACCTCAAAAGAAGGTGTGTAGCCCCATCACCCCTTTATTTGAGTCACAAATGTCACGTGTTCAGACTGGCTGCCTCACAGTGAGTCTTCATCCCACTCAGGAGGACTAAAGAAGGAAGGCTCTCTTTATGCAATCATACATGCTTTGAGTCAGATCTTACCAAAACGATGAAGAGTTTTTAGACAGTTAACTCACACAACAGATTACTTTAAAATCCACACTAATTTACAGAATTTTCTACTAAGCATATTTAATTTAAAAAAGAAACACACAGTATTAAGGCAGTTTTGTCCTAGTTTATTTATGTGGCTTGAACACCACTGTAAGTGAAGTTTTAACGAAGTAAAACCTGAACCATGCATGCATCTGTAGTTATTTAACGCTGGGGGTGAAGAGGTGGAGGTTAATGTATTTCAGACCAACATGTGGCAGGCCTACAGCTACAGGACAAGTTTAGAGCATCTCAGGGCACACAGTGACATATATAGATATCCATGAATGACACTCTGTGAACACAAGTCCAAGGACTACGGAAAACGTACTTTGATGGCATCTTTGGCATCTACCACAGCAAGGTCTCGAAGGGCCCAGGCGATCTGCCTTTTGTAGAAATCCCCCTTATCAGATTTCTTGACTTTGACCACCTTCACCTGCACGGGGCGTTCAGTTGTCACTGTTGAACAAAATACACACGACTGTTAGCACTTTAGTCATCTGCTCATTCTTCATTCCCTCACTGTATGTGACCTTCCGGTCCTGATGCGGTGACAGTAAAGTAAGTCAATGTTCTGTAATAAGTCACCGGAGGACTCCATGGAATCCTAAGGGAAGCACCTAAATCAGACCAGAGGGTGGAAGGCAGACAGATGCTAGAGAGGTAAAGCTTCAGCCCTGTTTTAAAGGGCTGGGGGGAGAGGGGGGAGAGGGGGGATCTATGACTGACATGTGTAAGTGCAGAGTCCTGAGGGAGCCTAACACCATCACAAAGCCACAGTACGTAATTCAACACAGGCAGCACAGTGTATGTAAGAGAAGGTGGATGGAAATGAAGAAGTTACCACAAATGGGTGCCCGGCTCTTCAGGGCTCCATCTGAAGTACTCAGGGCTGCTAGTAGAGAAATAGCATGTTCTAGTTTCTAATTTCAATACATGACTCTGGCAACAGAATGGAGTTTGGATTTGGAAAGAATGCCGATACATTTGAAAAGCAAATGGTTTTCCAAACAGCAACAACAAGGGACAAACAACACCCCCCCCCCGAATAATCTCTTAAAATCTTCCATATCAAAAGGACTACAGCAATGGTTCTCAACCTGGGGGTCCAACACCCTGTCACAGGGGTTGCATATCAGATATCCTGCATATCAGATATTTACATTATGACTCACAACAGCAACAAAATCACAGTTATGAAGTAACTATGAAATAATTTTATGGTTGGAGTCACCACAACACGAGGAATTGTATTAAAGGGTTGCAGCATTAGGAAGGTTGAGAACCACTGGCTTAAGGAATATTGGAAAATGTACCTACTAAACTACACTTGCTAAGCAAAAATCTACTAACATCCCACTCCCCAAAACTAGTCCAGCCATTCTACTTGCTTTTCCTGCAAAGTTTTCAAGGAAAAAATAACTTCAAACACAACTATTCCAGTGAGAAAACAAGGCATGTGCCCTGATTTATTTAATAACTGTGGTTAGAGAGTCAAAGGTAGCAAAAGAAAAATTACATATAGATAATGAACATGGATGCAAAAATCTTAAACAATATCCTGGCAAACAGGGTATTTATAAAAGACAACATCATGGGCTGGAGAGATGGCTCAGAGGTTAAGAGCACTGGCTGCTCTTCCAAAGGTCCTGAGTTCAAGTCTCAGCAACCATATGGTGGCTCACAACCATCTGTAATAAGATCTGGTGCCCTCTTCTGGCCTGCAGGGATATGTGCAGACAGAATACTGTATACATAATAAATAAATAAATCTTAAAAAAAAAAATTAAAAAAAAAAAAAAGACATCATTTCCTTTCATCAAATCTTACATTATCACTGGTAACAGCACACAGATCTAAGGAAGATTACCTCATAGCAAATATGACAACATGTAGAATTTTTAGAGAAAACAGCAAAGCTTATGAAAACAGAAAATCACCATGTTCACAGACATAAACATATCACTAAAAAACGCAAGTTCTCTACAACTTGAACGATAGGTTAAAAACAATCCCAATCAAAACCCCAACAAAATCTGGAACTTAAGAAGTTGATTTGAAAATTAAGGTGAAAGAGTAAAGAACAAAATAAAACAAAAACAAGATATAAGGTAAAACCCTGAAATACATACATGTACTCATGTACATAGACAGACACATACAAATACACCACACTCTCTAAGACATGAGTGAATCAAAACCTTTACAAAATAATGCAGTAGAAGCCATAAAGCATCAGATTAATTTTATTTAATGACAATTATAAATTTCTTTCTTTTTTTTTATTAAGAGATTTTCTATTCATTTTACATACCAACCAGATTCCCCTGTCCTCCCTCTTCCCGGCCCCTAGAATTCCCCCCAACCCACCCTCCATTCCCACCTCCTCCAATTTCATTAAGAGGAACCATAAAAAGTGCAAAGAGAAACCACAAACCAGAAAGCATGCAGCCACATAATAGAAATACCTATGCAAGTAATAGATCTATCCTACAATATGTATCCAGATAATAACAGTAAAAAAAACAAAAAAACAAAAAAACAAAAAACTGTATAAATTCATTTAAGGACAACCAACCCAACAGGAAAACGAGCAAAAGACTTACGTGGTAAACTTCATAAGTAAAGTAGATGGCTAATAAATTCATGAGAAGATGCTCAGCCTCATCGTTAATCGGGAAAGTGCATTTTGAAACCACAATGAGATAGCATGTCACCCCTGCCACCCTGGCAACAATTAGTCTGTCAGAAGCAACTGCTGCTGAAGACATAGAGAACTCAAGAGAACCGCACTGCTGTGGGAGTGAGAAGGAGAATCCCCTTTAAAATTGAAAGACCCTAACCCTTCAGGCTTACACCCCCCAAGCCCCAGGAAATAAGGAACTAAAAAGAAAACTAGTTCCAAGGGCAAGCTGACTCAATCAGTATTCAACCACCCCTGCACCAATGTAACAATGTAAAAAGACTTCTGTTAAGAGATGTGTTCAGCTGGGCGATGGTGGCGCACGCCTTTAATCCCAGCACTCGGGAGGCAGAGCCAGGCGGATCTCTGTGAGTTCGAGGCCAGCCTGGGCTACAGAGTGAGTTCCAGGAAAGGCGCAAAGCTACACAGAGAAACCCTGTCTCGAAAAACCAAAAAAAAAAAAAAAAGACAAAAAAAAAAAAGAAACAGTGGAAATATTTTTTAAAGGAAGGAATGCCCCTAAGGAATGAAGGAGTACCAAGCATATATTTTTGCTTATACATGCCCACCTGTGGCACACAGAAAACAGTTCTTCTTCTTCTTGCCCGCTTTGCAGACATTCACGATGCTCAGCAGGCGCTCATCGTTTGGTGTGAAGATGTCTCTCTGTAACGCGTGCTTAATCGCTGTCATCTTTTCTCAGCTGCAGAAAATTTAGAATCGAGGTATTGAGCTCATTATCAAAATCACTGCCCTCCCTCATAAACTGTTCCATTTCTGACTCAAATGATAAATTCTTCATTAATAAATACATAAATATATGATATATTAATATATGTACATCATAAAAGCATGAGGCTACAAGTTTGGAAATGAAATCAGAAAAATCAGCATTGTCAAAGTCAAAAAATGTTTCCAAGTGTTCAACAACACACATATATATATATACACAGACACAAATAACCCTAATACACACATGTCCATACACACACATACATACATACATGTACACACACATACAACACAGTACTGGGCTGGGGCAATAGTTCTGTGGGTAAAGTGCTCCCTCACAAACACGAGGACACAAATCCCATCTTGTCTGCTCTCTGGAGCTCACACAACAAGCAGTGCGTGCTGGGGCCTGCTGTTAGCCTAGTGCTGGGGAGGCAGAGCCAAGGAGATCCCTGGGGTTCACTGACCAGACAACCTTACCTATTGGTGAGGAACCACGTCTAAAAGAGGGGAGCGGATGTGAATGGCGGAATGTTTTCCTTGAGGAAAACATGTGCAGCTGCCCTGACTCTCATCTAGACTCAGACCAGAAACCAAACCATTCCGTACCATTGCGCACTTGGGAAACGCAAATGAAATCCACAGTGAGATATCTACTACTTTCACTGTTAGGACGCTGAAAATCACAAGGACACACAACGGCAAGTGCTCCTCTCCCAATGGCTGGTGGGATTCTTTAGAAAACAGTGCAGCAGGGGCTTCAAAAAGTCATGCATGCAACCACTATTATCATCTAGCACACAAATGCCAAGAGAAATGAAAAGATCTTCACAGACGAACTCAGATGTGAGTGTTCACAGAGATATCACAACCACCCTCAGTATATGTGGGGAGGCACCAGCTTCAGGGTCCTGTAGATACCCAAACCTACAGATGTCTAGGCCCTACATAGAATGCTATAGTTAATAAAATATAACCTACGAAATTGCATCATCTCTAGATTACTTACAATCCCAAGTGTAATGCAAATGCTATATAAACTTGTTATTCTGTATTGTTTACAGAATATTAAGAAACAAAACAAAACTCCATACATGCTCAGTACAAAAACCATTTTCCCCCCAATATCTTCAGCTGGTAGCTGGTTGAATGACTAGATTTGGAACCTGCAGACACAGAGAAGGTGAACTACATTTTGCAGTGGCCAAAAAGTGGGAACAACCCAAATGTCTATCAATGGACAGATAAGGAAAACGTGACACATTTAGGCTGTGAAAAATAGTAAGAATGAAGTAATAAGAATAAGAATAATAAGAATAAAGTAATAATAAGAAGAATGAAGGCACAATAAATCATAAAAACACTGTGCTAAGCAAAAGAAACCATGTACAAAAGACCATACATGGTAGGCCTACATTTATAACAAATATTTAGAATGGGAAAAAATTCATGAAGACAGAAAGATGAGCAGTTGTGAGGAAACAGGAAGAATGGGAACAGCTGCTACGGGGTGCAGGGAGGCAAGTGTTCTTCACTTAGTGTGATGGTGTAAAAACTTGTGAACACACTAACGATGAAGGGACACTTGAAGTGGGGAAATCTTGTAAGTGAATTATATATCAAATCCTTGTAAAAGTAGCTTTCCATTTCCTTGCTTCTCATCCAATTTAGTCTTTCTTCAAACACTAAGCTAATTTTCAAAAATCTTCAATTTTTCATGAGAATAATTTAAATGGTTTTCTTTCTATTTTTCAGTGCAAATGTGCCTATGACATTAATTTCTTCTAATTATCATTTCATTCAACGGTAAAGGAAGAAAACACTAGCTTTAATTAAGTACATTTTTATAGAACAATGACTTCTTCATAGAACTTCCACAAACTGTGTCTCTTCTACATATTACTCTGTGAAGCTTCTATCTGCATTCCAACTGCAAAACTTTTTTCTCGTATAACCCACACCTTCCGTTTCCATCCTTCGTTCACCTCAGCTTGAGTCTTCGTCGTGTAACTTCTTTCCCAAGCTAGCCTGGAGGTGGTCCTCGGATCCATCCCTTTGATGATTTTACCACTTGCAGACCAGTTTATCCTCACTTACCAATCTCCATAATCTGGGTTTCTTCTCTACTTCTCTATGGCCACTAGCCAGTAGAAAAAGCCATGGCCATCACATCACTGCCAATCTCTAAACCCAGTCCAAACTGGCTTTCAAGCCACCCAGCAACTCTTTACCACTACCTCTGATGACTCCTTCCCCAGTCCCAACACTCTAGTTACTACTGTCCTATCCTCAACTCTAGCGTCAGTCTTCTCCCTCTGTGGAAATGGCCACCCATCCCACAGAGAATAAACCAGGAAGCACAACTCTTCCTAGTGCTCTCTTCTCCCTCTCTGCACACTCACCCAGGCTAACCTCCACTCTATTACAGTGTCCATGTTACTAACCCCTCATCCTAGTTAGGGTGACTATTGCTCTCATGAAACATCATGACCAAAGCAACTTGGGAAGGAAATGGTTATTAGGCTTACACTTCCATATCACTGTTCATCATTGAAGGATGTCAGGACAGGAACTCAAACAGGGCAGGAACCTGGAGGCAAGAGCTGATGTAGAGCCATGGAGGGGTGCTGCTTACTGGTTTGCTCTCCATGGCTTGCTCAGCTTGCTTTCTTATAGAACCCAGAACCACCAGCCCAGGAATGGCACTAACCCCAATGGGCTGGGCCCTCCTCTATCAATCACTAATTAAGAAAATACCAGTACAGCCCAATCTTAATGGAGGGATTTTCTCAATGGAGGTCCCCTCCTTTCAGATGACTCTAGCTTATGTCATGTTGACAGAAAACTAGCCAGTACACCCCTTAGTATGTCCTAGGGCCTGGATGTCACATTACAGCTCTATTCCATCTTATCCCCAACCACACTGCACACCTGCACACCGCCCAGTATACTGTCCGGCCTCTGGGCTTTTGTTCACTTTTTTCCTTTTTCCGAAATTCTTATCAAATTCCAACTCGCCCCCAAAGATTCTGATAAGACATTTTCTCTTCTTTGAAGCCTTTTCTCCTAGGAAACTTCCTTTTCTACTGTTTGGTATTTTACCTCTCCTCTGACAACAGCCCTTCCAAACTATTTTCTAGCTAGTACATTCACCTCTATTAAAAGTAGTTCTCTGTTGGCAAGGACCTTATCTTACTCAGCTTTATATTCCTAGCAGTTGACCAGAGGCACACAGTAGATGCTTAGTAAACACTTCAGTGAAGTAATACTGTATTACTTCAATAACAGATCAGGGACAGTTCCCTCAAAGTTGCCTCTTTCCAACTTCCACATCAGTAAGCAAATACTCAGGCTCAAAATTTGTCATAATTGACCACTTCCTCCATGTCAAAATGAAATCTGTTGGCATATCCTGTGACTTCTCCATCTACATACAATTTATTCTTCCTCAGCTTTGTTGCCAACACATTGACCAAGACTTACTACCTCTATGGAACAACACCTGTTATCTACAGTTCCGACAAAGAAGCAAATACTTTTTTTTTTTTTTTTTTTTTTTTTTTTTTAGCAAATACCTTTTAAAAAGTGCTCGTCACACCACACACCTGCTCAATATTAGCCTAACGTTCTCAAACCAAGCCTTTCATTCAAAGCACTCGTTCATTTTTGGCTCGAAATCTTGGCTTAAGCACTTTCCCACACAGGACGATTTATCTTCTCACTATCCAAACCTAATTTCTGGGTTTGCATAAAGTTGATTCAATAAAGATCTTAACCCACACTAATCTTTCACTTAAATGTCGACAGCACTTACTGCATTTACTAGACAAGTGCTTGCTATCTAAGTGGAGCATGAATGTCATCGCCTGGATCTCCACAGCCATCTCTGAAAGGAGGAAGAGTTCTCTATCACAGGTTTGTGGGTTAGGTACTTAAAAAGAAACAAAACATAACTCTTGATGTAACCTGTTTTACCACAACAGTAAAAACTGGTCAAAAGAACAATTAATAATGGCCAATGCTCACCATACTAAAGACTCAGTGCATGGGAAACGGTCAAACACGAGAGGGTTGGTCATAACTCATAAAAGAGTTAGACATAATTCAACAAATATTGCTACTTGCTAAGTGCCAGGCAGCACTCTGGGGTATAGGGGAGAATCTGACAGACACGAATGGGATGACGTAGCTACGTGACAGTCAGTCTTTGGGGCTAGTAATGAACTCTCCATTGTTTACAGAACGTTTCAGTTTGCCAGCAAGTAAGTTTATAGTGGCCTTTACAGCTTTTTCCCAAGTCCCAAACCCATGTCCACACTCAGGGTTCTCTTTAGACCTTCGCCTTCTAACACCCCAAGCCTGCACGTCACAGATAGCTAACACCAGCGTTCATCATGGATCTTGTTCCCTTCGGCTCAGTCGGGACATCATTACACTATGTGTCAGTGCAAATGCCTTCGTGGGGTTGGGCCCATCGACTGCAGAGACGGAGAGCTGTCATCCAGAACAGAAAACTGCTCAGCGACTGAGCAATGCACTTAAGAGCTTTATATCGGGCCCTGTGGAAGCCCTGTCACGTCCTTCTCTCCCAGGGCACGCTAATTTGGCAAGAAAAAGAAAAAAATAATAATAATCTGTCCCGGATGGGCGGAACCGTGGAGGGAGAGACCGGGCTGCCTCCCGGCGCCTTCCCCCAACGGGCAGAACAACAAGGGGTGAGGACGCAGCCGGAGATCCGCATCCCCGGAGGGGAGCAGGGTGGGCCGGGTCACCTGGGAGCGGCGGACCCGGCGCGGACTGAACGGCGCCTCCACCACCTCCAGGACCGCGGTCCCCGGCGGGAAGCTTACCGCGAGGCCCGGCCCGGCGGAGGCGGGTGCTCCGAGACCGACACTGGAAAGGCACCGGCAGCGACAGCCGACGTGGACCGCTTCTCATTGAGCGCGGCTGAGAAGCGCCCAGGACCCGCCACTTCCCGTATCCGGTCACGTGACTGCTCCGCACCGGAAGTTGACCTTGTGGAGACGGAAGTGGAGGCTGTGGCGGGGGGGTGGGGGTGGGGAAGAGGAAGAGACCAGCCAATGGACGTGGAGGAGGCGGGACATCACGGGGGAGGGGTCGCACTGTGGGCGTGGAAAAGGGCAGGGGCGGGGCCTGCAGGCGCCTACGCCAGTGGTTCTCAACTCGTGGGTCGCGACCCCGTAAGAGTTCAAAAGACTCTTTCACAGGGTCGGATACCAGATATCCTACATATCAGATTTTTACATTATGAATCATAACAGTAGAAAAAGTACAGTTATGAAGTAGCAACAAAAATAATTTTATAGTTGGGGGGTCACCACAACATGAGGAGCTGTATTAAAGGGTCTCAGTGTTAGGAAGGTTGAGCGTAACCGGACTCTAGTTGAGAACCACTGAAACAGACCAACTGGAGGAGTTGATATGGTGGTGTTTCCTTTTCTCTAGAAGTATCCATTTTGGTACTTGTGGCAATTCATTTGAGAGCTCATTAAATGTTTTCTCCTTTGTTATGTAAAACGCTGTTAATTCTAGAATCTTGGGATCAGAGTTTGGGAGCAAGCACTTCTGTGAGTTAAGTCAGAAGCTATGAAAGTGGAACTTAAACATCATTAGTACCCTTAATTTTTTCTGACTTAATTTCCGTAAAAACCTAATGAAAGGACCAAGCAGATGCCATAGCGGGCTGCTCAGTCTTCTCTCAGAGATCAGGCATCAATTTCAGTTTCCTGAGACTGAGCAAGCAGCTTCTGGGAGGGCCATGAACAAAAGACAATCACTGATGCCCCTGCCAGCAGGGTCAGGGAGACAGGACCCACCAAGCCTGGGCCACTGAGTCAGCTCCCACAGTCAGTACATGCTAGGCCAGCCAGCCTCCAGAGCAGCTCAAGGACAAAGCCTGGGATTTGTCCAGGCTTGCCCAAAAAATGGATAACTGTAACACCCAACTAACTCTAGCCAATTAAAAGTTACAACAATAAAAAGACTTTGCTTTTGCATGGGATTTGGTCTCTTAATGGTCTTGGGGGGACTTGAGGTACAACACCTAAGGTCTAGAATCATGGCACTTATGAACTTCATATTCTAACTGGATTGTGCAGATCTGCTTCTTGGGTGCTTTTTAGAAACTGGATCCTCCCTGGCTCACATCAGATACTGAACCAGAATCTTCACTTTAAGATGATGCTTGCTTCAGTGTGAGACTGCTACATTGATTCGTCAGAAAGCAAGCTGGGAGAGATTGCACTAGGACACAGTGGAAACATTGTCTGTTTGTCAATTTGTATTTCATATAGAAATGAACCAGCTCACAAAGACAGGATTTAACCTGGTGGGGGTGACCAACTCTGATTAGCAAAAGATTCTGGGATTGCTGTTACACCACATCAGAACGGAGGAGTCAGGAATTAAAACAACTAATCTGGTATTATCTCGGAGGCTCTGTACCCAGGAAAAAAGCTCACGAGGCAATTATTACAGCTGTGGCCCAGTTGGACAAGGAAAATAAAGTCTGACGATGTATGTTACCTTACCCTAGAAACAATCTAGAGCCGCTAGTGTGCTAGCCAAGGCTGAGTAGTGTTGGAGGGTTGATGAATACCAGTATGGCCTTAACAGAAGTGCACTTAGTGAAAACTGAAGCTTAGTTCACTAACCCCTTTTTATTAATTTCTTGCAGATTTTGTGGCTGGTCATCACTTTGAAGAGACATGGATGAAGCCAGGATTTTGAGCTGGAAGACAAATGCTTTGTTAGGCCACATCCCACGCAAGGATTGAGTGTCTGGAACTTTGATTCCAGGCAAAAAGGGTCATTCAAACATGAATCCTGTCCCCGAAGGAGGTAAGACTAGACAAGGTGACGTGAAAGAGGGAAAGCTCAGTTTCTGCTAACATTTACCTGAAGATGGAATTTTTGAAAAATTAGGAGAAATAATAGACAGGGACCTGTTTGTTGTTGAGATTAACATCTCCTAGTCAAGGCTACTTGGGATGATTTTCACAGGATCTAGTACTATGTTTGGGACAAATGATCTGGTGTTAGGGCAGCTTGTATGACATCCCTTCTGGGCAACATAGGCAAGTGGTGAGTACTATAATTTTGTATTAAGTTCATTCCAACGTCCTTCCTTCTGGGAAAAGTCTAGTCACTTTTCTTCACTCTTCATGGAGTAAATTCATTCTGACATCCCTGCTTCCCCGATCCTTCTAAGTCTCAGCACCTATTCAGCTCTGTCCTAGCATCTTACCCTCATGTGGCATAGGTCATCTTCAGGTCCAGGAAGCACAAAGGTTGTGTTAGAACTCACACCACCTGTCCTTGCTAAAAACACTGAACCACAAACTGGGGGCTGTCATCGACTTTCCTCTGTTCAGCCTTACAACTGTATTTATTCTTCTGATCTAAAGCTCTCTATATTTATTCTCACATACGTTCCACTTGTTCCTATTGATGAATATTAGCCCATTTTTTTTTTTATTTTGCAGTATCTTTTGATTTAGCATTTAGTTCAGTGATTCTCAACATCAGATGATTTTTTTTACTCCCTGGGGAACATTTGACCATATTTTGAGACATTGTTGGTTGTCATTACTGAAAGAGATCTGCTGACATCTAGTGGGTAGAAGGCAGAGTAGGTGTTAAATGATCTATAACATTAAGAATAGCCCTTCAACAAAGAACCATCTATCCCAAAATGCCCCAATTGTCCAAAGGGAGAAACCTTTGTCCTGGTTCTCTCTAGAGCAGTGATTTCAGTTTGTCACAGAGGCTGTGCTGGGGTAGCTTGGTTTTGAAGTCAAGGCAATGGGGAAGGGACATGAAAAAAAGTTATATCATGAAGCAATTTTCTTTGCAACTTTTCCAGACATGGGGAGACTGCTCTTCATTCTCAGGAGGAAAGAGATTATTGAGGGTGAAAAAAGTCTGAGGGTTTAAGTGTGAAGTCTACACATTGTCCCCATTCTAGACTTCAAAGACCCATTCCTTTTCTATTAGGGCACTGGCCTTGACGTAGATGATATTCCCAGGCTATGAGTTTCGGTTTTCTTGAGCTTCTGTTTCTTTTATGATTAAATACTAGGGCTGGGTTTCATCACAGCCTCAGAGTGCTTCCACTGGCCTAGAGGCCCTCTGGCCTTCATAGTGAGCTCTGATTATGTGATACTTTGGGAGAATCTTACAGATATGTCTTACAATTCTACGCACGTAAAAAAAGAGAAGTGTTCAGCCATTGGCTTCCCCTGTCACTGCTCGACATTTTGCCACCTATGACCACAAGTGGCTGGAGGGCTGAGTTGTGCAGATTTTCCAAGCCATGGTGGAATATGGCATGCCGGGGAGTGAGAGAGGCAAGCTGTTGTCATATCATCCCTGAGGAGTGATATGACATAATCTAGCTAGCTGATGCCTATAACCGGCCCCTGCAGCAAGCACCTAGACAAAAAGAACGGAGTTAGCAAGGTGTTGGGTGCTACACAAGGAGACAGAACTGCTGGCCCCTCAGTTGTCTCTTTGAGGTAACGGTTTCTCCATGTTTTCAGCTGCCCAAATCAGTCCTCACCTCCTTCTTAGCTCTCATCTTCTACATCTGGTGATTGCAGAAATCTTGTTCTATGTCCAGCGTGTATGCCGAATCTAACCACTCCTCAGTCTTTTCATGGCTACTCCTTCCTGGATTTCACTATGACCTGTCCCTCTTGAGTTACTGCACATCCCTTTTCAGTCACACTTGGGTCAAACACAGGATGTAGTGTTTGATCTAATTTGTACATGGGGCATTTGGGAAGGATGCCACGGTAAGCCCAGACTCGCCTCCTAGAAATGTAAGTAAGCCAACTTAAATATGACTAAATTTACCATATTAACTTTTATTGAAAGTCAGATTTCCTGTTAAGTATGCTGAATGTTTTAAGCTTATATTCCTATTTTATCCCAAGAGGTATTAAATTATGATTTGTTTGTATATTATTCAGCTGGAGAATGTGTTCTCACATAAATTCAGAAATCCATATTTAAACCATAAAAAGTACTTTTCTGGAAAGTGGCATTTAAATTACATAAAGATAGAACCCTTCTTAACTAGCGACAGATAGTGGACATAAAGTAGTAGAAACCCTATGGTTGGTGAACTCACACAGATGTGGGTTCAGATTTGGTTTCATCCTTCACCCCAAGCTGACAGCCCCATTTTACACAGCCATGTTCCCTCCCCTTCTCCTGCTCTCTATTTGTGTATATGATATTTCCTTTCAATAGGATTTTTGGGGTAGAGAGTTTTATAAATATTGTTGTAAGATAAAAACTTATTATGCAGCCCTATAATATGTGGGAAGTAATGGTGTTGATTAATAATCTACTGGCCCGAATTTTGCCCAAGAAAGCAAAGATGTTCACTCACAGGCTTGGTTTGATCCCCTGGTGGGAGGAGTATACTTCCCTGTTTCAGACTTTGGGTTTGAATTGCTTGTTTTGACCAATGGGATTGCTAGTGGACCTGACATGAGCATACGTTTGGAATGTACTTGAAAAATAGGCTTGTCCTTTATGTCTTTGGCCACATGTAAGTCCTTGGATCTTATAATACTAACGATCCATTTGTCATCATTATGATATTTAGATATTGATGAATAGAGAAAAGTGTTGTATTTCTCTTGTCTTCTAGGAGCTGTACTGCAGATGACAGCAGAGAAGGGAACATCTTCAGGGAAGAAAAATCCCAAAGAATAAGTGAAGGAGGTGTGACAGAGCCCGAAAACAAAGTCGAGGATCACTTGAAATCTCTCTCTGTTAAAGAGACCTAGAGGGCTGGGGAACAGCTGGAAGAAAGAGATATTGCATTGGCCTAGAATAACTGTAGTACTGGATGATGAGGAAGTGCTCTGAAAACCCATACCCAGATGTCCAAGTATTAGTAGGAATTAACGTTGTAGTATGATTTTGGCTTCATTCAAGGAGTGTGGTAGACAAATCATACACCAAATGATAATGTCAGTAAGAACCAAGGATAAGAGAGAGAATATAATCACATAAAATCAAAGAAGTGGAGACCTCATATTTCTAAATTTTACTTGTAAATATTAATATAAATTCACTAACATGATTTTCTGTTTTCAAAAGCAGCCATGCATTTCCTAGTTCTGTTATCTTTAAGCAAAGCATGTGTGATAAGCATCCCCACCTGCTAGGTGGTCACAAGTTTCTTCAAGAGGACCCCATGCAGGAAATGGTGTCTGCAGTCCACCCCACATGGTAAGATGCATGCTCAACATTATCAGTTGACCTGCTTGCTTAAAGGTACCAACAAACAGCTCTAGGGGCTGTGTGCTTATTTTAAAAAGGTTCTTATACTTTTATTGTGTTTCTATCTTAGTTACTGTTCTCTGCTGTGAAGAAACACTATGACCAAGGCAATTTAAAAGAAAGCATTTAATTTGGGGTTAATATCAAAGAGTTAGTCCACAACAGGCACGGCATTGGATCAATAACTGAGAGCTTACACTTGATGTGTAAGATGGAGGCAAAGCAAGAGAGAGAGAGAGAGAGAGAGAGAGAGAGAGAGAGAGAGAGAGAAGAGGAGAGGAGAGGAGGGGGAGGGAGGGAGAGGAGAGGGGAGAGGGGGAGGGGGAGGGAGGAAGAGGGAGAGAAGAGAGGGGGAGGGAGAGGGAGGAAGAGGGAGAGGAGAGAGAGGGGGGGGAGGGAGAGGGGAGAGGAGGGAGGGAGGGGGAGGAAGGAGAGGGGGAGGGGGAGGGGGAGAGGGACAGGTGGGGGAGATATTGGGCCTGGTGTGTGTTTTCAAAACCTCAAAGCCTACTGCAGGGACACACCTCCTCCAACAAGGCCACACCTCCATCAACAAGGCCACACCTCCTAATCTTTATCAAACAGTTCTACGTACTGGGAACCAAGAATTCAAACACATGAGCCTAAAGGGACCATTCTCGTTCAAACTACCACAGTTTCTGAGTATGGCTTTAGGTTTGCGAATTCTGACAAATGTACATAGGTGTAACTATTGCCACAATTAAGATATTTCTGAGTATTCAAACAATGGTTGGATTAAATGCAAAAACGGAACTCTGACTTACAACCTGCAGCAAGCAGCCCAGGACCCAGCATGCTATGTACAGTAACGAGTCCATGAAGTTACCACAAGTATAGCATGTAGTCTGGATGCCTAGCCAAAAAAGCCCAGAGCAATTGGCTCCAAGTGCCTAGGACTTAATAGTTAATGGCTTCTCTATTTATTGACTCTTCCTTAAATCTTAGGGCCAAACTGAAGAACCCAAATATGTATTACTAAGCAACCACATAAGATACCCTGCTTCTAATTTTCTGCCCCTACCCCCAGTCAGGGTATCTACCCCACCCCCAGTCAGGGTATCTACCCATACTCCCAATCAGGGTGTGCTGAAGCCTTCCCTATTTTCTGTGCACTGTCTCATTTTATACACAATAATTTATTCTATTAATCTTCCAATATTGGATACTTGAGCTCATCTAAACATTTTGCAAACACATGCCTGCTCACATGTCATTTTGTAGCTACTCCAATACATCTTTGGGATCACCACATTTAAGAGTTACACACACACACACACACACACACACACACACACACACACACACACACACACACAGTTTGAAAAAGAATGTCAACTTTCTCTCTCATGCAGTAATAAACACAAGGACTTATTTATTTGCCATTTTGATGAAATACTATCAATATTTTGGCTTTTCCCTATAAGACAAGAAATGAGCTCATCCCACAGATAAAATGCCAGGTTCTTTAAAAGCTTTCCAGTGTCATTTGCAATTCCTTCCCTGTGAACTGTCTGCTCATATATTTTTCAATTGGCTGCTAGCCTTTTCTAAACTCCTCAACTTTAGGAACATATGCAGGCTTTGATACAAGTTGCAATTTTTCCCAGTTTGCAATTTGTTTTTGGCTTTCTCTGTAGTTTTTTTTATATGTATTTTATATAGTTAATATTATTTACTCTGTTCCTGGATTTTGAGTGATAGTAAGGAAAATTTCCCCCATTCTTAGTTTGTAAAGAGTTTATGTATTTTCCTTCTAGTAGATGGAAGGAGATCCTTTTTTCCTTTTATATGCTAATTATTGTATAGTTCATTTACCAAATAACCTACCTATTTAAAGTATGTAGTATATGCTGTTTATTTATCACATTATTTTTAATTATGTTCAATATATAACATTATATTGACTGTTTTAACCGTATTCGATGTACAAGAAGGTAGTATTAGTTACATTCACCATGTTGCATGATTTCCATTTCTAAAATTTTCATCACAGAAACTGTGTAACAATTAAGAAATATCTTCATTCCTTCTCCTCTAGTCTCTTAGTTTTCCTCTATTCTGCCTCTGAATTTATCTACTCCAAATATTTCATAAAGACAAATCATGCAATAATTGTCCTTTCGTTTGTGGATTATTTAACTTAGCATAACATTTTTAAATGTAGCATGCATCGAAACTTGTATCTCTTTAAAGGCTGAATAATATTCCATTACTTGGCTATACCAATTACCTGGTTATGTCAATTCATTCATCTTTTGATGGAAGCATGATGTTTTCTTCTTTTGGTATTATGAAGAATGCTGCAAACACAACATAATTGTATATACATTGGTATACAACTATTTACTCAAGGCACTGTTTTGAATTTGCTTGGGTCTGCACCTCTGAAGGAAATACTGAGTCATTTGGTAACTTCTTAGGAATTGCCTGTATGGAATGAGCCATCCTAAATTGTACATTCTATGACTACTTTTGAATAGCACTTCTCAATTTTTCTTTGCTTCCTAGAAAGTTAAAATAAACAAATTATTGGAGTAATGTGTGTTTTACAACTGAACCCAGAATGACAAGGCCATCAATACCAGTACTTTAAGGGACACTTTGGTACCAGTGTGATTAAGCAAGGGCATTCCAGCTTAATTTAATTCACTTTGCCCCCACCCAAATTGCAAGGATCTGAAAGGTATCCTGACTAACAAGACCTACATTTCTATTAGTAAGTCTCCAGTAGAATGTACTCTGTGAAGTCCTGGATCCATCAATCAAAGAAAAGATTTTCTTTGGTTCCTTGACTACCTGGGAATAGGTTGCTCCAGCACACCATTTCTTACATGGCCATAGCATCTACATCCCTACTAGCAGTGGAAGAGGGCTCCAGTTGCTCCACGCCCTCTATAACTTTTAACACTCATGTTCATTTCATAAAGACACAGTCATCCTAGCAGATGTGAAAGCAGATCTGACTTGACACTTGGGTTTTGATTTGCATTTGCCTAAGGACTAGTGATGCTGAACACCTTTCTCGTGTTTGTTGGTTATATGTATTTGCAGAACTATCTGTCAATGTCCTTTGCCCATTTAAAAAGGGTTGTTTTATGTCACTGAATTCTCTGTGTGTCTAGGTTTTAAGTCTTTTTCAGTCACATGATTTGAAGATATATTCTTTCTTCCAAGGCTTGTTTTCAATTTCTTGATAATGTCCTTTGGTGCAAAGAGATCTTTACATGAAGTCTGGTTTACTTATTTTTTCTTTTGACATTATAAGAATCCAGTATCAATCCCAAAGTCCTCAAGATTTACCCTTATATTTAATTCTAATATTTTATGGGTTTAGTTACTATGCTTAGATTAATGAGTCATTTATAATTTTTATAGCTGGTGTAAGGTATGTGTCTAATTCAGTTCTTTTGTGTGGATATCCAGTTATCCAAGCATCATCAGTTGAAGGGATTATTCCTTCTCCCTTGGATGAACTTGGTAGCTTTGTGTTCTGGGACTGTCCTTATGCTCGTACCAGGCTGTTTTAATTATAGTAGTTTTGTAGTGCATTTCACAAACAGAAAGTGTGAGTCCTCCAACTTTGTACTTATTTTTCAAGGTTTTATTTGCTTGTTTTTGCTACCAGGAGCGTTTGGCAGTTCTGTATGAATTTTGAAGATTGGCTTTTCCATTTCTATAATACAGGCCATTGGAATTTTTAGAGGAATTATCTTGGATATGAAGAATGTTTTGAACAGTACTGATATCTTCAAAAGATAAAATCTTATTTATGAACCCAGCATCTATTTTAAAGTTTTTTCTTGATTCTAATTTAGCCCAAACCATGCAACACTTCCAAAGTTACCATGGAACATACTGGACCCAAAGTGTCCTAACTGCTGAACAATTGCACCAAAACACATTTCATTGCAATTCACAATGCCTCATTTTATTTTAGTATAAATAACAGCCATCGAGGAAGAGGCAAAACAAACTTTTGACTATCAGTATTCAATTGGAGAGACATTTTCTTCAGACATTGATGAAGGACTTTGGGTTACATCTTCAAAGTGGCAGGGGACACAGGGACAAGCACACAAGATTGAAAGCATAAAAGCATATTCTCATGAGGACCAGGCAGTCCTTGTTGTTGGAGGACCAAATGGAGTCATCGTTAATGTAAGTTGAATCAAAGTTCACGAGGTGTAAGTCCTTCTTAAGATACACATGGTTCAGCCTGTTCACTGTTCGAGCAAAGGAGTACTTAGAGGCACAGCTGTAGGCCTCCAAGCTGTAGACTTTCTTGAAGTGCAGGTCAAAAAACGGATTGTCCTAGAAGAGAGAGAGAGAGAGAGAGAGAGAGAGAGAGAGAGAGAGAGAGAGAGAGAGAGAGAGAACTGGTTTACTTTCTATTCAAAGTCATTTCCAGGATTCCCATGGTCTGCTGGCTGTGCCTATTGATTGTAAAGTATTAGTACCAGATATATTTCTAAAATCTACAGATCAGCTTTCCAAAGCTAGGAGAGCCAAATGGAATCACTTCTTGAAAGTCAACAGCACAATCTTTGCTTTATCCCAGCCCTCAACTCCAGCAGGCATTCCCTGGGAGCCCACAGGCCACTCTGGCCAGGGAAGCAGGCAGGCTAGCTGCAGATCTTCACCTTTCCTTCCATTCTTCTAAATCCAGTCTACCCGACTCATCCCCAGCTCTTCAGCAGACCACCTGCTGCCACCTCCCTCCCCTCCTCCCCTCTCTAGTGGACCACACGATCTTCCACTCTAACCATTCCCCAAATGCATTAATTCACCCCAGCCCCCAACTCCAGCACGCATTCCCTGGGAACCTGCAGGCCACTCTGGCCAGGGAAGCAGGTAGCTAAGTACAGATTTCCACCACTCCCTCCTCTCCTCCAAATACAATCCCCAGTCTCACACCATCTTTGTAGAAGACCACCTGCTTTGCCCCCCCACACACTTCTCCGCCCCCATCTCCAGTGGATCATGCAGACCTTCCCCTCCAACCCTCTTCCTCACTCCCCTGTTATCCCAGCCCACAAGGCCAGCAGGCTTTCTCTGGGAACCTGCCAGCCAAGCCTGCCAGAGGAGCAAGTAGGCCAGCAAAGACGGTAGGCAAGCTTCAAATATTCACTTTCCCTTCTCTCCTCCATATCCACTCTTCTAGTCTCCTCCCCAGCTCTGTAACAAACTAGCTGTTGGCCTTTCTTCACTCTCTGCCTCCATTCCCAGGGGACTAAGCAGACCCTGGGGGAACAATGTGGGTGACCATCCCAGAGACGTGAAGGCAGTTCGGCTCAACCCGACTTGGTAGCCAGTGTTGGTTCAAACATTGAGAGTGACATCAAGTAGTTTATTTTAGGCATATTTAAACACAGCACTATTTGGTAAAAAGTTTCAAGTGATAATTAACTCCATCCCACTTTGATGTACATCAAAGCTTGAGACGTGGCTACACTGAAACTGTAAAGTATAAGTGATATCTTTCATAAAGACAGGTCCTACAGATTGACTGAGAAACGGGAGCTCAAGGTAAGGGTCTGGGGGATGATCTGGTGTGATCTTGGGCCACACAGCGCAAAAGTCATCAGACTTTTAACCAGGTAGAAAACAGGTCATACATTTCTCCCTTTGAAGAGAGAAGCCTGCATGTTTAACATTCCTGGTTCCCCTAGTGCTTATCTGTGAGCATAAGGACCTACATGCCTCCTACAGAACAACTTGCTTTCCTCCCTCCTGTGGACCCCCTCAACCCTCTCTAGTCTATCCCCTTTCCTAAGTGTCAACTCCCAATACCTAGGAACACATTTACCTGGAAACCCCAATGACCACACCTATCAGCTCCTGGAATAACTTCCTACCAGGCAACACACAGCCACCACACTCTACTGAGAACCAGAGAGGGCAACAGAAACCAAGGAACAAAGCACCCACCCAGCAAAGACAATTCCAGGTTTCAGCAACTAGAATTACAGTCTCCCCAAACTTAGATACCTAGATGCCAGCATAAAAACACAATAGATAGTAGCCAGGACAACATGTCTCCATTGGAGCCCAGCAGCCCTACCACAGTAGGCCCTAAGTACTACAACAGAGCTGAAGCATGAGAAAATTACCTAAAACTAGCCTTTATGGACATGATAGAAGTCCTTAAAGAGAAAATTAATAAATCTCTTAATGAAATCTATGAACACACAAACAGTGGAAGGAAATGAACAAAATGATTTCAGACCCGAAAGTGAAACTAGAATCAATAAAGAAAACCCAAACTGAGGGAAATCTGGAACTGAAACCTAAGAACCCAAATAGGAACCTTAGAGGCAAGCCTCATCAGTGTAAGAATATAAGAGATGGGCAAGAGAATCTCAGGCTTTGAAGATATGATAGAAGTAGATACCCCAGTCAAATAAAATGTTAAATCTAAAACCCCCCTGACACAGAACATCCAGGAAACATCCAAGAAACCCAGGTTAAAGGCACAAAAAATATTTTTAAAAAATCATAGAAGAAATTTCCCTAACCTAAAGAAGGAGATGCCGCCGGGCGGTGGTGGCGCACGCCTTTAATCCCAGCACTCGGGAGGCAGAGCCAGGAGGATCTCTGTGAGTTCGAGGCCAGCCTGGGCTACCAAGTGAGTTCCAGGAAAGGCGCAAAACTACACAGAGAAACCCTGCCTCGAAAAACCGGAAAAAAAAAAAAAAAGATAAAGAAGGAGATGCCTATCAAGGTACAAGAAGCATACAGAACACCAAACAGACTAGGCCAGAAAAGAAATTCCCCTCAGCACATAATAATCAAAACACTGAACATGTAAAGCAAATAGACTATTAAATGCTGCAAGGAAAAAAGACCAAGTAACATATAAATGCAAACCTATTAGAATTACACTTGACTCCTCAATAGAGGACCTGGACAGATGTTCTACAGACTCTAAGAAATCACAGGTGCCAGCCCAGACTCCTATACCCAGCAAATCTGTCAATCACAGTAGATGGAGAAAATAAGACATTCCAGGATAAAACCAAATTTAAGCAATATCTACAAATCTATCCTTATAGAAGGTGCTAGAAGGAAAACTCCAAACTAAAGTAGTTAACTATACCCAAGAAAACACAAGGAATAAATAACCCCAGACAAGCAAATCAAAAGAGGGGAAACACACACTTACACCCCAAAACTGAAATCATAGGAATCAGCAAGCACTGCTCCTTGATCTCTCTCAATATTAATGGTCTCAATTTCCCAATAAAAAGACACAGATTAATAGAATGGATGAAAAAACAGGATCTCTCCTGCTGCTGCATCTAAGAAACACATTTTTAACAGCAAGGAGAGACCCCACCTCAGGGTAAAAGGATGGAAAAAGATATCCCAAACAAATGAACCTAAGAAGCAAGCTAGTGTCACCATTTTAATATCTGACAAAATACACTTCAAATCAAAACTAATCAGAAGAGATAGGAAAGGACACTACATACTCATCAAGGGAAAAATTCATTAAGAGGGCACTGGAATCCTTAATGTCTATGCTCCAAACACAAGGGCACCCAAGTTCATAAAAGAAACACAATGGCAGCTTAAATCATGTACTGATAGTGGGAAACTTCAATACTCCACTCTCGCCAATAGACAGATCATCTAGACAAAAACTAAACAGAGAAATGCTGGAGCTAACTGATATTATAAACCTAATGAACCTAACAGATATTTACAAAACATTTCAAACAAACACAAAAGAATATACCTTCTCAGTACTGCATGGAAATTTCTCCAAAGTTAACCACATACTTGGACATAAAGCAAATCTCAATGGATACAAGAAAATTGAAGTAACGTCTTACATCCTATTTGACCACCACGGAATAAAGCTGAATGTTAACAACAGAAAGCTTACAAACTCATGGAACTGAACAACTGAACAACTCTCTACTGAATGAAAAATAGGTCAAGAAAGAATTTTTTTAAAAAAAGTTAGCGCTCTAGAATACAATGAAAATGGATACACAGCATACCGAGGTTTATGGGACACAGTAAAAGTGGTGCTAAGAGGCAAGTTCACAGCACTAAGTGTCTACATAAAAACCTGGAGAGATCTCATACTAGCAGCTTAACAGCACTCCTGAAAATTCTAGAACAAAATGAAGAAATCATACACAAGAGGAGTAGACAGCGAAAAAATAGTCAAACTCAGGGCTGAAATCAATAAAATAGAAACAAAACAAACAAACAAACAACAAATACAAATAATCAGTGAAACAAAGAATTGGTTCTTTGAGAAAAAAAATTGACAAGCCATTATCCAAATTAACTAAAAGGCAGGGAGAGAGAGAGAGAGAGAGAGAGAGAGAGAGAGAGAGAGAGAGAGAGAGAGAGGGAGAGGATGTAAATTAACAAAGTTAAAACTGAAAAGGAGGACATAGTAACATATTCTTAGGAACTCCAGAGAATCATAAGAACACACTTTAAAAGCTTGTACTCCACCAAATTGGAAAATCTAAAAGAAATGGATAATTCTTCTTGATACATACCACTTACCAAAGTTGAATCAAGACCAGATAAGCAATGTAAAGAGACCAATAACCTCTAGTAAAATGGAAGTAGTCATTAGAAGTCCCTCCCCTGCCAGAAAAAAATCCCAGAGCTGGATGGTTTTAGTGTAGAATTTACCAGACTTCCAAAAAAGAGTTAATGCTAATATTCCTCAATTTTTCCACAAAATGGAAAGAGAAGGAACATTGCCCACTTAGTTTTATGAGGCCATAGTCACCCAGATACCAAACCACATAAAGACCCAACAAAAGTACAGACCAATTTCCCTTATGAACATAGATGCAAAACTTCTCAATAAAATACTTGCAAGCTGAATACAAGCACATATCAAAAAGATCATCCACCATGATCAAGAAGGCTTCATTCCAAAGATGCAGGGATGGTTCAACATATGTAAATAGATCAATGTAATCTACCATATAAACTATCTGAAAGACACAAACCACACAATCTCATTAAATGAAGAAAGGGCCTTTGACAAAATGCACCACTTCTTCACGATGAATGTCCTGGAGAGATTAGGTATTCAAGAAAGATACCTCAACATAATCAAGACAGTTTACGGAAAGCCAATAGCTAACATCAACTTAAATGGAGAAAAACTGAGGCAATTGTACTAAAATCAGGAACAAGACAAGGCTGTCCACGCTCTCCACACCTATTCAATATAGTAGTTGAAATCTTAGCTAGAGCAATAAGACACTGAAGGAGATCAAGGGAACACAAATTGGAAAAGAAGTCAAAGTATCATTATTTGCAGATGATTTTATAGTATACATAAGTGACCCTAAAAATTTCACCAGGAAACTTCTATAGCTGATAAACACTTTCAGCAAAGTAGTTTACAATTAACTCACAAAAATCGGTAAGGCTACTACTATATACAAATGACAGACTGAGAATGAGTTCAGAGAAGCAACACCTTTCACAATAGCTTCAAAAAAGTATAAAATCTTGAGGTCACTCTAACCAAGCAAGTTGACTTGTATCGTAAAAACTTCAAGACATTAAGGGAAGAAATTCAAGAAGATATGAGAAGATGGAAAGACCTTCCCTGCTCATGGATAAGTAGAATTAATATAGTAAAAATAGCCATCCTACCAAGAGCAATCTATAGACTCAATATGATCCCTATCAAAATTCCAGCACAATTCTTCACAGATCTTAGAAAAAGAATCTTCAGCTTCATCTGGAAACACACACACACACACACACACACACACACACACACACACACACACACCAAGGACAGCCAAAACAATCCAAATAATAAAAGAATTGCTGGAGGTATCACCATCCCTGATCTCAAGTTGTACTACAGAGCTATAGTAATAAAAACAGCATGATATAGGCATAAAAACAGACACGTTGATCAATGGATTTGAACTGAAGACCCAGAACATAAATTCACACACCCATTTACATCTTATTTTTTATAAAGAAGTCAGGAATACACATCAGAAAAAAAGACAGCACCTTCAGTAAATTGTGCTGGTCAAACTGGATGGCTACATGTAGAAGACTCCAAATAGACCTATACTTACCACCTTGCACAAAACTCAACTCCAAATGGATCAAAGACCTCAACATTGAACTTGATAGAAAAGAAAGTGGGGAATAGCCTTGCACTTATTGGCACAGGAGACAACTTTCTGAACACAACACCATTAGCACAGGTACTAAGATCAACAATTAATTAATGGGGCCTCATGAAACCGAGAAGCTTCTACATGGCAAAGGACCCTCTCAGTTAGACAAAGTGACAGCCTATAGAATGGGAAAAGATTTTTACTAACTCCTCTATTAGATAGAGGGATAATATCTAAAATATATTAAAAAATTAAAAATACTAGATATGAAGAAAACAAACAACCCAAAACAAACAATTAAAAAATGTGGTACAGATCTAAACAAAGAATTCTAAAAAGAGGAAACTCAAGATGGCTGAGAAACACTCAAAGAAATGTTCAATATCCTTACTCACTTGGGAAATGCAAATCAAAACTACTTTAAGATTTCATCTTACAGCTGTCAGAATGGCTAAGATCAATAAAACAAGTGACAGCTCATGCTGGTGAGCAAGTGGAGCAAGGGGAACGTTCCTCTATTGCTTGTAGGAGTGCAATCTTGTACAACTTCTATGGAAATTGGTGTGGTGAATCCTCAGGGTGATAGGCATGGACGTACCTCAATATCCAGCAATACCACTCTTGGATGTTCACCCAAATGATACTTCATCCTACCACAGAGACACTTGCTCAACTATATTCATTGCTGCTTTATTAATAACATTCAGAAACTGGAAATAACCTAGATGTCCTTTAGCAGAAGCATGGATAAAGAAAATGTACATTTACACAATGGAGTATTACTCAGCCATTAAAAAATTAAATCATAAAATTTGCAGGTAAATGGATAGAACTAGAAAAAATGAATCCTGAGTAAGTCAATGCAGACCCAGAATAACAAATGTGGTATATATTCACTTATATGTGGATGTTAACTGTTAAGTCAATGATACTCAAGCTACAATCTGTAGAACCACAGAGGCTGGGTAATGAGTAAGAGACTGGGGGTTGAAGACTGATAAATCTCCACAGGAAAAGGAAATAGAATAGATAGTTATGGACGGGGTGGGGCAGAGACTGGAATGCGAGGATCAAGTAGAGACAGAAAGGAAAGAGGGGATGAGGGAGGGAATACGAGGAGAGATAGCTAAAATTAAGGGTCATTTTGGGGGTCACATGGAAATCTACTACAGTAGAAGCTTCCTAAAATATATACATATATGAAGGTGATCTAAATTAAGTCACCAAATAATGGGGAGATGGAACTGCAACTGGCCATCTCTTGTCACCAAATGAAGTTTCCAGTTCAATGACTGGATTACATATAGTTGAGTTATTGGCCAAAGAGGTCCCATAGAAATCCTCAAACAACCCAGGCTGTCACCAAGACTAGGTATAGGTTGCTCTCCACAAACTGATTTCAAGGCCCCAATTGCTGAAGACAAAGCTTACACAACTCATTGAACGTGGAGAAGAGGGGAGTCTACATAGAGCCTTTGCCCCTACCTTCTAGGGTCTTTGTTAAAGGAAGATACTCTACGCGCTACCAGAGAAGACATGTTAACACCTACCCAGCCACACCCTTTGACCTACAATGATGCCCTGCGTGCAAGATATGCTAGTGCAATGGTGGCACAAAGTCTGTGGGAGTCACCAACCAATATCTGATTTGACCTAAGTCTCCCTCCACAAGATGAAACCCATACCAGACACTGCCATTGTGACCAAGAACTTGAGAGTAGATAGCCAAGGGTAAAACCAAATACTACTGTAAACAAACAAACAACCCCCCCCCAAAAAAACCCCAAAAACCTCAAACCTAGTAATAAAATTACTTCTAATGACATCCTGCTATATCGTAGATCAGTGCCTTGTTCAGCTCTAAACGGGATGTCTCCATTAAATCCTTCCTCCCAGGGCTCAGGGAACCCTGAGGAAGAGGAGGTGGAAGAAGTGTGAGAACCAGAGAGGATGGAGGACACCAAGAAAACAAGGCCCTCTAAATCAACATGATAGAAGCACACACAAACTCACAGAGACTGAGGCAGCGTGCACAGATCCTGTATGGGTCCATACCAGTTGGGATCCTAGGAGAATCCCCAATTGATAACCACTTGCAAATGAAAATTGGCTTCCCCAAGGGAGTCTCACTGGGGAATCAAACTGCTCTTAAGGGTAGGCTGCATGCCCAGCAGTAGATGGCCAAGAGAAAAATGAACTCAAGTCATCTGTGGAGGTTCTTTGTCTTACATTGTGTCAGGGCTCTTCCTTAAAAAAAAAAAAAAGAATCTTATTATTTTTATCTATATTTTATCTTTTTACCTTTTAGTGTCTTTGAGTATATATTATGGCTTCCAGTTTAGTGTTTTTATGGGATTCCTGAGTGTGCGAACGAGTGGATCGATCTCTGTTTCTTGTGCCTTCTCTTGGGCTCTTTTCCTTCTGTTTGTTTTGCCAATTCTGATGCGTTAGTTTTTGTTTTATTATTATCCCATAGAAGCCTGCTTGTTTTCTAGTGAGAGAAAGAAAGGGAGTGAGTCTAGATTTAGCGAGGGGAGGAGCTGGGAGGAGTAGAGGGAGGGGAAACCATAATCAGGATGTATTATATGAGAAAAAAAAGTCTATTTTCAATGAAAGGAAAAGAAAAAGCAAACAGGAGCAAAGACTGTTTGGAACATCCATGTCTTTTCAGTTGTATAAATAAAACGTCATATAATGTGTAGTTATCACATCTTTCCAGTACATTTTAGAGGATGGGTAAGGATGGAAGAAGAGAACAAATCCTCTTGTATACTTCTGGAGGGAGCCACAGGTTTCTCCCTATGTGGATTAAGAAATCAGTCCCTTCTGTTTGAGCAGGCCCTGACAGTGGGATCAAGATCTATCCCTGGTGCATGAGCTGGCTTTCTGGATCCCATTACCTATGGTGGGAAGCCTTGCTCACCCTTGATGAAGAAGGGAGGGGCTGGGTCCTGCCTCAACTGAATGTACCAGGCTTAGCTGTCCGCCCCCATGGGAGAACTTACTCTGTTGAAGGAGGGGATAAGGGGTAGATTGGGAGGTGGGGAGCAAGAGGAGGGATGAGAAGGGGATCTGTGGTTGGTATGTAAAATAAATTAAAAAAAAGAAATCGGTCCTGCACACTACTTTGGAAGCAAATGGAGACATACTGGATGGCTAACCACCCTTTGACACTGCAGTTTACCAACTTGATAACTTTGAAGTTAACAATGTGGAGTAAGCTTTGGCAAATAGTGAGAGCCATGAAGTCGTTTGACAGATATGGACAAAAAAAATCCAATACTGACATAGCTCTTGCTGTTTCTAGTGATTTTTTTGTTATGTGTTAAAATCATGACAATCCTTGCTGCTATCAATAGGAAAGGCAATGCTTTGTAGTAGTGTCCAAAACACATTTCCATTCACAAAATACATTTTCTGCCCTGCTCCTAACTAGCCTGGAGGTCAGAGTGCACATTATTTGTTTTGCATTCCTAGTATTTATCTATTGCAACTAGTAAGTTCTCAACAGATGTGTGCTGGGCTGATGTGAGCACATCTATGAAAGGAGGGATGGAGTCAAGCATTGCCCTAAATAACAAAAAAACTGGCAAGGTCCAAACCACACAAGAATACTAATGATCTTTAAGTTCCTGTCACAACTATGTGCAAATTATTTATCTGATTTAACAGCCCTCCCCTTTAGATCAGTGGTTCTTAACCTTCCTAATACTACAACCCTTAATGAAGTTCCTCATGTTGTGGTGACCCTCAACCATAAAATGATCTTCATTGCTACTTCATAACTGTAATTTTGCTATTGTTATGAATCATAATGTAAATATCTATGTTTTCTGATGGTCTTAGGCGACTCCTGTGAGGGAGTCTTTACTAACAGGGTCTTTACCCACATGTTGAGAACCACTGCTTTAGACCATCATTTTAGATGGAGTTGCTGTGACATGTTTGTGAGATCAGTTATATAAGCTGCTGGTACACAGCTTAATAAATGGATGGTCCCTTTTTCAGGTCTGCCCAGCCTTTGATACTTACATTAAAATACTCCCTTAGTTTATACAATCAATATTTAAAAGACAAAACAAAACCAAGCTCTAGACTAAAGGCCGGAGAGGTGGTTCATTGGATAAGTGCTTGCTGTCCAAGCATGAGTGTCTGAGTTCAAATCCGCAACACTCATGTAAGAAGCTAGGCATGGTGGCATGCACTGGTAACACTCGTGCTGGGAAGGAGCAAGCAAGCAGAGACAGGAGGATTCCAAAGGCTCAATAACCAGAGATTGTTGGTACTAACTATACTGTCCAGTCCAGCCAAAAACAGTAAGTCCCAGGTTTGATGAGAGACCTTGCCTCAAAGAGAAGCAGGGAACAGCCTGCATACATGGTGGTGGCGTAACCTTTAATCCCAGCACTTGGGAGGCAGAAACAGGCAGATCTCTGAGTTCAAGGCCAGCCTGGTCTACAGAGTGACTTCCAGGACATAGAGAAACCCTGTCTCAAAAAACAAACACACAAAAAAATGGAGGGGCAATTGAGGAAGATATCTGAAAGTGACCCCCAGCCTCACGTACACATGGGCAAGCACACTTACACTCACACCAGTGCTTTATAAAAGTAATATATGGGTTGACCATAGTAGCACATGTCTACACTCTTAGCACTTGGGAGGCCAGTAGGAGATGCATAATGAGTCCCGGGACAGCTTGAGCTACCTAGTACGAGTCTATTTACAGAACAAAATGAATGACCAACAGTGGTGCAGTGATTTCAAAGGCAACACTCTGCAAGTCACACCCAACAACTGTTGTCTCGCCGTCATTGTAGTAGTTGAAGGACAATTACAGAGACTCTCAGCCGAAGGAAATCACACTGGTTGTGCCTCTAGGTTGTTTTCTCTCCCAGTTCCTGCCCCTCATCATGTGGGGAAAATCTTTCATGTCTTTGAAATACTTAGAAAAGAGTGATACTTTCCTTTAGCCTGATAATCGAAGGCTGAGCTAGCATCTGTTCCTCCTTCTCTCCTTCTTCCCCACTCTCCTCTTTTTCTCTACTAAAATTCTACAGTTAATAAGGTAATTCATGGATTTGTAATAATCTTTTGTATAAAATTGGAGGAATAGTTTTCGAAGAGGTGACATTTAGGTGACCCATGTAGTTACCGGCAGAGCCAGGACTAGAACCGAGACCTCAGTCAGCCCAACCCACCTTTGGTACAGCAGCCTATCTCTGGTTACACTAGTCAGTCTCCAAATCCAAAATTATTTTTGTTTCTGCTTTACAAATTGAATTTAATTGCAGTCCTTTCCATTTTAAAAGTGACAACTGGCTTGAAATTGCTCTATTTACCACTGTATCAGTGCCAGTGATAAAAATCACCACTGTATCATTGCTATTGATAAAAATCACAATAAGTACTTACTCCTGAGGATTCAACCCCAAGAGAAAGGTAGACATTCCCAGAGGAGCCAGGAAGAGAAGTCTTTAGCAGAATGACTGTTTGGATAATACAGTGTTTCTCCTAGCAATTCAGTATGGCAGGTAGATCCTTAAGTAATGAGAGAAGCAGAAAGGGTGATTTTTCCATTTTTACCTGGTTCACTCTCAACGACCATGATCTTCAAATTGAAAAGGAGATAATCAATAATTTTGCAATGGAATTAGAGGCCAAGAAAAGTAGGGAAGAAATAGAACACAGTTAAATGCTTCAGATGGAAGAAGGCTTCATGTATATGTTCCCAGATACCAGCCAAACTCAGCAGACATGACTATGACATAAGTAATATTTGAGAATGAGGCAGTAGAGACAAATGGGCTAAAATTGAATGTGGATGGCTAATTTCTAAACCACAGATTGATAAACCTGCTGTAGATTTCTCATTAAGAGTCAATGCAATATAAAAATTTGGTAAGTGCCAAAAAGTATAATGAGAAAAATAGCTCAAAATTTGTACCACTATCACTTAGGGAATTATTATTAAAGTTGTTTCATATGTATACTTATGTGTAAAATCTAAGGTTTAGCATTTTGTATTGTGTACAAACTAATCTAATTATAGACATGCCATAATATGCTTAATCAGTTTCTAAGTCCTCAACATTTAGGTAAAAATATATTTTCAGAAAATTTGAGTACTTAGGACACAAAACAATGACAATATCCCAATTCTTTTACCAAGAGTCTTGTCAGTTTTAAATATACTCAGTTTTAAAAGTGATATTTCTAGGTGACCTAAAAGCTAATAACAGAATGCATAATGGTTCAGAAAATGACAAAGTTCAGACACTTTGACTGGAACAGTCAATGAGTCAATGGCAACATCAAATGTTTATGGCCTAAAGAAGGAAGGAATTCCCAAAACTTAACCAGAAAAATCTGGGTTTGAGCCGGGCGGTGGTGGCGCACGCCTTTAATCCCAGCACTCGGGAGGCAGAGCCAGGCGGATCTCTGTGAGTTTGAGGCCAGCCTGGGCTACCAAGTGAGTTCCAGGAAAGGCGCAAAGCTACACAGAGAAACCCTGTCTCGAAAAACCAAAAAAAAAAAAAAAAAAAAAAAAAATCTGGGTTTGAGAGGGTGGCCTTGAAAATGTCATCTGTTGGAAAAAGTTGCATTTAAAGTTGTAGGACTGACTGGTAGATTGTGTTTAACCTGTCAAGAAGAGCTTAGGAAAGATGCTTTTAGATTTAATAGACAAAATTCAGATTCCAACTCATAAAAGCAAATCATAAAAGCCAGTGTAGATCATCTTGGGAAATTAATCCATACCACTTAAGAACAATATAATGTCATCTTAACACTTCGGACATGCCAAGAATCTATAAAGCAGGACATCGAACGGAACGATCTCCAGTGTATCGATCCTGTGCTACCTTTATAGAATGCTAACACTTACGGTATCTGCTTCTTTTCCATCAATCATTTGAAGATCATTCAAAGACCACTTTTTTGTTACTTCGTACTTTTCATCTAGGCCTACTCTGTAGTGCTTCACCATGATGATTTTTACTTCATCAGTTTTGGTCACTGTAGGACAGAAAAAAGACTTCGTTTATACAAACTCTTACTTTACATATTCTCCAAGTCACATTGCAGTATTTATTTATCTCCTTTTTATTTAATGACCTTGTACCCAAATTGTAAGTACACTCCTAATATAAATCCCAGTGTAACCTGGACTTTTGACAACATGCTTCCAAATTTGTTCAAGATATTAACTTTATTTTGTGACAGTTGTCTGTCAGAACACTGAGCAGTGCACTTTGAACTGCTTTGGGCTTTGTGGTGAGGCAGAAAATAAAAGGCTGAGCACGAGCAGACAGTCGAGGACAAAATGTGCACTAGAACAAGTCAGAATCTTAGTTGATGAGCATATGAGAAAATAAGGTATGAATAGCAAACAGCTCTGCTCATACAGCAATTCAGTATTGAAGAGCGACACTTCTAAATCTGCTGTGAAACATTGAATGCAGACGTGCCTGTGACACATCTTCCAGTGACTTGTTTGATAACGTTTGAGATTGTCACCCATGTCTCTCCAACTCTAGTGTTCAAAATGTGCCACCAGCACAGATGGTGTTATTATTCTACTTTGAGAGGCATGGGGGAAATCCTTCCATACTTAATGAGAACAATAATTTCCTGGCCCTGAAATCATTCGTCTCTGGTCTCTTTGGAATACTGAGTTGTTCTATTAAAATTATCAATGATTCAAAAATTACTCAGTATTTAGCAAGTGTTTGCTATTTGCTGCATAGATTATAAGTGGCACAGGGAGAAAAGGGAGAAACCTGGTTTCTGCTCTGATGCTCAGGATTTCAGTAGGAGGACAGGACTATCCACGGGTCATATCTACTAGGTTATTGTAAGGAGGTGGCAGAGGCGATAAGATGCCTGGAGTTTTCTTTGCAGATGGTTAATGTCACCTGGCAGGTTGTAAGCTGATTGTGTCTTCTTGAGTGAGACTGGAATTTGTTTTGGGAAAAGATTCCTTGGGTTCTGGGAGGTTTCCTTTGGCAGGCTCCTGTGATTTGAGTGTGTCCCCCAAGTTCTTGTGCTGGAAACTTCATCTGCATTGCGACGATGTTGAGAGGCCAGGCCTTTAAGAGGTTAGGTCATGAGGTCAGAGCCCTCATAAATGGATCAATGGTGCTATTGCAGGGGTAGGGTAGCTTTTGTGGGAGTATGTTCCTAATGAAAGGATGCTCGGTCTAACATCGGCCTCTCTTTTCTCCTCTCTTGTTCCCACTCCCACACTCTTTCTCTGACTTCCACTACAGATGATGTAACAAGGCTCTCACCAGCTGTGAGCTCCTCAACCTTGGAATCCTCATCTCCCCCTAGAACTCTGAGAAATGAATCTGTTCTTTATAAATTACTGTCACCAGTAGTTTGTTATAGTAGCACAAAACACACTAAGACACGTGACCTTCTAGCCATGTAGCTATAAAGCAATACATTACAATATGCTCGTCGTCATAACTGAGTGACACGAGCAGGCCATCTGGTGGGGAATTAGAGGATCACCATGTGGGCACTTCTAGGAGAGGACTCTATGAGGAAGCTGACAGCGGAAGCTGAATTTTACCAGGTAAAGGGAAGAGAGTGGACTGTGTAGAGTGGTTGGTATTAACACATGATGGACAATAAGATTAGCTAGGTTTGGAAAGTTGTTAAAATGTGTTGAATGACTTTAGACTTCAAAAGAAGCAGGAACTACTCTGGAGTTGTGATGTTTAGCATCCATCCTCTGGAGAATCCAAATCTGGGGAATCCAGAAGTGACCGTGATGTCAGAGTTAACCGAGTGTGTCCCGCCTCCTAGAGAAGAGAGTCTGAGCCAGTTGACGAGTCCAACATGAGGGCATTGGGTCAGGTGTTCTGTGCAAGCGCCTACTGGGTCAGGTGTTCTGTGCAAGCGCCTACAGTGAGACCTAGCCAATAGCCCCCTTCCCTTTGTGAGCCAGGGTTTAATAACATGGTGTCCTGTGCAGGAATTTCTCTGGCAGCACAATGCACAGGACTCATTAGAGAAGAAAGTGGAGCTGAAGGGCCTTGGGGGAGACAAGGCTCTCAGGGGGACTCTGCTGTGCAGAGTCCTGGAGTCAAATCCTGACACCACTGCAGTGTGGTTTACCAGAGGTAATTCGTCTCCAGAGAATAAAGGTCACTCACTGGTGCTAGAAAGGGGACACGAGAGGAAAACAGACTCACACGGCAAAGTTGAAGTACACAAATGAGTCGCCAGTAGACACTTACGGTTGAAGGGTTTTATTTAGTTTGCTAATGGCTGGTGGTAGGCTCAGAATGGTGTGTGGGTGGTAAACAAATCAACGAGTTGAAGCGAAGTTTAAGAGGAGGCTTTGATGACACTGGATCAGGATGCTACACTGTGGAAAGCAGACCACGGTAGTGAGTCCAAATGGAAAGGGATGGGATGCGGGCCAGACAGTGGGATGCATTTGATGTACACGTGCAGTGTCTGCAAGTTACCTCTGGAGGGATTGAGATGGGAGTTTCCCAGTCTTGGAGTGATTTGAGACTTGTGTCTGTGGAATGGTTTTCCAGGGGAGACTCAAGGGGACATTTTCAGAGGAAAGAAGTGAGAGAGTGGAGAGAAAAGATGATCGCTAAGAGGCTGGAGGAGAGAGGAAGAGGCAGGCCCAATGTCACGATGCCACAGAAGTCAGATAATGAGAATAGCTCAGAGTTTGAGGCTAATCCTGTGGATTCCCTGAGGTGAGACAGAGGGGCATGGGTCTGAATCTGAATCTGAGGAAGATTGTTAACTCCTGCCTGAAGGCTGTTTCTTTATGGTGACTGGAGAAGGAGGACTCCATGCACTAACACAGATTGCATGTATGCTGTGTGCTGGCCCCTGGGCCAGGTAGGATTCTAAAAGCTAGTAGGAAGAGAGGCTAAAGGGTATGATGCAAACCACACATTCTAGGAATTTTGAAGAGAAGGGATGACATATTTGGGGACAGAGGAAGTAACTGAGGCGCAGGTCTGGAGAAGACATCAATTATATACAGGTCTTAACTTGGAGCCAATGATGCCGAGACTCTGGGATCTTCCCGACATTGTGAGAAGTTGGCCTGTTTCTGCACGTCTATATTTCTCTAGCCCCAAAGGAGACTCATGCACATTGGCCTAGATGTTAGCCTAGGAAGACGGAAAGAGAAGAGGACAAGGAGTGTGCTGGTGGGCTGAAGAGGAGGCACTGAAGGTTTTACAGCTTCCACCAGGAGGCAGTTGTGTCTGTGGAGTTAGGAGGTCCGCCATCAGGACTGTTACTGCCCCAGCTTGCAGTCTCACCAGCCGTCGAGGGGCGGAGAGACAACAGGGGTAAAGAGATTTGGAGAGGTAATTGGGCATCGTACAAAAGTATGATTTTCAGGGAGCAAATCCCACGGCATAGTCTACGAGTTATGAAAGCCTGCTGATCGACTGTGGAATCACTCATCCACTTCATTAAGCCGATAAATATTTAAATGTCCCTTGTGAATCAAGCACAGTGCTAGGAATTGAAAAAAAATAATGAATTCCCATAAGGCACCCTTCCTGCTCTCACTGCGCCTGCAGAGAATGGAGGCTTCAGAGGAAAATATGCTAAGAGGGCTGCGAACAGCGTTGTGGAGGAGGCTCTGTGGGACGAGGGCATAGAAGAGGGGCGTGGCCAGGACAACAGAGGAGGAGCATGGCCGACTATCTGAGTGCAGGAGGAAAGGCTCAGAGAGGGAGGAATCTGAGTTGTCACAGGCAACAGAACTTACTAGAGTGAAGAAAGGGATATAGGCAATTTTAGCAATGCATGGGTGCAAAGGCCCCAAACACCCGGCACTTCTGAGTCTTGGCAAGTCTTTGGCATTGTTGGCCTGAAGCAAGAAGGTGGACAGGCAGTAGGAAGAAGGCCAGGGAGGAGTTAGTTCCTGAAAGCCTGGAATAGGTTCAGACATTATTCTGAAAACTGTGTACACATGAGGGTGTCACTGAAAAGCTTTAAATAGATAGAGAGGCCACGACTTAAATTTTAGAACATTTTCTTTTTTTAATCAAGTAAAGATACTTATTCTTTAGACTTATTCAGAGTTTCCACACACACACACACACACACACACACACACATACACACAACCTTGGGTATCAGTCCTGCTCAGCCTCCCTTTTTGAGACAAGGTTTCTCACTGGTTGTTCTCACTGAGTGGGTGAGGCTGCCTGGCCAGGAGCCCCAGGAATCTGCCTGTCTCCACCTTCTTAGTGCTGAGATAGCAAACATAATTTATATTAATTATATATACAATATATGCAGTTAGGTAATGTATTAATTAAATATATTTACCTCATGATATCTTATATTCTGCATATTTACTTTATTTTTCTTGGTTTTCTGAGAGAGGGTTTCTCTGTGTAGCTTTGGAGCCTTTCCTGGAACTCACTCTGAAGCCCAGGCTGGCCTCGAACTCACAGAGATCCGCCTGGCTCTGCCTCCCGAGTGCTGGGATTAAAGACGTGCACCACCGCCACCCAGCTATTATTTTATTTTTGTTAGTTTCATATACATGTACAATGTATGTTATTGTATTCACTCCCATCACCTGTCTTATGCCCCTTCCACTCCTACTGACTTCCTCTCCCTGACTAGCCCTACCTCCTACTCTCTTGGTGTGTGTGTGTGTGTGTGTGTGTGTGTGTGTGTGTGTGTGTGTGTGTGTTGTACAGGTAGCCACAGCTGTGGCAGGCTCATGAATGCAACAGCCATGCAACATTCAGAAGACTGTATTTCATAGTATACCTCCTCATCCTCTGGCTCTTTGAATCTCCTGTCCTTCCTGCTATCCCCTGACCCTTGAAAGGGGTGTACCCATGTCCTGTTTAGGACCGAGCACTCAACAGTCACTTATCCTCAGCACTTTTGAGTAGCTATGCAAACATTAAAACACTCTTTTGGGAAAGTTCCATAAAGGATGGGTTGGAGACAGGGAAAGGAGAAAAGATGTTAAGAAGATAATCCCTACCAGTCATCAAATTTTCTTACAATCGTGGTCATTAGCTTAATACCAAACTCAGAAAATGTAAGGATGTGTCTGAAAGTTAAGCTTTTCCAAGACAATGTAGTGCAGAAGGAGAACAGCCTCCTTCATTTGACAAAACGGCCTGCTTAGTGCTAAGGACTTTCCAATAGTTCTCTTTAGCCACGAGCCAAAGGAGTCTGCTGAGGCTGGAGTTGACCCAACCCCTAATTTCCACACTTGAGCTTTGCTGCCAGCTGGAATTAAGTGGCTGTCTCCACATTAATGCAGCTGGAAAATGGAAACTTGTCACATCGTCTTAAGAACCCAACTGCGTTTTACAAAGTGTAAATGTTAGAGAGTTATTTTCTCTTAGAGGATCAGGTTTGTAATTATGGTTTAGGGATGATATCTATGGTTTAGGGATGATATCTATGAACCTGGTTTGAAACTATGGTTTAGGGGTGATATCTATGGTTTGGGGCAATATCTACAATTCTGGGGAACTGTAGAAATAGCCTGTTCTGGATTTAAGATTTTATTCTAATTTTTCCAGGCTTTATATTTCAGTACATATTTTCAGAGTTCCAATCTTTGTCATTATCACTATTTTAATTTTAAAGCAAGCTTTGTCATTAAGGAATTTTTTCCATCACCTTTAAAAGAGCTACCAGTATTTAGGAGGTTAATGGAAAGAGGACCAGTCATTGATTTAAAATAATTAGTCAGGATCGAGGAAACGTGAAACTCACAATTAAGCCTCCCAGAAATGCATTAAATAAATAGATGGTTCTTTTGTTTTATAATCTGATGTTATGTAATGGTTTTCATCATTTAAATTAAATAATGGAAGAAGTTATCATGAAATACTTTTAAAAGCCTCAGTGAAATGTCACACTCTATTGCTAATGCCTTGTGGTTGTTGAGATGGCTATGGCTGATTTTATCATATCATATTTTCAAATAATATTTTTCTAGAAATATCTTTATAAAATCCATTTCAGGCCACACTGTGGGCCTTTAGAATAGTTAAAATGATTGGCTTTAAGCAAGTTAGGGCTTATGTTATTGGTGAACTTATAGAAATAGAAGACATGTGGAAGAGAAAGAAACTGATTTTGTAGAAACGGAAGTGTCAAAGAAACAAAATTAGCTATCCAGTGGTATTTACACAGGTTTGTTTAATCAGCTCCTTTCTAGAATATTCTCAGCATACCTACTGAAAGCCACATGGTATAAAAGTAAACGCGAATGGACCTGGCTTTCAATTCTCCGTTTGCCATCTACTGGTGGGTGATCTTGAGCAACTGTAATTTGACCTTATTGTCCCTAAGAAGTGACGAATGAGCAAGCACATAGGAAGCTCTTGAAGTTTCTGCACTCACGTGCTAAGAGGTGCAGTTATTCTTCTCGGTTAGAAGTGTGGTGAAGTGGAAAGAAGTTGGGTTTAGAATTGGAATGATTATCTGTAACCTTAGGCTAATTACTTAACTTCTCATGATCATTGTTCCCTCATCTGTAAAACATCTCATCTGCCTGAAGACGACAGGAAATAATTCACAGAAATGGCATTAAATGAACTCCTGCCTGAGTCTGAGTAGGCATACCTCACAGCTCTCCCTTTCATCTAATCTACTAAGTTCATCCTACTAATGAAAATGATTAAGCAGTTTTCCTTCTTCAAAACTTCAAAGTTTCTGTGCATGCTACAAATGGTGTGGCTTGGATTGGCAGATCATTTTGTGTATATCTATATGTGTACATTTATATCTCCAAAGTGTTAAATTAACCACTGGGAAAATCTGTCTCAGGTAACTAACTGATGAGGATATAGTGTGTATTGTTGATTTTATTTATTTATTTCATGTGTACTTGGGTGTACACAGTTATAAGTGTGTGTGTGTGTGTGTGTGTGTGTGTGTGTGTGTATGAGAGAGAGAGATTTACTTTGATAGACAACATTTCACATATCATAACTTTGATTGTAACCAAGTTATATGATAACTTTTGTGTTGTATGCAATTTTAGTAAGATGTACATTTGTTTTATAAATCAACTCTGTATTAATCCCCCCTTTTAAACAATAGGTAATGAAAGGGCATTCCAAGTATAATTTCTGCAAGTGTGTTCTTTTTGGGGCCACAAATTTCTATACTGTTGCAGAATCAAGTATATCCATAGTTATATTACAGAATGAAAACAAATACACATGCTACCTGTGTTCTGTTCTGTGCAAAGGATGTGTGCATGGCAGCTTAGATATATTATGGCCCAAGTCTCATTATGTTGGCATGATGATAACAGTTTTATGTATATGAAAACTTTTCAAAATAGTATCCCATACTTTCATGCTCACAAATAATCATCAATTAGCAGTACTGTTCTCAATTTAGTGTTCAAAAGCTACTCAGTGAAATTGAAAGTTTTAAACATTCTTTAGATTTGTGCTCTCTGTGAATAAGATCCTGGGAAGTCACACATTTACCCAGGGGTTCTGAATGAAGCCTTGAAAAGTACTTCCAAGCAGCTTCCTTTGCATAGTATTTTATGTAATACTCATAAGTGATGTGACTAAAGTTTTCTTTTCTTTGAATCATGAAGAAAAATGTTCTGGGTGGCATCAAAACCTAGTAAATAGAAAAACACTCAGTCCTCATAACTCTGACAAGTATCACTTATTTTCAGATTAGTACTTAGGAGTGTCTATATTATAGATTAGGATCAGCATCAGGGAGAACATGTAGGTGTTTTATTCTCTTGGAGGTTGGGTGACCTCACAATATTATTCATTCTAAATATATCTAAGTAAACAACTGTAAAACGGGCCCAGTATAATATTTAGAAAAGGGACCAAGAAAGGGTAATGTTAGGTTGCAAGGAAGGACACAATGCAGGCCAAAGACACCCGATTCATGAAAGAGGATATGAAGCTAAATGTTTTTCTAGTTTCAACTCTGTCATTTTCCTTTCTTTCTTTGTGGCAGATAAGCTCATAAAAATGTAACTGTCAGTGAAAATGTAAAACCCTAAGGAAAGCTCCATGGCCTCAGAATGGCCACTCCTGCTGTACAGAAGTTCACGGGAATGAAGAGAGGTTCACAGAGACTGTGGCAGCAGGCAGAGGACCCACACGGGTTTGAGCTAGAAGGGGTCCCAGCATTGAGAGGGGAAGCAGACAAGGGGTCCCACCACCAACCCAGAAGTTATCTGCAATTGATGCCTCCTGGCAAAAGGAAAATCCGTTTTCTCCAGTGGAGTCTCACTGGGTGTATCAACCATGGTCCAGGCAGGCCCAGGAGTAGTTGGCCAGCCCAAAATGAACTCAGTGGTATTTTTTGCAGACTTCCACCTCCAATTTTGTTGCTATTTTTTTGTCTTATTGGTCTTTTGCTTATTTGTTTTAATTTTCTTTTTTGTTTCTTATTTTTTTTTTTTAAGGAGGGAGAGAAGGGAGGGGTGGGGAGAAGGGGGGAGGGAGAGAGTGTGAGGAAAGAGAATATAAAGTTGAGTGGTAGGGAGGTGGAGAGGATCTGGGAGGAGTTGGGGTAGGGGAAAACATGATCAAAATATGTTGTGTGGAAAACAATTTTTTAATTGAAAAAGAAATATAAAAAAATGTGGAGTTGGGACTAGCCAAGTATTTGTTTGAGTGGGTGCCTTAATCTACCTGCATGCTGTCTTCATTTGGGAGTTCATTACAATAAAGTGGTTTTTATTAAAGAAAATACCCATGATTGAAAAATGTTTTCCTAAAAATATAAGAACACTTAAAATAATCTATATATGAGTATATGCATAATTTAAAAGGTAACAGAGTATATCAAGTCTTTATAGTATATTTTATTTTTACTATACATATGTATTTACATATATATTACAGCATATATATATACTACCCAGTATATATGTTGACATTAAATATCTTTCTACATATTTTAAAACTTAAAGCTGCTTCTTTTAAGGCCCTACTTTTACCTGCTTAAAAAATAAACTACCTTTAATAAAAATTCAGGAGGGAGAATAGTAGGGGAGCACCTGATAGGTGTTTATAATTTTTATTAATTCTTTGAGACTATCATACAATGTATTTTGATCATATTTACTCCCTCCCAACCCTTCCAAGATTCACCCCTTACCTTACCTACCCACTCAACTTTGTGTCCTTCCACCTTTTTTAGATGATTAATTAATCGTTAACTAAGGAGGTTAATTTGTGGTGCCCATACGCTCTTAGATATGTGGCCGTCCGCTGGAGCATGGTCAACCCACCAAGGGCCATACCCTTAAAGAGAGCTGACTCTCAGTCTTCCAGCAGCCATCATTTGCCAATAGCTCCTTAGCTAGAGAAGGGGTTCCTAGCCACCTCCCCACTCCATGGTGGGACTTTGTGCTCTCACAGCCACTATGATTCCATATGTGTAACTATTCTGTTTTTATTTCTATTTTAGAGATGTCAGCAATAAGGTCACAAAAGATTATTATCTTATCTCCAATTTCACGGCTGATAGGCAACAAATCAGGGCCAGACTTTATAATAAGATTTCATGTCAAGAATTTCCAGGTCTGTCCCACCACATCCTTTTACTTCCCATTCAAATTTGGCTAATGCTACAACACAGGCTATCAAACTCTTCTTCTTACACATATGACTTTTTTCCCCCCTCACACCTGCAGGAAACAGAGCTCCTCCCTACACTGGAAGATACTGCTTTTAACTGCCAGGAACAGTGGTGTATTATGGTGGGATAAACTAGTCCCAGGGAGAAATCACCACGCAGAGCCTGAGATGCAAAGGATGTAGGTCCCAGGGAATGTCCAATGTACTTTGTAGCTACCTACTGATAGGGACATTGAGTTTATGGTGTCTTATTTTGATATCAGCCATAGAATCATCAAGATTTAATAGAAAACAGTTCCTGTTTTGAGACCACTGCAAAGGTTGGACCCTACTCAGATAAGAAGGAAGTTCAACCATGGTTAAATATCTTAATTTCTTTAATCAGAAAAATGCATGATGGAATATGACTACTCTGGACCAATGGATCTCATAAATAGGAACCACTGGATTAAAGAAGATGAAGAGGCAATCATGTGACCTCTACTCCCTGAAGATTGACAGTGCTTCAAGTATGGAATCATCTGCTTCAACAAGTGTCCAGTGACTCTTGATTCATGTCAATAGATATTTTCCAGGTAAAGCATGGTTCCACTCTTCGGACTGTCAAGAATCATTCAAACTGCTGTTTGGTTGAAATGTTTTTGTAATGGTCATTTAAAATAAAGTGTTACATTTTGGGAAAGTGCTCCCAGGCTGATGGACATGAAGTCTAGCTATGAAAGTGAGAAACTAACAAGGCTTAATGTGTCAACTTTATGTGGAATATCATGAAATCATGTCTTCCTAATCTAGAGAAGAGCTTGACTTCCTTAGCACACATCAGAGTCACTGAATATTTTCCAAATGTTTAATTGTAGGATATATATATATATATATATATATATATATATATATATATATATAAAACAAGTTTAGTTAATTATGTAATTATTGAAGGGAGTCACTAAGATATGTTTGGTAAATTAGATTAATAACTTACCATGGCTATTTTATTTTTAAAACTTTTTATTTTAAAATACTGCCAATGCTACCTAACGAGAAGCTACTTATATAAAGCAGGCATCATAACAGGTAAAAATTATTATATTTTTTATTAGAATGGGCATCCTCTTTAGCATAGTGGGTAAAAATACCTTTTGATTCGGGGATTGGGTGATGAGAATGCAATGTGGTCTGTTAAGTAATTTTAATTTACCTTTTTACATAATTTATTTCATGAGTCGATTAAGTCTCTTACATTGTTGACATGCCAAATCCCCATACTTCATATGTGTAGTATAATAAGCTTAGGCATTAGATAAGTATTACTATGCTTATTGTTGAATAAATACTTGTATACTTAATAGAAATTATAACCTTTTAAAGAATTCTTAGAACTTTCCCCAAAGATGCTTGGCTTCCTCCTGACATGTTTAGAATGCTCTTCTAAACCAGTTTTCAGCAGGACAGAGATAATGAGCTATAGGAAATGGGTGTTTGCCTTTCAAAAGGAACATCTGCAGCCAACACTAGACTTTCTGATCTCTTTTCTCCTAATCCCCTGAAGGGTACCGGGAGGCTTGGGCCAGGAAAAGGGGGAGCTGCACACCCAATTCAATAACAACACAAACATTTCTATTTAAATTCATAAAAGGTTTGGAAAATCTTAATTAATGCAAAAGCCGGTTCACAGACAATTTTCTTGTATTTTAAAAACAGGAAGGAAATTCTTATTTTACTAAAAACTTTATACTTCAGATCTCTACATTAGAGCTTGTTCCCTCATCTGTAAAGTTCTATCTTCATGAACTAATTTCTACTATCAAAGTATTGGTAATATTTTTCTGTAAGAGAATGTTTTTAAAGAGAATTTCTTTCTTCAAAATTAACCACCAGAAAGTCTCAATAGGTCCTAGGAGGACAAGTCTAAGGTTCTGTATCTGTTCCAGACAGAAAGGCATTGGGAATGGCTGTATAACTTGGTTCTGCGATGCATTTAATCATACTCAGAGTGCTATTGGATTTTTAAAAGTGAGTCTTCTTCATACACCAAAATTGTATGCTGTGAAGCAAATTAGATAAAAGATTGGAGGGAAAAAAACGATCAAACCAAGAAAAGTACAGACCCAGTTTCTCTTCTGAATCATTAATGCCGTCTAATATATATAACGTTCACCTTAGCGCTTTTAAAAGTCTGTAGAATATACATTCCACATTCCTTAACCTGGCTAATTAAACCCTCAAGAAGATCTATGCATTCCTGAGCCGGGTAGGAAGACAGACACAATTCCTCTATACTCCTTATTCATTCCCCTTTGAGCTCTTTGCATTTTGAAATGATACCAGAAAGCAGCGCTACTTACCTGACACACAGAGGTAATACCTGTCCTGGACCGAGAACTCGATCTCAATAAACTCGCAGAGATTCTGCGCCAGCGGCTTGAACAGTTTTTTCTCCAAGTCTTCCTTCACCAGCGATGACATCTCGGGTTCCACCTGGCTCGTGTTTGGGATCAAGCTCACTCTGTCCTCGCTGCTGCCGCTTAGATGTCTCCTTTGGGTGTGCAGGCCTCCGGCTTCCCACTCTCTTTACCTTCTCACTCGGAGCCAAAGGCTGGGCTCCCGACACTGGGTGCCTGCTCAGTGGCAGCCCCACCTCAGCAGCCCAAATCCAGTGTTAACCCCCCTCTGGCATCTTCAGCATCCAGCCCACTGCAAGCTGCTCTCTGGGAGTTCTCCTCTGGCTCGCTGATGGGGGAACATATTGATGAACGCTGACAGATGGCCACAGATCTACTTGTGGAGTCTCCGGGTCGGCAGCCTTTCCCCTTTCACAGCAGCACTATGCAGAGAAAGACCACTACTTCAGCTTGATGCCATTATATAAATCAGCTGTCTGGCGCTATTGATTGGGATCATCTTCCATTAAGAACTTCGCTTTCACTGCCCAGAAAAAAGGCATCCGTGTTTACTCCTAACACTTCCAACAGGTCTCCTCTCTCTTCCCTTTGCCCTCCTGCAATGCACTCAAGCCTTTGCTTCCAAGAGTTTGCACAAATTCCTAGGCCTAAATTATTATTATTATTATTATTATTATTATTATTATTATTATTATTATTTGGTGTTTTGGTTTTTTCGAGACAGGGTTTCTCTGTGTAGCTTTGCACCTTTCCTGGAACTCACTCTGTAGACCAGGCTGGCCTCGAACTCACAGAGATCCGCCTGCCTCTGCCTCCCAAGTGCTGGGATTAAAGGCGTGCACCACCACTGCCCGTGAATTATTTTTAAGATGGACATTTAGACGGGCCCACTTTAATTCTATTTATGCCTCCACTCAAATGAAAATATATCAGGCACCTGCTAGGGTGAAGCATTCATTACATTTGTTTCTCAGGAGGATGAATTTCTTCTTCTCAAGGAGCTTATGATCTAATAGAGGAGAGACACCAAATAAGTCTTTGAACCATGAAAGTTAGAACACTGCATAAAAGAGAAGGGAAATCGTGAGAGGACCAGTGTTTGCATGAAGCAACAGTCACTGCCCTGTTGCTGTGAAGGGACACCATAACCAAGGGAACTTCAAAAAGAAGGCATTTAATTGGGAGCTTACTGTTTCAGGGGATGAGTCCATGACCATCAATGGTAGGGAGTGTTGCAGCAGGCAGGCATGGTACTGAGAGCTTACATCCTGATCCACAGGTAAGGGAGAGAGAGATAGATAGAGATAGAGATAGAGATAGATAGAGATAGATAGATACACAGAGACAGAGACAGAGAGATTGGGTCTAATGTGAGCTTTTGAACCATCAACGCCCACCCCAGTGGCACACCTTCTCCAATAAGGCCAAACCTCCTAATCCTTCCTGCACAGTTCTATCAACTAAGGATCAAGCATTCAAATATATGAGCCTATGGGGGCCATTTTCATTCAAACCACCTCAGCAAGGGTCTGAAGAAGTGGCCTGTGAGAGGTCTGGAATAAGACTGCCCAGAGAGCACAGAGATGGAGGAGGAGCCAAAGCTTCCTAAAGCCCAGGGGGAGTATGGCACTGAGTATTTCCTCTTCAAAATTCACGGGTGCTTAGGGCTGGCTTACAAGCACTGACTGCTCTTCCACGTGACACAGACTCAATGCTCGGCATCTCCCCAGTGGGTTTCATTCCCAGCACCTCTTTATTAGCTTGCAACATTTATAACCTTAGTTCCAAGGAGATCTTAAGCCCTCCAGTATCCACAGGCACCAGTCACACATGGAGTACACAGACATACATGCAGGTGAAACACCGAGTAAAGGACAACCAGGCTACAATTCACAGACCCAGAGAGGCTAGGTAACAAGGAGGGCCCAAAGGGGGATGCATGCATTTCCCTAGGAAAGGGGAAGTACAGATTTCCTGGGTGGACTGGGGGTGAGATGGGGCATGGAAATTTTAAGTATTGGGTTGGGGATGGGTGGAGAGTGAGAGTGCTGAGAGAGATGACTGGAAAGGGGGGGCTTCATGGGGCTGGTTAGAAGCCTGATGCAAGGAAACTCCCATGAGTCTACATGGATGGCCCCAGCTAAGATTCCTAACAGCAGTGGATGCATAGCCTGAACTGGCCAGCCCTTGTGATCTGATTGGTGACTACCAGGTTGTCATCAGAGAACCCTCATCCAGTGACTGATGGAGGCAGATTCAGAGACCCACAGCCAAACACTGGGCCAAGCTCAGGGAGCCTGCATAGGACTAATCGAGGCCCTCTGCATATATGTGACAGTTGAGTAGCTTGACCTGCTTATTGGACTCCTGGCAAAGGGAGCAGAGCTGTCCCAGGTGCTGGCTCTTGGGACCCTATTCCTCATGCTGGATGGCCTTGTCCAACCTGAATACAGGGGGAGGTGCTTGGTCTTAAGGCAGCTTGATGTGCCATGCTTTGCTGAAGTCCATGGGAGGCCTGCCCCTTTTTGAGCAAATACAGAGGAGGGGTGGGTTGAGGGAGGACAGGGGGAGGGGGGAGGAAGTGGAAAGAAAGGAGGGAGGGGAGGCTGTGATCTGATGTTAAATAAATAAATAAATACCCAAATCAGAAAAAAATAGATAACAGGCTTTCCTCCTGAACCTGTCAAAGAAATAGACTCTGGAGCACAGAAAGCTGCCAGGATGGGCCCAGGTCAGGCTCTTACACACACCACCCCACAAACTCCCAAGACTCTTTTCTCTTCTAAAAATGGAAAATCTTTAAGGCTTACTGTCTGTCCCAGTTTCCTTGGACTGGACTTGAATGAATAACAACAACAACAACAACAACAACAACAACAACGATAATAATAAGGTGTCTCTGTAACAGAGAACAGAGACATGAAGGCAGCCTGGCCTCTGGGTCCTCTAGCCGCAGGAAAGGACTAGTTTGCCTGTCTCAGAGCTCACTTTGCCTGCCTCTGTCTCATAGGGCTTTCTTTCAACTCCGATGGCTATAGGTACCAGGGAGGGTGGGGAGCGATGAGAATTCCTTCTCCTCTTAATTTGGCCAAGCCTCAAATGAGTACACTTTATTCTGCCTATTTTTGTTACTTCATCCCGTCACAATTCAGAGAAACGGAAGCAGCTGGTTTATGGATCCAAGTGCCCAGAAACACTAGCCCTAGGTGACAAGTGGTTCAGCTCTTGTAGAGGCCTAGAGTGTTGGGACCTGTGGTCCGACCGGCGTTTAAGCTTTTGTATAGACTTACGAAGCTGGGATTCCTCAGCTGGTGTTATCACTTCTGGGACTAGGTGTGGGCAGCCTGCTGTCCCCAATGCCAGCTGCTCTTTGTCCCCTCTTCACGTGTGTGTGTGTGTGTGTGTGTGTGTGTGTGTGTGTGTGTGTATGACCAGAGAGGCCAGAAAAAAGGTGTAAGATTCCCTTGAGTTGGAATTACAGGTAGTTGTGAACTGTCATAGGGATGCTGGGAACAGAACTCAGGTCCTCTGGAACAGCAGCCAGTGTTCTTAACCACTGAGCAATCTCTCCAGCCCTGAGAGAGGCCTTTCATTGGAGGGCTGTAAAGTGGAAAACAGCCCAGGAAAGATCTTTTCCAGCCAGCTCACCAAGCGAGTCAGTCTGCTTATATAGCCAGAGAGGGGCTGTATAAATGGACACGACAATCTTCCTTTAGAAGAAGGTTCGAATTTCCACTAATTATGACATTATCCCCTTTGCAGCAGACTCAACTGTCCCCACTAGGCCACCAGGGTAGGTGTTTTCTGCCTGACCCCACCTGGATGGGTATGTTTGCGAGGAAAATGTGCAAGCTGTTTAAAACAGTCCCAGCTGGGCCGGCACCCTCAGGAACCCCAACAAGCAGTCGCCCTTGTTTGTGGCTCCCCACTGCACCAGTTCTCACCGTAGCCTTCTTTTTAGGGGTCCTTTCTTGTTTAGACTTCACAATTTCTCTTGAGTTCATGCACATGCCCGTGGTTTGGGGCTGGCAAGGGTCAGCTTGATAAGCCCCGAGTGTGTGCATGCAGTACTATTGATCTTAAAGAAAGCTTTAATTTTCTTTGACTAGCAACCCCAATTGGAACCAGCTCTTCTGATGTTTCTCTAGCATTCTTTCCTTTCCTGCGGGGGAACTCCCCTGGCCTGTGAGAAGCCGCTGGGCTTATAGAGGTGAAGCTGCTTGCCCTGCATTGGGCTTGACCACAGCAACAAACAAACTTGTGAACCAGGCCTGGATTTGGCTCATGGACATCGTCCTTTACTTAGTGGGAGTGGTTCAGGATTGAACATGTGACTCAAGGGGGACTGCACCTAATTTATTGGCTCCTAGTCCCAAACCTCCTCTTTTTCACTTTGCTTTACAATCTGGAGGCTGAGCCCTAGAAACAGTTTGGCTATGCCCACTAGCAGAATGGTAAGCCATGTCTGTATTTATAGATTTATTCTGTATTTATTGATATACCCATTTATTCACATATAGTTATACACATAATATATATAATTATTTTAAATGAAATATTTAAAAAATATTTTTAAAGAGGGCATGAATTTGAGGGGCAGCTTGGGAGGACTTGGAGTGAGTGGCCCTTCCAAGGCAACAACATCTAAAGATACTGCCCTTCTGGTTCTGGGCCTCTGTTACTGTGGTAATGAGAGCCTTGCGATTATACAGCGGGAGCTCTCTCTGCATCCTCTGCCTGGCTCTCTGGTCAGGAAGATGCAGTAAGCTAACATCTGAAAAGCTCTTAGAACTGTGCCTGTCAAATAGCTCTGTATGATGACAGCTATCACTGTGAGTTGATTGGTGGCTTCTCTCACATCGTATCACTTCCACTCATCCGTGGCCTTACCCATAGACTTCCAGACTCTGTGGCAAGGGTGGCTGCTTCTACAGAGCAGGTGCAGCCCATCCAGTCCACTCTCTCCCAGGTTGGCAAGCTGCTTCTATAGGAAGACCTGTCTCTGTGCCTCGTGGCAAATTTCCTCAGCAACAGCGGCTTCTGCTTCCTATGTAGCCATGCTCTTTTGAAGGGGTCTCCAGCTCATCAGTATCCAACCATGGCCTTTTTTTTTTTTTTGTTCATACCTTAGGTTCTTTAAATTTTTATTGTTAATGTTATCATTGTTGTTGTTATTAAATTAGCTTGTCAAGTAGTAGTTTTTTTACTTGGAGTTTTCGTTCCACTTGCATTCTGGTTGATTTTCTATCTCCTACCCTATCCTGCTTCTCATCTCCCTGCCTCCCTTCCTGGTTGTACCTTTCACACCAAGTATTACCTTCCACTTGGCTCTCTTGCCTTCCTGCCCTGCTTCTCTTTACTCCTTCCAGTCCCATGGCCCTTTTGTAGTGTCCTGGCCTTCACTCCTATTTACTTCCACGGAGACACGCACAGTTCACAGTTAGAGGCGAGGATCCGAACGTGAGAGAGAACATGCACTTTTTGTCTCCTGCTGCTATAACACCTGAAGCCTGGAGCGAGGCGCTGCCCATCTCGACCTGCCATCTCCATGCTGTTCCGAGTCTTTTCTTGTGTTTTTAGTGACTTTTCCTTCACAAAGATAAAGGGGGCAGGACTAACGTTTCAGGTAAACCACCTTCCACACACTGCTAGTTAGAAGTATGATACATTAAATTCTCCCTGCTCAGGAAAGCAGTTGGGGTTCAGGGCCCCAGCTGATCCTGATTGATGTATAGCCAGTCGTGGTCCTCTCTGATTGCCTTTTTCTTTCTTTTTAAGATTCTAGGGGTTGTGGGGGGAAGGCCTTTGCCTTCTTTCTTCCCACTGGATCTGGAGCCGAAAGGGTAAAGTAAGCTGCCTGAGGCCACTCTCCCTGACAACAGAAAGGCTATTTTCAGTATAAAAGAAAGAGAAGATGAGGTCATGCACAGAGAGGAAAAATAGACGTGAGAAGATGAAGATGGAGAGGATCCTCTTGGCATCATCGGGAGCCCTTGGGTCCAGCCATGCCTGAAGGCAACACTCCATCCCACAAACTGTGCTGTCTTCTACCTACCTTCTTAAGTGTGAATTCATTTTTTCTCTTGAAAACTAAAGAGTCCTAATTATAAGATAAAGTAGCTTTGCTTAAAAGAGAATGAGTACTCACTTTTCATTTTGTTTCTATATTGAATTTATTTTTAAATTTTATATATGTATACTGTGTTTGTATATTTCCTGTTCCCTCTAATCCATCCAATTCCTCCCAAACTCCCTCTTAAATTCATGGCTTCTTAATATATCTATATCTATCTCTCTCTCTCTATATATATATATATAAATGAATGGATCTATAAATACAGCCTATCATATTCATTTAGTGCTGCTCATATCTGTATATTTTTAGAGATGATCACTGGTATTGATAGCCAGTTAGGGGGCTCGTCCCTGGTGAATAATAATTTTCTGTCAGCAGACTTTAATTGTCCATAGCTCTTGATCGTGAGGTTTCCTAATCTATTCTGGGATGTCAACTGGTGCTGTCATTGTTTAGGCAGCTGTATTATTGAGATTTCATGAGTGGGTATATAGGAGAAACACAGAGAGAGAGAGAGAGAGAGACAGACAGACAGACAGACAGACAGACAGACACTGCTCCATTGCCCCTGTAGAGTCTCTCCTTTAATAATGGCTCCTGAGCACGACTCTGCAGACAGCTTCTCTCTATTATTTTGCTCACCATGGTTGTGCCTCGGTGTGTCTAATCAACTTTTCTTCTGCCTTCTGTCTTAGATGAAGTTATTCATGGCCCATATCACACATAGATTTATCCACAGCAGACATCCTAGTCCTCTGGGTCTTACAATCTTCCTCTACCTGTTAGGTCTCAAAGCCACGAACAAACAGGCTAAGAAATAAGCCAAGCTAAGGTCAGGCATTCATAAGTAAGAATAAGCCTCTGTGTTATTTATTTGGAAACTGGATGGCAGACCCCCCAAAAGAACAAAGAGAAAGGAGTAAAAGAGCAAAGAGTAAAAAGAACCAACTACAGGAATTGCTCAGTGAGGGGTACGTGCTCGGTGAGGGTATATACTCTGTGAGGGGTACGTGCTCGGTGAGGGTATATACTCTGTGAGGGGTACATGCTCTGTGAGGGGTATATACTCAGTGAGGGGTATGTGCTCAGTGAGGGGTATATACTCACTCAGTGAGAGGTATATACTCAGTGAGGGGTATATACTCAGTGAGGGGTATGTGCTCAGTGAGGGGTATACACTCACTCAGTGAGGGGTATATACTCAGTGAGGGGTATTTACTCACTCAGTGAGAGGTATATACTCAGTGAGGGGTATATACTCACTAGTGAGAGGTATATACTCAGTGAGGGGTATATACTCACTCAGTGAGGGGTATATACTCAGTGAGGGGTATATACTCAATAAGGGGTATATACTTAGTGAGGGGTATTTACTCAGTGAGGGGTATATACTCAGTGAGGGGTATATACTCATTCTGTGTGGGGCTACAGCAATTTGATCATCCTGTGGACACTGGAGATTCCCACGATTTATTAGGTACACATTACTGTGACAGATATTAGGAATTTAAAGCTGAATATTGCCCTGCTGTCAAAAAATATTATTGACCATTTATTTAATTGTCTATAATCTAATGTGTTGACATCTGGAGCCTCAGTGGCCCTGGAGGACTAACTCATTCCTGCAACTTCAAAGAATTCCCAAAGATAGTAACCTCAAGGGTGAGTAAGCTTACTGGTGACTACACCTGCGAAATGAAGGCCAACCAACGCAGCAGTCACACTCACACTTAGGGGAGGGGCACCCCACTACCCCAGGAAAGACTAGAGTCCACTAGCCAATTCTAAACACGCTTACTCAGCCTCATCTATCAATGCCCACAGAAACCACAATAAAAGCTCCTGTGCACAATTTCTCCCATCCCTCTGTGCCTTCTGACCAAGCCTGGTGCCTGCTGTGTGCCCTAGACCCCCCTGTGTGCTGTGAAGAGCCCCTGCTTTGGGATCCTTAAGTGCAAAGAGCCATCTTCCTCATGTCTTCTGACACAGGGGATTTACTGAACTTTAAATATAGTTTAAAAAGACAGCCCTATGAAAATGTCAAGTGTTTTTCATACTCACTACAATGGAACTTGAAAATAGACTCTCTGCACCTGCCTGAAGTCCATCCTCATTAGTAATCTGTATTTAACAGTCAAACCATCCACAAGAGTTTCCAAGCGTCTATCAGGTTCACACATTCCTCTCTGATTTTGACCAACTCCAGTCCCCTTCAGGCAGCTATGAACTACCCAGGCTCATTGGTTATTGTGAGTGCCATTCTCATACAGATGGCTGTGTGGAAACAGTACTCCCTCAGCACATACTTGTTTTGCCTCAGAGCAGTAAGCAAGTCTCTGAGCCACTGCTGTCTCCCAGCAGGACCGTTATCCCCTCAGAAAGAGTTAATTCATATTATCAAACTCAAGCTGCAAAGTGCAGATGCCCTTTTGGGAAGGTAGTGGCTATACAAGCCATTTCTGACTCAGGACAAGACAGTCAGCCCCCTCAAGGCCAAGCTGTTGCTAACCAAGATAAGCCCCAACTACAAATTATACCAGAACAGTGTATTATTGAAACATTGTCCCCATTGCTCCATACAACGTCCTCCTTAAGATCCACTCTTTATCAAAGCTTTTTCAGCATCTAAGGAGATGATCATGTGTTTTTTCTTTCAGTTTGTTTATATGATGGATTACATTGACAGATTTTCATATGTTGAACCATCCCTGCCTCTCTGGCTTGATCATGATGGATGATTTTTTTTTATGTGTTCTTGGATTCAGTTTGCCAGTATTTTTTGAGTATTTTTGCATCAATGTTCATGAGGGTGATTGGTCTGTAATTTTCTTTGTTGCGTCTTTGTGTGGTTTGGGTATTAGGGTAACTGTAGCCTCATAGACAGAGTTTGGCAATATTCCTCCTGTTTCTATTGTATGGAACAATTTGAGGAGTATTGGTATTAGCTCTTCTTTGAAATTCTGGTAGAATTCTGCACTGAAATCATCTGGCTCTGGGCTTTTTTTGGGGGGAGGTTAGAAGACTTTTAATGACTGCTTCTATTTCCATAGGAATTATAGGTCTATTTAAATTGTTTATCTGGTCTTGATTTAATTTGGGTATATGGTACCTACCCAGAAAATTGTCCATTTCTTTTGGATTTTCCAATCCAGTCCTGGAGAGATCAGGAATACAAGGAACATACCTAAACATAATAAAGGCAATTTACAGCAAGCCAACAACCAACATCAAATTAAATGGAGAGAAACTCAAAGCAATTCCACTAAAATCAGGAACAAGACAAGGCTGTCCACTCTCCACATATCTATTCAATATATTACTTGAAGTCCTAGCTAAAGCAATAAGACAACATAAAAAGATTAAGGGGATAAAAACGTGGAAAAGGACGAAGTCAAACTTTCACTATTTGCAGACGATATGATAGTCTGCCTGTCACCCCAAAAATTCTACCAGGGAACTCCTACAGCTGATAAACTCCTTCATTAATGTGGCAGGATACAAGATTAACTAAAAAAAAACAAAACTGGAGCCATCCTATATACAAATGATAAATGGGCAGAGAAAGAAATCAGAGAAACATCATTCTTTACAATAGCCACAAATAATATAAAATACTTTGGGGTAACTCTAACTAAGCAAATGAAAGACTTGTATGACAAGAACTTTAAGTCTTTGAAGAAAGAAATTGAAGAAGATATCAGAAAATGAAAAGATCTCCCATGCTCATGGATAGGTAGAACCAACATAATTTACCAAAAGCAATCTACAGATTCAATGCAATCCCCACCAAAATTCTAACACAATTCTTCACAGACCTCGAAAGAACAATACTCAACTTCACATGGAAAAACAGAAAATCTAGGATACCCAAAACAATCCTTTACAATAAAGCACCTTCTAGAGGTATCGCCATCCCTGACTTTAGGCTCTACTATAGAGCTATAGTAATAAAAACAGCTTGGTATTGGCATAAATACAGACACAAAGATCAATGGAATCGAATTGAAGATCCTGACATGAATCCACACACCTATGAACACCTGATTTTTGACAAAGAAGCCAAAACTGTACAATGGAAAAAAGAAAGCATCTTCAACAAATGGTGCTGGCATAACCGAATGTCAACATGTAGAAGATTGCAAGTAGATCCATATCTGTTGCCATGCACAAAACTCAAATCCAAGTGGATCAAAGACCTCAACATAAATCCAGCTACACTGAACCTGATAGAGGAGAAAGTAGGAAGTAGCCTAGAACTCATTGGCACAGAAGACCACTTCCTAAATATAACACCAGTAGCACAGACACTGAGAGCAACAATTAATAAATGGGACATCCTGAAACTGAGAAGCTTCTGTAAGGCAAAGGACATGGTAAATAAGACAAAATGGCAGCCTGCAGAATGGGAAAAGATCTTCACTAACCCCACATCTGACAGAGGCCTGATCTCCAAAATATATAAAGAACTCAAGAAACTAGATAGCAGAATATCAAACAATCCAATTAAAAAATGGGCTACAGATCTAAACAGAGAATTCTCAACAGAAGAATCCCAAATGGCTGAAAGACATTTAAGGAATTGCTCAACATCCTTAGTCATCAGGGAAATGCAAATCAAAATGACTCTGAGATATCATCTTACACCTGTCAGAATGGCTAAGATCAAAAAAACTGATGCCAGCTTATGTTGGAGAGGATGTGGAGAAAGAGTAACACTCCTCCATTGTTAATGGGAGTGCAAACTTGTACAGCCACTCTGGAAATCAGTATGGTGGTTTCTCAGAAAATTGGGAATCAATCTACCTCAAGACCCAATGATACTACTCTTGGGCATATACCCAAGGGATGCTCAATCATACCACAAGGACTCTTGCTCAGCTATGTTCATAGTAGCATTATTTGTAATAGCCAGAACCTGTAAACAACCTAGATGTCCCTCAACTGAAGAATGGATAAAGAAAATGTGATACATATACACAATGGAGTATTACTCAGCAGAGAAAAACAATGACAACATGAAATTTTCAGGCAAATGGATAGAACTAGAAAATACCTGAGTGAAGTAACCCAGATTCAGAAAGACAAACATGGTATGTACTCACTCATAAGTGGATACTAGAGGTAAAGCAAAGGATAATTAGACTACGACTCACAGCTCCAGAGAAGCTAGAAAACAAGGAGGACCCTTAGAGGGACTTACGGATCACCTTGGGAAGGGGAAACAGAGGAGATCTCCATTAATAAACTGGGGATAAGGGAGCACAATGAGGGGAGGGGATGGGGGATGGGAACATGAGGGAATGGGATGGTCGAGCTGGGGGAGGGATGGAGTGGGAGAGCAATGAAAGAGAGACCTTGATAGAGGGAGACATTATGGGGTAAGGGGGAAACCTGGAGCTAGGGAAATTCCCAGGAACCCACAAGGATGACCCCAGACTAGACTATTAGCAATAGTGGAGAGGGTGCCTGAACTGGCCTACCCTGGTAATCAGATTGGTGAATACCCTAACTGTCATTGTAGAGCCTTCATCCAGTAACTGATGGAAGCAAATGCAGAGATCCACAGCCAAGCACCAGGCCGAGCTCCAGGAGCCAAGTTGAAGAGAGGGAACAGGGATTATGTGAGCAAGGGGGTCAAGATCATGATGGGGAAATCTACAGAGACAACTGAACCAAGTTCAAAGGAACTCACGAACTTTAGACCAACAGCTGTGGAACCTGAGTTGGACTGGACTAGACCCTCTACATATGGGAGACAGTTGTGTAGCTGGATCTGTTTGAGGGGCCCCTGACAGTGTGATCAGAATGTATCCCTGGTGCATGAGCTGGCTTTGTGGATCCCATTACCTATGGTAGGACACCTTGCTCACCTTTGATGCAGCAAGGAGGGGCTTGGTCCTGCCTCAACCAAGTGTACCAGGCTTAGCATGATGGGAAAGCATGATTGAGACCAGGAGGAAGGTACAGGTGTTGGGAGGCTTCCCATCTGGCCAAATCTTGCTCTTTGTTATGTGTGTTTGAAAGCCTCTCCATTTTCATAATGTTAGAAATGTATCATGGCCTTTAGGACAGCAGATACTTGCATGTGTCTCTGGTATTGATGTCATAAAATGCGAACTGGAATTGAGGGGTTGGCAGGTGCCAGGAACAGCATCGTTTCCCTGTGAATGACACATAGGAAGGTGATCTGAATCCCTTTGCTTGCACAGAACTTTTACTGACTTTAATGATGTCACACACCTGACCCTAAGCTCAGCAGTATCGCACGAACTACCAATTAATTATTAAACTCTGATGCAAACTGAAGTGCTGGGATTGAACCTAAAATGTGGTGTTCAGAGAGATCTGTCACCAGGCAGAAACACACAACGGTAACCTTGAAAAGGATTTGACTGGGCACAAAGACTTTTCATTGAAAAGACAAAAGTACTCTTGTGTCATGAATGGACTGAAGGAAGCCACTGAAGGAAGCAAGGATCATCCTTCTGCCTGGAGATAAAGCTAAAAGGCTGAAGTGGTTAGAACGGTAAGGAGCTCAGCTGTTGGGGTTGGCTCTTTCTGATTTCCCAAAAAGAGCCTATGGCTGGAGCCTGGCGTTGGGATGAGGGCCCTTCAGGTTGCGCATGTGGCTGTCCCTGGTGAGGAGGTGGCTTTCTAAGCATTGAGAAGGCTACAAATGGGACTTAGTGCTGTTATGGGAAGACACGACCCTTGCCGGGGTGAAGCATTACTGGGGAGTCACTAACTGAGGCAGGAAGCCCCCGAGGGTGAAGCCCACCAAAATCAGCTAGGTCCCTTCTTCCACTCATGGTCCCCCCAAGGCTCCAGGGAGACCCCTGTTGGCAAGGGGAGTAAAGACCACACTGCCAGTACAAAAATGGGGTTTGAACAGTCCTAGAGTCAGGGTGGCTACCCCAGGTATGAAGGACGGGTTAGAAGCAGGGAGGCAGTAGTTTAATGATGAGGACAGGTGAAGATTGGTTCCAGTTTTTCTTTGGTCCAGATTTCTGACAATATCATCAAGTCTTGATGTCAGCAAGCTCAATCTGGGGTCAATTTGACTGGACTTATTTATCTATCTGGTCTTTACCTTAAAACATTTGTGAGGGGAGAAAAAAAAACTTTATGTAGGAAGCAAACTGAAGTAAAACTAACAACTGTGGATCAGTGTTGATAACTGCTAAACTTGGGGTGTGTTATACTGTTCTTTACTATTTTGGTGTATTTTAAATTTTTCCATAATGAAAGCATAACCAACAGTGGAAAAGAAAGTGATGAGGAGAAATGGAAAGTTCTAGAAAGACTACGGATTTAGAACGTAGAAGAGATAGAAGACTCTTTTCAGGTATGAAGCAGAATATGGAGGAGGCAGCCCTGTCCCTGTCTCAGTCCTCTCCTACCTGAGGATGGTCTTGAGTCCATCTTGTCATCTCTCTGAGCCTCTGTTTCCTTACTTATGAAATAAAGAGAGAGGCAGTGGCGGCGCATGCCTTTAATCCCAGCACTCGGGAGGCAGAGGCAGGTGGATCTCTGTGAGTTTGAGCCAGCCTGGGTTACAGAGTGAGTTCCAGGAAAGGCACAAAGCTACACAGAGAAACCCTGTCTCAAAAAAAGAAAGAAAGAAAGAGAGAAAGAAAGAAAGAGAGAGAAAGAGATAGTAAGAAAGAAAGAAAGAAAGAAAGAAAGAAAGAAAGAAAGAAAGAAAGAAAGAAAGAAAGAAAGAAAAAGTCAAAACTGTCCATCCTCCAGGCCTAGCCTGGGCCTCACATCCTTTGTGCTTGCCCAGCCTGGCGAATCCTTGGAACCTCACCTGCCCATGCCATTCCCAGCTTCCAGGCCCAGCCTAGGTTTGTGTAGCCCACAGCTTGCTTAGCCCGGTGAGTGCCCACGACTCTGGCTCACCGGAATCACCCTCAACACTGCCAGGCATAGCTTGCTTGGGCAGCACATTTGCACACCAGCTATTTGCTCCACTTGCACGCTTTCTCGTCTTCCACTGAATTGGAAACACCCCTACATTGGGATTATAATGCTAACAATCCACAGAGCCTGCTTAATGAGCGAAGGAATTGATTTGGGGGTTAACTCACAAGACAGAATAAAGGAATTTGTCACAGGATCCTGGAAGGGTGAGGTACGGTCTAACGTGATTCTTTGGAGAGATCTGCCCTGGTCCATACCAGCATCCAAAACCACGAGATAGTGAAGAAGGGAGACTGTATGTACATCTCAGGTCTTAAGGGTCCCCCAGCAGCCACGCCTCAGGGCCATGTACTTCAAGGTCCTAGGCAGGTATAACAGCTACCTGCTACCTCACTAGGGGTGGTGCTTCAGGACATGGCTCAAACAGCCACCCACTCCACCCCTATTCTTCCAATTCAAAATCAACATTGAGAATATGAAGGATTAACCTACTGACTCCTCATACCAGACCTGAGATCAACCAAGCTTGGGTAACAACAATAGAAAATAATATTTTCACTTTTCCCCTTTGGAAAAAAGAGGCCAATTTCAGCTTACACATTTCAAGGCTACACTCTGATCCATTGCTTTTTACAAATGCTTGAAGAGTGCTTTTTATATAAGTATTCCTTGGGAAACACAATCTGGTTGAGACAATGGCATCAGATGAGAAGCCACGCATAGTAACTGACACTATTGTATAATGGGTGGCGTCTTAAAAGCATAGGGAATTTCATTTAGTGTTCCAAGATTAATGACTTACTGATCACTATTCTGGGAAAAAGCACTTTGTCAGTGTTGGAGGATATGCTGATAATAGGTCCTGATAGTTCTTTTAAAAAAATTATTTTATAGCTTCCCATTAGTATACGTTCAACTGCTAACTAATGGGGTATTGTTGGAGGCACTGTGCTTATGAAGGTTTTATTCTAAAGTCTGAAGCATGGTAAATTATATATTATTGCTCAGTATTACTGCTCTTTATGATGCTATCATATTTCTACTGGAAATATTAACATTAAAATTCACATTTGACTGGCAGCTTGAGTTGAAATGGAGAGGCGTTCTGCAGCCAGAAAGGTGGCCATGGGCAAGTTTCTGGACTCAGTTAATTTAATAGTCTCCACTTTAAAAAAAAGTATGTCTAATCTTTTAACCACAACCCCTCTCTAAGCGCTGGGGAAGCAACACTGGATGCAGGGCCTGAAACTTCAGTTTGACTGGGTTACGAAGACAGCAGACACAACCAGGAAAACTACAGTATTTCAAAAGTATGGTTAGACTAGGAATGCCATTAACCAGTAACGCCAGGCAAAGTGGGAAAACTGGCAGCATTATCAGGCATTTAATAAAACATGAAAAGTAATTTAAGAAAGCTTAAGGCAGAACTCCCAGCAATGTTTATTTTAAGAAATGCAAGAAGAGGCTATTATGGGTACCAATGGGAAGGATGCTGAACTCTGACCTTACTGTTTTAGATTAACTTGGTCTTGATGATTTGGTTGCCTAAAATGGTGTCTAATTTATTCCTGTTGCTTGTTTATAGTAATATCTAGTTCTGTGCATATAATTTTAAAAGATTGTTTACAAAACTTCTTTGAAAAGCAGCAGCCAGGTGTGGTGAAGGAGACCTGTAATCCCATTACTTGGCAGGCAGAGGCACGCCATCTCTGTGAGTTTAAGGCCAGCCTGGTTTGCACAATAAATTCCAGGCCAGCGAGGGCTACATAGTGAGACCATGTTTAAAACGTAAAAATAAAGAAATATAAAAAATAAAAAGAAGAAAGGGAGAAAAGTAGCAGTTTGCCATCCTTGGAGGAAAACACTTCCAATTGCTGAGCTATTTCATTTAACTTGGATTCTGTTTCTTGTAGACTGCATATTCCACTGTCAGTTTTTCTTATAGGAAAACACATACAAGATTTATCACTGTAGATGCACCACATGATGCACAATGGTCACCACTATCCATCTCAACTTTTCATCCTCTCCAAAGGAAATTCCATACCCACGGACCAGTCGCCCCACCCCGGCCCCCAGCTGTTAGCATGCTTTTGGGCACTACCCATTTAACCTCTCTGAATATGTCATAGAGGTGGAAATTATGCACCATTTGTTCTTTTGGGATGAGTTGTTTCATTTAGCACGATGTATTAAAGGCTCGTCCACACTTAGCATGGATCAGCATCTCCTCTCTTTCAAAGGCTGAATACCATTCCATTATCATCCACATTTTGTTTATCATTAATCTGTCAGTAGGCAAGGAAGTTATTTCTAGCTTTTGACTATTGTGAATAAGGGTGCTTTGAACACATTTGTACAAGTACCCATTTAAGCCTTTGCTTTCGTTCTTTTGAGTAGATGCTCAGGAAAGGAATTATTGTACCATATGGTACTGAGCTTAATCTCTCTCTCTTTTTTTTTTCTTTTTTTTTTTTTTGAGAAACTGTCTTATCATTTTCCATTCTGGCTCACCATTTTACACTTTTAGCCACAGTGTAGAAGAGTTTTATTTTCCACACCTTCTCATCAACACTTGTTATTTTCTGTCTTCTTTAAATGTAGACGTCATGACTTTGGGGGTGTATATACTCAGAAGTGGAACTGTTCGATCATTGGAATTGTTGCAACAAAATGTCTCTGTAGATGTAACCAACCGTCTTATTAAATAAGAAACACAGAGCCGATTCAGAGAAGAAAGCCAAGAGGTCAGAACTAAGAGCCTTATCCTTCCTGCTTCAGCCAAGAGAGCTCTCCGAAAAGAAGGGCCTACTTCCTGTGTGTTTGTCTTATATAGTCTTTCTGTTCTGCCTTCTCATTGGTTGTAAACCCAAACACATGACTGCGTCATCACTGCCTGTATATATAGCCCTCCAGGTCCTCTATGGTATTGGTGTCTCCAATGTTGGCTGTATCCTTGAACATACAGAGATCTACCTAGCTCTGTCTACCAAGTGCTGGGATTAAAGGCGTGCGCCACCACCGCCACACTCTTGCTATGGCTCTAATAGCTCTGACCCCCGGGCAACTTTATTTATTAACATACAATTAAAATCACATTTCAGTACAAGTAGAATACCACCATATGTCTCTGGTAATGATGTGGATTTTTTATATGTGTTAAAGTAGCTTTCCCCCTGTGCTACTCTTCTGTTCCTCTCTGTGATGAAATAGCCAAGAAAGTCAGCTGAAAGGAGGAAGATTCCATCATGGCTCTGGTCTACCAGGATTTTAGCCTGTGCTCAGCTGGCTCCATCATTTTGGACCGAGGTGAGAGAGGACATGACAGAGGCAGGAGGGTGAACAGAGGAGGTTGTTCATCTTACAGCAGCAAGGAAAACAGGAGGAAGAAGGGCCCAAGGACAAGATAGACCCTTCAAAGGGTACGACCTCAGTGACCACTGTCTTCCAACGAGGACCCCTCCTTCCAATAGCACACTAAACTATGCACTCATCAATGGATTGACCCACTCATGAGGTTAGCACCCTTGTGATCTAGTCCCCTTGGAACAGAGCCGCAAGCTGGGGACGAAGCTATCAGCATGTGAACCTTTAGGACCTTTTGTACTAAAACCATGACATCGTTCTGACAAGGGGTCGTGCCAAGCCCCTATTGTTCCAGTTGAAGGCATAAGCTGCCAAAGCATGCACTCTGGGTGTGTTTGCTCTCTACCTTCCAGAAGATTTGCCTCTTTGTCTTCTCTCCTTTCTGTGGAGTTTTTATTTCTGCGATTACACACATACTTGCCAAGAATTTTTGGTTTCCTGAAAATTTACTTTAAAAACGTCTTTGGGTCTGGAAAGATGGCTCAGTGAGTAAAAGCACTCTCTGCCAAGCTTGGCTGCCTGAATTCCATCCCCTGGCCTCACAAGAGGAAGGAGAGAACCAAGTCCTGAAAGTTGTCCTTTGACCTCCACAGGTGCGCCAAGGCATGAGCAGGGTGAGCACGCATGCACGCGCACACGCATACACACACACACACACACACACACACACACACACACACACACACACGCATGTAACAATAAGTAAAAAAGAGACCATGAGTTTGAAGCAGAGCAAGGGTGTGTGTATGTGCATAGGAGGGTTTGGAGGGAGAAAAGAGAAGAAGGAGATAATCTCAAAAAGCACAAAAAATATTATTAAAGGACAAGGTGGAGAGACATTGAGGAAAACATCCAACATTAACCTCTGACCTCCACATGCACCTGTACACACACACACACACACACACACACACACACACACACACACACGGGGAGGGGAGAGGAAGAAACACTCTTTTCTAATGGATAAAATGCTATTTTCTATCGAAGTACATTGTCTTTACTTAAGCATTATCCTAGTGATCTCTGCTTTTCTGATTCCCCTCCCCATCTCCCACTTGGTCCTCTGTTCCGGTCCCTCTTCTAGGCTGTGTTTCTTCCATAGGTGTCTGTTACTGCTTAGCCATTAGCTCATGTGTAAGAGCTCTGAGCTATCTGGAAGCTGTGGGCTTGTGGGACTCACTGGAGGGTGACTTCCAGGGGGCATTTTGTGGACATCACCACATATACCAATTTGGGATGCCTTTTTTTTCCCTAAGGAAGTATCTTGTAGTTTTTCATTTGAAAGAAACAGCCCTGTGTGCATGTTTAGAAAATGACTCACCAAGAAAAGGGATTTTAGAGGGTGTTGTCTCAACACACACACACTAGGTAATGTTGTGCTCGCAACTGAGGCTACAGCATATGGCCCCTCTTCTGTGCCTAACATCCCTGAACAGAAACCCTGTTTTCTGTCTCCAGAGCATGAGCCTCCAGTGTCTGGGGAGGACGATGTTGGACAGGTGCACAGAGTGGGAGTGATCTGAGGAGCCAAGTGCTTTCCCCATAAACATTGCCTGATCCTTCAGGTTACCCTGGTTTTGCTGCTTTCAAAAATATCTGGTGTTGCCCCATTCCAGAGATTTCCAGGATTCTCAGTGGACCCGGAAGGCTTCTTAGCTGTCTCTTTGCAGGTTTAGGATGGAGCTCTAAGTCAGCCATCTGGTTAAAAAGAATAGGAAATTTCAGTGAGGCAGGGGAAAGACATTCTGGTGACCTATGCACAGAGTGGTGATGATTGCGAACAATAATGTATTGAGTATTTCAAAATAGTGAAAAGAAATGATGTAAATGTTCTCACCACAAAAAAAACTATAAATAGCTATCTGTGTTAATTACTTGACTTGATAATTCCACAAATGTATGCCTTGTATGGAAACATCATATTGCCTTCCATATGTAAAACTACTTTTCTCAACTAAAAAGAAAATAAAAATCCCATATAGGAGTCAATTATCTCTTGTTCACTATTTTTCATTTATTACATTTTTTTGCTATATTCTTTCCCCAACTCTTAACCTTGTATGCTTTATGATAACCATTTTATCATTTTTTTTTTGGTTTTTCAAGACAGGGTTTCTCTGTGTAGCTTTGCGCCTTTCCTGGAACTCACTTGGTAGCCCAGGCTGGCCTCGAACTCACAGAGATCCGCCTGGCTCTGCCTCCCGAGTGCTGGGATTAAAGGTGTGCGCCACCACTGCCCGGCCCATTTTATCATTTTTGTGAAAGTACATACATGTGCTTGATTTTTTTTCTTCAGAATGCTATAGATTTTCTAGTTCTAATGTTCTAAGCATCTAAAACTTTGGCAGTGGAAATATGACAAAAAACCCACTAGCTCCAGTTGTGCAAGGCTATGTTGTACAAAATATAATTCCCCCTAATTGCCAGCACATCTTCTATATTGTCTGTTCATCATAGCCAGGGGGAGAAAGAGCCGTCCATCATCAGTGAGATGGATTGACCTGCTTGACAGGTTATCTTTTTTTGGTAAAAGGGTACAGAAAGGAATGTTAAGGGTCTTTGGCTAATAGTGAGGATTATCTGTGTTAAATTCTTTGTGATCTCCCAGCCTTCAGTGAGTTTCAAATATGTGTTATTCATGTATTGATTATTATGTGTATGTGCGTGTGATATGTTTGTAGAAGTGTTGGTGTGTGCGCCATGGGGTGTATGTGGAGGTCAGAAGACAAATTTCAGGAGTTGGTTCTCTCCTTCCATTGTGGGTTGTGAGGAGAAACTCAGTTCACCAGACTTGTGCAGCGAGTGTCTTTACTTCCTCAGCCATCTTGACAGACCAGCTTCAAATACTTTGTAAATCATGTCTTTCAATAAACAATAACTGAATGATCGTGTTACTTCAATGTGGTATGTTTATTCAAAATGTTTTCACGATTACAATAATTAATACAAGGTGTGTTCAAATAAAGAAACTGAGGCATCAGAGAGACAAGATAAGCATCCTGAGTAAGAACAAGTGATAAGGACATTTCTGAGGTTGGAAAAATCATGGTTTTTGTCTCCTTCTGTATCCATTTGGTATAATAAGAACCGCCTGGTATCTTGAGAAGAGTCAGTCTAAGAGGAGGTTTAAGGTAGACTCTTGTTGGTTGTTTTTACTCTTTTGGGGGCCTGCCACAAGCTTCCAAATAAATCACACATGGAAGCTTATTCTTAATTATAAATGTTTGGCCTTAGCTTGGCTTGTTCCTAGCCAGCTTTTCTTAACTTAAATCATCCAGTCTACCTTTTACCTCTGGGCTTTTTCCTTTTCTTACTTCTGTAATCTTACTTTCACTTCTACTCTATGGCTGGCTGGGTGGCTGGCCCCTAGTGTCCTCTCCTTGTTCTCTTGCTCTTTCTTCTTTGTTCTCCTAGATTTTTTCTTCTATTTATCCTCTCTGTCTACCAGCCCCACCTATCCTTTCTCCTGCCTTCTTATTGGTTGTTCAGCTCTTTATTAGACCATCAGGTATTTTAGACAGGCACAGTAACACAGCTTCACAGAGTTAAACAAATGAAACATAAATAAAAGTAACACACCTAAAACAATATTCTATAACAGTAGACTTCCAGCCGTTTGTGACGACTAGTTCCTAAGTGCCTAGTGATGTGCAAAATGCTTGACACACAGTGCCTGATTGATCTTCATTATGATCTTCTTCCTTTGCAGAATAGGAACTGAGAGGCGGAGAGGCAAAGTAACTTGCTGACATGCACAGCTGGTAAATGCAGGGGTGAGGTAGGGAGCCCAGGTCTCTCTGATGTGAAAGCTCCAACTCTTCCCACATTCAGTTAGTCAGTATAACAGTAAAATAAAAGGAAATAGCTATTATATGCCATATGCTACTGGGCAGCAGTTCTCAACATATGTATTGGATATTTACATTACGATTCATAAGAGTAGCAAAATTACACTTATGAAGTAGCAACGAAATAATTTTATGGTTGGGAGTCACCACGACATGAGGAACTGTATTAAAGGGTTGCAACATTAGGAGGGTTGAGAATCACTGTTTTAAGGGGCGGGGCCTAGTGGGAAGAAGTTAGGTCATTGCAGTATACCCTTGAAGGGGATAGTGATGCCCTTGGCTACTTACCTGCCTGCACTAGGTGAACAGGCCTTCCCCATCAGAGCATCCACTGTGCAGTACTGAACCAACCTAGTCCCAGAGAAACAGGGTCCAGTGCCCAGAGATTGAAACTCTGAGCTACAACAAGCCCTTCCGCTTTTAAGAGTTGATTTACCCTGTTTGCTGTTGTGGTGGGAACCCAACAGCCTCCATCTCCACTCTTCAAAGAGAAACACATGGAAGATTAATTTGTTTGACTTTAAACCCAGAGAAATTGCCAGATAAAAACGAGGGTGTGCATCTCAGCAGTCTCCTAGATGTGGACTGTTTAGGTTATGGTTAAATTTAGCATTGGGGTGATAATCTCACCCCTCAGTGTCCAGCTATGTAGAACAACTGGATAGCCCTTGCTTAATAACCCAGCTGGTGTGGGCATCTCTTGGAACACTACAGTGGCAACAGATCAAATTTATGTTTGGCAAGCATTCATGCTGTCATTGATTCCAAGTGAATTACAAGCACAGTTTTATATAAAGTGCTACCCCGAGTGCCTGCATGCATTTGGACTTAGACCCATGAGTGTGTGAATCAGCTGCTCTCATTAGCTCCCTTTACGGATAAGAAAACTGAGACACAGGATACCAAATGCTGGAACCAAATTAAAACTAAGCAGTTTCCCTGTCATTAGGGCTCTTTCTCAGCAGCAGGTGTCCATCCTTCAACTTCTCTAAGGCCAGGCTTCCAATGGGACACAGCTGTACCTTGGGAAGTGAATAGCCCTTGTTGTGGAATCTCAAAGAGATCATGCCCCAAGACTCCAGTGTGATGCTTAGCTAGAAGATGACAGGAAAGGGAGTCTATGCAGCCAGTCTTAACTACTTAAACAGGGAGCACACTTTAGTGTTATGCTCCATGGGTCCCTGTGGGGTCAGGCTGGGACTGGAATGCTACTGGACCCACATCTTTGCTTCTTGCCTCTCCCAGGCTCACCCTGCATCCCTGAAGTCTCAAACCAATTGCATCAGAAGACTTGTCTTGGGCTCTGCTTCTGTGTAACCTGACTGAAGAGGACCACTCTGTTATACTAGAGTTTTCAAAGGTTTATTTATTCACTAGCAACTCGCGATGCACCCACTGGGTTCAGAGTGTGGCAGAAGACCCTCTTTTGATTAACACAGTGCGATTATATTATGGAAGCAAGACTCCTAAAATAGTCATGAGTTTCTTAACAGGAATGAATGTTTTCTGGGAAATGTCATTAGGCAGGTTAGTACAACATCGGCAGACTGTATAATTTTATGGACTCATTGTCAAATATGTTGTCTATCATTGATCAAAACTGCTTTATGGGGCTGGAGAGATGGCTCAGTGTCAAGAGCACAGCGGCTCTTCTGGGATACAGCAGTTTGATTCTCAATACCCATGTTGGGTAGCTCATAATTGCCTGTGATTCCAGTTCCAGAGGATTTAATGACCTCACCTGGCCTCCTTGGGCACACACACACACACATACACATAACAAAATAATTTTTAAAAAAATATGCTTTATGTGTGTAAGAAAATGATAGAATGTCTTTCTAAGATACTCTTCAGGCACAGACTTCTGTTCCTACCAAGGATGTAGACAAGTCTGTACAGGTGGTGAAAATTGATCACTGATTTTTTTGATTGATTGACAGGAAGCTACGTTATTACAGCTTTATAAAACTAAAATTGACATTTATAATGTACATTTTCCAAGTTTCTGTACATTCATGTATCTGTAAATTGTTGCCGAAATCATAATGAAAATATCCACCACTTCCAAAAGTTTCCTCTGTCTCTTTGTCATATCTCTCATTCGGGCACCAGCCAGCCATTGATCTGTTGTATGTTTGTTATGGGAGTCTAAGACCGAAAAAGATCATGAGCTTCAGTCTGTGTCCATTCACCTTGCCTAAGTCCAGAGCCTGAAGGGATTTTTCTGGAGAAAGACTAATGATGAACCTGGAGTAAAGGGAATGGTAGCTGCTCTCTGCTCATCACGGAAAGGATGGGTACAAAGCCAGACATAATGACAGTGACTCACTCACGGCATTAACTGTGTGGCACATCCAGATGAAAGGGACTGTTTAAGAGATGATATCACTGCACTTTAGCTGTATGATCAAAAGAAAAGCATTCAATCCAAACCTATCACCCCAAACCACAACTCTAGAATTGCCATTACAAAAGGGACCTTGAAGGATGTCTGTCCTTCAGGTCCGTGGTCCATGGGATAGCTGATCTTGATTGTCAGATTGACACACCTGGGGAGAGCGACCCTCAACTGAAGAATTGCCTCAAACAGGTTGGCCTGTGGGCAAGTCTGTGGTGCAATTTCTTGATTGCTGATTGATGGCAAGGTCCCAGCCCACCCAGATGGTAGGTGGTGCCATCTCTAGGCATGCTGGGCCTTGGCTCTACAAGAATGGTAGCTGGAATGTAGGTCCGAAAGCAATCCAGTACGCAATGTTCCTCAGGGCCGTCTGCCTCAGTTCCTGCCTCCAGGTTCCTGGCTTTAGTTTCTGCCCTGGCTTCCCTCAGTGATGTAATGTGACACGGAAGATGTAATAATCCTTCTCCTCCCCAAGGTTCATTTGGTCATGGTGTTTATCACAGCAGCAGAAAACCAGCTCGGACAGTCCCTTAGTTCTGTTGTTCATTCCAGAATGAGGAGACACCCTTCTCATTTTACCCTAACCTATAACTCAAGATTTAACCTTGCTGCAGCACTCACATAGGGTTAGAGTGCTTGGTGGCACTATGCCAGAGCCTCAGAGTGATGACGAGGAGTCACAGACCTGGATAACCTGGCTTTAACACCTTTGGTTTGTGGCTTTCCTCACCTCTACCCATGGGAAGTCCCCCTCCCCAACTCCTGAGTTCAAGTCAAGCCCACTTCAGTTATTTTCTGGGACATGTTAATGCTCACTTTATTCTACCTTTCTGGAGGATGCTTAGGACACCCCAACAGTTGATTCATAATCTAAGGCTGATCTTATTGGTCTAGACAATTACTGTCTCATACAGACATGATACAAGCCACAAATATGAGCTGTGATATGATCTTAATTCTTTGTAGCCACATACAAAAAGGGGGGAAACAGAAGTTGGTCACGATGGCACATGCCTGTCATCCCAGCAGTCAGGAGGTAGAGGCAGGAGGATGGAGAATTGAGATCAGTCAGGGCTACATAGTGAGTCTGAGGGCAACCTAGGTTATATAGTAAGGCTTTGACTGGAAAAAAAAAAACAACATATAGGAGGAGAAACCAGTGAAATTACTCTGTGTGTGTATGTATGTGTGAGATAGAAATGTGGGGAGGGAGGGAGAGGTGTTGTGCATCATATATGTTCATTAGGGTGTGTGTGTGCATATGCATGCAAGTGTCCATGCATATCCATATGTGTATGGAGGCTAGAGGTCCACACGAGGTGTCTTTCCTAGATGGCTCTCTCATCTGAACCTGAAACTCACTGGTTTAGTTAACCTGGCTGAGTTGAGCTTTAGGGATCCCATTCGAATCCATACCCTCCAGCTCTGGAATTACAGATGTGGACTGACACACCTGGCCTTTTCTGTGGCTTCTGGGGACCCGAAGTCAGGTCCTCATGCTTGTGCCACAGACACATTACTGACTGAGCAACCTCCTTGGCAACCTCCCCACCCCCCAAATTACTTTTAATACATTTCAACCAGAGTTTTAAAAACTATGATAATTTCAGTAATATGCATATATCTTTTAAATATTATTTTAAAATATTTATTCATTTATTGTATGAATGCTTTGCCTGCTTGTATGTATGTGCAATATGTGCATGCCTAGTGCTCATGGAGGCCAGGAGGCCTGTAGAGCTGGAGTTACAGATGCTTATGAGCTGCTATGTGGGTTCTGGAAACACAACTTAGATTCTCTACAAGAATAGCAAGCACTCCTAATCTCTGAGTCATCTTTCCAGCCCCTGAAAATTATTATTTTAATTGTGGAACTATATAGGATCCCATGTGATAATTCACTACATCTATACCATATGTGGTGGTCAAATTAGGACAATTGACCATTTCTATCTCAAATGTTTTATAGAAAGGGGGAATTTTCAGACTACTCACCCAACAAGGAATTAATACCCAAAATATGTAAGGAACTTTTGACTCAATAACAGAAACAAAGCAATCTGATTAAAAGGTGGGCAGGAAGTATGAATAGATTCTTCTCAAAAGAGGAAATTCAGATGACCAGCAACCTTGAGAAAGAAGGGTCTCCTTCATTAGCTACCAGCGAAATGTGAGTCAAAGCCATGAGATACCACATTTCCAGTCAGAATGAGTCAAAGGACAAAACTCATTTGGGGAGAATGTGGTATGTCATTGATGGAGGGCAAGTTAGTGTGGCCACCTTGGAGAACAGTACGAAGGCTCCTTGAGCTCTCCACACATCCAGCAATCTACTGCTGAATGTCTGTGTTCAAAGGGAATTATATCAGCATAGCCAAGAAACACCTGCACACTTGTTAGTCAAGATACAGAGTAAATTAGAACCAGTCAGTAGATGAGTGGATTGAGAAGATGTAAAGAACATTAAGAAGTGATACATATCATTTACCATGAGATGAATGGAACTATAAAATGTTATTAAGTGGGAAAAGTTAGACATAGACAAAAATTGTCATGGTCTCTCTCATATGTAGTTTTTTAAAGTCAGGTGGAACGTGTAACAGTGATTGGTAGAAGCTGGGAAGAGTGGTGGGAAGAGGGGATGATGGTTAGAAGTTGGGAAGAGTGGTGGGGAGAGGGGATGATGGTTATCTAAATAATGGGTATCCCAACGGAGTTAGGTAGAAATAGTAAGTCTAGTGTTCTATGGGACGGTGATGGGACAATGGTTCATAAGGACCCGTTATATGTCCCGTGAGCAACTGGATGAGACGAGCTTGGAGTCACCAGCTCTTGGTGCTGCCTCGTGTGAGGAGTGTGTCTCAATCAGTTCCTTCGGGAATGGGTTGTCACAAGTGAGCCTGGCAGCCCCGATTCCCTTTCTACATGCATAGCTCAGCACTCACATGCTTTTCCGTAACCATCCAAACTGAAAGGGTGTGTGTTCATAAACCCCAAGTTCTGAGAGATAATTCAACGTCTTTTCTTTGTAAAGTATCCAGTGTATGATGCAGAAAATGGGCTGGGAGAGCCACTTGACAATTAGTTTAATTTACAGTGAGTTTTAAGCCCAGGCCAGAGAGTTTCCCCCAGGATCCTAGTTTTTACATTCATGTGTGTGTTTGGCTCAGGTAGATGTTTTACATTCAATTCAGTGCCGGCACCTTAAGCAACTGCTGCCCCAACCGGCCATCGCAGCTCCGCAGGTACCAGTGATGGTTAAGTCTCCTGTTTCCTCAGGCACCAGCTCAGTCACAGTTCATAAAGGAAACTTTATCTAGATCTCTAGCCCTCTACAGAACTCAGGATGAATCAGGTTAAATCAGGATGAATCAATCAGGTTGAGGTGGAGTTCTGCTCGCTCAGAGAGGCTGAATAGCAAGTAGCTAACCTTCTCTCCTAGCTCGTGTCTCCCTAAAAACAGGGTGTCCTTCTGCTCAGACCCCACTTAGGAACCCTGGCTACAAGTGGTTTCTCCCTACCACTTCCTGTCAGCTGGTTTGCTGACTCAGCCTTCTGACCCCAGGTTAATTTTATTTAATCAAATAAATGTAACACGTCTTGGCATCGTTAAGAAAAGCAGCAGAAACAAATGTAACACACCTTTACACAGTTAAAATAATATTCCACAACAGGTAGACTTATCTCCATGCTTGCTTGTGATCTGGTATGTTTTCCCTGTATACCCCTTTATCATGTATACATTTCTATGTATGTACTATATATTTGTTTCTACTTATATTCTGTTTCCTTCAGGCACATTGAAAGGAATCGGGCATGGTATGGGTGCTGTTTTACTTGAATACCTCTAACCAGCCAGCTAGTAAACTATCTACCATGAGCAATTTTTCTAAATGTAGTATGGTGAGTATTTTGATTTACATCTAATTAATAGTGATCTGATTTCTAGAATAATGAACTCTTTCATTTTTAAAGTGATAAGCAAGATGGGTAAGTCTATCACCTTGGGACATGGTAAAAAAGAAGAAAAACAATGCCAGATTTTCCAGGCTGTGGGTGAATGGGTCCTTCTACTCAACGATGTGGGAGTACTAACTCCCACAGAGGTTTTGGGGTGACTTCACAGGACTTCTCAAAAATCAAAATGTTCATACAACATCCCTTGGCCTAAGGATCAAGAGTTGTGGGATCTCTATTATGTTTTCTTTGCAATTCCACTTTTAAAATTGTCCCCATGAGTAAACTGGATAAGTGTTCAGATTTGTACATCCAGGCATGTGCATCTAGTTGTTGACAATTTTGGAAAGGGAGACATTTACATTGACACCTGTTGGGTTCCTACCTCTGTTGGATATTGTAGCTGATGTCATAACAAGCAGACACTGATGGAATCTGTCTTCACACAGCTTACCGTTCAGAAAACGGTCCATTCAGCATTCACTAAGTGCTGTGCTGTAGGGCCAATGGGGTATAAGTGGGGTGCTGAACCAAAACATAGGGGAGGCAGTACAATCTCACAGGAGGTGACATGAAAGATGGGTGCTGAGAAGGGACTGACTGTATTAATGTATTGTCATGCATCCTGTACTAGATTATGATGCAGCTATGAAAATGACAGCCTAAAAATGTTACTATATCATGGAGGGACCAAATCAGCCTCCAAACTAGATTCTGTCAAATACATTCTGTCCTGTGTGTGCACCTAGGTATATATATATTTGTATATATCAGTATGTGTTTACATATTCTAGCAAGAATTTTCAGAAAGACACAGAGTGAGTGAATGAAAGAGAGGCGTGTGTGTGTGTGTGTGTGTGTGTGTGTGTGTGTGTGTGTGTGTACAGGCACGTGCACAAGAGAGAGAGGGTCGGGGAGAGATCTTAAATGCATCAAAATGAAATAAGAATTGTGTTTGGTAGAATTTCAGTAGATTTTTCACTTTTAAAATAGGAAACATTATTTTAATAATAAAATTGTTGCTGGATTTTAAATTTGAGATATAAAAGCAATACAGGTTTAATGTAAAACTTTGAAATTATAGGGAAGTTGTAAAGAAGAAAATTTGAGAGATTAAAAATTCCATTTCCCAAATGGCAGAGGATAAACCTTAATGTTTTAGAATGGATCTCCAGTTCTTTCTGTGCATATGAATCTTCTGGACATTTTCATATTGGTGTATGTTTTGTAGAGTAGCTTAGAATTTTTTCAAACTCAATTCATATTGAAAATAATTAGATTATAGTTTATGACTTCTAGCATAGATTAGAAGTTAATTCTGTAAACTCTTATGTCTAAGAGAGTTAATTTCCTATTATATATAGACCGTCTTGACATCAACTAGACCAGTTCACCCTTCTCAGTCCTTTGGCACAATTAAATGATTATTTTCTTCTGCTTGGTGGAGTAGGCTAAACGTGATAAGTTAAGTTCTTTCCTTGGGTCCCTGTGAACTAGACCCCAGTGACCAGCTCTAGTCACAATAGGGAGTGTCCTGACACTCCCATGTAGACACACCACACAGTAGAGTGAATTCCTGGCTTAAGGACCATGTGTTCTTTCAACTCAGACATTTTCTGAGTACATGACTGCTATCAGTCATTCATTTCATTAAAAAACAAACAAACAGAAGAAATGAATCAGAATACTTCCTGTGTTAGGGAGCCCCAAACCAGAAATGGCTTTTGTAAGTATATATATGATTATGGTGAGTGGTGTAATCAGTGAGATCAAGCAATTCACCAGAATATGTCTAGGAGTGTCTTGATCTTACTCAGATTTTTAAAAATCCCCCTCATGCCTCTGTGTGTGTGTGTGTGTGTGTGTGTGTGTGTGTGTGTGTGTGTGTGTCTCATTACACATGTGGAGGTCAGAGGACAACCTTGGCTGGTCCTTACCTTCCACCTTGTTTGAGTAGGGATCTCCCCCTCCCCCGCCCCCATCTCCCCACATAGCACTGGGGCTACAGAGAGCGTGCTGTCGAATTCACTTTTATACAGGTGATTTGGGAATTTGAGCTCAGATCCTGACACTTACAGAACAGGCTCTGTACCCACTGAGCCATCTCTCCCGCCGTGAATTTAGAATTTTTATCATCACATGTCGGATGGGAGGAGAAACTGACATCATGATACAGTGCAGAGGCCATTTTCTTTTGCCTTGATGACTAAGGCTGAAATAAAATTCCAAAGGATGGCAGTGCATGAAGGCAAGCTGCAGCTGCATTTCCTCTCACGGTGTGACCCTCAGTCAGTAGACCAGTATTCAGACTGAAGTCTCTAAATTACAGGAAATTCAGTAGTCACTGTGCTTTTACCCACAGCTTCATTTTCTGCAGCTTTCAACTTACCCATGGTCACCTGAGGTTCCTAAATATTAACATTTGCCTTGACTCACTCAACAGGAGAGACCGTATTCATGTAACTTTCATGCTGCAGAGGGTGGCCATTGTTCTTCCGCGTCACCGTTTTAAACACACTGTTGTGCTCCTTTATAAATTAAACTTTATCATCAGTATGTCTGCATAGAAAGAGGAGAGTCTGTTTGGGGCGTTCTGTTGTCTGCAATTGCAGGGAAGCATGGCGTTCTTGGAACATCCTGACTCCCCTTTGTAGGTTTCTGAAGAGTGTTTAGTAAGCTCAGCTGACCTGAGGTCACGCTGTATTCCAGGGACTCACACCCACTACCTCCCATGAAACCCCTCTCAGCAGACGTAATGGTTCCATTGTCCAGGTGATAGCCAAACTTATTTCCCTACACTGTGACTGGACAATTCCATGCAGGCCGCTTCCATTGTTTTAAGCGCATCTATTTCCTCAAGTTAGTTCAACAAAGTTTAAGTGTAGAGTTAAAAGTCACTATCACAGGCACACAACACTTCGAGTTCCCCAGGCTAGAAATCCTTCCCAGATCGTTAGAGAAATTGTGGCCGTGGGGACAAGGAGGGTGCAGTCAATGTTAGCATGCTTTGCTTTACAGAGCAAAGATTTGGAAACACTGAATAGGTTGCTGTGCATTCAACCCAAGCAAAGAAGCCGAGGAACTCTCAGAGAGGTAACGAAGGAAACTATTTTTCTGTGACTTAGAAAGTACAGTTCTGTCCTATTTTGCTTCTCCACCAGTGTGAACAAGAACAACCTAACACAAAACAGCATGATGTCATATTATTTTCCTGATATTTCTATGGATTCTATTTGATCCTTGACTCAATTTTTAAGATTTATAAACAAAATGGGGTAACTCTTTTCTTTTGATCTGGTGAAGCAATTCTTTCCTTTAATCATTTTTAAACATTGATTAAAGAAATATTAGTCCTTGCCGGGCATGGTGGTGCACACTTTTAATCCCAAAGTTCAGGAGGAAGAGACAGGCAGATCTCTGAGTTCTAGCCTAGTCAGGTCTACTAAAAATAAAAATAAAAAATAAAATAAACCATGTGCTATTAATCCTTGAGTTCTTATTTCCTATTCCAGTTTTCAGTTGTTTGAAGTATGTGCATGAGAGAAAAATGTGATTACAGAGCTAAGTGGTTGTGTTTAGCCTGTTAAAATGTTTTCTGTAATTTTCAACCTGCTAATCTTTGAGTGAACTCCAGTGAGCCATTCTGTAGACACAGATTTCTGCTCCTAAGAGATCATTTGGACCTTTTCTGTTTCTGTTAAAAATTTAATGTGCTTAGGCAAACTGAATTTATATTTGTTGTTTTTAGCCGTTAAAAGAGGTTATATGTTTTATAAGCTGGCAATATAGTAAGAAGTGGTATTGATCTTTGAACATTTTAAGATAAAAAAACATTTCAGAGTATTCTGAGGAATAAAGTGTTATATTACAAGTATCCATCATTCTTTTAGCATCAGGCATATCTCAAAGGAAATTTTTTTTCTGCTCACAAAATTATCTTGAATCTACTGACGTCATTTTAGCCTGGGTGGTAGTCAACCCTCATAATCATCATGTCAATTAATTTCTTGTTACAAGCTGAAATTCTTGTCTGAGGACAAGCAGTCCTGAACTTACCAATGAACTTACAACTTGGACAAAGTACTAGAGGTAACCATGGCCTCAATTAAATTCTCATGGAACCATTACATAACATGCATCTGTCTACACCTTTAAGTTTATTAAGTCTAGCTGATTTCAGGGATAGCAAACTCCACTCCAGAAGGGAGTGTGTTTAAGAATTTATAGACACCTGTTGGAACCACCACAGCTATTGATCAATATTAGTAAGATTCTCTGAGGCTGGGAGAAAGCCTTCCTCCCGGATTTCATTGCTCACCAGTGACTCTTGGCTGTGGCGATCCAGTGGTGGTTTATTTTCTGCATTCTTTCTCCACTTATTATTTAAGTCTTTTGTGAGGAAGAAGCATCGGCCCCCCTCCCTTGAATCTCTCTGTTTTTCCACTGCACACACACTCTTGAGTATTTGGATAGATATTTTATTGTTTGGCTATAATTCACCTCTGTTCCTGTTTGTTGTATAGCTCAAATTATTTCAGCTCTGGCCATTGAAATGCTCACATTTCTCTGGTTTAAAAGAACTTCCTCTAACAATAATTTTTATCCATAGTCTAGTCTGACCTTATATTTTCCTCCCCAGAACTCAAGAACCCACCAATCCTATAATAAATATGGTTCTTGTCATTAGAGAATGGTATTTAGAACCCCAATCTGCCTCTATCAGTCCCTGTTGTGAATAGGGAGTATTTGCCTTTAGGCCCCTCTTACTGTAAAGTGTGGTGATAGTTTATTTGTTCAAAATATCACCACATTTCCAATTTTTTGTCTAAAATAATAAAAGGTTATTATAACTAATATAAGAAAAACTATATATAATAATTATATACAATATATATAGTCAAAAATTACATTAACAATGTCCACTCCATAAACATTTGACAAATTCAGAGAAAATACTCCATTATTTATCCTATTTTGCTGAGTCTAAAATGTACCTAATTCACTCTCTATCCTAACTTGTATTATTAACCAAAAATGATCTTTTGATGTCCTTCAATTGTATATACTTTACACCTCTTTAGTGAGTTTCTTTTCTGAATTTATTAACAAGGAAAACTATAACTATCTAATCTTCAACCCCATCAGATACCCAAAAAGGAAATAATATTACCTGAGTAAACAAGAAGTGCAAGCAATTGACTTCCAAAAAAATGTAAGAAATGACAGAAACAGCTGGCTGCCTGGACGGTCTCCCAAGGCTCCTCTGCAACGTTGGGGCATCCATCTTCAGCCTACAGGCCTAGCATATCTGACAGACTTCTCTGTGAAGCAGGATATTCTGAAGGGCCTTCCTACCTTGCCAAGGCTAGGTAGCAAATGTTTGCATGCTAAGGATAGATCTAAGTCATGATGTCTGACCATTTTGATGTTGCGTTGAATCCGGTTTGCTAATATTTTATTGAAATTGAAATCTCTCTACCTACCTTTCTTTCCTATTTGGTGTCTTTACCGGACTTGGGTATCAAAGCGATGCTAGCTCAATAAAATATACTTGGAAGAATCTTCTCTAGAATTTAGGAAGTTTTGGTGTTAGCACCCCTTTGCATATTTGGTAGAGTTTGGTTATGATGCTTTCAGATCCTGGGTTTTTCTTGGTAGGGAGAGTCTTCCCTTGTTATTACTGTATTCTATTGATGCATCGACCCCTTTAATGTTGTATAATGATCTTCATTTCTTGAAGCAGTTTCTGACTTGATGTCCATTGTGTCGGATACCATAGAACTACCCTGCTACCCTTTGGCTACCATCTACCTCTCACAATCAGCCTGTGCACATCCTTAAGCTTAGCCGGGACTCTTACAAGCAGCATGCAATTGGTTCTTATTTCCCTCCAATTTGTTTTGCTAGTCTGTGTTTTCTTGATTAGTGAGTTTAACCCATTTCCATCAGAGTCACCCTCGGTAGGTAAGGACTTGCTGTGGACACCTGGCATTTGCTTTCTGGGCACTTTGTTGTTGCTCTGGCTCTTCCCACTTCTTCCTCACTGGTCTTTGCGATTTGGTGATTTCCTACGTGCCAGGTCTTAATTTCTTCTTCTTTGTTGTTGATGTATCAACTGTTATTTTTTGTTTTGTGGTTACGTGAGACTTACATAAACAAATCTATAAGCTACTATCTTCAGCTAATAACTTCTGTCATATGCAAAACTCTACCTTTATCCTTCCCTCCACAATTTATGTTTTTGTTGTCATAACATACATATATGTATATATATCTATATATCTATATATCTGTTTCAAATTCTTTAAGAGCTTGTTATAATTTAATTACCTCCAGCTCTTTCAAGTTGTAACTTTCATATTAGAAGTGTGTGTGTGTGTGTGTGTGTGTGTCTGTGTATGTGTGTGTGTGTGTGTGTGTGTGTGTCTGTATGTAGATCACAGAACAACTTTTGGGAGTCAGTTTTTTCTTTCCACTGTGGGTTTTGGAGGTCAAACTCAGGTCGTCAGGTTGGTGTGGCAAGTACTTTTACGCACTGATCCATCTTGCTAGCCCCAGAGTGCCTTGCACAGAGGCAGACGCTCACCTGCAGATGGATTTGAGGGTGCTCACAGGGCAGAGTGCCGTGACTATGGCTCAGTGAGTATGGTGACGGCCTCTGTGTCAACATTAGCAGCAGCTTTGGTCTGGGTTGCAGGGATCTGTGACAGTGAAGTTGCATCAGAGGTTCTTAGGAATAGGGCTGTAAAGATCTTCCTATCTTCCTCACAGTGGGAAGTCACAGATGTGCATCTCTTTTGATATAGTTAGTGTCCTTCGAGGCTCAGAGGCATCTGCAATGGTATGTGGTACCTGGGAAATAGGTGATCAGAGTACCCTTGGTGCCAGGTTGCAGGCATATTAGAAAGCTACTGGAACACCCGAGAATCGAAGCATAGTTTCACTCCCTGAGGCCTGCCTGAATGCAGTTCCCCACTAAGCCAAGTCTTCTTTGAGGCACCGCCCAGTAACCCATGCCCAGGAGCTTGGCATACAGCTGTGGTTCTGATCCTAACAGGAGAGGCAAACCATGAGCATGGCTCTGTGAAACAAAGAGTGCTTAGGTCCCAGGGGACAGAAGGCAGTTGCAGAACCCAGAACCAAGGGGATGTTGGGCCCTAGGGAACAAGGTACTGCAGAATTGAGACTCTGGACCCCGCCATGTGGAAGCTCCTGTTCTGTCAGACCAACAGCAGCAATTACAGGATCCTCAGGCTGGCTTGGGAATGTCATAGCTCAGGCTCCAGGGGCCCACGAGCAGTTCAGCAAAGGCCCGGGAGAGGTTGGGTGCTACCACAGTTTGGACTATAGTCTATTCCCAGGCAGAAAAGGCACTGTGGCTACCGTGGAGGAGGAGGCAGCAAAGCTCAGCCGAGGTCCTGATTCCATGAGCTTGAAGGCAGCTTGTCTGCTTAGCCCCAGAGTATCTGTTTGGCTCCCTAAAGCCTTGAGATTCCTTGGACAAGGTAGTACCATGGTAACTGTGGTGCTGGGAAGTACTACTGCCCTAGTGTGCTAGAGGCTTGGCATTCCCAGAGGGAGGTGTTCACTCACCTGTGTCTAGGCAGTAGGAGGGTGGGAGATGATGGAATAACTCGGGTCCCCAACAGACGAAGTACTGTTTTAGCTGTGATTTCAGAGTACAGCTACTCCAGTAGTTAAAACTCTGGGTCCCTGGGTACAGGGCGCCCCATTGACTTGGCCCTAACAAAAGGCTACAGTAGGGGCTGGAACGGGTCAGGGGTGAAGTGCATCACCTCGATCCTAAAGCACAGGTAATAGAAGCAGCCATGCTCAAGGATGCTGTGCTGCTGGGTGGGCATGGTTCAGTGGTGCCTGAGCCTCAGAGATGGGGTCGTGCCATGGGTACTTGCCCCTGGAGCAATCTGCCCTCCAGCTATGGCTCTGGTCCCAATGGTATAAGACAGTAACAGCACAGGCAGGGTACAGCACGCTCTCCTTTTCTTGATTTAAGCCAACATGTAGATTCTGGGGAGCCTCCTCAGTTGGGCTCAGAGCCCGTGGAGCCTTCTAGAACCTTCCATATCTAAGGCTACAGAAGTCTAATGGTGATGGGGTTTTCCAGGGTCCTCTTGCTTACCTTTTCCCTACAAGAAGTTTATCCTGGTCCTGGGCTCATCCCACCTGGAGGGACACGGTACCAGAGCAAGGCTTCTTCTGTGTGTGGCCATCCTGGGTCCTCATGTTCACCAGGATTTCTGCTTTATTTTTGCTTCCCTGGAGTATTCTCTATTTATTTTGGTGGTGGTGGTGGTGGTGGTGGTGGTGGGGAGCACCAGTAGCTTCTAACTGACCATCTTGCTGATGCCTGAAGATGGAGTTGATCTTTATATATGATAAAAGTTAGAGGTTCTGAGCTGTCCTTTTAGACTTTTAAAAATGCAAACATTTTAAAGATTTAGTAGCCATATCACAGTTCATTCTCAAAAATAGCAGTTAGATGCAATATTAATGCCTATTGGAACATAGTAGTTTAAAAAAGAAAGAAGAAAAAAGACATATTTGAGCTTCTCATTCCTAGTCCTCCGTGGAATGACTCCTGGATCCCAGCAGATTTCATTTTCCTGGCTTTTGTTTGCTTGGCGTGATAGTTTTGATTGTCAACTTGACGAGATCTAGAACTACCTTGAAGACAAACCTCTGGACACATCTGTGAGGGATTGTCCAGATGGGGTTGACTGAAATGAGAGGTCCCACCTTAACTGTGGGCAGCACCCTTCTATATAGGCTGGAGCTCTAGGCTAAAGAAAAAGGAAAGAGTAAGTGGAGGGTCGTATTCACCCCTCTGCTTCCTGACTGTAGTGGAGTGTGGGTATTCACCCTCTGCTTCCCGACTGTAGTGTGGGTATTCACCCCTCTGCTCCCCGACTGTAGTGTGGGTATTCACCCCTCTGCTTCCCGACTGTAGTGGAGTGTGGGTATTCACCCCTGTGCTTCCTGACTTTAGTGGAGTGTGGGTATTCACCCCTCTGCTTCCCAACTGTAATGGAGTGTGGGTATTCACCCCTCTGCTCCCCAACTGTAGATGCCACATGACCAGCTGCTTTAAGCTCCCTCCATCTTTACTTCCCCACCATGGTGGATCATCTCCTCAAACTGTGAGCCAAGAAAACCTTCCTTCCTTCAACTGGTTTTGTCAGGTAGTTTGTCCCATCAAATGTGTAAACAAACATACGCCGGGCAAGCTAGGTTTGGGAGGATTGTTCGCCAGCTTCTTCACTGAGGTTGGCAGCCTGGCACTGTGGAAGCTCACGGATGCTGGGGAGGACCATTTCCTTGCTGTATGCAGTACCTCCTTCCATTTCCACCGGGTGTGTGTGCATGTGCGTGTGCGTGCGTGCGTGCATGAGTGTGTGTGTGTGTGTGTGTGTGTGTGTGTGTGTGTGTGTGTGTGTTTTGCTTTATTAGGATCATGCCAAATTCTAATGGTTCTGTATATAGAAGGTTGTACTTCCTGGCATCCACCATGTTGAAAGAAAGGAAGGAAGGAAGCAAACATTTGGAGAACACATAAGAGCCATGTTATTTTGTGGCTAAATCTTTCTAAATTATTCTTCCTTCCCTTCCTTTCTTCCTTCCTTCCTTCCTTCCTTCCTTCCTTCCTTCCTTCCTTCCTTCCTTCTTTCTTTCTTTTCTCTCTCTCTCTCTCTCTCTCTCTCTCTTTCTCTCTTTCTTTCAAGATTCAACTATACCAGTGCCAGGTGGTGATCGTACACGCCTTTAGTCCCAGCCCTCTGGATGCAGAGGCAGGTGGATCTTTATGAGATCCAGGCCAGCCTGATCTACAGAGCAAGTTCCAGGACATCCAAGGCTACACAGAGAAACTCTGTCTCAAAAACAAACAAACAAACAAACAAACAAACAAACAAACACAAAACAAAAACAAAAGAGTCAGCTATGTCTAAAGAAGAACAGGTCATTTTGTAATTTGCCAGATGAAACAGCTCCAACTTTGCCAGACTGTGGTGTATCAAGAGTACACAACATAGAAATATTCCCCTAGTCATTGCAGTCCCCTAAGAAGAGAAGCAGCAGATAGAGAAGAGAGTTAAATGGTACTTCAGAGACAAAGCCATGGCAGGAACTGGGTATTGTGGTGTAAGCATATGACCTCAGCTCATAGGAGGCTGAGACAGAAGGAAAACCATGAGTTCCAGGTCAGCCTGCACCACATAGTATGCTTAAGGCAAGCCTGGGCTAGCTGTCCTGTGAGATTCCACCTCAAAAAATGAAGCAAACAAGAAAACCAAACCAAACAAACAAACAAATAAACACACACACACACACACACACACACACACAAAACATGTTGCAAATTTAATATTGACCAAACAAAATATGTCAGTTTGGAATTTGTGTTGTAAACTCAGTAATTTAATGGTGAGTTTTTCAGATCCACCCGAAGGGGAGTAGAACAGAAAATAGCATGAAGATCACAGGAGCAAGGAAGCAAATCAGCTCTTAACCATCAGATGAGTGCTGGAACAACCTACGCATTGTCTACAGCAAGGGAAACATGCGAAGTGTGTTGGGCAAAGCACCCAGACCTCACGGAAAGAGGCTGCATGGCTCCTCGTAATTTGGCTTGAACACGTACTAACATTTTTTTGTTCTTTATAGGACAACCCTGCCATTTTTATGTAGGATGGAACTAAAGAGCAGATTGCCTGGCCATTCTTTCTTTCAGACTGGAGATAGAGATTTAGTTCCTGAAGGCTGATCATCTTTATGATGTTTTTATTTGTTGGGAAGGGGGGTATCGGCAGCAGTGTTCCTGGCACAGATCTGGGCAATAGTCACGTGACTTTCTGCTCAGATGTGGGGGGCCTGCTTCCTAGATGAACGGTGCATTTCTAGGGTTTGTCCAGTATCTCCTCCAGAGTTGTTGCTGGAAGTTTAAAGTAGAAAAAAATGCCTAAACCTCTTCAAATATTTACAAATATACCTTCTACCTGTGATAAGACCTTTCTTTCTTATACTGATTGGAGTGGATTCTGCTCTGTACAACCCAGACTTATCTAAGATTCTTTTTGTGTGTGATTCATTCTTTGAAAAAGTTTAAGAGTATTGCCTCACTTAAAAAGTATGGATATTTATACATTTCAGTGGGGAATTGTTTTCTTTAAGCAACACTTTATCCAATGAAGATTGACATTAATGTTCACTCAAATTTACCCTCAAGTTGAGACTAAAAGCTGAAAATAAATCAATATGCTTATAAATAATTAACAATGTTCATAGGCTCTTAGAGTACATTATAAACTTATCTATATAGATATATGTATAATTATGTAGGTATTTAATTTCTGAAATGAAGGTATTCAATTTTTATATCTTGAAAAATACTCTAATTTCTTTCTGAGGTGTGTTGGTATAACTGTAGCTAGAGGTTCAGTAAGAAAATAATTTAAGGAAATTCCATTCATAATGCTGCAAATGTTCCAGATGCATATACTAAATGTTTAAATATGATAAATACATTGAATATTGGTGTTTCTTCACATTACTAAATAGGCTGTTGAAGAATCATTCAGGAGTTGCAATATAAAGGAGAGCACAGGTCCGTGTGAATATTTTATGACTTATTGTATAGATGATGGTGTTCTTAAATTTTAATGCCGCAGAAGGAAGGGGCAGCTCTGGCATCCTCGTGTCCGTGAGATGAGGAGGAGGCCACTGATCCAATTAGTGTTAATGGACATCTGGCTCCCAAATGATGCACTTCAAAACCTGGCTGAGAGTGACTGGCCCTCTTCCATACTTTCACAATGTGAAGGAGAGATGGCAGGATGGGGGGTGATCCTCCTGTGTGATGCTTTTAGGCCACCTGAGTCCTGAAATCCAGACCCTTCCAGTGGAACCTTGTCGTCCATGTAGTAGGTCTTCCCTCTACAGCCCAGCCTCCCCAGGCCGTGTGTCCTTTGTCAGCACCGCTCATTCTTGGCCATTTTCCCATGATTTTACAGTGATGCCATTGACTATTTTCCTGTTCTTAGTTCATAAAACCAACCATTGCCTTGAGGGTATTTCTCTAAGGCAGCAGTTACCTCTGCAATTTAAAAATATTTTTCAAAATAAATTTTCAAACCTATGGAGTTTAAATAATGATTTTAAATTTGATATCTCTAGATACTCAAAGGACACCTTATCTTACCACAAAACACTTGCATATCCTTGTTTACTGCTTCTGTATTCACAATAACAAGGAAATGCAGTCAGTGTAGATGCCCATCCACAGACAAATGGATCGGGAAAAATGTGGAACAGAGACAAAACGGAATTTTACTCAGTTGTAAAGAAAAATGGTTTATGAAAATTGCAGGAAAATGGATGGATCTGGGAAATACTATATTAAGTGGGCAGACAAAACTGCATGTTCTCTCTCATATGCAGATGCTGGCTTGATACATATGTATGAATGTGTAAATGTGGGTAAACCTTAAAAATTAGAACAAGACTAAGAGAGGGTGAAAGAGTAAAAAAAAGAGGTGTTGATGGGCTGGGGCAAAGGGACATGTTGATGTGAAATTGGAAAAAAGGCTGATGGAGGAGGAGACAGGGGGATGGGGAGATGGTGGGGAGGGGGGAGGGGGAGTCAACTAAAACAAATTTTGACTGAACATGCTATAATGACACCCAATACTCAGTGTGCTCATTAACATTTAAAAACTGACCATGAGAAGCCAAGTATTCATGTTAGAATCCTGTGACTTTCTTTGCAAAGACCTTGAAATAACATGGTAAGATTTCCATCTTACGTTTTCTTTTAGGCACATAGCTTTATCTTAAAATACTGTTCATTTGCATTACGATGCCGTGTGTGTTGAGGTAACACTCTTCCATCTTCTGTGGGCCTCATCTGCCCTATACTTTTTTGCTACAAGCGCTAAACTCCAGGGGCATTGACCAAACTTTTGCACGGGTCATTTGCACTTGATAATACAGAGATGACAGGGCATTGTGATTTTTCCACTGGGGCTGGGCTCCTGCCAGTGAACATCCTTGCTTACTGCTTGCTATCAGAGCAATGGCCACCAAATGAAACCCCTAATGCCAGGAATGGGTTACAATTAAACAAGTTGTTGCCCCAAAGGGCCCCATGGAAACCCCAAACAACCAAGGCTATTGGTTGTTCTCCTTAAACTGCTAGTAAAGCCCCATTTCTGAAGTTAACACCTACACAACTCACTGAACATGAGAAGTCGAGCTGGTGCCTACCTAGAGCCTTCGCCCCTACCGACTACTGTTCATAGTACTGGAAGGCACTCTGCTCGCTACCAGAGGAGAAAGGTAAACACCAACCCAGCTACCAACTCTGCCGTCTACAATGGTGCACTGCCCGCAAGATGAGCTGGTACAAAAGCAGCACAAAAGTGAGAATAACAAACTAGTATTTGTTGTAATTAAGGCCCACTCCCAGAGATGGAACCCAGGCCGGACACTGCCCAGATGGCCAAGAAGCTGACACCAGATAGACCACGGACCTAGGGGAAGAATATTACTATTCTACTAAAGGAACACAGCAGCAAAATGACTCCTAACGACATTCTGCTCTACTCATAGATCAGGACCTTGCTCAACCATCATCAGAGAAGCTTCCTCCTGCGGTAGACGGGAGCAAATACAGCGACCCACAACTGGACAGTGTGCAGAGAGTGAGAGACCTTGGAACATTCAGTCCTAAATGGGATATCGCCATCAAATCCCTCCCCTCAGGGCACTGGGAACTCTGCAGAAGTAGAGGAGGAAAGATTGTAAGAGCCAGTGGGGATAGAAGATACCTTGGCAGTAAGGTGTCTTCCACACAACAGGACTGATGCACAGATGAGCTCACAGAGACTGTGGCAGCATGCACAGGACCTGCTAAGTCTGGGACTGACGGGGACCAAGTGCTGAGAGGGATAGTAGACACAAGCCCCAGTCCCTAACCCAGAAGCTATCTCCAGTCAACAACTGGTTACAAAGGAAAATTCATTTTCTCCAATAGAGTCTCACTGGGTATTCAAACCACACTTTAGGGCAGGCCCCATGTCCAGCAGTAGATGGCCAACATAAACTGAACTCAATGTATCTTTGAAGATTTTTTTTGTTGTCTCACAGTGCTTTGTCTGCTCACTTTTTTCCCTTTACCTTATAGATTTTTGTTTATATATTCCTGTTTCCAATTTTGTTTTTATGGTTTTTCTGTGTGTGTGAATACTTGGGTCTCAGCAGCTGTGTTTTGTGGGTTTTCTTTGGCTCTTTTTTCATTCTGTTGTTTTGTCCTATTCTGACTTGTTTTTATTTTAACATTATTATTATTATTATTATTATTATTATTATTTTACATGTCTGTTTATATTCTAATGAGAGTGAGAAAGAAAGGGTGTGGATTTGGCTGGGTAGGGAAGTAGAGAGGATCTGGGACGAGTTGGGCATAGGAAAACTGTAATCAGAATATACTGTATAAAAAAAACTGTTTCCAATGAAATTAAATAAGCAAATTATAATATCAAAAATAAACAACAAAAGAAATGTCAGTTGAGGTAAGATTTGATATCAGATACCACAGTAAAGTCTGGACTTAATATAGGGAGTGGAACAACTCTTTGAGGATTTCACGATAGGAAGCCACTGACTGGAATATCATTTGGATCAATGACTGGAGGTCTTATGGTGACCGTACTGGTAGAGGAGAGACAAAATGGACTTAGAAAGCATTTGAGTAACTGATCTGCAGATCCTGGACTAAGTCGTTGGTTATGGGGAATGCCAAAGAGGAGATAAGTTTCATTGACAATGAATTCATATTCACTGAGAATAGAAAAGTGGGGGAAATCATGTATTTCTAGCATTTAAAAAATCAACATTCTCATTGTTTAATCATGGAATATCATGGATAGATCAAAATTGTTGTGATGGATCAAAGTGAAATTTTGAGCAGGCATTGGATTGGCTAGCCTGTGACTAGCTGGGAATTACCAGCTGGGGCTTCCGTAGAACCTTTCTGTGGTCCTCCGTGGGCTCCAAGGTCTTGTTCAGGGTCGGGCTGCCTGGGCCTCTAGGGGCAGCTGAGTGAAGCCTTTCTAACACACAGAAAATGGAGCTCCCAGGCGGCCCATGGAGTCAGTTCTGTTTACACAGAGCTTCTAGGCCGAAAGAAAAGCTGAGTGCTGAAGTAAGTTCTCGGGTATTGCCTGGGGCACCTCCACAGTGTGCAGGTGCCTACAGAATAAATAATGTGAACGTTGCTGTGTGCTGAGAGAGCGCACAACCTTAATTAGGTAACACGCTGTCACAGCCCATAAGATATTCTCAAGGACTAAATGAAAACTGCTAGCTAGACCATGTATGGTCTAATTAACAGGAAAGAATGGAATTAGCAACAGTGATTGGGTACTGCTGTTGATTACCAGGGGAGCCACTGTGTTGGCACCCGAGGGAAAGAAACTTGGACAACACCTGAGCGTTGTGGAGCCATGTCAGCGTGTCCCTTCCAACTGACGTCAGCCCAAACTCACTTAGTAATAAAGTGTTGTGGTATGGTACAGCCATATGTGTGTTCCCAGACCATGCTTCTGGTTTGACTCTTGCTATATTCTAAAGAACCACTCAACCCATGGGTCTGGTTTTATATAGTACTTTGCACACATTACTGAGGCTCATGAGTTACATGAAAAGGTCCAAGCTAGTCCTTATTTATTAATTCTTGTAAACTCAAAGTTTATTTTTCAAAAAATCATTTGCTTAGGAGAAATAAGGTCTACTGCTCTACAGTACAATATGGTGGCTATAGTTAACAATAATTCATTATATACTTCAAAGTAGTTAGAAGAAAAGATTTGGAATGTTCCCAACATAAAGAATGGTAATAAGGGATGGATATGCCAGTTACCCAGGTTTATACATTATGTACATGTATCAAAATATACTGCGCCCCCCACATATGTATAGTTAGTCCAATGATTTAAAAATTTTAGCCATCTGGTTGGAGTGATATGTGATTACTATTCTACAGTTTCCCAGAATTTTATTACATGAATAATGTCAGAGCTGAAATCAGTCTTGGAGAAATGCACCCGCTTCTGTCAAGAAATCTGCCTCTTGATAAATGCTAGTTGGTCTACTTCAGTCTCACATGAAACAGATGTAAAACATCTGGTAGTAAGTAAAGAGGTGCATCCCTGATGAGGCATAAAGCTTTCATATCTTATGAAAACCTCCTTGTGAAACTTAGATACATTTCAAAGCCAAAAATGCTTGCATTAAGAATGAATACTGTGAAAATCCTGCCTACAGGATGAATAATGTCAACTCTCATGCTGTGTGCTGACAGATAGCACAGCCTTAATTAGGTAACACACTGTCACAGCCCACAAGATGTTCTCAGGGTCTAAATGAAAGCTGCTAGTTAGACCAGTAACCAACAGAAGAAAATGGAATTAACAACAGTAATCGTTATTGTTGTTGATTATATAAAAGTAAGCCATTGCTGGCAAACATATGTCCTCTAAAAAAAAAAATACCATGTGTTGACTATCTATTAATTTAGTAACGATCCTAATTTTTTTTTTAAAAAAAAATGTCAAGTGAGTATAAAAGCTGCGTTGCTTATGGGAACCAGTGACTGGTTCCTTGCTGTCTTTGATATCAGGTTAAAAATTTTTGTTCCCTGGCTGAGCTGAGAGATTGCTGCAGCTCAGTGACTGGGCAAGGGCTAGGTGCCAGGCTGGTATGTGACAGTGATGGCACTTCAAGCAAAAAGCGGAGTTCATTTGCATGATTTGGGAGAGTGATTAGAAGCATCTAACAATCCCTTCTAGCAGGCTCAGTGGTGCACTATAATCTTCTTTTTGTTTGAAAACATATCTTCAACGTCTCATGGGGCCCACAGCCTTAGTTTTGAGGTTCACACTGATCTAGTAGAAGCTACCGTGAGCTGGGGAGGGTTTTGCTGCTGTTGGGTATTACTCATGACAAATGGTTTTCTGCAGCTCTCTAGGCTATGCATCCTTATTCTGTCTTATAAATCTCGATGTGCCAGCTACAGAGTGATTGCTTAGTTGATCCCCTGGGAAGACCAAAGTGAAAACATTGATTGGACGCTTTTGGGCTGAGAGCCCTGTTCAGCTAGTTAGCTACCAGGAAATTCTGTCCCTTCATTAGGGAAACTCGGGGCAGCAGAACTTTACCTGGAGACAGTTAGTGGTGTTTGGGTCAGGAGTTCCATCTGCTGGCTACTCACAAGGTCTGTTGAGGAGCTGCTCTGGAAGCCAAGGAACACACTGGAATCTATATTTGATTTAGAAGATTTTAAGTGGATGTGTTTGTCAATACTTATTGGATAAAGCGTGTGAGGTTTTCTGTATATGAATCATCCTGTGACAGGCTCTTCAAACTTAGAGCAGGATGTACAGTAATCTGATTTGAAAATGTCAAAAGAAAGTTCTGGACTGCTGAACTATTGATGAACATCAACCTAATAGTTGTGTATCATCTACTCTCTCACCAAGCCAGGGAACTTGATGGACTGCAACTGTTAAGATCATTGTTAGGGCCACTATTCAAAGGTCCTATGAAGAAAGCACCAGAAACATCGTGATATATAGGATGTGGTTTTCATTTTAAATATTACATTTGATTTATTATTTATGAACAAAAAAGTGAAAGGTGAGATCCATTAACCCAGTGACCTTGATTTTTTTCTCAACAAGATAATTACATTCTAATGGGAATATAGGGCCTGTAGGTATCAAGACAACACCCTGAACACACGAGGTGGTTCAATTCGGCCTCTGAAAGCATCCAATGTATTTAGCACAAATTTACAAGCAGTATAAAATTCCTTACAAATGAAAAGAGAAAAATGTCACTCGTGGTTCAGCACCAGGAGCATGCTCTCACCAGGTAGCCTTGGGTAGCCTTGAACTCACAGATATCCATCTGTTTTCTGCCTCCCAGATGCTCAAATGAAAGGTAGGTGTCACCAAGCCCACGTTCTTTCAAAGGTAGCAGTCACCAGTCAGTCCAGACTAAACACTGGCTGAGAATCATCACTGTGGGGGTACCTCAACCACCGCAGTGGGGTGTTCATATTTGTCAGCACTGTGAACATTACTGTGAAGCTCATGGGTTCCCACTCACACCCCTCTTTATGTCCGTCTGAGTCCTATGGTCAGATTACATCATCTGGGTCCTGGGAGATAAAGTTTAAAAACTTCCCGGGATTCAGCAGGAGGAGAATGGAGTATCAGGTGGCTGCTAGAGTGTGGGTGTTCTGAGGTCACAGAGGAAACAGAAGGGGAGGTTGCTGGCGATCCCCACGTGGTAGTCCTTGCACCACTGGTACTGTCTAGATGGCCATCCCCCAGCGGGGGCCGAATGAGAGTCCTATGAATAGCATCCACTTTTCACAAGGCTACCTTTGCTCTCATTCAGAAATAACATCCCTTACTTTTTTGGGATTATTTCCATCCTATGCTTTGTGTGTAAGGCCTTTTGTTTTATGAAATGATGTTGGGATTCTCTGGTGATTATTATTGTTTTTATATTCTCACTCAATGCATTCAAACAAAAAGAGGTTGCCATCCATATGCCATATATTTCTACATCTACCATTTAAAAACAAAATGAACTGATCTGGAAACTCCAATATCTGGGTGGTATGTGGTCTGTTAAAATGCTTTGTAAAGACTTAAATGGAGGAAATGGGTCATGTGCACGGCCCCGGCCTGCCATTCATCTGTGCAACCTTGTCTATCAAAACAGTGTTGTTCGGTCCTTAAGAGCATGGGCTGTGAACCCCGGTGACCAGGGCTCAAATTTTAGTGCTGCCAAATGACTAAGCTAGGCTACTGATTTAGCCCATTGGCACCTCAATTTCCTATTCATCTAAGCACCACCACCAGTTGATGGGGGTGGGAGTTAACAGCGACCATCAAGTGAGTTGCTACAGATAAAATGCTTGTAACAGTGCCTCCCATACAAGACATATGCTGGTCTATGTGGATGCTATAATTGGTCATTTGTTCCCTTTTCCCATCAGTAGCAGGGTATTTATAACCTGATTTACCTGTAACTATGTATCTATCCATCCCAAAGTTGCCTGGGACATGATTTGGCAAAATGATGATGCTAAGCTTTTCTGTTTCCCTCTCTGTATTCTATGGCATAATCTTCAAAAAAAAAAAATGTCACACACACTTTTTTTTTTAAGGTTCCATAACTATCTGTGAGTTAGGTAAGACATAAATAAATTAAACAATTAACTTTTTGAAAGTTTTACATCCTTCCCCAACAAGCCCTTGTGTATTGGATTCGAAGGATCAAACCCAGGAGACTTCACCATCTGCTAAATCACAGCAGCTTTGATTGTACAACTCACATTGCCACCCACAGACTCCGAGTATTAGGACAGAAAGTCTCAGTGAGGTGGCCATGAGACAGTGGGGCCCTAGGGGACTGGCTTCCGGGTAGGAGGCCATCAGTAGAGCTGGGAGTGGGAGACGGTTACAAGAACTAATGGTTATGACTCACAGTGTGACACACTATGACTTAAAAAAAAAAAAAACGTTTAAAATGAAAGCTGGCCATGCTGAGGCTGAGGGTATTCCTTGCAGTTTGTCATTTAACTCTTATGATACCCCTTTAGATATCTCCCCATCACAAATTAGTAGAAAACACACTAGGAGATGTGATATAAGTTGTTCAAGGTCCTAAGACAAATAAACAATATAACTGGGACTCACCCTATAGTAGCACCAGGCTCAAACTACTCCTAACTGAGATTTACTGGCTGGTAGGCTATTCCCACGGGGTAATTCCATGAAAATCTCCCCATAAAATTCCAACAGGCCATATGACAAGCTTGTGGTAACTAGCAGGCTAACTGTGAGATTTCTAGACTGCCAGTCTAACACAAGAGGTGTCCTGATTCATCTGTGCCAACACTTAGTATGGAGTGGCCTGACCTACAATATTGGGGCAGACCTCTCTGTGGCCTGACTCACTGTTTAATCACAGACTTGTACACGCTGTACTTACTGTCTGGTTCAAGTACAGGCAGTGATGTTTACTTACTATGGTATGTACTTAAAAGTTTTCTATAATGAAAGGTAGGGTTGGGTACCGAGAAGAAAGCAGTTGGCACTCTCCCACGTCACCTGGGACTTGGCAGCCAAGCTCCTCTCTTAAGCAGGGAGGGAAGTTCATGGGAGGACCATCAGCAAGCCTCAGATGTCAACAGCACTCTGTGCTGTGCAAAGTAGTTTCATGTAGGTGTGTCTATTGTGGCAGGCTCTCTGTGCTAGCCAGGCCACGGAGTGGTTTCAGCTCTGTTTGCCTTCGGTGGGAAACAACACAGAGCATGAGCAGAGCCACAGGAATACTGGAAATCCTGTCTCGAGCACCCGATTTACAGGTTGTTCCTAAGACTGAATGGCTGGTCACAAGCTGTCCTGGTGGAAGATACGAGGGGCGTTCCAGCTTCCGGTATTCTCTTTCGGGCTTGTTCTGATGTTTGCGTAGAAACTTGGTAGCTGAAACTGTTTCAGATTTGTTTTGTTTTGTTTTGCTGTGAAGAGAATGTCCCTCTGAGAACAGCCGCGAAGTCTCAGCAGCGCTTTGCCTTTTGTTAGTCTCATCTACACGTTTTGTGAACACTTCTAAAAAGCCCCTAAAGAAGTGGAATGATCTGGGATGTGTGTTCCTCATTGATTCACAGTCTCCTTGCAGTCCGCTTTTGTTTCAAATGTGTTGGGTAGTAACGCTTCATTTCACGCACGCAGTTTATCCGAGCTGGAAGCTCTGTACTATTCATACATTATAGTGAGAGAGTTAGATTCGAATCCCAGCCCCACGACGCCCTGGATGTGCAGCTTGGGGGTCGTGACTTAGCCTCTCCTAGTCTCAGCTGCTCATTTGTGAGTGGGACGGATACAGCTCGTTACAAATATTAGGTTCCTTCCTTGGTGCCGGGCCCTGTGGCCCTGTAGTATGCGTTACAGACACCACGGTAAACTTAAGCTTGGGAAGGGAGGGGAAAACTCACCAGTGACTGAGACAGGAGGAAGTGTGAGGGCCTCTGGTGTTTAAGGATAAAATAAAGAGCCAGGTGGTGGTGGCACACGCCTTTAATCCCAGCACTCGGGAGGCAGAGCCAGGTGGATCTCTGAGTTCAAGGCCAGCCTGGTCTACAGAGTGAGATCCAGGACAGGCACCAAAGCTACACAGAGAAACTCTGTCTCAAAAAAAAAAAAAAAGAGAGAATGAAATAAAGAACTCAAGCACAGCCAGTGATTCCAGTGACTCCCTACCTTGACTATCGAGTAGGATGTTTTGGAGAATTTAAAGCAAAACAAAAACAAAATTATTTTGTTCTTTACACATACAAGTTAAATCAAAATTTTTAAGTTCCCCAAGTGATTCTCCCCACCCCGTGTGTGTGTGTGTGTGTGTGTGTGTGTGTGTGTGTTTATGGGGGGGTATGTATCTTCTCTCTCCCCACCTCTTTCTCTGTGTACAGAGTAGAAGGAGAACACAGCAGTTGGGCATGGACTTGGAGAAGGAGGCAGATGAGTGAGAAGTCTAGACCAGAGCCTTGAATTTTCTCCCAAAGCAGTGACTTGCAGGAAGGAATCTGGCCGCACACAGCATACCTCAGAGAAGGACAATGATGGCCCTCAACAAAAGACACGTGGGTTCTTAGCACCAGTCAGGCTGGGAAGGAAGGCCCTTCTGTCTGCTGAAGGGTCACAAGGGAAGATGGCCTCTCAGAACACTGTAGTACGGTACCATGTGGGCAGGCAGGGGATGATGCACCTGGGGTGCCAGGCTCTCCCATTGAATGGCTCCCATAGAATTCAGTGAGTGAGTGGTTCATCCCTAGATTTTGTTTATTTAGTAAATTCACATGAGGTTGATCGCTTTAACCATGTTTTAAGTGTGTAATTAAGTACATTCATGTGGTTGCGCAGCTCCTATCCCTGTCTATCTCTAGAAAAGATGTCTACTACCTTAACGGAGGTATTAAACAATCACTCTCCCTCACTCTCCCCCCAGCTAGGCTGACCTCTGTTCCGCTTTGTGTCTCTTTGTGTTTGAACACCCCCCTGTCTCATGTAGTGAAATCATCAGTATCTGTCCTTCTGGAACTGGCCAGTCTCACTACCATAATGTCCTCATTAGAGTTTATTTTTTTCTGGTACTCTACACATTGACTTTTAACAACATGGGGATAGCTCAGATGTTTGGAACCCTACACTCTGACATTATAACATGTGAACAGCTTAGATGTCAGGAGGCTCAGAATACTTTAGCTCACCACCAAATAAAGTGACCCAGCCAGACAAAAATCCCAGCATGGATGGGGGAGGTGGATACAAAATCACACACACACACACACACACACACACACACACACACACACACACATCATCCCACCACTAGCGGAAGAGATACTCGCATTTGATAGCAGCTGGGAGACAGGAAAGTCAGTTTTCTTTAACCATGATACAAATTTATCACACATCAGGGCAGGCCCCACTCCTAAGATGAGGTGGGCCACACAACCTGAACCTAGTGAGAAAAGGAGGAGGAAGGGAGAGAACAAGGAGGAGAAATCTCAAAGTTGGGTGGGAAAGGATGGGTGGGTGGAGATGGCGGTAATGGGAGGTAGTGAATATATTTAAAACATATAAAGTGTTCAAAGAATAAGAGTATTACACTACACACACACACACACACACACACACACACACACACAGCCTAGCAACATCTACACTGTGTGTGAAAGGCTTGCTGCGTCTCCCTGTCTATGGCCTGCATATCCATGATTACTCACTATTGGTTCCCTCGGAGAAGGACCAGCTGTGGTTTGCTATCTTCTTAGGGCTCACCCTTCCCACTCTCCAGCATCCCAAGTCCTGTGATAGAGAAATGCTGTAGACTTCGAGATGTCTCTCTTCTTCAAGTAGAAACACACAGGAATCATTTTAGGATAATCTCAACCTGTACTTCTATTAAACCTGTGCTGTAGCTTGGATCTGTCCTGTTCTCTAATGACTCATGTTAAAGGATTCCTTTCCAGCTTGGTGCTGTTGGACGTAGTGGGAACTTTAAGACATGGAACCTATTGGGAAATTATCTCGTCACTAGAGCATGCCCTTGTGAGATCCCAGCCTCTTCATCCTCTTTTTTTCACACCCTGACTGTAAGAAAAAGAACTTTGCCCTCCACCTATGGCCTCTAGGATGTGCCCCCTCAGACTTTGGGCTGAAACCTCCCAAAATATGAACAAAATACACCCTTTGTCTTTGTAAGTCCTTTATGTCAGGTACTTTGTTGCAGTAAAAGTTGACTGCTATAAACAAGAGCGGCTTGCGTCATAACCGGTTCACACTATAATGACTAGCCCAATTTGCCAACTGATCTACACGCATAGTTCTCTTTTCTCCAAAAGGAAAGAAGCCACTGGACATAATAGTCTTATAAAATCTCTTCACATCTCATCATTAGTTTAATTTCCTGGAGAAACATTGGCTTTAAATCATTTTCTTCCTTTTCTTAGAATTTTATTCATTTAAAAAAACTTCTTGAAGGGCTAGAGAAATGCCCAGTGTTAAGAGCTTGTGTGGCTCTTTCAGAAGACCCAGGTTCAATTCTTAGCACCTACAGGGTGCCTTACAACCATCCATAACTCTAGTTCCAGGGGATCCAATGGCCTCTTCTGACCTCTGTTAGCACCAGTATACATGTGGTGCATATACATACATTCAGGCAGAACATTCATACACATAAATATTTAAATAAAATAAATAAACACAAATATTAATTGAATGCTTCTCTTTTTTAACTTCTTAATTTCTTAAAATATGTAAGATATGATGCTGGTGCTTATAGAACACAAGATAGATATGTGTTCTGATCTTGAGGTATCTAATGTGTTCAATATTGGATTTTGATTGGCAGAGTTGTTTCAAATAATCATCTAATGCTAAATTCACAGAACATTAAGAAAAATCACATATTCCTAATCTCTTTTTTTGTAACACAAGGGACAGGTTACTCAAGGTGGTAAGTAGCTGGTAGCCTGGCTGAATCACTGGGTAGTGGAATTCCTGTTGTCTGGGTCTGATTTTTAGCTGTACGGTTCTAGAAGTTTCTGTACCAGTACCCCACGGGATGCTTCCCCAGGAAGAGAAAAGGACAGGCTCATATTAACTTGTGAGAGAATGGTAGATAAATCTGCTTGTTGGTTTATTAATTTTAATGGGATATTTCTTCCCAGTCACTAAAATATTCATTTTTATCACCTAATGAGTCCTTCCAGCACCAGGGTGCTTGAGAGTCTGCATTCACAGTCAGAGTTGCTAAGTGAAGACAAGATTGAAGGGAACTTATGTAAATGGTTTCCAGGGCTCTTTTATCCTGGCTATGGGGACAGTGGGACACATCTAAAGCTCACAGCCCCTCTAGAGAGAAGTGACCCTGTTGTGACTAACATTGCTGGCATTTGCTGCTAACTTGTCTGAGTCCCCATTTCCGGTTGGGCTGTTACTCTCCCGAGTGACACATTTTTCATCAGCTATAATAATATCAAAGTCAAGCTGAAGTGAGATCATCCTGCCTCTTTGGAGTGGCATTATTTCTCATGTCATCTGGAATGACTTATGGCCATTGGCCGCTCTCAAGGGTTATAGACTGCCTGATCACATTGTTCTTGGCCTCCACTTATCTTTTACTGCATCCAAAAAAGAGGTAGGGAGCTCAGGGTGTGGCTCAGCCGTAGAGCTTTTACTTAGACAGTGTGGAGCCCTGGATCCTATCCCTAGCATGTAAAAAAAAATGAAACAAGAAAAGCATTACATTTCTTTGGAGCAGAATGTTACCCATTAGTAATCTGTGGGTTTTTTCTTTCTTTAATTAGGTTTCTAATTCCTTCATCTGCTAAGCCCATCTCTGCTACATTATTTTATGCACTATATTTTAGAGAAGTGCTTGGAACTGAATTCAGTTGGGAATTTAGCCTCAAGCAACCAAAGAAAGAAAATCTAGTTCTTAATCACGACCCGACCTTCACAGGTTTATTTAAAACAAAGGAATATAATTTGCCTCAGTTTTTATTTTTTCTTATCCCTGTCTCAGTGGCTGCTCTTAGCTCTGGCTGGGTCTGTCTCCTTGCTTCTGAGTGTTCACATTCTTCCTTTTCCCATGTACCCACTCTAGAGATCTAAAGTCACATGGGCCCTATGTGAGTCTAACCATCTCAGGATAATGCTGGGTTTTGCATAGCGACATGGAATTGAATTTCTTTTGCTCATGGACTTCTAACAGTGACTCCGGGCCCTGGACCATATTGTCTATTTGCTAGCCTACATGCAGACTAGAAACACTCCATACTTCCTTTCCAAGAACCAGGGCTTTTGGGGTCACCCCTGTCATCACTACTGATGCTGCTTATATGGGGGAAATGCAGATGCTGGCTGGGGGTGTTTTCACTTCCCACTGAAGATTTCTGGGTGTGGTGTTTCTATTAAAAAAACTATATCTAGTAGATTTAGAAAGGACAAGATACGGTTTTGATGATTACAATCTTGGGATTGAGAAGAACAAAGGCTAGAGAGTGGTTTTTATGTCTTGGAAAGGGAGCAGATACTATAATGAATTTTTTAAGTTAGCAATTTGTTTAGTCTCCAGAGGCCCTGGCAATGTGCTAAGGTTATGGGGGTAAAAAGTACCTGCAGAGAGGAATGTCTCAGTCAGAACCAACATTTAAAGTAGTAGTGTGTTAATGCTTAAAAAGAAATTCTGCATGCATTTTTCATCAGGTCCAGTGTTTGCAGCTGGATCTGATGAATAAGATTGTGCCAGCTTGCCATTTTCCAGCCTCCAGATTTCATTATTTATATGCTTCCCAACTGAGCCCATGGCACATTCTTAAATCAAAGGCTCAGTTTTGCTAGGAGTACAGCCTCATGCCTGAATGGAGACATGTGTCAGATGCGGCCAAGCCCCATTTTATTTGGGAATAATTAGCCATTTAGCCTAAAATCAAGAAAACATTCAATGACTCTCAGTTCTGGGGTTTGTTCCTTGAGAATGAACCCTCATGTGACCAGTGTTTGATTAAATATTCAGAAGGCAGATTTCTTTTCTCAATGTCAAATGAAGATCTATCATATGAAATTTGATTAAAAGCTCAAAGGTAAATCGAATAGTTCATGAATCCCTATGATATTATCACAGAGAAATTTGAGTTTGAAAGATGAGCTAAGTATTCTGACAGTCTCTAGCAAGGTCTAGTAAAGCCCTGACCTGAATTCAAATGGAGTTGCTGTGGTTTGAATCAAATTTCATGTGGAAATTCAACCCTCAAATTGGTGCTATTTGAAGAGAACCTTTGAGTGACAGTGAGATAGACCACGGGTGGGGTGGGCATGAGGAGATGAATAGCTTTAGAAAAAGAGGAAGAAGTACATGAGCACACACACTTCCTCCATTCTTGCTATGTGACATGTCTATCAAGCAATCATCTATGTATGTATCATCTCTTCATCTATTTATCATATTTATAACTATAGAACTATGTAGCATCTGTCTATCTATCTATCTATCTATCTATCTATCTATCTATCTATCTATCTATCATCTCTATCTACCTATCTATCTATCTATCTATCTATCTATCTATCTATCTATCTATCTATCATCTATCTATCTATCATCTATCTACTATCTATCATCTATCATCTATCTATCTATCTATCTATCTATCTATCTATCTATCTATCTATCGCCTTTTTATTCCTTCTTCCATCTTGCATACTCTATCGTGCATCTTCCACTTCTATCATTCACTTTCCACTTGCATGTTCTACCACGTCAGTTAATCATATCTCATTGGCATATAGATGTACATATAAGTGTGTCACCTTAAGCAGACACATTATGGGATATATTGATATCATTTTACAACTAGTTATCCACTCAGTTATTTAGACAATAAAGTATTAATTTAAAAGCAGCACTGTCTAAGATTATATCAGAATAACAACTGAGTATTCACCAATATCACATTGCTCTATTCAGAAGAATCAACTCTGACTACTTTCTGCTCTGATGACTCCACTCAGTGTTGAAGGTAAGAAAAGACCTTTCAAAAAGGTCTTGCTTACACCTCTTCTGTCCCTGTGCATTGTTGGTATGTTTTAATTCTAAATTCATTCAAGTTACTAATATTTAAACGCAATTGAGAGCCCAAGTTCAACCCCAAAGCGTAATTTCCAACTTTGTAATTCCCAGCAAGAACAAGAGGGGTGCAAGTCCTTGCTAATAGATAACACCTTAAATGTCTGTCCCACGTCAGGCAGTCAGTGCTTAATCTTTGCTATACAGTTAGAGCAGAACTGGGGTGAATTAACTTTCCAGTTCCTCCACCCTGTGGTGCCTTCACTGCTGGTCCGTCATAAGGGAAGTGCTCACACCCAATCTCTGAGGTTAGCATGAGAGAATTAATATCCAATGGCCTCAGGCTATTCAGCCTGATCTAGACACTTGTGCCTCCCAAAGACTCCTCAGAGTGAATCACATCATTCTTCACAACCCACCTGAAGGCCACCCCTCCAGGGCTTCTATATTGTTTGTACCTCTGTGTCATTCTGTAATTTCCAGTCAAATTTGACTATCTACAGCTACGACCTGATAGATAGATAGATAGATAGATAGATAGATAGATAGATAGATAGATAGACTGTGTTCCAGTCAAATCTACAGCTACGACCTGATGGCTGCTTAGGTCGAGAGGGGTTGTGATCTGTCTTGCGATTCCTATTCCCACTTCAGTTTAGAGAGGCAGAGATGAGGCAGGAAGGTTATGGTCTCTTCAAGAGCAGACGTGACTTGGCCTCCTCTGATGCTATGTGGGTGATGCTGACTTTTACCTTCTCAATGATCCCTCCAAAGGGCTGACTATTCCTGGCTTATTGGGTACCCCACCCCCACCCTGCACTTTCCGCTAATGTACATGTTTCTCCACCAGATCTGAAGGAGATTCTGCAGTCCCCTTCCACAAGCTCTGAGCACTGTAGAAAACAAAGAAGTGATGTGGTCCCAGTCTTCTCTTTCCCAAGTATGCTAGTCTTCTAAAATGGGCTGTACCGGTAGACCATGTGGCTTAAGAAACATAGATCAGAACTAAGCACCAGTTTCTACAAGACCGTAAATTTGGGAACAACCGCCATGCCCTCCCAAGAAGTTTTGCTTTTCCACTCAGAGCTCCCACTGGGCCCAGGGTGAGCACTCAGTTCAGGAACAAGAAATCCATCTCCTTCCCACAAGGGAAGCTCATTGATTCCATTGCAAGCTCTTCTCGGAGCCTTCTGCTAGTTAGAAAACTCTCCCACACCCGGAAGAGCAGTTTCTTACCTCTACCATGATTTCTCTTCAAGGGTGACAGCCTGCTTCCTCTAGTACTCCTTTGGTTAAGGCAGCAGGAAGAAGAAAGGGGGCTGTGGGGAGCAGCTGTACCCTTCTTGGAAAGTCTTGTGGGAGGCATCCATAGTCACAATGATATGGGACTCATTGGTGGCTGTCTTTAGAATGTGGAGGTCAAGTGGGCCTTTCATTTTCATTGTAAGCCCTTCTTTCTAAAATGATAAAAGAACATTGCCCAACTGTCTGTCATATTAGTACCTCAAAGCTGGCAAAGAACTCTGAATTTTCTCCCCAGCTGATATTCCAGAACGTCTTCATTTTGGTAAACGGTACCATAGTTAGGCCCAGGTCCAAACCTACTGCTTCACAATTTGTATTGGTTAGACAGAGTTACAATTAGATATACCCTGCAAACTCTGGTTGTTACAATTCTTTCTCTTGGGGTTGCTTATCTGTTTGGCTCACATAACTGTGGGTAGGTGAGTATTGGCTGACAGAAGTTCCGTGCACTGGGCAGCTCTGCTTTGGATGCAGGCTGCCTTGAGGATGTGCTGTTCTGTATGCCTCTCATTTGGCTCTTGTGATCAATCACCCATAGGAATGGAGGAACACCATAGGAGAGACCCGTACATTTGAAGACAATTGTTAAGTCGTATCTGCTGGCATTCTAACAACCAAGGAAAAGTTCATGGGGGGAGAGCAGAGACAGAGAGAAGGAGAGAGAGAAAGGTATAGTAAATCAATTAATAAGCCATTGCATGATGTCTCAAACATCATACCCATTACCACTTTGCAGTCCTTGTTTGAATGTGTGGGGCCTTCTCTGTCTTCTGTGAACACAGCAAACTCCTTCCTACTTAGAGTCTACTGCCACCTCATGACATTCTCCTATCAACTTATTGGCAGCTTTACCACTAAAGTGCTGTTTCCAGGGGAATTCAGTAATGTGACACCTAGTGCTTCACTTTCACTAAAAATTCTATTTATTCTATTTATTAAAGTTCTATTTTTAATTCTGGTTGTTCTAATTAACTCACAAATAAAAACATCATGCAGCTAGTTTAAGGACACCTCTCAAACACTTTCCCCATCCATCGTTTATTTTCAGCCCTTCATTTTACTCTTAAAAAAAAAGTCTATTCTTTTAGAGCATTCATTGACCTGAAGACAAATCCAAAAGCTTTTCAGAATCACCATTGAATCAATAAAACACTTTTATTTTTCTCTAGTACTGTGAAACTTGTCAAAAGATGAAAAATAAATTAATTTGTTTTACATCTGCTCAATAGGGATGCGCCATAGATAGAAAATGATCAGAAAAAAAAGCCATTTAGAGGAGCTTCAGAATTTGTGAGTTGAGAGAGCTTGGATTCATTTGAGATAGCTCGGATTCTCTTGAGGTAGCTTTAGGATCTAAGGCTTGAGACAGTTTGGGTTCCTGAGTGTTTAAATTCCATAGTCCTTTCTAAGTACTTTGAAGCTAATTTGGTTTCCCTTATTCTGATTGAATTTGCCTCACGCAAGGCAGCCATGTGTGGGACAGTCAGTGACTCCGAAGAACCAGGCTGCAAAGATGAAGGGAACAGATGTATAGAGCTGAAGTGGAGAGTGGGCCCAGGGATCACTTTGTCCTCGGATTCATAGATAATAGAGACTAGCCGGAGCCAGGGAGTTTAATTCACTGTACTCTTTTCTTTTCGTCTGAGAAAGGGAGAGGTTTAAAGTTTATGGCCTCGGGGAAAACATGCTGCTTCCGTAAACCACAAGGTTAGAGATATCCAGGTACCACTTTATGGGGACTCAGACCCAAAGGGAGTGGTCCCCTGCTCAGTTCACAAGTACATCGTCACTGTGCATCACTGTCATCGTGACCATGACAGTTGTGGCTAACCTAATGGACGGCTTTCTGCATTCAGACCCCCAACCTGCTTCACTGCTCATAGTCATTGGACCCAACTAACCGCCCTGCAAAGCCAGGACTATGATTATCACCCATTTCTGCAATCAGCTAAAGAAGGGCTGGGTGTTATTGAAGGACAGTCATCTGGCCAGTGATGGGTAAAGCCTTGGCTCATCTCATGGTGCCGCCAGAGTGCTCAGTCACTAAGCTGTCCTGTCTGAAGTAGAGGGCTGAAGAATGCAGGTGGGAGACACTGGAACCCACCGTAACTGCAGTTCCCAGGGAGCGCATCTCAGCACCCAGACTCTAGGAAGCTGGCCACAGCCGAGGAGGAAGCAGAGATCCTCGGCCTACAAATTGCCACTGAGGGCATGCATATTGGCTGCTTTAGGGGGAAAGGTACTGTGTGACTATGGCGACTTGAGGTGAATTCACCTGTGTGGCAGAGGCAGAGATCTGGGTTGACAGCTGCGTTAGGGACAATCCGTCAGCCATCCTGAGCCCCTTGTTGAAGTCTAAAGACCCTGTACTCCAGAGAGGTCTGTCTGAGTTTCAGTTGTCAGGAAGCCCAGACACTGACCCGTTCCATCATGGTTTGCTGTTGTTGTGTTTTTTTAATCATGGTTTATCCAGTAATAGTTCACCTTAAGTAGACACCTTACATTCTCATTGTATATGTTCTCACTATCCACGGACACAACTAGCTTCATGTCCCACTTCAGATGGCCATGGGTGGGACTCTATGTTTAAGTGAAAATAAGAATATTTTTTTAAAAAAAATTGGTGCTATTGAAATTTATCTGTTTCATAAAATAAATACTCAATTATGTTGTGAGATATTTGTACGTCGTATGAAGATATATTGTTGTGATTGGGGTAATAAAAAGCTGAATGGCTAATACCAGGAGGTATAGGCAGGATTTCTGGGGAGAGAAAGGAAGAGGAGGAGAATCTAGGTGCACAGAAGATGCCATAAACACAGGAGCAAACAGGAGGTGCAAGATGGAGGAGAGGTAATGCCACGTGATAGAACGTGAATTAATAGAAGTGGGTCAATTTAAGTTATAAGAGCTAGTTAGGAACAAGCCTAAGCCATAGGCTGAGCTTTCTTAATTAATAAGAAGTCTCCATGTCATTATTTGGGAGCTGGCTGATGGGACAGAAAAAAACTTGTTACATAGCTATTTTTCTGACTAGTTTTCATTACATAGGAATGTGACGTAACCAAAGAAAATTAGAGTGCATGAATTGCAAGATTGTGTGATTGTGAAAACACTAACACTAATTATCCTTTACTTCATTATTTAGAATTTTAGTTGTGCCCTTGCACAAAGGTCGAAGAATAATATCAAGACACATGCAGCTTCCTAAGACACACATTTCCTGTAAAAAAAACCATTTTAAGCTTTATTTTTATTTTATGTGTATGGGTATGCTGGCCCTTACTAGACTGTCCTGTGGGCAAGCCTGTGACATGATTTCTTAATTAATGATTTATGTGGATGGCCCAGTCCATAGTGTATGTTACCACGCCTGGGAAAGTGTCCCTGAGTGCTATAAGAAAGCAGACTGAGCAAGCCATGGAGAGCAAGCTAATAAACAGCACTCCTCCGTGGCCTCTGCATGAGTTCCCTTCAGGTTCCTGCTTTATTTGAATCCCTGTCCTGACTTCCCCCAGTGATGGCCTACGATGTAGAACTGTTAGCCAATACAAACCCTTTCCTCAAGCTGCTTTTCATCATGGTGCTTTATCACAGCTATAAAAAACCTAACTAAGACAATGGTGTTTGCACTGCATGGTAGGTCTGTCCTTCTACCTTGTGGGTCCTAGAGACTCAACTAAGGTTCTCGAGTGTGGTAACAAGCACCTTTACCTGCTCAACCATCTCACCAACCCTTGGTTTTTGAGACAATATCTCATATGGGCCAAAGTGACCTCAAACTTGATATGCAGTTGAAAATGACCTTGAACCCCTGATCCTCCTTCCTCTACCTCTTAAATGTTAGGATTACAGGTGTAGCGATGACTGGCTATTATTTATTTATTTTTTTTCTAAAATTCAGGCTACTATCTTACAGTCATGTACTATGGTTGAAGGCAGTAAGTGTGGTGAAAAGTATCTTTACCACACCTTGAGCCTTTAGCATACAATCTGAAGCCCACTGTTACCACTTACCAGAAATGTATATTTGGCCAACCACTTACTAGAAATGTATATTTGTTGATTTTGAGTTACTTTTTTCAGGCTAGTTTTCCATGTATGAATATGGACTTATAATAGTACCCGCTCCATTGAAGTGCTGTAGATTAAATGAAACAAGACAAAAATTTATCATTGCTCTATTTCGGATACCTTAGAATGTTCCCTGGTAATGCATAGTCAATAAATATTTATTGAATGAATAAATGATGAAAAGTATAGTGCAGATAAAAATACTAGAGCTGATGTCTAAAGCCCATAAGTTTGCATCTATTTCTGGATCCTTCACTTACGATGCCACTCACTTGGTTCTTGGCGGGCCACCAGCTCAGGAAGCCCACTCATCTGTCAGCAGCCAGAAGCCTCGTGTGCATGGGGACACATGTGAGTCCTTCAGGAGATGATTCACTTTCAGATTTCATGACACAAGTGCGTGCTGTAGCTAATACATCTTCCACAAACGTCTTTGGGTGTTTGATTTACATGTGATTCACATACTCACCACAGCTTATTTCAAGTCAGTTATAGATGGCGTTTTCTCCAAAGGAGTGCACGAGTTGACCAGACTATGAGACAAGAAATAGACACTTTGAGAAGATTCACCAAGCAGCCTAAAAGTAGCTTCATTTATTTTTATTCCACCTCTTTATGGTTTAGATACAACAGGATTCATAGAGCTCATTTATGCTTATGCCTCCTTTTCACGTTATGAACTTTTTTAAAATAAGGAGAATAAAAGTTCAGAGAACAGGAATAAGAAGAAACACAGACTACTTTTGCCAGCAGGGAGTCTATAATTCAAGAAGAGAGGCAAACCACAAAAATGTCTGACCAACTTAGTGAATATGACTGTATAAAGTCACTGTATCCCAAGACGCTGGGAGAATGAGACCTGTGAGAGAGAAGGTGAACATGTCTAAGACTACCAAGTCTGGAAGTCAAGGTGTGGCGAATCAAGGTGGGCGGCACTTTGGGTTAGAACCTTGCCTACCAGTAAGGGCTGTTGATCTTCGAGTAACAGACCCAGGACACAGGCATCTGAGAGACAGAAGCCTGCCCCTCCCAAGCACCTTTGCCAAGAATAACCATACCGCGATATTCTGTATCGGTTCCAGGTGACAAATGAGTGAAAAATTAGCCACTCTTGCTCTAGGCAGAAGTGACTTCTGTGTGATTGGCTGAGCAGCGCTGCGGAAGCTCTGGTGTTTCCTGTCCTTTCCAAGAAGGATCAAGAAACACTTTGTGGGGATTTTTGCTTTTGCGGTTTTGGAGTCTGGGTCTCACGGCCTGCATTTTCCTACAGAGATGTGACGGAAGGAGTGTGGTAGGTTAGAAGGGAACTTAGCTTCAGTACTATATTACTCATTGGCTCTGCAGCTTTGGACAAGTTCCCGAAGCTGTACCAGAGCGTGCTTGGCTCTAAGCAGTGTGACCTGTTTCTAGCTTCTGCAGCTTTGACACCCTAACATCTGACCTATATGCATGTGCTGGACACACCTCGTTCCAGACAATTCAACGATATGCTTGGGTCACCTTGCCTCAGCCTCTCCCATCCTTTAGGAGGAGCCCCGCTCCCAGGAGCAAGCTTTTCACATACAGCCCGACTGATCCAGAGAGTCCACAGACCCAGTTACCTCCTTTACCAGACTCTCACGCTCACTACCATGGTGCATCTGCCCTAATGACCTCTGAGCCTGGTCCTGGACATCCAGAGACAGCCCTAACAGTCTCCAGTCTGTGGGAAATATTCAAATTAGCCAAAGCTAAAGCTGTTTCTCCCCTGCCCCACCAGATCCTTCCCTGGACCTAAAGTAAAAGCTCCCTCGCTCTCAGCCCTCGTCATCTGCGTCATAACTGATTCCGGTAATTTCTGGTGCAGTCTCTCTTCTCAGGAACCAGTTTTTCGCAGCAACCATACTGTAATAGGTCTCACTGGTCCTCAGACTTTCTGTTACTATGCCGTATTTTAAAGCTCTTAGGAATTGGTCTCTTCTAAGCCCTCTTAGCTATGGTGGGGGCTCAGAAATATGAGAACTAGGAGATATGGGGGAAAGTATCTAGTTGCAAGGCCCCTTAGCTTTATTTTGCTGGGAAGACCCTTTCTCCCTTGTTTTTTGAAGAGCGACTTCCTGGGCTGTCTTGGGGCTGGTCGTCAAATGGTACCATGGCTGACAAGACCATCAACTTATGAATGCATGTCTTACTGTCATAGGTTTTTCTCTGACCTCACTCTAGATTCCCACGAGAAGAGGAAACCTGGCTAACTCAGTCCAGACTTGGGTTGGCTTACCGGATCTCCACTAAGCAGTTTTGGCAGAGGACAGTGCCAACATGGCTTCAGAGCACAGAGATTGGAAACGAGAAGGACGGGAAAGCTGACCAATGTCCCTTACTAGAGCACTTCTCAGTATTAATTAAAACATAGAAAATGTGTTTTTCTTAAAGAATCATGTAAGTATTATGAATCACTGGAGTCCAAAACAAATTTGTTTGGTCAAGTAGCCATTTATTGAGGAGCAAAGAATCCAAGTGAAATCTAGAATCGTGTTACGCCCCATCTCCTAGGAGGAGTTACCAATCGATGACGTCTCAAAGTCCAAAACGAATTCAGATAAAAGCCATACCTGCTTGCATTAAAACTGGAACTTTGAAGTGTGTGGAAAGCTGGATCTTGGACATTATTTCTCAGTAAAGAAAAACTACTTCAGAGACTTTTTGAAAACACTATGACCAGCTAATGATGATGAAAAGAAGTAGCATGTGAGTTTATTAGCGTGAACACAGATTGTCTTTCCATTTATTTTATTCTTGGTTACCTTTCATCAGTTTTGAAATTTTCCTCATATATATCTTATACATACTTTGTTAGCTTTATTCCAAAGAGTTGAATTTTGAGAGGCACTAATACAGGTGGTAATATATTTGAAATTAAGATTTTCACTTATTTGCTCCTGATTTATGGGAAAGTGACTGACTTTTGTACCACACTATCTAGTTAGAAATGCTCATTGGCTCCATCAGTTTTTCAGTTGGTTCTTTACATTTTTTAGATGAAAGATTATTATAGTTTGGATATTATTTAATTGCACCCATATGTGAAAAGTTTGGTCCCTAGGATGGTAGTGTTGGGAAGTTCTGTGGAACCTTCGAGAGGTAGAGCCTGGAGCAAAGTCCTTAGGTCCCTCGGGGACATCTCAGGAGAGGGTGTAGCACACCAGCCTTTCTCTTTCTCCCCAATCCTGGCTGAAGATGTGGCTGCTCCACCTAGCACATGTTCCCACTATCATCGCCCCCCCCCCCACCATTCTCACTGATGCTAAACCAATACAAGCGCGTTGCCCTTGAACATTCAAAGTCATAAACAAAATAAAACTTCCCTCTTTACAAAATAGGCTGCCATTTCGTGTATTTCATTTTGTACAAAGCTGGCTAACTCAAGGCTCATATTTTCCATAAACAAAAACAGTTTTATTTCTTCCTTCACAGTATTTGTTGGATTTCCTTTTTCTTGTCTGCATTAGCTGAAACTTTCGGAATTGGGTTGACGGGAAACATCTTTGCCTTATTCTTGAATTTAGAAGAACAGCTGCAAGTTTCTCATCACTAGGTGTGACTCAGCTGTGGTTTTCTGTAGCTGTTCTGCAGCAAGTTGAAGATATTCCCCGCTATTTGTAGTTGATGGTGAGATATTATATTATTATCAATAATGGGTAATAGATTTTTTAAATGTTTTAATTCATGTGTGGCTTTTTTTCTTCAGCCTCTGGAGATGCTGAACTGCTTTAACTGGTTTTCAAATGTTGAACCTGATTTGCATACAAATCCCACTTGGTATAGTGTGCATCTATACACTGCTTGGTTTAATTTGCTGGTATTTGTTCTGTACCTATGCGTGAGCAATATTAGTCTGTAGTTTCACTTTTCTGACATTTTGGGCTCCTGTAGCAAAATATTACAAAGTAGGTAGTTAGTTAACAACAGATTATTATTTCTCACAGTTCTGGAGTGTAGAGAGCCTAAGATCAAGTTGGCAACAGATTCTCCATCAGGCACCTTTTCCTGGTTCATAGATGGTACCTTTCTCTTCTGAAATGAAGAGCAGGAAATAAGCTCCCTCGGGCATCTTTCATAAGAGTCCTAGTCCCACCCAAGAGGCTCTGACTTCATGAAGCCCCCCCCCCCTTAATCTTATAACAGAGGGACTAGCTTTCAACATTTGAATATTGGAGAAACAAACGTTCAGACCAAGCACAGTTCTTGTATTGTTGTTGTCTAGTCTTGGGATTACGGTAATGCTGGCCTCATAAACAAAATTATAAACTATTGTTGTTCATGGAACCCTGGGCTCTAGGACCTTTCCCCATGATACCAGAATCTGCAGGTGCTCATGTCCCTCACATAGAATGACACAGTACTTTCATATAACCTTTATACATTCTCTCCAATGCTCTGGACCATCTCCAGATTACTTATAATACTTAATACAATGTAAATACTATACAGTATACATAATATAGTAAATACTCTACCGCATACAAAGAGACATTATACTGAATTGTTTAAGAAATAACGGTAAGTAAAAGGAGCCTGTGTGTTTGGTACCTTGAACTTTTCTCAAGTATTTTTGATCAGTGATTGGTTGAATCTGCAGATGTGGAAACTAGGAATGTAGAGCTTGAGGGCATTCCCTTCGGCTCAGAACAGCTAGGAGTTCTTCCTTAAATGCTTTCTAGAATTCACCAGCAAAACCACCTGAGTCCGCATTTTTGTGTGTGTGTTTGGTAGGTTATTGGTAACTGACTCAGTTTGATTCTGTTCTCTTACAGACTTGGGTTTATTCCGATTTGGTATGTCTTTTTGTGTGAGTTCTCAAAATTATTTTCATCTGTTGAATTTAGATGTTGGGCAAAGTAGACTAAAAGTGCTTGCCACCAAGCCTGAAGACCTGAGTTTGATTCCTCAGACCTAGGTGGTAGAGATAACTAAGAACACCCACAAATTCTCTTTGGACTTTCACATGTATGCTGTGGCGCATGCAGCACACACACACATGCGCACACACATACACACACACACACACACACACACACAAACGCATGCATACACATGCACAATGTAATTTTTTTAATTAGTGAGTATTAAGTTATTGATAATATTCCTTTATTGTCCTTTTCATGGCCATGGGGATCTCTAGATTCACCTTATTTCTGGATTGTTGTTGGTAATTAATCCACCAGGTGGTGCTCTGAAACCAAATGACTTCAGTTCTTAATTTGAAAGATTATGTCACCTGGGATAATACTCAACCTATTAACTATTAGCAAAGTGGGGAAGGGTACATGGCCAACTACACCTTTTATTTGAAATATATATATATAATATATATATATATTATATATAATGCAATTATGTCAAATAAGCTAATTATAAACATCTTAGGATGAGAACAGTTACACTACTTTTGTTTTTCTTAGACAATATGTGTAGAATTCAAGAGAATCTCAGTGGCTGTTGATGCAAAGACTATCTGTTTACTGCCCTCCTCCCAAACACAAGGCAAAGCTTTGTGGGCCACTCCAGCCATATCCAGATCAGAGCACTAAGACCTCACTGCTTCCAGCTCCATAGTTCAGTCCCAGCCAGTGGCCAGCTGCCTGCTTCTCGAATGGCTGCGATCCCTACAGCATGCCTATGGCTTTATCTACTACTCTTCTTACCCAATGAGCTCCCCATTCTTACTCTTTCGTTAGCCACCCTCTACTTCCAGACAGTTGCCCACTTATCTGAAATATTTTTAGTCTCTGAACTTGTGTAAATCACAAATACTTTTTCTCGTATGCGGAATTTCTTTTCTCAAAATGTAGCCTCACATTTTTTTATAAAAAAATCTGATGTTCTAAGTAATAACCATGTATTAATAGGAACTTTGCAAAAGCCCTGCTTTATCAATGATGGAAATGGCTGTGAGCATATGCTGCCCTGTGTAGATAGTGTTTATAGTTACAAACATAGACATGTAGTTATCAGGGTTTGGTTAGACTTGGGGTCCTAGGAAACTGATCCTTAATGTTGATTCCATTTACAAAGTGGAACTCTGTTCTCAGAAATAGCTACAGCTGTTTGACTGATGGGACAAAATGGTCATGGTCCCAGTGGTTCTTGGAAGATGGAGATGGGAGCAAGTTGAATAGCCAGACTAGAGATGTCAATGAGCTTTTGGGTTTGATTGAAAGACCCTCCCTCAAAATAAAATGGAAGTGATTAAAGAAGATTCCAATATCGACCTCAAACCTTCACACACAGACACATACATGCACATATACATTCACACAACACATATGCCTACACTCATGCAAACTTGTACATACACATCTGTATGCCTCCTACACAAACACATGAGAAGAGATGGGGGTGGAAGTCAGTCTTCCAGAGTTATTGACTGGATGATGTAGTAGTGAGTCACAGACAGCGCATCAATGAACACCCATGGCCAGTACTGGGGGAGGGTTAGAGTGTTAAAAGCAACACGACCTTTCTTTACAGTGGTAGAACTATTCTACTTTACACGTGTAGGGGGTAAAAACTCACAAACTCATAGACAAAAAAAAATGAAGAAAAGAATAACATACAGATAAAACTGTCAAATCTGAATGGGACCCATCCCTGAGTTCGTATTTAACAACATGGATTTTCTAGTTTTGATTTTGTGTTCTGGGTTTTTATATTATCAGAAGAATCTAGGTAAATGGTATCTTTCTGTACTGTTTTTTCCCAATCTCTTATGAAAAAGTATTTCAAAAGTAAAAGTTATTTTTGAAAAAATCAATTCAAAGAAGTAATTATATATATATAGTATTTCCATAACAATGGCTTCATAGTGTTTTTGTTTTTCAGTGTTAAAACCAAACCTAGGGTCTCAAGCTCTCTAGGCAAGCATCTGATCCCATGTCTCCTTCAGGGTTGGTTCCTCCTCTCACTCCTGTTGGCCACGCCCAGTCTCCCATGCTTCTTTATGATGTGCAAATGTGCCCTGTTTTTCTTCTTCCCAATTGTCTTCTCTTCCCTGCACATAATGCCATCTCTTTTTATCCCCACAAAACCGGAATCCAGGGCAGTATTTTCCATTCATAGTTCCAAGTCTGGTTACTATTCTGTGTGTATATGTGCATATTTCTGTAGAGAGGGTGACATTTAAATGTCTGAATTACTCCTTTGTACAGCAAAAAAGAGGCCAAGATTAAAATAAAAAATACAGCTACAAAGAATCAAGGTGTCTCTAGATCACTGCAAAATCCTCAGATGCCTCGTGTTTAGAAGGATTCTTGAAGAAGCATCTGAGAAAGTAACATGAAATAAGACCACAATTCTGTGACATTGGTCTTTGTAAAAATGTGACAACGTAAAGATATACTCACAGTTAATAATTTTCTTCTGAGTGTACTATATGATACATTAATCTCTATTTAATTGTTATTCTTTTTTCTTTGTTGTGTGTGTGTTTTACTTTATTTTTTTTTTAACTTTTTATTGATTCTTTGTGGATTTCATGTCACACATCCTGATCCCACTCAACTTGCCATCCCCTGGCTTCTGCCCTCTGCCCTTGCAACTCCCCCCCCCCCATAACAAAACAAAATTTTAAAGGAAAACCAAAACCCCCAATCAAACAAACAAAAGCAACAACAACACAATCTCAGTAGGGAAGCTGTACGGTGGGCCAGTGAGTCCATACATCTTCACTTGTAAGTGTTCATTGCAATGAGTTGTTGGTCTGGTTTGAGGCCTCTGGCTTCTGCTACACTATCGATACTGAATCCTCACTGGGACTCTGCTTGGACATCCTGTTGTTGCCCTGTGTCATGGAGATCCTGTAGCTTTGTATCTGCAGGGCTGTGCCCGTCATGTGTTCCAGCAGTTCATAGATGAGGTGGATGCTGGGGTGGGCCAACTCACAGCCCTGGTTCTGGGCCTGGGTGGTAGCTGGGTTGCTCAGCCTGCCAGCTTTCCTGACAGAAAGAACTCACAAGTCTCACTTAGATCACAGAATGAACAATGGGAAGGACAGCCACTTGGGAGAAATTTGAATGATTGCTGGATCATCTTTCTAAATTCTAATAAATATGTTCCTCTCTCTCAGAAGGAATCTTGAATAATTCTCTTCATACTCCAAAGACAAGATAGACTTTTTGGGTCATTGTTCCTTATGAAGATGCTACAGATTACACTGTTATATTTGTACTTTACAGTCCTCTTTTAGAATCAATTAATAAATACTGGAGTGAAATTTATGAAATGAGATAGAAGGCTTGGTTCTCTTTACCTTTCAGAATCCTCTCTGCCTGTTGCTCCCAATAATTATTGCTCCTAAGAAAATCTGTATTGTTCAGGGTTCTCTAGAGAAACAGAACTGATAGAATGAATATATATATATATATATATATATATATATATATATATGTATACACACACACATATATATGTATACACACACACACACACACACACACACACACATATAAATGTTTTATTCAGTTTGTTACATTGGCTTACAGGCTGTGGTCCAGCTTGTCCAACAATGGCTGTCTACCAATGGGAAGTCCAAGAATCCAGCAGTTGTTCAGTCCATGAAGCTGGATGTCTCAGCTGGTCTTCAGTATACACTGGAATCCCAAAGAGGTAGACTCTAATGCCAGTGAAGGAATGGACTTGCCAGCAAGATCAACAGCAAGCAGGCAAAGAGCAAAAGCTTCCTTCTTCCCTGTCCTTTATGTAGGCTGACACCAGAAGGTGTGACCTAGATTAAAGATGGATCTTCCCACCTCAAAAGGTCTGGATTAAAGGTAGGTTTTCCTACTGCAAAAGATTTAATTAGGAAAAATCCCTCACAGGTGCAATCAGCTACTTGGATTTTGGTTAATTACAGATGTAGTCAAGTTGACAACCAATATTAGCCATCAAAGCATGTTTGAAACTATGAAACCCCTCCTGGCTCCTCCCTCTACGTGATTTCTTCAGTCTTTGTGCTCCATACCACCTTTGTGGGTCCTTTGTGGCCCTCCTGAGGACAGTCATCTTCTTACTCTTCAAAACATTTGATTTACTTCATTGTAAAATTTATCAGACAATAATGTGTTCTCAATTATTTTGTATTTTCATTAAAGAAAAATTTCCTCCAATCTCTTTGAACACCTTGGTAGCTCTGTCTGTTCCTTTTTCACGTTTCACAAGCTTCTCTACCATAGCAGTAAGGCCATTTCTAGAACTGTGTTGGGGAGACAGGGGATCTCCTGGGATCCCCACTTGGGTGTACTTGATACACCATAGCTGGCCAAATGAACCCCAGAAGATTTTTCATCAAATTCCAGCTGCCCCCGTGGAAGAGAGCTAGTTTATGAATCCTCTGCTGGACAGTGGTCAATGGGTAGCAAACAAGATGAGGAAATGGTCCTTAGTTTGCAAATGATGTGGGTGCAGCTGGTGGCACCTGCTGACCATCATTTGGGACTTGGGACTAAGTGTGAGTGGGATATTATGGGTACACAGATATGTGCAATTGTAGGTTCTCACCATGGCAGCATAAAGAGCCTCAGATTCCCCCAAATCACTACCTCATTTCTATATTTTGTCTAAAATAATTATGGAGGAAATTCTCTTATAGGCCATTTTAAAAGTAAAGCATATCTACTAAGAAAGCTGAATATTACTGTAAGTGCCTTTACTCTCATTTTAATTTTTCCCATTATATATGAACAAGAATAAGACAAACTTTAAAATAGAGTATAATTCGAATCCAAATTGACCTTGCAAATTTATTTTTTTTTGTTACAACAACTAACACCTCAAATAATAAACTTGGATCATAAAATTTTTCTCATAGGACCTGTTTTTTCAAAATTGCTGGATTTTTGCTGCTTTATCTTCAAAATTAAAATAAGTTACTAATTTAAGATTCTGGGTTTGATTGCTCTTCTATGAGTTACAGTTTCCTCTGAGGAATGTTCAGAAATGTGAATTTTCTAGGTCTTTTTCTCTAGTACATAATGAAATCAGTATCAAGAACTGGGAGCTTTGACACAGGTAGAGGATATTGGACGAATGTCTTCTAAAAAGCCAGGTCCGTGCATCTATGTCTGTGCTGAGCTTTGCCATCACCAGCTTTTGTATCTGCTACAGTGCAGCCAGAAAGGGTTCAAATCCACGATGTACAGGGTCTGTGCAGACAGCAACATGCAGGAAGTGGTTTGCAAGCCAAGGCCCTGTAGGCAGGGTCCAGTTTGGTAGGTCATCCTTCTTGGTGATGCTTGAAACCAAAAAGATGGCATCAGAAATCAAAAGGCATGGCTGGAGAGAGAGTTTGGTGGTTAAAAGAAGTGGCTGCGTTCTGAGAGGATCCAGGTTAGATTCCCAGCACGCACATGGCAGCTCACAACCATTCGTCACTCTAGTGTTGGGGATCTGACACCCTCTTCTGGCCTCCATGAAGCCGCACGCACATAGGGCACAGGTAAACATGCAGGCAAAATACAGTTTTTAAAGTCAGGAGGGAAAAAGTTAGGAATCTAGAAACAAGTGCTAAGGGGAATTAAAATAAATCTGTATGATGTGCTTTCTATTTTGAAGGAAATGGGTAGTAAATCCTTGGCCAGTTTCTCAGACTTTTTGACCATTAATCATAGTAAGACCTGGGTCTGACATCAAAGCCTGGCCACACCTCTCACAGTGTCAGGGTTTGAGGAACAGCCTCGCCCTGGCCCTGGGTTAGGCCTTTAGCACTTTCACTTCTCATAGGTTCAATGATGTGTCATTAGAATATTCTGGTAGGAAATTTACTAGACCAATAGAAACATAGCTGAAGACAGACTCTTCTGGAGATTGGAGCAATAGGTTGAAGACGGTGCCCACAAACGACGTTGACAAAGGGGGGCACAGTTCCTGGCTCAAAAGACACTGGAAGCTTTGGGGGAATTGGAATGTGATGTCAAGACAAGAAAACCTCACATTTAGAGGAAACGAATCAAAGCCAATAAAGAAGTCATCGATACAAATACCCATTAATTCTGGAAGAGCTGGCTCATGGCATCAATAGTTAATAGTTAAGTTGTCTAGAGTAGTAAGTGTAAATCCCACTAGCTTCACAGTGAGGCTACCATCTACAGAGAGTTGAGAGGTTCGGTGACAAAGATATTGTAGCAGCAGGTTTCAACAGAGTACTCTGACTGTGGTGGGAATGTAGAGCATATTATATGGAAAGATGAAGAATCAACACAGGAGGAGAGAGGTGGGTGGAAACCTTCGGTGCTTAGGCTTAGCCTCAAAATGACTCAAAAGAAATTGCCCTCATCTATACTGATGACACTAAGTGACTGTATTGAAAGATTATCCAGGCTATTCTTTTCTGAGAGGGGATAGGAAATACTGTTAGCACAACCTAGGGAATGAGAAAACCTGATCTAATGTCACAGAAGTGAAAATAAAAGGTGAACGCTTCCAGGTGCCTTAAGGATGCATTTTGCTCCTCTTGATCAGTTTTGTGGCCCCTCTTGACTACTTTTGTGGCCTCTCTTGGTCAGTTTTGTGGCCTCTCTTTGCAGAAGACACCATAGCTGAGGGACATGAGAGGTGTGAAGAGTTTGGTGGCCCACATGTGCTTCTTTATTATCCTGCCCAACCACTGGCTTTTCTCCAGCATGGCTTTCGATAATCACCATCCATCACACAGATTTAAACCACAAAGATAAAAGCCATTGGAAAGTCCTCACACTTAGTAGGAGGGGTCATGACCTTACCTAGTGGCCTCTCATACTCAAGAGAATATGCCAAGTCTTCTAAAAGTTGGACCTAGACCCTTCAAGATAATAATGATAAAAAAAAAAAAAGACTGCTCATCTAGGTAGGCGTGGCTGAATCTCAAAGTCCTGCCTCCTTTGTCAGAATGCATCTTTCTCTTTCAGGGGTAGAGGTGGTCTTCAACGATTGCTCTGTTCTTCCACTCACACGCCTAGGGAGATCTGGGTACAGTTTCTGTAAGAGCCATGGACAGCAGGTTTAGGAGTAAAGAGCACGAACATGCAGCTTCCCATGTTTTAGAACCAGGAGAAATGTCACAACAGCTGGTATGGTGTGGCCTCTGCAAGCCCAGCCCTGCACCTGTGCTGTCCCCACAGGTCCTCCTTGATGGAAGCTGTCTGTGCACTGATCTGCTCCTAACCGGAGCACAGAGCCCCTCAGAGACAGAGTTAGGCTCTTACTTCATAGCCCTTAAATTCTTAGCACACAGCACCTCGCACCGGTTATATTTTACATAACATCATAGCACAGTTGGGACAAAAGTGTTGCTATTCCAAGTCTGTGAGTCTGTGAGGCTGCAGTTAAAATCCACAGCTGTTATCTGGGAGACCAACTGTAATTGCTTCCTAAGATGACTTAGCACAGATTGCCTCATCACATTAATTATTTCTCTTTGGGTTAGCTTTGAGGCTGTGGGTGAGGAACACCAAGGGGAAGACTTTAGGAAAGGGTTAGGGAATCTCAGAGACACCAAAGCAGAACACCAAAGTCCAGCCTCATTTACTTAGTAATCTTATCTCAAATAACTCTGTTTATACCACGGCACTTTGCTTAAATGAGAGACTTATCTCTCTCACCATTCAAATGAATTTCCTCAATAATTCCACCCACAGCACAAATAGAATATAGCCTGGCTTTTCAAGAGGAGATGTGGGATAGTCCTATCTCTGCCCCAAGCCTACATTGTTGACACCTACCTGTGAGTGGATAAATACACACACTGAGGGGATGTCTCAGTCCTGCACCTTTGATCTTGAGCCTAGCATGTAGCAGTCTTGATGAGCATTTTTGTATAAAATCCTCTCACACCCTGGTTTTCTTTCAGGGCTGGAATGGTCATCATCTCTGGCGATTTAAACTCCCACTTCATTATATTCCTATCGGTAAGTACATAACTGAAGCTTTAACTTCTTCAGCTGAATTCTGGCAGGGGCTATAGTCCATGATTACAGGTGTCCTTCAGTATCTTTTGGTGACTGATTCTAGGATCCTTGAAGATAGAAAAATCTGTAGATACTCAAGTCCGTTGTATAAAATAGTATTTCCACTAACCAATATACCCCCTTCCATACTACCCATATGTTCTAAGTCATCTCTAGATTACAAATACAGCATCAATGTGATGTAAATGGGTGTTATGCCCCATTTAAAAAGAATAATAATCCTTATATGTCAATATAGAAGACAACACATTTGAACTCTAAGTTTCTTTGGTACTCAGTTGTTGCCATTTTTCGGAGATGTTGCTTGGCATTTGCAAAGATGAGCTATGAGAAAATAACTCTACATTTCTTGGTGATGAAGACAGGTCCTTCCACTGTGGAAAATGTCCATGCTGCTCTTCCATCATGAGGAATCATGGGTAAACCTTGAAGAATCTTAGAAAGCAAGAGCATTTCTGTGTAATAAAACTTCATGATCACTAGAAATTACTCCTTAATTGGAGCCAACTGGTTCCTGGCCTGTATCTGCCAGATTGTATTTATTTTTATTAATTATATAAAATAATGTACAATATTAAGAAGCAAGAAAAATTAGAATGTACTTCCATAAAGGCAGGAGAAATGAAAAATGGGCCCTTCATTAGCTATCCTTCTATACTTCCATCTAACAAGTGCTCACTATTTCATCTAATGACAGGATCATGACCTGAATATGTTTAAAAGGAAATCTGTAACAACAAAGCATATTCTTCTTCAAGCATCCACAGCTTCTCCCTAGACTCCTGCCTGTACGACTGAAAAGGCAATACTCCACATGAAGAAATATCATCCCTAGGTAAGAGGGAGAGTGACTTTGATGTTTCACTGAAGTCTTTAAAATATCAAGGATCATTGTTCAAGCAGATGCTGAGTAATGAAGTAGACGTGTCCCTTTGGTCTTGTCTCACCAAGGAAACTTTCACTTCCTGTCCCCATGCTTGTGGGTCCATTCGTTCTTAGCTAGTCTTAGTGGTCAGGAAGCTTCCAGAATGAGAAAGCCACCTTTTCCCTGGGAGATAGTAGTCTAGCGAGCCAGAGAAGACAAAGGACAGGCCTGTCTGCTCTTTCTTGATTACATTTAATTTATATCTACAATTCCTTGTTTGGCAGCTTTTCTTTGCTGAATCTGGGGAAAAAAGTAAGACCAAATTTTGTAAGGAATATAGTTTTGAGTTTCTATTGGCAAAGTGAATCCTTAACTGTAAATACTCGGTGAAGGGCAAATTATTTCCAGATAACATTTGTGTGTTTTAGAAATGCACTCACATGTGTACTAGCTACCCCACATGTATGTAGAATAGCCAGATCTGATTCTTGGAGGGATCATACCTTTCCACTGCTGAGGGCTCATTACTGGGCCTCTGGACTGCTTTGAATGTCTTTGTTAAAAACTTACCAGATGAAATACTTAATAACTACAGACGGACAGAGATCTGGATTTGATATTTACACTAATAATTTCCCACTTGCTACCCTCCCTCCTTCCCTCTCCCCTTCTCTCCCTCCTTTCTTTCCCTTTTTCCTTCCTTCCTTCTTCAACAAGGCCTTACTATGAAACTCAGGTTGATCCAGAACTTGCAATGACTTCCTTGGCCTCCTAAGTGTATGTGCATCACCATGCCTCTTGGGTGCCATGTCTGAATGTCTTATAAACACCAATCTTCTGTAGCTAAATGCTGAATCCCCCATACTAATAATGTTCTAGCAGCTGCTATTAAGATTGGTAGCTCCCTGCTCAAAGTGGGTCTTCCACCCTCCTAGCAACATTAGCAACTTCTTTTAATTTATTGCCCTCCTCATACGGTTATTGATCACCTCTATGGTGCTGATTTCTGATTATGCTGTATTTGTTGAATCCAAAGTATTTCCTTATTATTAAAGACAAGAGTTGTTGTTGTTGTTGTTGTGGTGGTGGTGGTGGTAGAGGTGGTGGAGGTGGTGGAGGTGGTGGTGGAGGTGGTGGTGGTGGAGGTGGAGGTGGTGGTGGAGGTGGTGGTGGTGGTGGAGGTGGTAGAGGTGGTGGAGGTGGTGGAGGTGGTGGTGATGGTGGAAGTGGTGGTGATGGTGGAGATGGTGGTAGTGATGGGGCTGGTGGTAGTGATGGAGGTGGTAGTGGAGGTGGTGATGGTGAAGGAGAAGGTGGTGGTGGAGAGGTGGTTTTGGTAGTAGAAGTGGTGGTGGGGTAGTGGAGGCTGTGGTGATGATGGAGGTGGTAGAGGTGGTGGTGGAGGTGGTGGGGTAGTGGAGGTGGTGGAGGTGGTGGTAGTGGTGCTAGGGATGGAATCAAGGCCTGTAAAGGTTAGCCAAATGCTGTGCTAATTGGTTACACTTCTGGACCCATGGTCAACTTTTAATGATCCTTCCTCTGCATGTTCCTGATGTACTAGAGATTTTCCTGGGTACTTAGACTAATAGTAAAGTAAGATAAAATAGGTGGAACTGGACTAAGAACATATTATTATTATTATTATTATTATTATTATTATTATTATTGTTATTATTATTATGAAATTTTCTATTCATTTTACATACCAACCACAGATCCCCCCTCCCTCTTCCCGCCCCCCAGCTTTCCCCCACAACCCTCCCCCCATTACCACCTCTTCCAAGTCAAAGTCTCCCATGGGGAGTCAGCAGAGCCTGGTCCATTCAGTTGAGGCAGGTCCAAGCCCCTCCCCCCTGCACTAAGGCTGCACAAGGTGTCACACCTTAGTCATTAGGCTCCAAAAAAGCCCACTCATGCATCAGGGATGGATCCCATTCCCCCTGCCTGGTGGCCCCCCAAACAGTTCAAGCTAAACAATTGTCTTGCCTATCCAGAGGGCCTAGTCCAGTCCCATGGGGACTCCACAGCTGTTAGTCCACAGTTCATGTGTTTCCACTAGTTTGGCTGGCCGTCTCTGTATCCTTTTCCATCATGATCTCAATGTCCTTGCTCATAGAATCCCTCCTCTCTCTCATCGATTGGACTCCTGGAGCTCGGCCTGGCACCTGGCCATGGATCTCTGCATCTGCTTCCATCAGTAACCGGATGAAGGCTCTGTGATGACAGTTAGGATATTCACTAATCTGGTTACCAGAGTAGACCAGTTCAGGTACCCTCTTGACTATTGCTAGTAGTCTAAGATGGGATCATTCTTGTGGATTCCTGGGAACTTCCCTAGCACCCTGTTTCTCCCTATTCCCATGATGTCTTCATTTATCATGGTATCTCTTTCCTTGCTCTTCCACTCTGTCCCTGTTCCAGCTCAAATCTCCCATTTCCTCATGTTCTCATCCCCCATTCCTTGCCCTCCATTATCCTCATCCCCAGTTTGCTCATGTAGATCTCATCTATTTCTCCTTTACTGGGCTATCTATGTGTTCCTCTTAGGGTCCTCCTTGTTAGCTAGCTTCCCTGGAGCTGTGGGTTGTAGTCTGGTTATCCTTTGCTTTACATCTAGTATCCACTTATGAGTGAGTACATACCATGTTTGTTCTTCTGAGTCTGGGTTACTTCACTTAGGATGATGTTTTCTACTTGCATCCATTTGCCTGCAAATTTCATGATATCATTGTTTTTTACTACTGAGTAGTACTTCATTGTGTATATGTGCCATATTTTCTTGATCCATTCTTCAGTTGAGGGGCATCTAGGTTGTTTCAAGGTTCTTGCTATTACGAATAATGCTGCTATGAACATAGTTGAGCATGTGTCCTTGTGATAAGATTGAGCATTCATTGGGTATATGCCCAAGCATGTTATCACTGGGTCTTGAGGTAGATTGATTCCCAATTTTCTGAGAAACCATAATGCTGCTATGAACATAGTTGAGCATGTGTCCTTGTGATAAGATTGAGCATTCATTGGGTATATGCCCAAGCATGTTATCACTGGGTCTTGAGGTAGATTAATTCCCAATTTTCTGAGAAACCGCCATACTGATTTCCAAAGTGGCTGTACAAGTTTGCTCTCCCACCAACATTGGAGAAGTGTTCCCCTTGCTCCGCATCCTCTCCAACATAAGCTGTCATCAGTGTTTTTGATCATAGCCATTCTGACAGGTGTAAGGTGGTATCTCAGAGTCGTTTTGATTTGCATTTCCCTGATGACTAAGGATGTTGAGCAATTCCTTAAATGTCTTTCAGCCATTTGAGAATCTTCTGTTGAGAACTCTCTGTTTAGCTTTGTAGCCCATTTTTTAATTGGATTAAGAGCATCTTACTTGAACTAATGAAAATTATAATCATCTAAAAGTTTGGGTTACTTTAATAAAGAAAAAATCACTTAATTAATACATCATTTATTAACTGTCATTAAGCCCTTGTTAATTAAATCAGATGGTAAAGTTAAATTAAAAAGATGAGTGATTTCCTAAAGGGAACGGAATTGTGATTCCAAACATCTTTGAAATTACTTTAATTGGCAAGGGCACCATTGCGAAGTTCACCCAGGACTTGGAACAATAGGGTGACAGAAGGCTCCATATAGGTGAGGTTTTCTGGTAGCACGGAATTGAGAGGATTATTTTCTAGGGATGAGTCCTGCTCTTCTTTCCTCTATTTCAGCAGAAATAGTAACTCAGTTTCTTGGTTGAGGATTTGACAAAGTCAGCCAGCTAATGTTTATAGATTTTCTCTAATATGCCAGGCATTTTATTTGCTGGAAGCTGAGTATTTATCTGAACAAAAATAAACTTCTTTGAGAATTTGATGGAATCCAGGGACTTCTTCCAATAGAAAAAATAACTACACGATTATACATATATTCTCAATGTGGACTTATTTTTGCTCACTCTCAGGAAGCATGTAGGCTTCTCTCTGGGGTCCATCCATAAAGACCCTTGTTGCACACCTACTTTTAGAGACCCCCCCCTACTCTACCAAAGCTACTCAATCTAGGAATAATGTGTCTTAGAACTGGTCACCTGACCTGTCCAGGTCCATGCCTTTGTTAAAAGAGGGCATAGATGCAAGCCTTCTATTTCCCTGAGTCCACGAGTCTGTAATTATGTATTACAGGTGTGCCTGTCTGCTTTTATCATCTCTTTCTGTTGCCCATGTTGGTTTTGGGAGTGGCAAAAGGGGCAAACAATAGCACAACATGGAATAGAAATTAGAGAATTATCTAGAGTTTGAAGAGCACACCAACTCCAATGAGAAGGAGTGGTGGCAATCTAGGCGATTAATCCCAGATAATAAATGGTGAGTGTCACAGTCACAATTTAGTTCAGTGTTTCTTGATCCCCTGCCCACATCTCTTTCTAATCCCCCCAATAGTGTGCACAGAGATTTATCCTTCACTGATGCCCACAATTGGGTAATAGTAGATTAATAATTCTATTTTGAAGTGCTGCGAAATGTCAACTATTTTCTTGGTGAATTGAGAGATTTGTCTTTAACTAGAGGTATCATTAGTGAAAATGTTTATGTATTTGGTTCCTTGGTATAAAGATAGTTTATAAAATTCAGGGATATCCAGGAAGTCAGCAAGTGCTTCTCACTGGTGGCGATGACCCTGTTGTTATGAGTTGAATTGTCTTCTGCCAAAATTCATGTGTTACAAACCAACAGAATGTGAAAGTAAGATCTTGAAAAAAAAAAATCACCTGCCTAGGAATGGTGCCTCCCACAGTGGGCTGAACCCAGTTACATCAATTAACAATCAAGAAAATCCCCCACAGACCAATCTGACCTAGGGAATCCCTCAGGTGAGACAGGCTGTGCTACACTGACAGCTAAAGATATCTAGGGCAGACTCCAAGATATGTAAAATAGCAATTGCCACAGTATATGTAGTTATACCTCTTTCCTTTTGTCTTTAAAAGGGGATATGGCATTTTCAAAAGCAACTGTTGGTGAGGTTTGGAGAAATTCACACATGTACATTGTTGGAGGGAATGTAGAATGATGCTGTGTATTTGGAGCATAACTCTGGAAGTTACCCTAAAAACTGAATGTAGTACTATCATAGGACCTAGAAGTTCCATACAGATATCCTCCATGAGACTAGAAATGTTTGCTTATAAAAATATTACATTTTATATAGTAATTTTAAATAATGATTATACATTATTACTCATGTTGTGCATTGTTATTCATAAAAGCAAAAAAAATATGGATACAACCCAAATGTTTATCAACTGGTGAGTAGTTAGATAAAATGTGATATGTATCATACACTGGAATTTTCAACTGTGAAAGGAAATAAGGAATGATAAATGCCACAAAAGGATAAACCTGAAACACATTGTGCTAAGTGAAAGAAGACAGCCACAAGATACCACTTACTGTATGCACCCATCTGTATGACATGTTCAGAGTAGACCAATCTATAGAGACAGCAGTAGATCACTGGCTTGTTAGAAGTAGGTGGGTTGGAGGTTATAGAAGGTCAAGGCTAAAAGGCACAGAGAGCTTCTCAGGGTAATGGATCTATCCTTTAACTAGCTGGTGGTTTGTACAACTTTATGAGTATAGCAACAACTACATACTTGAACACTTTAAAGGGGTGACTTTTACACTATAATGATTATATTTTAATTTTTAAAACTTTCTGAAAGAGAAAATACTTGTTTAAAAGAATAGTGTAATGGTTTGGATAAGAATGTCCTTCATAGGCTCATAGATTTTAATGTTTGGTTACCAGGGTGTGACATTATTTCAAAGGCTTAGGAGATGTGGTCTTGTTGGAGGAAGTGTGTCACTGGGGGTGGGCTTTGATGTTTAAAAATCCCACAGCAGGCCCAGCATGGCTCTGTCTTCCTGCTGCCTGCTGGTCCAGATTTATAACTCTCAGCTACTTCTCTAGCACCATGTCTGCCTCTGTCCCAATATGCTCCTTGCCATGATGACAATGGACTAAATCTCTGAATTATAAACCAGCCCCAGCCAAATGTTTCCTTTACAAGAGTTGCCATAGTCGTGGTGTCTCTTCACAATAATAGAGCACTGATAAGACAAACAGCAAGTTCATATTTTTAATAGCACACACAGAAACTATGTGAGGTGCTTATCACAGTTACCTGTGTGTAGAGGGACTCTCAGTGGAGGGAGAACTGAGCAGGTGGGAGACCAGCAAGAAAATGAGATTTTTCAAAAACATAAAATTTAATACTTAATGTGATTTGTAGCTTTAATATTTTATATTGAAATTTAAGCTATATGAATATATTATATTATTAAAAATTTAGGAACAAAAGTTATATATCTTGTATTTGGGGATTTTTTCTTATGTCATAATGAAGATTAAATGCAGGGTTTCACACATGTACACAACTTCTCTACTATTGAGCTACATGTCTAGCTCTTCTTTTTTTTCCACTTTTTTCCTGAGTCAGATTCTTGCTAAGTTGACTAGACTTCCATCTAAGTTTCTTCAGTAGCTAAGATTATAGATGTATCCCATCACACTCATTATATTAGAATTTTATCACAGTTAGTTTGGTCTCCTAGATATGAGAAATTGAGTACACACATATACTTTTTGTTTTGAGAATATTTTATTAATTTTAATTTGTAAATATTGTTAGTTTCCTTTACTACTTACAATGCTTGATTTACATCCTGGAGAACCCTTGCTATTAGGGATACAGGGGGTTTCTAAAACTGTTTTTTTCTTCTTTACTTATTTGTTTTAGCTATATTGAATAGAAACAAGTCCACATCATGAATATGTATGTGTGTATGTATATGTGTGTGTACATATATGTAGACAAGATTAATGAAACAAAATACCCTCACATAATATTCTTACAATCTTTAGAATTCTCCAGGGAAACAGAAGATACACATACTTGTATATACATAGACATATATACACAAATTAACTCATAGTAATTATGAACATTTTTAGGACTCTCACTTTTAGAAAAATACAATGCGTTCCTATCTGTATGTAATATCAAACATATTTTTACCCAAAAAGCAATTCTATCTTGTCTAGGAGACAAATGAGGCCCATTCTTCAGCTTATGTCTCCTACTGGAAACTTCTTGGCAAGTTCAGAAACTCCTGGTTCTGAACATCACAATCCATTTTGTCTCCACACTCATCACATGAGAGAGCTGCATGAGTTCCAGCCTAGGCATTTGGACTACTCACGGAAATTTTGTCTGGGAGGCTAGCAATTACCTGCATACACAGAGAGGGGATGGACACCCACACCAGCATATGTCACTGAGTCTGAGTGAAATGTGTATCACTGTCACCTAAGCTGGATCTTTAGAATACTTCTGGCCATCCCAGTTGCCATCCAAAAAGAAGAAAAAGTGAGGAGGGAATGTAATCACAGAAAGAAAAAGGGTTTGTCAGTGTGAATGTATTCCTGGAGCTTCTCCAGACCTTGTTAAAGGCCTATGCAAGCAAGGAGTTCTAAAGTCAAATCTGCCCTGTTTATTACTTAAAATTAGAAATGTTAACAGAAGCACGGTATGCACATTATACAATAATTACTCCTTTCTGTACATATTTGGTAATATCTAAATTTTAGAGTGTAAGACATTTGGTACTGATGTATATATATCCTCTATGTATCTTTGAAAACATATTGACCAATGAGATGGCTTGGCAGGTAAAGACTTGCCACCAAGCCCGATGACCTGAGTTCAATCCCTGGGACCCACAGAGTAGGAGAAAACCAACTTCCACAAGTTGTCCTGACTTCCATGTATGCGCTGAGGTGTGCACATGCCTCCCACAAAATAAAAGTGAAAAAAAAGGGGGGTAACTTTCAGGTGTGTGTGTCATGTATGTGTTTATGTGCAGGTGGGCAAGTATGTGTATACATGCATACAAAGGCCAGAATTTCATACGTATATCCCTATATTGTTGCCTACTACATTTTCTTTTTTAAGATAGAGTCTCTTGTTGAGCCTGGGACTACCAATTTAGCAGGACTAATTGGGAAGTGAGCTCAGGGAGGCTGCTGTTTCCACCTGCACAGTACTGTTCTTGCAGATGCTTGCCATCACAGTGGGGATCCCAACTCAGCCCCTCATACCTACACTGCAATCACATTACTGGCTAAGCCAACTGATCAGCCCCCAAACATGTGATTCATGGACACCTATAACCTAGATCTGTTTGGGGGAAGTTATATGTGCATGAGCAAATGTTTAAATATGTGGTGGTCAAATTATAAACAGTGTCTATAGCGAGTCTCACCATTGGAAACGTTGAATGTCAGTCTGGGATACAGCTCAGTTAGAATGCTTGTGTAGCATGTGCAAGGTTCTGGGTATGATCCACCCGCCCCAAATGCAAAACAATACAAAATAAAAGCAGCAAAAAGTGTCATGTAAAGATGTGATAGAAAAGATCACATTTACTGAGTGTTATTGTGTACCACACAGTGTGAGATTACGTGTCCTAGAAGCTAACCCACTGAGATACGTATCCTTCTGAACTCTTTTCCGTAGTACAATAATGATAAAGGCTGTGCCATTTTAAGTGCCACTGGCCCACTCATGCCCTCACGGACACAAACAGTATTTGAGTTAAAGCTGTGAGTCTCAACATTAAATAACTCCACCACATTTTCCACCGTTTTTATTTATCTACTTTTATTTTCTTTTTGAGATGCATGTGTATACGGTATGTGTCTCTATATGTGGATGCACATGCAATTGTGTGTGCATCATGTGGAGGTCAGAAGTCAGTGTTAGGAGTCGCCCACCATCACCTGCTCCTTATCTTTTGAAATGGTGTCTCTCACTGGTCACTGGTTGGCTACCCACGCAGGCCATTGAGCTCCAGGGATCCATCCATCTCTCTCTCTGGGTCCACACCACCCAGCCTTTATGAAAGTGCCAGGCATCTGACCTCCCATCCTCATGTTTACTCAGTAGGCATTTTTCTGACTGAGCCATCTCCCCAGCCCTGGAATATTTTTAGAGGAAAATTCCTCACTGACGACTTTAGTAAAAACAAACAGCAGCAACAACAAAACAGATAAAAATCTTCCAAATAGAACTATTTTTCCTCATTTAAAAATACTCCTGGTACCCACAATCACATACTGTGACAGCCAGGTGACTCTACCATAAGCGAGACATAATCTTGATACTAAAAGAAGATACTAAGGGAAAAAATGATTCTTCAGGAGGAATTCATTCCCTTCATGGACGAAAGTCCCTTCAAGAACAGACATAGCAATTTGTGTAGGTGTATTTAAAACAATATTATCACATCACTATAGCTTACTGGAGACTATGTGAGTTGTGTGGTCAGTGCATTCAATATTCTAAGTTTAGTCCTCTCAATGTGATTGGGTGGATCAAAACATAAATTTGGGATTCCCAGGAATGAACTCTTGAGTAACAAAATCAGATTAATGGCCATTTTTTAAATTGATAAACAGAATATATCTGATTTGCACATCCTAACTGTATGATAATGTTTACATGTGACTCATCCTATTCCATTTAAATGAGTAATGTTATTTATGCAAATTACTGAGGACATTGCCTAGCACAAAGGAAATATGTTAGCATGTTAATGCAACCGCTTCCTTCCAGTTAAATTTAATAAAGACACTAGTTAGGAGTCATTATATCCAAAGTTATGCTGGGCTGTCTAAGAAAATGTATCTGTTTAAGCATAAAAGTAGCTCATGATTTTAACATTCATTCTAACAAATATACATTTAAGTTTTACCCTATGAAAAGCAAGAAGAATACTATCTAAAAGGTTATGACATTCTCTCTACTTTGAGGAATTTATAGCTTTTTGCCATAATTTGTGAGTAAAATTATATTTAAAGCAGGCCTGTGTTGTAACTAAACTTGGAGGCAGTCATACAGTGAGGCCCAGATTATCCAGACAGAATGTAAGCTGAATTCTCTCTGAGTGGATAGAGCATCTGGGCGGCAATGATAGAATCTTCCTTACAGGCTTGAGCCTTCAGGTAACCTGTCTAAGACAAACAAGATCTTGGCAGGTCCATCACCTCCCAGGATCAGGAAACTGAATGAGAACCCAAGATCCAAAGTCCCCTGTCAGCTGGGACGTGGGTCTCAGAAGAGCTGGGACTGGTCCTATTGGCTGGATAAATCTTACATTCAGAAACCTTGGAAAGCTTTGCTCTTCCAAATGTACTAAATTTCTGTCTCCTTCTCTTTCTTTCTGTATTTCTGAAACCTAACTATCCCATACGTGCTAAGCAAGCACTACACACTGTGTGGGTTCTCCAGCCTTTGATTTTGAAGACAGGATCTCATTTTCAGCCTTGGACTCACAACTCCCCTGTCTCTATGAGCGAGAAAGACAGGTGTACACCACCACACCAGCTTTAAAACTCTCTTATTTGATGTCCATTGTTCATACATCCCTTGAACGAATTTTTAATCTATTGCAGTGCGTTTAACATTCATCTTAGAAGTATTGACTACTTCACATTTTCATTTTGAATAAACATTGCTCTATGCTCACTAGATGACAGCTTCTCATTTCTTCCTCCCCTAACTCCTGGTAACTCCCATTGTTGTGGGAAACTGGATCACACTGTGAACCCCAAGTTTGCATTTGCATTAAATAAAATCAACCTTGTGTCAGGAGACTGAGTTAGTAACTACTTGACAAAAAGTAATCATAGAGAGTCATAGGAGTCTGTAAGACGATAGAGAGACACACAGGAAGTAGTAGGGAGGGACTTAGTGTAGCATGAGTTCTTTTGTTTTGGTGGAGCAGGACACTCTCTTTCTGAGATTTGGGCAAAGAGGGAAGGAAGGTCAGCTAGTTGCTACTCAACCTCTCAGAGCTAGCAGGTTTTCAGCCCAGCATTGGACTCCCAAGTCTTATTGATAAATATTATTTATCAATCAAAATAGAATGATAGAGATTTGATTAAAAGCTATATTTGTTGGCAGCAACATAGCCAGTGTCTGCAGGAACAGAATTCCCATCAGGCCATGGCCTGAGCAGCCAGGCCATTGCCAGAGAAGCAGGCCAGTAACTGAAGAGCCGCATCTGCTGGCTAAAACAGCAGAGTCAAGTGCAGCCTCTGTGCCGATGGAAAGACAACACCCCATTCTAATTGTTTTCTATGAGTTTGACTATTCAGATGCTTCATGTGGGTAGAGTCATAACATACTTTCTATTGTGGCGTACTAGCCTTAGGGGTCATCCATGTTGTAGCACACATCAGCTTCTTCCTTCTTACAGCTGAATAATATTCTACTGTATGTGCATATTTTCCTTTCTTCTTTATCTATTTTGATGGACATTTGGATGGCTTTCAACATTGGACTGTTGAGATGCTAGTACATTGAATAAAGATACCAAACTATATGTTCCAAGGTTTCATTACAATTCTTTTGGATATATGACCAAAAGTAGAATTTTTATGTCACATGGTAATTCTACACTTCTTTACTTCTTTCTTTCTTTCTCTTTCTCTCTTTCTCTTTCTTTCTCCCTCCCTCCCTCCCTCCCTTCCTTCCTTCCTCCCTCCCTCGCCCCCCCCCTTTCTTTCTTTTTCTGAGGAACCTCTATGGTATTTTTTACGATGACCGCGTGGTTTCACTTTCCCACCAGCAGTTCATAAATGTCCCAGCCTCTCCAGATCCTGCTGCTTTCTTACTTTGATAATAATCTTTTGTTTTAATCTTCTTAGGGACCTTCACCAGCAGCATGTTTTGTAGACATAAGAGTTCTAGGAAAGGTGGAATTGTCATAAGTTCTTTTACCAGTTAATTTCCTTTCTATCCTTTTCTGGGGGGAGGGGCACGGACAGCACTAGAGATTGCTACCGCTTGAACAAATACATAGAGGAGAAAAGAGTTATGTTTTTTTCAGTCACACATAGACTATATATATAAAAACCAAATCATGACCCACTGAGGTAAATATAAGTGAGACATTTAAAGAGTGAGCTATAGAGTGAATGGCTGATCTTCATACACTGTCTCCTGATTTTCACAAGTCTCCTCTTTAGAGGAGTATTATTTCACGCATGCATGTTTTAACAGACTTTTTATTTTATTTATCATTTCATACATGAGTACTGTATTTTCATTACTTCCTCCCACTCTGCCTCCTCTCATATCCCCCTATTCCCACTCAAATTCACGGCCTCTTCTTTAATTATTATTGTTAATATATGTATAGATGGATAGATAGATAGATGAGAGAGAGAGAGAGAGAGAGAGAGAGAGAACCTACTGAGTCCATTTAGTATTTATCATATGTACAATATGTGTAGCTGTTTAGGGCTGGCCATTTGGGAGTGAGTACCTATCAGGGGCTCATCCCTGGAGAAGACTGGTTCTCCCTCTCAGCAGCCATTGGTTGCCTGTAGCTCTTCATCTAGGGATGGGCCTTATAACATCTTATCCATCCACGTTGGCATGTCTACTGGTGCTGTCATTGTTCAGGTCTTGTTTAGGCAGCCATGTTGAGATTCCTTGGTGTCTTCATTAGGGTTTTTTATTTCTGTGAAGAGACACCATGACCACGGAAACTCCTATAAAGGAAAACATTTAACTGGTGTGGCTCGATTACAGATTCAGAAGTTCAGTCCGTTATCATCAGGGTGGGGAGCATGGCGGCATGCAGGTGGATGTGGTGCTGGAGCTGAGAGCTCTACATCTTGAATCAGAGGCAACAGGATGTCGACTGACAGTCACACTGAGGGAAGCTTGAGCAAAAGAGACCTCAAAGCCCGCCCCACAGTGATCCACTTCCTCCTACAAAGCCACACCTCCTAATAGAGCCACTCCCTTTGGGGGCCATTTTGGGTGCAGCTTCCCTGTCATATATAGAAGACATAATCTCACGGCAGGCATTCTGCCCCTCTGGCTTTTACAGTCTTATTAATGCCTACAAAATGCAGTTGAACCTCCTGCGCATGGCAAAACTTTGCCTCTCCTCCATCTCTAGATGCAGCTGCATGTCTCAGCCAAATCTAATTACACATTGTTGCTTTCCAATACCTTATCAGCTGTGTTTAAGTGCTTTGCCCTGATTAGAGCACACTCACCATCATCACCTCAGATTCACTGGGGAAAATGACTTGTACTTTACCAAGACTTAACCCAACTGCCACTTATTTCTTGATGCACACCTTACCTCTTTGCCATTGTGTCAAGGAGGTATGTGTGTGTGTACTCACTTCCCACTGAATATACATGACCTCTTCTTTCTGAGCACCGCAATCGGTAGCATTTCAACAGAGCTCCCACCATATCTTACTGCATGGTTTTGTATTCCTAGCTGTCTTCTCCTCTGCTGTGGGGTCCTCAGGATCTGAGTCCAGGTTAATTGTGACATGTCTCCAGTCACAGCTTGCCTGGTGCTCATTAAATGTATACTGAATTAAAAGTTGACTAAATCACCGGGCGGTGGTGGCGCACGCCTTTAATCCCAGCACTCGGGAGGCAGAGACAGGCAGATCTCAGTGAGTTCGAGGCCAGCCTGGGCTACCAGGTGAGTTCCAGGAAAGGCGCAAAGCTACACAGAGAAACCCTGTCTTGAAACCCCCCCCCAAAAAAAAAGTTGAATAAATCTATGAGTGAACATATGATTGTGAGGGGTAGGTGAGTGGACAGTGAAATTGGACTGCATAGGTATCTATAATTCTACTCAATTAAATGTGACAATGTGCCAGGCAGCAGTGGTGCACACCTTTAGTCCCAGCACTTGGGAGGCAGAGGCAGGAAGATCTCTGAGTTTGAGGCCAGCCTAGTCTACAGATCAAGTTCCAGGAAAAACCCTGTCTCGAACCACTCCCCTCCCAAAGGAAATGACAGTGTGATGTAAATTTTAGAGATGATTTTACAGCAATTCTGAAGCTAAAACTCAAACCCTCAACTTCCAACCCAGCACTAGTTCCTGTCTGTAATATTACCTTCTAAATTTAAAATATTGGACCTGGGGGCATAGCTCACTGGCAGAGCACTCACCTAGCACATACAAGACCCTAGGTTCAATATCTATTAATGAAAAATATAATATGTGAATAAATAACATTAAAGCTAAAATGGCAAATTTGAAAACATCGCATAACAGGACAGTAATATGCTTTGTTCAGGTTATTAAGCTGGGTGTTTTACAAATAGGGACAAATAATCCCTTCCTTCAATACATTTAACTGCCTTTTGCTTCCTTATGCCCCCTCCTTGTCCCATAATAAAAGGGTTCATTAAAATTTAGTCACGGCTTTCTTTGGTTGTGTTAATAAAATGTTAGTATTAGTACCATTCAACCCCAAGCCGGTACAAAAAAACTTGCTTCAAAGTGAGTCTATTTCGTGAAGATTTCTTCCCCATTTCCTCCCTGCTGCAATCTCAGCAGTAATGAAAATGTCATGGCATTGGATTCAGAGACCCCACCCAGCTCTTGTCTCCTTTGTATCATCCCTCCCTAGTTCCCTAGCCGACTCCAGGGACACCATCTGCAGGAGCTCCCATCACCTCAGCTACAAAATGAAAGGAATTGTGTCCACTTCCCAGCAACGCTTGAGCACCATATGAGAATCCACCTGACAAGGCTCAGCACACAGTAGGTGTGATAAACATGGCAGGTCTTCCTTATGTGAGCTCAACTCATTACAAAATGGACCTTTGAGTTCGTCAGTGCAATTAGATCAGTTCAAAGCACAAGTCTTGTCTTGCAAAGCAAACTCAGATTTCTTTACCAAAAAGATGAAATCTCATCATCCTTTCCACAGCCTCCTCCATTCTAGGGGCTTCTGATTGCTCCTCACTGTCCCCGGACATGTGCACTGATAAGATAATTTGCAGTGATGTAGTATGGGTTGTCATTTTCACAGACTTCAAATTGAAAAAGGCCCTCTCCCAGGACTTCAGGCTGTCACCAAGGAAATGAGGAAGTTGATTATGGCCCCAGCATGCTGTCACTGTGCGCTTCATCTGTGGATGAGGCTCAGACAGAGAAGGAGAAATAAAGCCCATTCTGCCTCATAGCTACTGTGATTAGAACGACTCCATTCTTGGTGCTCTCTGGAGGAAGAAGACTTTAGACTCCATTACATAGTCTTTCCAGAGCCCACTGTTAGAATCTAATATATGTGGCATTTAATTTTTAGTTGCATATATGCAATTAAAACATACATCTAGTTTTTTGCATGTACTACTAGAGACTAGACAACTATCAATTCTGAGGTCAAGAGCGTCTGTGTTACTTCATACAGAAAGGGAGTCGCCCATATGAGCAGCTGACAAAGGGAAACCACACCAGAGATCTAGAGAACGTAGCATTCCCTATTTGATCCTCCCAGTGACTCCATGAGTTAGTTATTATCCTCATTTTACAAATTTAACAACAACCACAATCCAATCAGGCTCCACAATGTTACGTATTTGGCCCTAACCCTCTTACATTCTAAACTTTGGGACAAGAATCTAGTTCACTTTCATTTTTTCCTTTCTGTTCCCTCCCCTCCTTTCCATTCCCTTCCCTCCCCTCCCCCTTCCATTCTCTTCCCCCCTCCTTCCCCTCCCCATCCCTTCCCTCCCCTTTCCTTCTATTCCCTTCCCCTTCTTTTCTTTGTGCATACAAAGCAAGCACCTCACCACTTAGCTATGTCTCCAGGCCCCAAACCTTCACTCATAATGATGTCAACATTTTGCCATGAAAATTCAAGACACACGAATATGGATACAAGTAAGCTGGAGTGAGGGCCGTGAACTTCAGTTTGAACGAAGTATTTCTTAGGCACAGGTGAATAAAACAACAGAACAAATTCATGAACCTGTCAGCACAAACTGGGGACATTTTATGTGGAAGAGATAATGATTATAACATTTCCCTTTGGGCAGAACTTATATTTTCTCATGGTAAATATGTTAAAGATATGATTTAAGGGCGAAAAAGACAATGATGTTTTAATTAATGGCTAGACATATCAGGCCTATTGAACTGTTTCATAATTTCTTGCACACGGCCTTGGAACAACTCCATCTTCCCCTCTACCAACATTTGATACAGGACATTAGGAGCATGTGGCTCTGGGTGTCGCTCCTCAGAGTAAGTATAGTTTCTGCTTAATCTGGGTGCTCACACCCTGTACCGAAATGAAAGCTCAAAATTGAATTACAATGGTTATCATAGAGTGATTGCAATCTATGAGCAGTTCTTTTGTATAACCTGAAGAAAATGTATAAAGATGTGTGTTGTAAGTTAAGTAATGGTGGCTCAGCATGGGGAGGCTGAGGCAGGAGGATCACTGTAAATTCAAGACCAGCCTGGTCTGCATAGTGCATTCTAGTCCAATCAGGGTTATATAGTGAGAACCTGATATGTGTAGGAAGAGAATATGAATATATCATGTATGAGGTGAAATATTCATGCATATTGGGTATTAAAATGGGAATTAACTCAGACCATGCTTTACCTAACACCTGACTGTCCCCCCAATAATAATCATTCATCAGAACAATGTTCTTAAGCTTGATAAAAAGTAGATCCCTGCTTAGCTATGGTAACTGATGTTTTACTTGGTGGTATAGCCCATCCGTGTGTGTGTGTGTGTGTGTGTGTGTGTGAGAGAGAGAGAGAGAGAGAGAGAGAGAGAGAGAGAGAGAGAGAGAGAGAGAGAGAGAGAGAGAGAGAGAGAGAGAGAGAGAGAGAGAGAGAGAGAGAGAGAGCTTTTTCATGGTTGTTAGAGTACTGTAACAGTTTATATTCCATTTGATTTCACGTCTCACGAACCAAGTGTAGGCCCATTACAAAAATCCACATTTCTTTAAAACATTTTAATTGCATCGTGTGTGTGTGTGTGTGTGTGTGTGTGTGTGTGTGTGTGTGTGTGTTGTATGTGAAGTGAGTGGGTTGGTTCTCTCTTTCCACCACCCTATTTGCCGAACCATTTTGCCGGTCCCAAATCGACATTTCTGATTTGACTTTTCTGCCCTGGTCTTTACTTGATAAACAGTTACCTTCGTTGCTTAGTGATTTGGGTTCTCTTGCAATTTTAGGGCTTGGCAGAAAGAGTGGACAAGTCACATGACCGTCGGCGTGTCTGGTAATACCTCGTCCGTTTTCCCTTGGGGGTCTCTGAGTCATTCTTACAAAAGCCATCTGCTGAGTCCAGTATGAGAAAGTGATTAGTCTCAAATTCGCAGCTATGTCGCCAGCCCACACGGACCCATCTCCAATGTATGAGTGTGTGAAACAGTTCAGAAACAGAGCTGAAAGAAGAGAAGACAAAGCTCTGGACCAAAGTGTTGTGTCCTACTGAGGGACAATTAACAGACCCTCAGTTCGTGTCACCTAAACGTCATGTCTGTAAACTGTGTATGGTCTGTCCTATTTGGCTTCATATTTTCTAAAAGAAACTCATTTCAGTTCTTATACAGACTCTCTTAATACATCAGTGAGGAGAAGGCTGGGACTACGAGGACCCGAGTCAATCACGGTCTCCATCCTGGTTCCAGGTTGGGTCCAGCCTGTAACACTCCTTTAACACAGCTCATGTATGTTGACTCCTTAGAGCCTGGTGTGGTCCGTGGGAAGCTGATTTCTTTAGGTCTGCCCTACACTCTATTTTCTTTATGCATTAAATAACTCCATGTTCTTTTTTTTATAGACCAGTGAAGGAGCAGGCTGCATTTTCATTTCCAAACATTTATTCCTAGCAGAAGGTAGCCCCGAATCCAGGAGAGCTGCTTAGAGATGGACGGCGCTTACCCCAAGGAGGAGGCCACTTGGAAGTTCCTGGCTAGGCGGCAAGCATGGAGTGAACACAGGCCAGGCTCCTGACAGCGCACTGGAGGACAGAGCACAGGAGCATTCACACGGCTCGTTTTTACTGTTCACGAAAAATCTTAAACGAGGCGGAAACCACAAGCAGAAGGCTGTCTCTAAATCCTCTAGGCCTCCCTCCACAGAAGTCATGGCACAGCTTTGATTTAGTGTCGCTTTCTAGAACGTGCCTCTCCAGTTTGCTCAGAGCTCTAGCCAGTCATTTCCGCTCGTTGAGAAAACAGACTAAGCCTGACAGGCTGCAGTATTCCTTTTTGTTGAATGATGGGCCCAAGATTTAGTCATTAAAGTGGTATCATGTCATATCAGAAAACTTTCTCAATGTATCTGTGTAATAATAAAGTAAGCTATAAAACTATGACTGACGGGATTTCCATAAAAATGGCATACATTTTACAGCATACAAAATGGGCTTTGGCGATGATACTCTGCAAATGATGCAGCTTCCTGTTTTTAAGTTTTTCTTCTTCTTGGATTTCTGTATTTTCAAAACAGGTGTTTCCTTTTAAATGTTTAGTTGAGTTTTAATTCCAAATAAAATTACGCACACTAAAATCTCTTCACCTGAAATTGAAATAGAGTACAATCCTTTGTTTTATCTGGTAGTCCCATCCAAATGGAGCCCCCCTTTGTGGAGAACTGAGGAGCTTAAACTAAAGCTCCAGCCAGCACCTGGCACTGTACTTGTCTAAAGACAGCACACACAGCAGAAATCACTGGGTACATGCAGCAGAAATCACTGGGCACACACAGCAGAAATCACTGGGCACATACAGCAGAAATCACTGGATACATACAGCAGAAATCACTGGCTATATGCAGCAGAAATCACTCGGCACATACAGCAGAAATCACTGGGCACATACAGCAGAAATCACTGGGCACATACAGCAGAAATCACTGGCTACATGCAGCAGAAATCACTGGGCACATACAGCAGAAATCACTGGGCACATACAGCAGAAATCACTGGGCACATACAGCAGAAATCACTGGCTACATGCAGCAGAAATCACTGGGCACATACAGCAGAAATCACTCGGCACATACAGCAGAAATCACTTGGTACATACAGCAGAAATCACTCAGCTGAACTCAGTCAGCGCTCAGCATCCTAAGAGAAGTTAAGTAGTTACTGTTGGTGGCACTCTGTAAAAAATACAAATGGATACATAAAACAGAGCTAGACTGAGCTCTACCTCTCTGCCTGTGATTTTGTTACCAACACTGGTCACATTGTTTCCATGATGTTGGGAAGCAAAGAAAGCTTAGCTAGTGTTCTCTTTCTCCTTTTTATTCAGTCTGGGACCCCGGCTCCCGGGCTGGTGCCAATCACATTAAAAAAGAGTCTTTCCTCTTTAGTTAAACACCCTTATAGACATGGACAGTGGTGTGTTTCCATAGTAACTCCAAATCCAATCAAGCCGACCATGGAGATGAAGCATCCCTGTCCTCAGCAGATCCTTGAGAGAGTCTTGGTTCCGAAGATGTGAGGTAACCACATTTCCTTCTTCAAAGCTGCATTCTGAGGGCAAAACAACAAAGTTATCTTAAATTCTTATTTCATTATGTCGTTTTAGTTAGAAAAACAAATGTAAGGCCAGTGAATTGGCTCAGCAGATAAAGGCACCTGCTCCCAAGCCTGCTGACCTATTTTCAATCCCCAGAACCCACATGGTGGAAGGAGAGAAATACTCCTGCATGGTGTTCTCCGGCCTACACATGCTCTGTGGCACACACACACACACACACACACACACACACACACACACACACACAATAAATAAATGCAATAAGCAATAAGAATTTATGTATAAGAAAGAAGAACAAATGTAAACAGTAAAGGAATTATTAATTTGGATTGCTTTCAAGTTACTGTTCTTCAGCAGCCTTCTGGAACTTAGTCCCAACACGCTCTTCCGATGAATGGAGGAATTTGTTCGTCCTCTTCTGTCTGCTCCAACATCTTATTCCACTGTTTCGCCTTCCGACTGTACCTTCAGTCTGTCTCTCTGTGTTCTGACTGCTCTCCTAGAGAACTAGTCATAGCCAGTAATCTTTTTAACAAAAATACATAAAAGACTTTTCCTGTGTTCAAAGCCCTTGATAAAGTACAGGCCAGCAATAAATACGTGTGCTCGATGACGTAGGTATGAAGACAATATGGACAGAGAGACCAGTGACTCCCAATGTGGACTTCAAACCAAACGACCCAAGGTCAGAAGCCATAAACCTCGATAGCACCTGCAAACAGTTTCTCATTGGCCATGTCCACGCAGGGTGTTACAAGGTACACAACAGCAGAAATGTATCTGAGGACAGATCGAGTCTCTCAAGCAGCTCTCAACAGGCCAGCCATAAAACAATAAAAACCAGCAAGCAATTAAAAATACAGCAAATGGTTCGTTTTGTCCTCTTTTAACCCAGAACCAGTTCTGGTCTATTCCTTCATGGTCACCCTGTCCCTCCATGTTCCTTTCTCCCTCTGCCCTCATCTGAAGAGTTACAAGCCTGACTTCATTCTTCCGTCGCAGGTATAAAGCTTGATTATTAAAGTTGCAAATTGAGGAGCTATTGATTTTACATAAAAACTTTTGATGACAACATCCTGGAAAGGGGGGTTTGGATGGTTTTTTTCATCTTGTCCTTACATATTTGGATACTTTGGAAGAATTCAGTGCAAGCCACCCCAGACAGGCTTTCATCCACTGTGTGCTTAATAGTTCCTAAGAAGTGTTCATCTGAGTCACCTCACGGGGTGATTCCTCATTCCAGTCTCCTGGTTGTTTTCCACAAGACAGTAATTCAATTCTCTTTGTCCACTTTCTGAACATTGTAGCACTGTCTTGTCAAAATTAAGTCCAACCATCAAGGTAAACACTAAGCATTTAATGAAGTTAGAGATGACTATGGTTTGATATGGAAATTTGGTCCAGAACATGGCAGAGCCTCACTGTTTCTTGTTTTTGGTTTTATGATTTTAAATAAATATCCTTTATTTAATTGCCGGTTCTTAGAATATAAAGATCCCTATTCTATCACTGGGAAGCCTGCTTTGGCATCTAGTTACTAGCATTTTGTCAATACTCACCTAAGAGTCTGCTGCAGTTCAATCTTCCAACCTGATTCAGGAATGTGTTCAACCATCGGTCCCTGAGATGGTTCTTCACATCTTCTACTAAAATCTTTCCAGTTCCAGGGTTCCATGGGCTCTTCTTTCCTGCCTTTCCGCTTCGTTTTTTCAGGGGATCTATGTCGAATGCTTACCATGTGTCAGGCCTTGCACTAGGCTTTGAATATTGAGAGTAGAAACACATTCCCTGCCTTCACTCAAGGGGTTAAAAATAATAATCTAGAATGGTCAAATTAACAGAATCAGAATAAATAGACTGTAGTTGCCAAGGCCTGGGAGCAGGAAGCGGGGTGTTATTGTAAAATGGACACATTAAGTTGGTGCAGGTTGAAAGTATCTTCTGGGGATGGATAGTGGGGTGGTGGCTGCTCAGTGTGTGAATGGATTCGAAGTCACAGAACATAACACTTAAAAGTAGCTGTAATTGTATGTATTTCTTTATATATAATGCATGTATGTTACATATATATCCATGTTAAAAAAACAATCAGAAAAAGCAGAGGATTGATTCTAATAAGAGCTGACAAGGAGCACCATGAGCAGTGACATGGTACAAAAGAGCCTCTTCCCTGCGGGTGGAAGTCTTTCCCAGGGAACAGGAAACAGAGCTTCAGGGTGAGCGAGGGCTGATGGATGGAGAAAGGAAAGAGCACCAGGCACAGGATGGGCACTCTGAAGAAGCAGAAACAAGCCTGCTGCATACCAGAAACTCACTGCAGAGCCATTCAGTAATTTTAGACAAGAAGTAACATGACCAAATGTATGTCTCACTGTTTATGAGTGTGTGTGTGTGTGTGTGTGTGTGTGTGTGTGTGTGTGTGTGTGTGTGTGTGTGTTTGAATGTTCTTCCTTATATTGGATTAAAACTGTTCCCAGACAGCTTTCTCCCATTGCTCTCTGCTCTGTCTTCCTTTTGGAACTGCGTGGAGACACATGTCTTCCTTCTTCACTGAGGGCTTTTCAGATTCACACTTTTCTCACCTCACTGAATTCTCAATCTTCCTGATATATCAGGCTTCTGGAGCTAAGGAACTAGTGGCTCCTGATTTTAATCCTCCAGAATATTTTAGGAATCTCAGAATGTTCTATGATCTAGACCCTGTACTAGAATCCTAAGGGCACCGACTGGTTGATATTAAACTTGTTGTCAACTAAAATCTCCTGTCCTCTGTTGTAGAATATTAGTCAAAATGTGTTCCATTGTTTATACTGTGGAATATTTGTTTAGTGGTGCAAAGATGTGTTACATTCTTTTATGTTGCATTTGTATAACTCTATGAACCTATTACCTTGCCTGCCTATAACATCTGATGGTCTAATAAAGAGCTGAACAGCCAATAGCCAGAGAGGAGAAAGGATAGGCAGGGCTGCCAGGCAGCCAGAATAAATAGGAGGAGAAATGTAGGCTTGAGGGAAGAGAAGAGGGAGAAGCAAGAAAAGAAGGAGAGGAGGACACCAGGGGCCAGCTACCCAGCCACCCAGCCACTCATCCACCCAGCCAGCCACAAAAGGAAAGACAGATATATATAATAAAGAAAGGTTAAAGCCGGGCAGTGGTGGCACACGCCTTTAATCCCAGTACTCGGGAGGCAGAGACAAGCGGATCTCTGTGAGTTCGAGGCCAGCCTGGGCTACCAAGTGAGTTCCAGGAAAGGCGCAAAGCTACACAGAGAAACCCTGTCTCGAAAAACCAAAAAAAAAAAAAAAAAAAAAAAAAAAGAAAGGTTAAAAGTGCAGAGGCAAAACATAGTTAAAGAAAAATAGGATAAGTTAAGTTAGAAAAGCTGTCTAGAAACAAGCCAAGCTAAGGCCAGGCATTTATAAGTAAGAATAAATCTTAGTGTATTATTTGGGAACTGGGTGGTGGACCCCCAAAAAGTGGAAAAAAATCTCAACTACAGTCCTCAACTTTTCCATGTGTAATATTAATAAATCAGGAAGCCTCTCTCATTCCCATTTTTTTGCTCCATTGATTTTTTTGTTTAAATATAAATTAAGTAAAAAAGAAAAACTAAAACACCCTTGGTTTCAGGTGTGGGATAGCCACTGATCCACCCAACAGCCTCTTTGAGAAGAAGCTGACCCACCAGAACCCTGAGGCCCACCTCTCTGTGCTGTCAGTGCTCATGGTCACCTCATGGAGTTCCGCATGGGGCCCCAGTTCCCTGGCCATCCAGGCAATTCTGTTGTCAGCTCATCTCACTAACAGAGTAACAACTTTCTCTTTACCGCCATGCTACATTATTTCTCAGTTTGCTCAGTTCGCAGTGATATGACTGAGACCCCTCCCTGCCCCACAAGCCATGAGACGATGATCAACATTCTCTGTCTACATGCCCTTGCCCTAGGATGATGACGGAACATCTAGTCCAGAAAATGGCCTTACTGATTTCAGCTTGTTTCCCATTACAGTCAAAATCAGTATTAATTGGTCTACAGGAGTAAATTCATGTCCTTAACCAATTAGCTAATTGCAAAGAAATGGCCTTGGGAACCCTTCTACAAAAGGGAGGCAGTGCGCTGGAACAACGCCACAGCACAGCATCAGTCACATACTAATGATTCCATGGAAGGCGCCAGTAGTTAATGTCGTTTCTTAGAGAGGGTCACAGTAAGTTCTGCTCCACACACACGAATGTCACAGCAAGGTCGTATGGTACAGTATCTGACACACTCCTTGAAAAGTTTGTCCGTGGTCACCAGCCACCTGTCATACGTAGAAAGAGTCACACAAATTGGTGATGATGGTGAGTCAAAATGCTAATGGTAACTGTCTGTGTGAATAAAGGGACATTTGGGGACCATGTATCACTTGGTCTTCCCAGCAGCCCTGTGTAGAAGACAGGGCAAGATGTCGTGAGGAAACAGACTCACATTAAAGGTTCAGGCTCCAAGGTGACACAAGTGACAGAGCCTCTAAGAGGTTAGGCCTAAGGAGAGACTGTCAGGTCACTGAAAGAGTACCCTTGAGACTGGACCTACCTGGACTGAGTCCACCAGGTTGATCTCAGTCTGTGGGGAAGGCTTTGCCCTGCAGGAGATAGGAATGGAGGGCGGGCTGGGGGGAAGGTGAGGGGGGCTGGAGGGGGGAGAACAAGGGAATCTGTGGCTGATATGTAGAACTGAATTGTATTGCAAAATAAAAATTAAAAAAAAAAAAAAGAGTACCCTTGAAGGAGACTGTGGTAATCTGGCCTCTTTCACATTGTCTTTTTGGCTTCCTCCTATTGATGAAATGGATGGTTGTAGAGACCCACAGAGACTTCCTAGTGAGACCTTACTCAGGGTCAGAGAATCTGAGCTTGCTTTACCCAGTAGGGCTGCATAATGGGATGATTTGACCATGGGCGTGGTTACCAGGTGCTTTGAAGGGTCTACACTTGGCTGTGCTGTGTGCTTTGATGTAGCAAGGGAGAGGTCTTGTGCCCTGCCCCTTGGCATTGTTATAAAAAGTCCTTTTGAATAAATGGAAAGGGCCATTGGGTAGTGACCCAGGTCCTCCCAAAGATACCCTGTGTTTCTGTCTTTCTCCTCATCAACTAGGTCTCTCTTTCTACCTAATATTTTCTTCTCCCTCTCTCCTCCTCATAGGAACACTGGAAAAGGTAGAAGCTGGTCTCCCACAGATGGTTTTATGTAACATGCTCCTCTGCCATAACCCACAGCTCACCACAATGGGGTCAAACTCTAATAAAACCGAGAGCTGAAAATGAAACCTTTCTCTTTGACATTGTATTGTCTCAGGTGTTTTATTACAATGACAAAAAGCTTTCATTTTCTATTGTGCTTAAAAAAAAAATCTTTAAGAATAAAAGCGACTTTGGCAGGGCATTTCTGTGGCTCTGGTTCCTTCCTTCAGCCCATCACTATATCCACAGAGGGGTGCCAGTCACCTTCTCACTGCTGGAACAAAAGATACGGCAAGAACAACTTCAGTAAAGAAAGGTTTATTTTGTCTCACAGTTCAAAGGAGCATCCTAGTGTGGAAGTCATGTGACAGGAGTGTGCGGCAGTTGGTCACGTAGAGCCTGAAGTCAGGAAGGGGAGAGCAATGAATCCTGAGGCTCAGCTTGGTTTCCCCTTTTTATTCAGTTCAGGGTCCAATCCCATGGCATGGTACCACCCACACTTAGGTTGTGTCTCCCCAGCTTTAATTAGTCCAGTCTAGAAATGCCCTCACAGACACACAGGAGGTTTGTTTCCATGGTGATGCTAAACCCCGTGAGGTTGACAAGGTCAACCAATACAGCAGGACCCATACTGTGTGAAGTTAACCCAAAGCACAGGAATGTATCTCTAACTCAGTTTTCATCAGAGACCTCCATGTGGGCTTCGTCCACTGTGGGGTGAGTTCAGTTTGAAAGTCTATTGGTGAAATTATTAAGGCCACTCCACGTAGTTAAAAGGAGATTTATTTAATGGCATAACTTACAAATTAAGGGATGTTCTAACCTAATACAAGACTATATACAAAGGAATGGTTATCAAATATTGTCCAGGAATAATGAGGGATAATGACCTAGATAAGATGGAAATACAACCAATGCAAACAATATCAAGCAAGAAACACATGGGGAGCCGGGCGGTGGTGGCGCACGCCTTTAATCCCAGCACTTGGGAGGCAGAGCCAGGCGGATCTCTGTGAGTTCGAGGCCAGCCTGGGCTACCAAGTGAGCTCCAGGAAAGGCACAAAGCTACACAGAGAAACCCTGTCTCAAAAAAACCAAAAAAAAAAAAAAAAAAAAGAAAAAAGAAACACATGGGGCCTGCTGGTGATCTTGGCTGACTGCAGCTTGCTGGAGTCAAGATGGTGGGAGCTGGAGCCGGCACTCAGGAAGCGGAGGAGTGCCTCTTTCGCTGGTCTGGGGCTAAGCTAGGGAACTGAGACCAGACTAGCTGCTCCCTTTTTCGGGAATGGAACCGTGTAGGCGTTCCCTGGTTATATGGAACTTTGCAGGTGGGTTTAGGTACCCTGCTAGCTGGGGAGGAGGCTGAGGGTGGGAGCCACCCGGGCGTTTGGAATTTGCCCCACGTTGGGCGCCAGATATTGGTGAAATTATTAAGGCCACTCCACGTAGTTAAAAGGAGATTTATTTAATGGCGTAACTTACAAATTAAGGGATAGGTAGGTCGCGGGGTCTGGGGAAGGTGTATCGCAATCTAGCAGTGTTCTCTGGAGCTCTGCTTGGTCCATCTCCACCATCCAGGGTCCTGGAACGGAGAGAGCGCTCGCCGATCCAGATCTCGGGTCCCCAGGTGCCTCCCTTGGCCCCGCCTTGTAGGCGTCACAGTTGCCAAAGTCTCAATGGGGGTTGGAACTTCCAGATCAAAGCTGGAATGGCTACCCACTACAAAAGTCCATAATTGAAAAGTGGTGGGATGAATGTTGATGTCTGGATATGGGGCCAGAACAATGACTTTTCACTTCCACATACAGTTGCTATGTGTCAACTTAAATAAACAGTAGTGTATTTAAAAAGAACAAGATGAATGAATGATGTCTTTTGAACTTGTATTCACACGAGTTCTTTGGAACTTAGTAACCTTTTCCTAACCAGATAGCTCAGGAAGTGGCAGTTTAATTCTTGACCTGCTCATGACAGTGTGTTTGATATATAATAGGCTCAGTTTGTTCTTGTAGGGCTCATCCTGGTTTGGGCCCTGGAAACAATAAGCCAGAAAGTGTTGAAGGTAGACAGAGGAGTAGACAGGGAGAGAGGGGAGTGTCTTATCTGAGATGCGAAGCTAGCAGAGCCCTGGCTTCCTCCTGCCTCTCTTTTCTTCCCAGTCTGTCTCCTTCTCTGTGATCCTCCAATGGCGAACTTCTCACTTCTTGAAAGGTTTGTACCTGTCTCCGCTCCCAGTAATCTGAGCTGGGCTAACTTGACTTAAAACTTTTACAGTACGTGATTTGTTCAACAGGTGTGTGTCAACTCCCGGTACTGCTAATTGCAGGGTTTCTAGCTAGATCACGAAGGAACATGCAAAGATCCAGGCCGTGAGCACTGGACGGTATGCAGACAGTCCGTCCTTCCTGATGGCGGCTCTCCTGGGCTTCCAGGTCGGCCAGGGCTTGGTGCCTTGCTTGTCAACGCTCTGTCTGTTCCTCACGTGTGACCTCCCCATGTTTCCCTCACTTCCAGTCTCGGTTTTTCTAGCTTATGTAGGAGGATTCCAGGTGATTCTTTGGCAACCATAGAGCTGTCTTGGAGAAGTGTCAGAGGGGGAAGCACAGTAGTGATGTGTCGCCTAGTGTGGCAAGAGACATCAGCATATACCAATTTTGTGGACTTCAGGATATTCTCTCTCTCTTTCTCGTGTGTGTGTGTGTGTGTGTGTGTGTGTGTGTGTGTGTACATATGCACGCATGCCCACTTGTTGGTGGGAGTGAATCATCCTGATAGGTCTTCCATATTATTCATTGAGGCAGGGTCTCTCACTCAAACTCACCAGCAAGCTAGCTCTGGGGATCCCCTGTGAGTCTTTCTGCCTTCAGAGGCTGTGATTAGAGATGGACCACCACTGCCCATCTGGCATTTACCTAGGTCTGAGAATCCAAATTCTGGTTCCTATGCTTTCATTGTGAGCTCTTTAACCACTGGACTACCTATCTCCCCAGCCTGACTTTGAGACACTTTAAAGGCTCAAAACTATCTTCAAGGGCTGGAGATGGCTCAACAGTTACAAGGTTTGAGAGGGATCGGAATTCAAATCCCAACATCCACCTGAAAGCTGAATGACCCATACAAAAGTAATACCAATTCCAAGCAGTTTGGAGACAGGAGGATTCCTGGGGTTTGCTGGCTAACAGTATAGTGAAGGAATGTAAGCCCCAGGTTCAGGGAGAGATCCTGCCTCAAAGAAACAGGCAGAGAGAGAGACAAGGACAGCCAACACCCTCTTCCGGCCCTGGCACATACACCACACTCAAATAAACAAATATTTTTTAAAAGCTGTGATCTTCAGAAGGAAAATTTTAAATGTTCTTAGTAAATATTTCCTTGTCTAATGGCTGGTGGCACCAACCATTTTGCTCAAAACAAATTCTGCACTTCATCTAAAATGAAGAGTAATCTGGAAACAGGCAAGTGGGATCCACTTGTGCCTGCAGGTTTCTCAGGGTGTGTGCTCACGGAATAACGAACAAACTGAGGTAAATGCACGGGTGGGTAAATGCTCCCACTGTGTGCTAGTCCCCCTCTTTCCCATGAACTCACCGCCATCTCCGTGGAACCCGCTCTCAGGTTCTCCCTCCTCCTCTCCACACCCACAGCCTGAATCAGTCCTGAATGCGCACAGCACCCTGGCTCCCACTCCCTTCCCCACCCGGCCTCCCACACTGCATTAGAGGTACCCTTCTAAAAGAGTGCTCACCCTGACGGCTGCCCACTTGAAATCTCAATGGCTGCTCTCCGCCCCCTCCCAAGAAGGCCCTTCTGTCTTTGCACCCTGAAGCAGCCCCTCCTGCTCTGCATGAGCAGGTCTCTCCAGCTCTGCCTCCCCCCTGCCTGTTCTCCCAGACAGACTGTTCGCTGTCGGGCATTAGCAGCACATCCTGGGCGCATCTTAAGCCTTCTTTCTCTATCTCCTGCCTTCTCCTGCCTGAAGTTCTTCTTTTCCCTTGCCCCTCCCCCCCATTCCCCAGCTATCCTCCACTGTAAAGGAAGAATAATCACTCCCAATTTCTCTGAATACTTTATGTGATACTAAACGTTTATACTTTATATCAGATAACTTATTATGTACTTCTGCCTGCTTCTCTTATCCCAGCCTAAGCAACAATTGACTTCCTGGGATGAAAATGTCAGTACCAAACTGTAAAATGATGAAAAGAATTGAGTCAATTTCAATAAAGCAGAAAGCTGAAGTCCATCCAGATAGGCCTTATTTAAATCTTAATGAATCAAAATGTTATAGCACAAACTTGTGTTTTTCCCTAGTCTTCCAATTAATAAAAAACAATTTCTTGCCTCGTGGCTGATAGTTAAGTTCTGGTTTTATATTGCTCTCAACTTTCATTTTGATTAAAAAAAGAAACATTTTATTTTATTACATTGAATTTAGTGTGTGTGTGGCGCATGCGCGCGTGTGCGTCTCTCTATCTGTGGGGATGCATGCTTGCCATGGTGCACGTGCGGAGGCCGGAGGATATCTTGTGGAGTTGGTTGTCTCCTTCCACTGTGTGGGTCCTGGGTACTAAGCTCAGGTTTTCTGTCTTGGCATCAAGTGCTCTTACCCTCTGAGTCACAAAGGAGAAAACTGTAAGACTCTCAAATAAATATGGCCAGCAAAAATAATTCGACATTCTATTGTTTGTTTGTCTGTCAAACAAAGAAGAATCTATTGTTTTCCCTATGAACACCACACGATGGAAAGAGAGTATTTCATAATATGTTTGACAGTGAAAAGAAAGTGGCCACTCCTCTTCAGCGCAGCGTTTCTTACTGATCTGACGGAGCGTTAGCAGGATGGACTGGTAGGCGTTGGCCATGGCAAAGGAAAGGAGTGACCCTTAAGGGACCTTGGCCCTGCCCTGACAAGAGCACCACCCACAGCACTGAATCTGCTCACAATGCCTCAATACGACCGAGTTCAATGTCTGTGTCAAGGACGGGCCTTTTATCCTTTGGCATCTTCGCGCTTTCTAAAGGAATGTCTGAATGATGTCATGGGCAGGATGATGAATAAGGAAGATCAGGCCCTGACTCCAATTCCGATGCTAGAAAGTTGTTTTCTAGTGTAGGTGGTGAAAGTCTAAGAAATATTTTTGAGTCGGTTTGCAAAGCATCTGCTCTTTTCAGGTCTTAATGTCAACGCCTTGGCCCAGCAAGCCTCCACTCTGAGCCCCTTCTTTGTTTAAGTCAGAGCGTGGACCCATCCTGCTCTCCAGGAAGGGACGACCTGATGAGTTGTGTCGCAGTCTGTCCTGGCTGCTGTGACACACACAAAATACACTGCGTACTCATGTTTTAGTCAACGTCAGACAACTACGTGATGGTGGTCCCATCGTTTATATAGAATTGAAGACTCCTTTTATTATTATTATTATTATTTATTACATACACAGTGTTCTGCCTACAAGCATGCTTGCAGGCCAGAAGAGGGCACCAGATCTCATTACGGATGGTTGTGAGCCACCATGTGGTTCCTGGGAACTCAGGACCTCTAGGAAGAACAGCCAGTACTCTTAACCACTGAGCCACCTCTCCAGCCCCTGAAGACTCCTTTTGTCTGGTGGCATGACAACTGTTGAAAAGTCTAACATATTACTCCCGTGCTAGTGGGATGTTTTGCAAATAAACCCCCTGCCTGCCTGCGTGTTAAAGCATGGCACCACTGCATGTAGTATGCAACACCTGACAATAACAGATAACATGATACTGCTTCATGTGTTTACTGTATGACAGCTCCTATTATTTTAGAGTGAATGCTGTCTACTTGCTAAAAAAGAAAAAGAAATTTATTGTTATACATGGTGTACATCAGAGCAGCAGCCACCTGCTGCGTCTCGTTCCGCAAATTCCCATCACATAATTTTGTCTCGTGCCTGCTTTGATCTCAGATTGTTTTGTTCTTCCTGGCAGAGGAGCATGGGCTACTCCATACTTAAGTCATCTAGCCCAGGTCTCTGCAGACAGGTATACAACGCAGGTTTCTGTCACTGTGACAACATTGCCTAATGATGCATCCCTCAGCACATCCTCCTCCTGTGGTTCAGCAAGTCGTCTGCATACCACAGACGGTGTGGCTTCAACAAACTTTCCACTCATTAAGCTACTGAGGAAAACTCCCAAAGTTGAGTTTGTTTGGTTTTTAAAGGTGTTTTTTTCCCCCTAAAGGTTATATGAATTCTTAGTGTGACTTTGGAGGAGAATATTTGTGGGTATAAGTTCTGCTTCCAACAGGACTGGATATTACAATTCCTATTTTACAGACTAAAGTTTGGGCACAAAATGTCTTGTCTATCCTCCCTCCAAAGGTTAAGCTCTTCATAGTCTAGCTGGCCCACTTTGTGAACTTTGAGGAAGTTTTCTTTGGCATGTCTTACAAATGTGCTATGAACGTGCATGCTGTCATCCAGTTTGAAGATGCAGGGGCCAGTGGAGTGGGGATTGCTTGTCTGGTTTTGCAGGTAAAGCCTCCTAGACTCTTAACTCTCAAAGGGAACTCTGTGACCCGAGAACTTGACTTTCTAAGACTTAATTTGACCGTGACAGGCATGGTCACATTTCCCCTCCAGCAGGCACTACCTGGCTTCAAGGTGTCCTAAAAGCTTGTATGGAAATAAATCAGTGTGTGGCTCTGTGAAGTCACTACCAGAACTAAGGGAGGGAGTGGGTATGGTGGGAAATCTCAGGAAGCTAAATTGTCCCATCCAAACAAGTGGAGTGCAACGCCAGTGAGGGCCTTGGTTCTCTACAGAGTCAGGGCCTTCTCCCTTGACAGTGTTCAGTGGATGGGTACTGCTGAGTTGTTCTCAGCTGTACTTCTGTGGTTTCATGCACACCACCTCTTACCTTGCAGCAATCCTCGTAAGAAAGATTAAGGACTAGGATTGTAGTTCAGTGATACAGCACTTGCTTCCCATGTACAAGACCCTGAATTTGTTCCCCACCACCAAAGGGGAGAGAGAAAAGAAGAGAGATGAACGTCATTTAAATAAATTCTCTCTTCCTCATCTTGGTCCAGAACCCTTTGAAATATCCTTTAAAATTTTGACTGCATTTTATGTTTGTGTTGATTTTTTTTCAATTAAGTCAGTTCTTTGTACCCTTTCTCTACCTATTTTGTGTTCAGATGTAGCTTGCTCAGGATGGGCTAAATACATCAGCTCCATGCACAATGTTATTTTTAAAGCTTGCTTCTTCCTTACCGAGGTAACTGTAAAGGTGTTGCTGGGGAAATCAAAGACATAACACAGCAGTATCCCCACAAGCTATCATCAAGGCCCTGGCCATTTATATTTTGCTCTTATATTGGTCTGTTCTCCATAAAAAGTCCCTTAGCAAGGCCCAGAAGATGTCTTGAGACAATCAGCATGGTCATGTCAGATGACCACTCAGGCTTTTAATACAGTTTTCTCTTTGGGGTGTGCTCTTCCAAATCCCATCGGCTGACTTCCTTATTAACTAGATCTGTCAATGTCATTATGTTTACTTGGCTAACTTCCAAGACTAAAGGCCCTGATCATCATTTGCTGTGGGGACTCACTTTGTTTTGCAAAAACAAGTCTTGATTTATAGTAGGAAAAAGGGACCTTTAAGGGATATTCATCCGTTCCTTGAAGTTATAACCTCATCTATCATGCAAACATAATACCTATTTATTTTGACTGTTATCCATTGGCTCAGTGTCACACTACACACAGCTTCTAACCACCAGCCATGAGGGGACAGAGACCCAGCTCTACACTGTCACTCTATCAGCCTGGGGAGTTTCCCTAACCTCTTAGAGACCATTATACAGGCAAACTCGGGATACATGGGTTTTGACACAAAATGAATTTCAGGACTAGCCAGTATGAAACAGAGTTGGGTTTTTATGAACGATGAAGAGAATCATGATCAGAAGAATAAAGCACACCCATGAGCATGAGGGTAGCTTCTCAAGAAGAGTCACAGTTCATTAAAAGACACTTCAGCAGAGAAGGTAAACCCAAGACACAGCCGCTTGTGTACAGGCTTCTCAGGGAAGGACTGCAAATGATTATCTTAGTATTATCCATATATACCATTCTGATGGCCCAAAGGTTACACCTCAAAACATTGCTAAGAAACCTTGCCCCCTCCCCCTTGATAAGTGAGATTATAGGGTGGCTCCACATGTACTTTGGATGGAATTACGATCTAATCAAGTAAAACCATGAGTCACTAAGGTTACACAGTGGGGTTTGGACATGTCCTTTCATTATAAACGGGGTTTCTAGTGAGATTTTAGAAAACTGGAGGTTTCCAGCTGCTGAGGGAGAGAGGCCTCCAGCAAGAACTAACCGTGTTGAAATTTCTGGCTGGCCAGAGGCTTCAACCAGACTCCTGGGTGAGGGCCCCTTTTCCTTCCCAGGTCCTCATAATTTTCCCTGCCTGTCTTTCTTGCCTCACAACCACCTCCGTTCTTTAGCTCTGAAGATGAAACTCGTGTTCTAGGAGTCAAGAAACTTGTATCAAGTGAGGATGGCTTGAAGCCTGCTAAGGTCACCACCACCCTGGGAGGTTCCACAGCAGCATGCAGCAGGTGCTGTGTGTCTCCTTCACTCACATGCCTCCTTCTGTCCCTCCAGCAAGCTCCAGCCACTTTCCCTGAGAACATTTCCAGACTCCACGTGCAGACAGGAAGTGACAGGCTAGAAAGGAAGGGGGAGAAAGCCATGATGGACATTTTCTGCAGAAACTTTCAACGTGGACGCAAGGAAGGCTTTGCCATCCTTCTGGGTCTTATCCAGGGAGGGTTTGCCACTCACTTCCAATGGGTCTGAGGTATGAGGATTCTAGACATGGCTGTGTTCATGTCAACAACACACATTCACTCAACACTTCACGGGATCCCTACCTTGCAGGTCCATCTTGCAAATTGTGAAACCTTAAAGGTAATCATAGGGACTCCTTACAAAATACATAATCAGCAAGCTTAATTCTGGGTCTCTCTATGAAGCAGTTTACTGAGGATGTGATCAGAAAAAGAAGGGAAAGTATATTATCGTGTTCATCATCATTGTGGATGCCTAAAGCTAGAATCTGCTGGAATGCCCTGAAGAGTCAAGAAATGTCTTCCAGCAGGTAGGACCATGTGTCCATTTGTCTTCTCCACCACGCTGTTTCCTAGGAATACTTTTTCAGAATAATAATGACCACTTATGCTTAGAACCTTTAGACTGTATACAGTTGGGTGTCACCCACTGGAGCACCCAGAAACTTCCAGAGCAGAGAGCAGGAAATCCTTGTCAGAGCCTGGGGAAGGTGTTGTCTGGTTACACCTGTGTGAAGCTGGTTGCCATTATAATGTCAGTAATAAACTATGAGCAGAGAGGGTGCGAGGCCGGGACCATTGCAAACCGTTCCTTGCCCCATCAGATGGACTAGTGCCCTGTATTAAGTCCAGCCTGGAGTCTGCAAGATGATAGAAGGCCACAGCTTCTAAGAAAGACTCAATTCAGAAAAATGTAACGGAACGTGTCAAAATCCACATAGTCCCAAGGCTGTAGAATTTACTCTCTACTTCCTCTCATCTGTTCTAGATTCTCTTTGACCTGAATTTGCACCAAAACTGGCAAAGTGTGCACTAGGGTAGGAGGGAAGTTGCTCTTACAGGAAGGAAGCATCCAGAATCTTTGATGGGAGCAACACAAAATGCATAGGCCCTTGTATTATAGAAATCAGACTGGCCCACTGCCTTGTTCTGTTGGGCCTCAGGCAAGGGAATCACAAATGACAAAACAAAAATAATTATTTTGCAAATTACAATTGCTAGAAGAAGTATAGTGCCCGCCTTAAGTGTTTGGGGGCAGAATAGAGTTGAAAACTGCTTATTTAGAAATCAACTAATATTACATGTAAATTCAATTCAAAATTTTTTAAATTGTCTGGCAAGTGAAAAATATTTAATGTATTATTTACAACTGATCATCTTCATTTTTTGAGGCAAAGAAATACATTTTATGCTTTTATGAGAATTAGCACTGTAATTTTCTTAATAATCTAGAATCCTGTTTGAAAACACTGGTCACCAAACCCCTTAAATATTATAATGATCTAGTTACATTAATAAAACTAAACAAAGTTTATTCTATTCTTTTAAAATAAAAATCGCTAAAGATACCTACAATAAAGAAAAACTCAGGAAAAATCTCTCTATGTGTCTCTCTGTCTCTCTGTCTCTCTGTCTCTCTGTCTCTCTCTCTCTCTCTCTCACACACACACACACACACACACACACACACACCTGTTATTTAAATTCTGATTTAAATTAATGTCCTAGTAGGAAGTTAAAAGTAGTTTGAGGTCAGGTGTACAATTAACTAAAGGACTTGGTTTTTCACGCCCTCCCTCTAAATAGATAATCAGGGCAAAAATATCCAGAGAAATTAGAAAATGTCCATGTTACAATAGCAAATATAGTAAGATAAATTTTAAGCTATTCTTAAATTATGCAGATGAGATCAAACCATAGAATGCACGTTTTGCCATAACTATTGTTCTTTTACATTTTAAATTTTATTTTATGCACATTAATGTTTTGTCTGCATGCAAGCTGTACACCACATGTAAACAGCGCCTGTTCTGGTCAGAAGAGGGCGCTGGGTCCCTTGTAGCTATCTTTATAGGTGCTTGTGAGCAACCATGTGGGTGCTGGGAACTGAATCCAGATCCTCAGGAAGAACAGCAAGTGCTCTTAACTACTGAGCCATCTCTCCAGCCCCTCATTATGGTTTTTATTAAAATTTGTCTTCTTTGGGTCTGTAAGTTTCTTGTTTAAACCTCTCAAGTCAGGTGTGTTTCCATATTCAAAAATATATATATATTTATATAAATTTTAATAATACACATATAAACCATATATATATATAGGATATATATCCTATAACTAATACCACACATTAACAATGTTGTATGGCAACAACCCTTGTTTGGTCTAGGGAAGAACCCTCTAGTGGACACATTAAGATTTACGCAGCTGTTATGCCAACATTCCCACTAGCTGGCATAGGCAGAAGCCATGAATAGTCTTTACGTTTCAGGCTTTGCTCTGACACCAGAATTCAGGTCACGTCAGGTTCCACTGCCAGATGAATTATGAAAGCTAGGTGAGATCTTTTCGATTTCAAAATTGCAGATACGGGTTTGTGAACTTTATTACCAGTATCGTTATATAACTCAGGCTTCGGTCACATGGGGCAGATTTCACCTGAAGAATAATTGCCCTCACCCAGCAGTAAGGATGGTTGTGTTCCTGAGAGGCCAGTTGTTTTGTCCATTCGTTAATCTGCCGTGACTCTCAAAGAGGGGGCACCATCTGAATGGTTGGGGCTGAGTTTTAAAAATTACTGCTCCAAGAACAGTTCAAATAAAAACAATCATGATCAGTTTACTATGTTGTCTCAAATACCGTGATTTTTGAGATCCAAACTTCATAGATTTTCAGATTAATATTGCCTTGAGTACAGCATATCCAGATATGCAAATAAAATATGAGGAGGATTGGCCTGGCCTTTCCTCTAGAGGATTGAGGAGATAGAGTAACTATCTTTTTAGATGATGGTTGCTGAAACAGAGACATTTAATGTATGTCAATCTGCAGAAAGTTCATCCATGAGACAAACTTTTATAAACTGTAAATTTTCCCTGTCAAGTTACTTGTGTCCCTGTATAGACAGACATGTAGAAATAGCTCTTCCATTGATCCAGTTTTAATATGATTCACAAGAGGACAATTTTCTGATGTTTTAAGAGTCCTTCACTTTGGGAAGACATAGGATTTGTGAACTGTCTGGAGCCATGTGCTTTTACCATACATACTTACTTACAGTCCAGCTATATTTAAGCTAGGAGCAATTCAGAAATCTTCAGTTGATCACACTGAATGCCTGCCTGAAGTGTGTCTTTTTTTTTTTTTTTTTTTTTTGGTGTATAAGATCCAAAAGTGAATAAAAAATGAATTGTAAGATTTCACCATTAACAAAGTCTGAAGGAACACTTGAGTTCTATCCACAGCTCGGAGGATTAAAATGACTCTCAGGAAATCACATCCCCACACAGGAGAGGACGACAGAATGAAATCATCAATCAAATTTGATACTATCCACTTGATATCTTTATAAGTTTTAAATGGGGACTTTATGTACTTCAAAGTGAAATCTGCAGCCCAAACCATGGGCAATTGGAGCCTTCTTCTCTCCAGCCCATGACAAGGGCACATTTTTAGAAATGACATTTAGAATGAACTCTTTTCTGACCTCATCAGAAGGAGGGTGGTCTGCTATCCTAGGTGACTGGTCTAGCCAGCGGGCTGATTGCAGTGTTTTAGATGAGCAATGATCATAGATGGGAATGCTAAAGTTTGCCAAGTGGGATATTACTTATACTAATAAAAAACTAACTTCTAAAAAAAGAAAAAAATAGACTAGAAATTCAGTCTCCAAGAAACTGTTTCTTTATCTGTGGCCTAGGACAAGGGAGTCTCCTTCAGATACTGACGATAATGCCAATGATTTAATAATGTTCAATTACAATGCTTCTGCAATGAGTATATAGACTTGTTTTTTTTTGTTATTGTTTATTTTTCTATTTTTTAACTTATTTTTTATTTTTGGAGGGGTCACAAGGGTGGGAGGTGGACATGGAAGGACTGGGATGTGAGTGTGATTGGGGTACATGGTGTGAAATTCCCAAAGAATCAATAAAAATATTATGTTGAAAAAGAAAGGAAAAGAAATGTTCTATGCTTCTGGGATAGCAATGCACTCAGAGACAAAACAGTGGAGTGACTTATAGATATTATTTTACCTCCTTACATTCTTCTAAAGAAAAATGGAACAACTGGTATAGTTTGTCTTCCAGGAGCTGGCATCTTTATTATTACTCAAGTTTAAAAATCTCTAAAGAACATTTCCTTACTTTTCAGACCTCCCTCAAAAAACACCAGATCACATGACATTACTGAATGTATCAGCAGTATTCTCTCCAAGAAGACAAGTTTGAAGGATAAGTTGTGTAGAAGTAACTGTCTTATTAAATAAGAAACACAGAGCCAATGTAAAGATAAAAGCCCAAGAGGTCAGAGCTAAGAGCCTTACCCTTCCTGCTTCAGCAATCCTCTTCAGCCAAGAGAGACCTACTTCCTGTGTGTTTGTCTTAATATAGACTTTCTGTTCTGCCTTCTCATTGGTTGTAAACCCAACCACATGACCTCCTCATCACTGCCTGTCTGTACAGACCTCCAGGTCTTCTATGGTTGGTATTGAGATTAAAGGCATGTGTCTCCAATGCTGGCTGTATCCTTGACCACACAGAGATCTACCTAGCTCTGCCTACTAAGTGCTGGGATTAAAGGCGTGCACCATGAATGCCCAGCTCCGCTATGGTTTGCTATTAGCTCTGACCCCCAGGCAACTTTATTTATTAACATACAAATAAAATCACATTTCAGTACAAATAAAATATCACCATATTTGTGTGCTCTATAGGGCACTAATACATATTTGTGTTCTGAAGCAGATAGTTAAAATTATATGTGTCCCACAATGAAATGTTAAGGCTGGCTTAACAGATTACACGGCTCCTTTTCAAAAATATGTCTGTGTGTTTTCAACCTTGATTTATCATGAGTATTTCAAACATAGGATTAGAGAGAAAGGTTGAATAGACCCCTAGGCATCCATCCACCAGCTACACAATCATCCATTCATGGCCTCTTGTCTCATTTAACTCAACCTCAACCCTAAACTAGTCTCCCACTGGATTTAACCTGTACAGACTTTATCATTGTCCCTAAATAATGAGGGCACATAGAAAAAGCATGTGTATAATGCTATTTTAAAAGAGTAATAATATTAGAAAATCATAAATTAAAGGTTGATGCCAACAGTTCCTAAGGATATATAGGCACCTAGAACTCCTGTGCCCTTTCGCTGGGACTATAAAACAACACAATGATTTTTCAGCTTCTTACAACATCAAATGTATATCTACTGCCATCTAGCAATTTCAATCCCTCAAATTAGCCTCAGAAAACAAAACATATATTTACAAAGCTCTGTGTGCAATAATATTCATAAATGTCTCTCTTATAATGTCCCCCAATGGGAAGGCATTCAATTACTCATGGATAGAAAAATGCATTTTTAAAAAAGTGGAACATTCATACAATAGAATAATAATGAAAATATGTAAGAATGAACTACTAATACGTACTCAACATAGGTGAATCTGAAGAGCATTCTCTGAAGAGCATATACTCATTATAATGGCTGTGATTAAAAAATATAGTAACAGAGCCGGGCGGTGGTGGCTCACGCCTTTAATCCCAGCACTCGGGAGGCAGAGCCAGGCGGATCTCTGTGAGTTCGAGGCCAGCCTGGACTACCAAGTGAGTTTCAGGAAAGGCGCAAAGCTACACAGAGAAACCCTGTCTCAAAAAAAACCGAAAAAAAAATTAAAAAAAAATATAGTAGCAAATGTTAGTAAGGAACGGAGAAATCAAAACCCTCATGAATTGCTGGTGGGGATATAAAATTATATAGCCACTTTGGGAAATGATGTGACAGTTTCTTCTAAAGCATCACATAAATTTATCTTATGTCCCAGTAATTGCTTTCCTAGTCATCTATCCGGGAAAAGTGAAAACATATGCTCAAAGTTTTACATACAAATGTTCATAGAAGTGTCATTTACAGCCACTAAAAAAAGGACAACTAAAATATTCATCAACAGATGAATGTATAAGCAAAATATGGGCTATGCATATGATAGAATATTATCGAACCATAAGAAGGAATAAAGTCTAGATCTATGCCACACATAAATGAACCACAAAAATATTATGAAACGTGAAAGAATCCTGAAAAAATAACTATGTCCTATACAAATCAATTTGTACCAAATATTCAGAAAAAGACAAATATATGGAGATGAAGAATAGATTGCTATTTGTCTGGCTTGGAAGTGGGAATGGGGATTTTTTTTTTTTTTTTCAAAATGAGAGGGTGGCAGGGTTCTCTTTGGGATAATGAAGATATTCTAAACCAAGATCAACCAGGATGGTTTCACACAGTAAACTCAATAAAAGGCCTTGAAATGTCCACTTCAAATGGGTGAATCTTTCAGTGTGTTAGGAGAGAAGAGTAGTGTTAAGAATCTACACATATGTTGAAAGTAAAAAGAGCTGCCCACAGCTACACACACACAGTATGCGTGTCCATGGAAAATCTGATTAAGCTGTATGGTAGTAATATACCTATACCCTGGTTTTGACCTGTGTTACAGATATTTAAGAATCTCTCTCAATAATAAAACAAAAAAGATGTTTCATTGCTTTCCTGACTGACTAGTTTTATGTCAACTTGACACAAGCTAGAGTTATCTGTAAGGAGGGAACCTCCAGTGAGAAAATCCAGCTGTGGGACATTTTCTTAATTAGTGAGTGATGTGGAAGGACCCAGCCCATTTTGGATGGTGCCATCCATGGATTGGTGGTCCTAGGTTCTATTAGCAAACAGGCTGAACAAGCCATGCTGAGCAAGCCAGTAAGCAACACCCCTCCACAGCCTCTGCATCAGTTCTTACGTCAGGTTCCTGCCCTGTTTGAGTTCCTGCCCTCACTGCTTTTGGTGATGAACAGTTATGGAACTGTGAGTGAAATAAACCCTTTCCTCCTCAAGTTGCGTTTGGTCATGGTACCTCATGACAGCAATATTAACCCTGACTAAGACAATTGGAGAAAACTAAATGAGATTCTCTGTACATTTTTACAACTTTTTAATAACCTATAATGATATTAAAATTAAAATTTTATAAGTCAGGTGTGTTGGTGCATCACTATAATCCCAGTGCTTGGGAAACTGAGGTAAGAGGATCTGAAGTTGGAAGCCATTTTGGAATACATAGTGAGTCATTAAAAAAATGTAAATAAGATGATGTGGGTGTAGCTAGGGGGTAGCACTACTCCAGCCTAGCATTAGGGAGACCCTGGATCCATCAGCACCACAAAAGAAAAGGAAAACTATTTTAAGCCAGGCACAGTGATGTGCTCCTGCAGTTCCAGCTACTTGAGAGGCTGAAGCAGAAAGATCATTTGAGCCTGGAGTTCAAGACAAGCCAGGATGACACAACTCTGTCTCAATCAATCCTCAATTAGTTTCTAAGATTTGGGCTCATGTGTTCACTGAGAAGTCTGGCTGCTTTAAAGACAACTGTGATTGTTGCTTCCATTCCCCTCTTTCTGATGACGTTGGACTTAGAAAGTGTCATAGGAGAAAACAAATTCCCTTTCCAATGATCATTCTACTATACATTTCCACTCCTTATTATAAAATAATTCAAAAGGGAGTGAAAATAGGTGTTTCCAAATTAGTCTCTTCCACGTGTTTATCATCAGCATCCTAAATGTTACTAGGTGTGGATTGAGTGTCTTTCACTGTTGAGGACTTTAGATCTCAAAAGAAAAAAATTGGTAGGTTTTTGTTGTTTGAGACAGGGTCTTAGGTAGCCCAAATTGGCCTAGAACTTGTTATATAGCCAAGGATGACCTTATATAGCTAAGGATGACCTTGAACTTCTGTGTCTCCTGGCTTCACCTCCGAGAGCTCAGATTACAGGTTTGCCACCACCTTGTCCGGTTTCTGTGGTGCTAGGGATCAAACCCAGGGCTTTGTGCGGGATAGGTAAGCACTCTGTCAACCATACTACATCCTCAGTCCAAATGGCAGTTTTTATTTGTCCAAAGCCGAAAGATGGAATTAGTTTCAGGGATGGCTGGAGCTTCCTTCTTCTCCCTCCCTCCCTCCCTCCCTCCCTCCCTCCCTCCCTCCCTCCCTTCCTCTATCCCCTCTGCCTCTTGCTCTCCCCTTCTCTCCCTTCCCCTCCCTTCCCCTCCCTTCCCCTCTCTTTCCCTCTCCCCCTGCCTCTGTCTCTCATTTCTACTTGATGTCACGCCAAGAACGCTTCCTCCCATGTAACCAGCACTGTCCTTGCTTGTGATGTACAAGCAAGCGCTTGTTACCACAGTCCCTCAAGAGTGTAGAAGCTGCCTCCAACAATCCCTGCTCTCCTGGTTAAATGCCCCAGTTCCTAAAGAGGCTTCTATGTTTGTTTTTACTTTCTATAATATGATTAGTAACACTTTTTATTAATCCCAAGTCTCCCAGGTGGACGAGAACACAGTAGAAAGTAGAACCTAGGACGATGCTGAGCAATGGCTTGCTTCTCATTTCCACACAGTGTAAGGAAATGTCGCCATTTATATGGTGGTGGTGGTGGTGTGTGTGTGTGCTTAAAGGCTGCATAAAATGTAACTGAAAATGTCCCAAATCCTGTTACTGCCCTTGTTAACTTTCATAACATGCAGTGTCCACCATGAGTCAAGCTCTAACTACCAAAAACTTGAGATACTGAAACACTAGGAAAGCAAATATAGAACAAATGTTGTTTTCAAATGCTAAAAAAGATTTAAATCCCAGAATTGGAATTTTCATTCTTCTAGAAGGAGACAGCTAAACACACATTACATATATGCATTTGCATACACACACACACACACACACACACACACACACACACACACTATAGCCTACAGCATCCATGTCTCTATAGGATACTTAAAAACCAGGGCTAAAATGGAAATGCTTAAGGTTAAGTGAGTAGTGACCCCCTTTTATGACACCCACTAATATGTCGTTTGTTTCTATATTTAGAAATTCATTCTAGATCTCTTGATTATTTTAACTTTTTTAAAATGTCGAATTATACCCATTTTTCCTCTTTTCAATTGCTTTTGGCTAAAACACAGTAAAATGTTGATCTGAACATGTCTATATAAGAAATTCATGTGCTTTCATAAATAACACATTTTTAGGAAATATAGAAATATTTTCATTTATTTTAGGTGGATTAAAAATCAATCTAGCCATTTAAAATGGTTGTACAATGTACTGTGTAAATGTAACAAAGATTACTCTATCTTTGTATTTTTCATAGTTATCATTTAATTTTAGGTGCCATTTTTATAAAACCTCATAAACCTATGAGTATGTGTTTATCTGCCAGCTTTGTCCGGATGTGATTCACAAATGTGTCAAGGAAATCTAATAAATCTTTTATTGGTGTGTATTAATATTCTAATTGCAATGTAAAGAACAAAGAAAAGATGCTGCTTTCAACGGATTGGAATGTTTTAATGTGGCATCTCAAATTAGCAAAAGACTGATGCTTCTTATAATGGCTTCACCCTCAGAACATCTATGATGTGAAAACCTAGCCTCGTAGGCATCAGTCAACCAGCACCAACTACTGCCTTTGCTCTACTAAAAATCTTTATTGCCTGCCTGCCCTCCTTCCTTCCTTCCTTCCTTCCTTCCTTCCTTCCTTCCTTCCTTCTTTCCTCCCTTCCTTTATTCCTTTCTTTCCTCCCTCCATCCCTTCCTTCTTTCCTCCCTCCCTCCCTCCCTTCCTTCCTTCTCCCAGGCTGGTCTCAAGTTTGCTGTTTAGCCCAATCAGGCTTTGAACTCCTGATGCCTCAGTCTTCCAACAGCTGAGACTACAGGAGCCATCACGCCTTTTATTACATCTTTTGAGAGGGATTTTATGCCTCTGGGCTGTCTCTGAGATAATCTTGAGCTGCTGCTTCTCAGCCTGCTCTGACCTCTATGTAGGAAGTCGGTAACTAGACCCCTGCCTACAAATGACAGCCGACTTCAAGAGTCCCCAGAGCAGTCCATTCTGCAGAACAGTAGCCAAGGTGGCTTTGGACTGTCACATGGGCCTTTCACCTACCATCACTTTGCCTCACAGTGACTGCATGCATTGGATGAAACTGAAAATCACTCCATGAGGGAAGGCCCTTGAATAGCACGGGTTATTATTTCTGGAAAATGCTTGAAGTGACTAGCAACAGTCGTTACAGAAAGCAAGCAAAGCTTCCTCTTGCAAAAGATGTGGTGTTTCTCACAGTTCTGTGCCCCGCTGTCTCACCAACATTAATTACCCTACAGTGGGAACTCTTAAACGGCAGTGACCTACTTGGCTTGCATCCCTCCTTTTCTCGTATTTATTGTACTTTTGCTGCTTTCTTTGGCTTTGGTTTACTGATTCCTGGGACAGGGTCTGGCTACACAGTCTAGGCTCACACTGGAACTCTTATGCCTTAGCCTCCTAAGGGTTGGATTGACAGGTGTTTAGCACCACCCCCTGCTCTTTTGCCCCTCCTCTTTTTTCTTCCTCTTTTTATACATTGGACTGTCCTGTTCGCTCATTCTCTAGCTGATCATTAGTCCCATGAGACGGTCTTGTTTGAAGTGGTCTTTTCATTGTATAAAATAATGGCTTTGGTTGTCTCCTGAAAAGTCTTTCTCTGGGAGTGATTTCCAGTAAGAATAGTCTGTCCAAACATCCTTCCAATCAAAAGACTTGACTTTGCAAAGAGAGAGGTCGATACCTACAGCATCAGAAGAGCTAGATAAAGACAGAAATACAATATACAGCAGAATTTGGGTTTTCTATCAACAACAGACACATTCAGTCGTCACTAAATTGCAAAGACTAACAGTATCCAACCCAACCTGTCATCATATTTAATCCTGACCTCTTTCTTTTCTACTAGATATAATCCAGATCTAGAGTTTAGCTTTTTAAAAATATCGGGACAAAGAGGGATACACACAGTCATCATCCATTTAATTATTCTCAGTCTTTGCTTCTAGGGAAATAAATCTGCCCCTCTTCACCCATCTACCTTGTTTTGATATCCATGTCTCAGAATGATGTGACCTCTGAGTCCATGTTTCCTTAAATACATCTTCAAAACTGTAAACTCATATGAGACAGTAAAGAAGCCACAAGTAGGGAGGTGTCTGTTGCATTTTAACCAATAAAGGTTCTGCAATACTTAAAGCCTCCTAATAGATCAGTGAGAACACAAACTAACTAACCAAGTGAAGGGTGGGCAAAAAAGATCAATGGGTGTTCACTGAAGAAGAAACACCAATGGCCAATATACTTACAAAAAGGCAGCCAGTCTCGTTGATAAACTAGAAGCTTCAAAGTACATCCACAGTGAAATGCCACATTCACCAGGCTGGCAAAGATTTTTTTTTTTTTTTTTTTTTTTTTTACATTTAACTTCATTCATTGTTGATGGGAGTGTAAGTCAGTATAACCATTTGAACAGTTATTTCCAATAGAGTTTAACCAGCTCATCCCCTTTGAACTAATAATTCCATCCCTAGGTATACACCTCAGGAAACTCTCACACATGGGCACCAGGGACACATTTAAGAATGCTCAGAGCAGCCCAGCTGAGGTAATGCATGCATTTTCTTTCACATTCCCGGCACTGAGCGGGATGGTAAAGACAACACTGCATGGCCATGGCTAACCCACACCACACTGGCTGCTGAGACCTGGGATCTTTCAGAGACCTCTGGGAGACATGAGGAAAAGAGAGAAAGACCAGAGCCCCAACTACCCTGTCCCCCAGGCCCTGTCCTATTCTTAGGTCACTTAGCTCTATTGTACCACCTGCGTTAATCCATTTATTACTACTTTGGGATTATATCAAAATGCAAGCAATCTTCAATCAAATATATTCTCATCCATCACCTCCTTATAATCTAGCCTTTCTCACGTGTTTCTTGTATATAATTAACTTTAAAATAGTAGCCAGTATTATTTTTTAAATCTGATTGTCAGGGTTTCATCCCTACTTCTCTCTGTATTTCCAAAGACACAGACTCATTCTACCTCGAACCGCACAGCTATTGGGTATGAATTTGGAATGCTTTCCCAAAGGTCAGTTACCTTTAGGGAATGGTCCTTCTACTAAATTGTGATTCCCTCAAAGGACTCGCCTTGCTTGTATTGGGCTGCACATTCATGCCGGGTTCCAGGAGGCTCCTGGTTTAGGAAAACACCTATGGGCAGAGTAAAATGCTCTCTCCCATGCTAAGCTTGACTAGGTTGCTCAATCTCTCAAAATCAGAATTTTCTTACATACATCTTAACAGTGCATTTTACAGTAGGTTTTTTTTTAGGGTTTTTATATACTGCAGGTATGTCATGAATATTAAATGCAATTGCCCAAGAAAGTCCACGGCTACATGACCCCAAAATGACCCTATAAGAAACAGTAATGTGCTTCCTCCCTGCCCTTTCCTCGGAGCTCCTCACCTTTCAAAAAGAGGTCAAATAAGATCAGTTGCCCTTTTTCTGCAGAAGGAAATTAGAATTATATTCTCAGTGTCCTGTTAGATGCTGGTTCCTGGAGTGTTGGGGATAGCGGAAGTGAGGTTCCACAGGAAATTAGAGAGAAGAGCATCCTCAGGGTAGAAAAGGCCACCTTAGCCTTGTGCCCCACAGACAATTGCACCTTCTCCACCCCTACAAGGGCACCCAAGCCTGTCCTTTGCTCATCACCTTTTTAAACTGACAACTGCATCTCCGGGAATTGTTTTGGACTTAGCAGGCGTTTGGGGGTTTGGACAGTATCGTCCTCACTACAGTGTGGTGGAAGTAGTATCGCTCTGATGGCCCGGCACTACGCACCAAACTGGAGCTCAACCGGGGAAGGAAACGAAGGATAGCCAGAGGATTCGGAGCTCAAGTAGCTGCAGGCTGGGGGACCCACACAAACCGGCTAGGCATACTGTGGCATCCCAAGAGACATAGGGGACAGTGTTGCCACCTCCGCCAGCTTGACCACCCTGATTTCAGGTTCTTGAGGCTGACACCCCCCCCTCCCCCAAGTCCTGGCTCTCACCCAAGTCCTACCACAGGTGGGAGTGGACCACCATGGTTTAATTTCACTCTCCATCTCAGAGCCAACTGCGTGGTGCCCTGAGTCAGACACCCGGCCAGGGAGAGCATGTCCCGCGGGGGCGGCAGCAGGTCCGGGTGACGCCAGGGAGCCAGGGGCGGCGAGGTCACGCGCGGAGACCACACTGGCCCAGCCCACGTGTGCGCCAGATTTAAAAGTTGGTGGCGCGCGGTGATGGTCACTTCGGTGGCTGAGCTCAGCAAGAGACGCACAGGGGACCCGACGCTGAGGGACAGCCAGAACACCCGCACAGCACAGGGTCCCTGGTCCCCCGTCCAGAGCTGCTTGGAAGTGACGGCGATGTCGCGAGCAGCGGGTAGCCGCCCGGGGCTGTCTGGGGGACAAGTGGCCGCCGCATCCCCGCTGCTGTCGCTGCTGCTGCTCCTCGCCTGCCTCCCGGACACCTGCAGAGGTAAGATGCCACCCTCCGCCTTCTGCCTCCCTCGCCCCTCAGGCTCCTGCTGCACCGGTTGCTCTCTGCTACCTCCCTTGCATCTTCTCTGGGTTTCCGGAACCCACCTTCCACTGAAGCCATGGTCCGGCTCAGGACTACAGCCAGCTGGGGAAGCAGCAGAGACGGGCTGCAGACTCCATAGTGGGAGTTAAAAGAAAATTAAAATACTTTCCCTTTCATCGCAGTTATTGGAGGGGGGGGGAAACGTCTGCTGCTCCCCTTGCCAAGGCGAGGTAAAGTTGGGGTGTGCTCAGCCTCCAGGTAAGCTGGCTGTTGAGTTAAGACACAAAGTGGAGGAGGGGCCGGAGCCTTACAGGTTCTCAGAAGGATTAGAGAGTTCTGATCACAGAAAGTTGAAGCAAGCATGCAAGGCTTACCAGGGTTTCTAGAGATAGGCACCTAAGACTAGCAAAGTGGCTGGGATCTGATCACAACCGGGATGTCCCCAGCTTGGCTCCCAGGAAACACAGGATCAGCAAGACCCGGGAGGAAGGTCTGAGGCTCCGAATGAGCAGCAGAGCAAAGTGTGTCCCTCGTAAAGAAAGTTTGGTTACCAGGTAATCTGGGAGACTATCACTCATTCCTGCGTTATTCCAAACACTGCCTTGTTACAAACGTGAATTCTACAGCTTAGGCCCGGGTCAGCAGGTTAATTTTTCAGAAATCCTGAGGGACTTCACATCACAGCCACGGAGCGCTTTCGGAGCTCATAGCCTAGCCCTCAATTAGAGATGGAAAGAGCCAATTTTTTTTTCCTGACCTTTTTTTATTGCCTTCATTTCATTGTTTTGATCTTTGTTCCTGAGACATTGAAGAAGAACAGGCTTCCTCATTTGAAAAGCAAGGTAACAGGGAGAGTGCCATGGCTCATCTGGTAAAGGTGCCTGGTGCCAAGCACGAAGACGTGAGTTCAATCCCCAGCGCCCACAAGTTTGTCCTCTGAAAGAAAGCAAAGCCAGGTAGCAACTACATGGTAGCATATTAACCTTCTGCAGTACTAACTCACCATGACTTATGAAAGCTAAATTAGCCTTTTGTCTTTTAAATATTTTATTGGAAATATTAGAATGATAATTTCATTTTCCTTCTCAAGGAAGGAGTTAATTACAGTGTTGTTTTGTTTCATTTTTTTAAGAAAGAAAGCAGGTTTACTTAATGCATTGCAAAGAGATTAGCAGCCTGGCAGTGGCAGAAAAACTGCCTGTGGCCAGATAATCATAGCCTTTATTTGTATTTGTATTTATTTATTTAATGTATGTGGGTTTTTTGTCTGCATGTCTGTCTGTGCCTCAAGTGTGTGCCTGGTGTCCAGGGAGGCCAGAAGAGGGTGTGGCATCCCCTGGGACTAAGTTATAGAGATAGTTGTGAGCTACCATGAGGGTTTTGGGAATTGAACCTAGGCTCTTGGAAGAGCACACAGAGCTCTTAACCATGGAAGCAGCCCTGATAACTATAGTTTTAAAAAAATGTTTTGTTGGGGGGAAAAGCTATGCTTTCCATGAATGTTGCATGCAATGTGCTGTGGGAAATCAGTGTCTTGGAGAACTAGGTGGACAGCAGGTTCCTAAAAAATAGATGAGTCTTCACTTTCATTTCCAAAAGAGCAAATCTGCTGGCTGACCTATCATATCATAAATAACCTTGATATTATTCAAGCAAAAGGCTTCCTCCACTGTCCGGGAAGGTCTCTGATTGCCTTTGTCTGCCTTCATTCCCTTTCAGACAGGAAAAAACAAATTTCATTTCTCTTAAAATGTAGTGGGATGGGGAGTGGGTGGGGTGAACAGCCAGTGTGATCTGCAATTAGTCCCAAGCTCCTAAACATGGGGGTAGGGACAGGCAAGGCATAGCATACCTAAGCAAGAGTTGGAGGTAATCTAACAGGAGCAATCAGTACATAAATGTAACTAGATACTTCTAAAAAAAGAGACAAAACAAATGCCATAAAAGCAGAAGGAACTAAATGTCAATAAATGTAGCATTCTTAGTGAAAGGGGAAAAAGTAGAGGAGTCCACAGGGCATGAGCTAGTGAGACGATAAAGGCCAGCCAGACATGCTGGTGGAAACAGTTAACTCGGAGAACATGTTGGAAGAGGGAAATTTCTCATAAAGAGGAATATACTTTGGGTATCTGCCAGTCACTTGATTATGCCTGCAGCAATAAGAGATCAAATGGCAAAGACTAACAATGAATGTCTTTCCTACCCAGATCTCTCGTTCATCAACTAATTCTTAATGTTCAGTTAATAGGAACTGTTTCTCACATGCTAACTGCAGGGAAGTGTTAGCAAGAACAACATGGGTGTCACCTTTAAAGTAATCAGGTCTGTTTTATTACCTAGTGCTTAAGTAGAAATACCTCAATGAAAATGAGCAAAAGCTGCCATTTTTTATGACCTAGAATAAAGTAGCAGTGTTGTTTTGGGAAATGTGGAGGGTAGTGCAAGTTCCAGTTCCTGCCAGTATGTGTAAAGTCCACATCCCAGGAGCATGGATTGAGCACACTCTCCAGAGTTTAAGTTTTGGAATCTTGATTCTCAGTGTGGTAATGCTGAGAGATGATGAGCCTTTGAGAAGTGAGGTTAGTGGGACATTGGTAGGTAATTGGGTGTGTTGGTCTGATTAGTAGGTAATTGGGTGTGTTAGTCTGCCCTCAGAAGGGATTAAAGGAGTTCCCTTGGGACTCCAGATCGTTGGAGAGTGGGTTGTTATAAGATTGAGATTGGCTCCTCCCTGCCCTTTGGCTTTCTCTCTCGTTACACAATCACTCCATCACAGTGGTTCTCAATCTTTGGGTCTCAACCCTTCTGACACAACTCTGCCTCTCAAAATATTTACAGTTCATAACAGTAGCAAAATTAGTTATGAAGTATCAATGAAAATAATTTTATGGCTGGGGGTCACCACAACACGAGGAACTGATTTAAAAGGTTGCAGCATTAGGAAGGTTGAGAACCACTGTCTAGCAGTTCCCTATCCATCCTGAGGCCCTCACTCAAGGCTGGAGCTTAGATTTAGTTTCCAAAACTTGAACTAAATAACCTCTTTTCTTTACAGTTTACCCAGCAGAAACCAGACTAACACCACAAGGGGCTTGAGGGGAACATTGTATCAACTCTAGAACAGGGGAGAGAAAAACAATGTTCAGTCAGATGGTACTAGTGGATTTCTATCAATTATAGAAAAACGTTTTATTTTAGGTTCTGCACCTTTCTTACCCTGAGACTGGACTTAATGTGTTTTGCAGAAGAGCTACAAAGCATTCCCTTTTTGATTTGGATATAAGTGGTTAAGCACAATGGCCATTCTAAGTGGCTCATGGGAGCTTGGGGTTTGGATGGAATCAGTCAAGCTCCCAATGGTCTTGGTAAGGACGTCTAGTCTAATGCAGGTTAGCTGATTAGAAACTTCACTTTGTCCTGGGAGGATAAGGGCTGGGAATGGAAAACTGCATTCTTTAAGCTGGAATGCTGGAGTTGGAGAGATGGCTTGGTGGTTAAAAACATGAGCTGCTCATGCAGAGGACCTGGGTTCTGTTCCCAAGCACTCACATGGGACCTTGCAACTGTCCATGGGATCTGATGCTCTCTTCTGGCCTTCTCAGGCACCAGACATGCATGTAGTGCACATATATATGTGCAGACAAATACTCAAATATATAAAATAAAGATGAATAAATCATAGAAATGCTTGTCAAACAGTCTCACTCAGGAAGATCTACAGGTACTTTTATGAAGATTTGAAATCACAGATTAAACCTTTCCTGCAAGCAGAAAGACCTCAGAATGTAGCTCATCAGGGAAATTATGCCTGACATGTATAGTTGCAGTATGGTGAGAAATGTATCACTGTGTGAAGGATTTTTTCCATGAAAGGGAGTTCCACTGGTTCTCAAGTTAATCAACTCTCTACATGATGCTTATAAAGTTATTTCTAAAACTCACCACCACAGAAAGGACTGAGCATTGTTTTTTTCCCCTTTTTTTATTATTAAAAAAAATTCTATTCACTTTACATACCAACCACAGATCCCCCCTCTTCCCTCTCTCCATCCCCCAGCCTTCCCCCCAATCCTCCCCCCATTCCCACCTCCTCCAAGTCAAGGTCTCCCATGGGGAGTCAGCAGAGCCTGGTACACTCAGTTGAGGCAGGTCCAAGCACCTACCCACTGCACCAAGGCTGTGCAAGGTGTCACACCTTGGGCACTAGGCTCCAAAAAAGCCCACTTATGCACCAGGGATGGATCCCATTCCCCCTGCCTGGTGGCCCCCCAAACAGTTCAAGCTAAACAACTGTCTCGCCATGTCCAGAGGGCCTAGTCCAGTCCCATGGGGGCTCCACAGGTATTGGTCCACAGTTCATGGGCTTCCACTAGTTTGGCTGGCCATCTCTGTACGTTTTCCCATAGTGATCTCGATGTTCCTTGTTCATAGAATCCTTCCTCTCTCTCTCTTATTGATTGGACTCCTGGAGCTCGGCCTGGCACCTGGCCATGGATCTCTGCATCTGCTTCCATCAGTAACTGGATGAAGGCTTTATGATGACAATTAGGGTATTCACTAATCTGGTTACCAGAGTAGACCAGTTCAGGCACTCTCTCAACTATTGCTAGAAGTCTAAGGTGGGGTCATTCTTGTGGATTCTGGGAACTTCCCTAGCACCCTGTTTCTCCCTACTCCCATGATGTCTTCATTTATCATGGTATCTCTTTCCTTGCTCTTCCACTCTGTCCCTGTTCCAGCTCGAACCTCCCATTTCCTTATGTTCTCATTCCCCATTCCTTGCCCTCCATTACCCCCCCACCCCCAGTTTGCTCATGTAGATCTCATCTATTTATCCTTTGCTGGGTTATCCTATGTGTTCCTCTTAGGGTCCTCCTTGTTTCCTAGCTTCTCTGGAGCTGTGGGTTGTAGTCTGGTTATCCTTGCTTTACAACTAGTATCCACTTATGAGTGAGTACATAAGGTGTTTCTCCTTCTGAGTTTGGGTTATACCACTCAGGATGATATTTTCTAGTTTCATCCATTTGCCTGCAAATTTCATGATGTCATTGTTTTTTACCTCTGAGTAGTACTCCATTGTGTATATGTACTACATTTTATTTATCCATTCTTCGTTTGACGGGCATCTAGGTTGTTTCCAGTTTCTGGAATGTTCCAGTATTATGAATAATGCTGCTATGAACATAGTTGAGCATGGGAATGACTGGGCAATGTTAGTGCAAGGCCTAGTATGTGCATGGCCTTTGGTTTGAGTCCCAGCACACACACACACACACACACACACACACACACACACACACCAGAATCAAATCAATAGCACAGAAACCGTAGCTAATTGCCACTATTATTATAACCTAAATAATAGTAAAAGCCCGCTAAAAACTTGAGACAATATTGAATACAACCAGCAGATTTAGGGAAATAGAACTTATCAGGATTTATGTCAGCCAGAGATGTTTGGCAATCTGCATTGAGGCCAAGCACGGAGGTGTGCATCTGTAATTCTAGCACTCAGGAAACTGAGGCAGATGATTATCTTTTGTGGGTAGCGTGGGAGACACACTGACCCTGTCTCAAAAAAAAACCAAAATCAAACATATGACTCTTGTGCCTATTGATTTAGATAGCCTTAGGCAAACTCCCTTGCTTCTGCTTTCTTGTCATGAATTAGGAATAAAATAATAATAATAATAATAATAATAATAATAATAATAATAATAATAATACCTGCCTAGAAGTTTGACATGAGGATTAAGGAATAATGTATTTGAAGTGCTTATCACAGTAACATTAATGTGTATTCAAAATTTTATCTTTAGGTGCTCCAATATCACCTCAAAGATTACAGCCAGAACAGGAACTACAATTGTGGAATAAGGTAAAAAAAATTATCCTTGCAAAAATGAGTGAAAACTTCACTCTTCTTTATAATTACTATGGTAAAGTGAAATAGTGAGATTGAACTTTGGGAACAACTGTGATTTTACCAACATTGTGACATCATAATAATTAAGAGTGTTTTATTAAAATAAAAGAGCCAGATACAGTGAAACACACCTATAATTCTAGCACATGGGAGGGCTGAGGCAGGAGGATTCCTGTAGGTTTGAGACTAAACTGAGGTACCTAAGTTTAAGGCCAGCATGATCTACAGATTCATACATATATGTAGATACATGAATCTCAAGATTCTATCTTAGGAAATGCTTAAAAAGAGGGAAGGAAAGATAAAAGGAAATAATACAGCAAATGGTAAAATTTAGAAGGCAGAAACAAGCTTTAAAAATAGAGTAGTCACAATAAATGTGAACATGCTAAAATATACTACTTACAGACATGAATTCTCAGATTGGATCTGTGTTCTATTTGTTAAAGATCTAGGAATGGTTATTTATTAAGAATCACACCTTGGGGACTAGAGAGATGGCTCAGTGGCTAAGAGCACTGGCTACTCTTCCAGAGGTCCTGAGTTCAATTCCCAGCAACCACATAGTGGCTCACAACCATCTATAATAGGATCTGATGCCCTCTTCTGTCATACAGGCACACATGCAAATAAGGTACTCATATACATAAGTAAATAAATCTTAAAGAAAAAAAAAAGAGTCACACGTAATGGCTGAAGATCCATCTCAGTGGTTGAATGCTTGCCTGGCACGTGCAAAATCCTAGGGTGAATGACTAATATATCCATTCCCTCACTCCCACACACAAGAGCCACACATAACATGGGGAGGAATTTAAGTATGGAAGGATGGGAATGATGTACAAAGCAAATATGAACTGAAAGAAAGCTGAGTTAGTAGTCTTAATAGCAGATTAAATAAAATCAAATAAACAAGCTATCAAAGTGGAGAGGCGGGCATTTATATGCTTACATAAGATGGACAAGAAGATGTGGCCATCATCATTAGCACATACCAACAATTCAGCCTCAGATTCCACCAGACTAACAACTGGTAGAAAATCATGGGGAAACTTGAGCACTAAAAAACCAGAATGAATTAGGTTAGAAAGGAAGGTTCCATAAATTAGAAAGGATCTAGCCGATTTTTTCCCAAACATAATGCAATACAGTAAGAAAATAATAACAAATCCATGACTTAAACATCTCAAATAAGTAGCATTTTTGGTGAATGACTCTAGAATGAAAAGGAAATTAGAATTAGAATTGAACAACAAAAACACTACAAATCAAAAATTGCAAGCTATAGCTAAGACTTCAGAGAACATTTTGTTTCAATATAATAAGCCCAAAAATACAAGCTGCATGCAAGGCTACCTGTGCTCCAGGAGATGGTCCTATGCCCAAGCACATCCCTGCAGCACTGAGTGAGTTTGAGGCCAGCCTGGTCTACAGAAGGAGTTCCAGGACAGCCAAGGCTACCCAGAGAAACTCTGTCTCAAAAAAACACAAACAAACAAACAAAGCACATGAGGTTGGGAGGGAAAAGTGGTGGGGAGGTGGGGGGGGAGGAGCAAATGCAGTGGCTTTGATCAGAACCACATTATACATGCAGGTATGAAATGATCAGTTTTGAAAATGCCCTGAACTAAGAATCCCTTTCTTGTGTCATTGGCCAAAGCCCATGTTTTCTTACACAGTCAACGTTTCCCACGTTTCTCTATAAAAGAAAACCTTTCCCTATCATTCATAAGTCTGCCATTTACCTAGCTAAGGCACTTTTCTTTTTCTGTCTTGCTAAGAGATTTGTTAATCACTAAGATCTGGAGTTTACTGGTTAGGCTGGACTGGCTGATCAGTGAGCCCCATGGCACCTTCTGTCTCTGCTTCCCCAATTGTGATTTCAAGCATGGTGGCTTTTTATGTGAGTGTTGGGGATCCAGCTTAAACCCTCTGTGACAAGTGCTTTGGCCAGAGGACTCGGTAGAATTCATTCACTATGATAAAAAAACACCCAATCTTCCTCAAATTAATAAAAGCAAATCCCATACTATCAGTGTGGTTTTATTTAGAATAATTCCTCTCACTTTTTTAAAGGAACATCTAAATTTAACCTAACATTGACATGAGAAACTAAATGTCTACAAATCCTGAGGACATTTTAAACACAGGGAGCTTAAGGGCGAGAACTATCTGTTCCTGCTTACGAAGACTACTATAAAACTCCAGCTTGGAAAAGTCAGATAAGGACCCAAAAATAAAAGCATGAAGTAATGGAATAAAAGCTAGCGCTTGGAGAGTCCAACCTTTTAACAGTTGCTGTCCCAGGTACGCTGGTTAACTTCTTACCACAAGCCTCTGTGTCTCTGCTTGCTCTGCCTGCCCTGCAGGTGTTGGCAAAACCAGAGTCTCCTCCCACCACCACCATGGAGGGTAGCACTCAAATGGTGCAGGAAGGGAGGTGGTAGGAAACTACTTTTGCTCCCTTAGCTCCCTCAGCATGGCTGATGGCAACCTATTCTACACTCTCTTCCAGACACCCCTAGACAGACAGAACCCCAGTCGGTCATGGTTGACAATCCCTTAGTAAATTCCTTCTCATCCCAGTTTCTCTTCTTCACTCTTTCATTGATCTTTTGTGGTTCACTCCTAAAAAGACACACTGGCATTATAGCCTCTTCTGTTTTCCTTTCTTCCATTTCTGTTTGTTTATTTATTTATTGCAGTATTTGGGGATTCAACCTAGAGAATTAGTCGTGTTGGACAAGTGCTCTACTCCTGAGTTATATCCCTAGCTACACCATTTTCTAAAAAGACTGTTTCTGGAAGAAGTCAGACCAAAGGCAGAATGGACACACACATAAACAACACTGCAAGTCCAAGAAAGAAAAGAACAGGTTGAAACCGACTCACTGTATCGAGGGACATAAAACCAATACTCTGTACAAAAGATGATATGGGAGGAATTAAAGAGCTAAACATAAAAGATAAATCATAGAGGAACAGGAGAGATGTACCTAGGTGAGTGAGGATCAGGGAAAACTTCTCTAACAGAATTTCAAATGCTCCAGCATTTCCTCCCCTGGGAAGAGAGTCCCCAGGAAGCCTTTCACAGGAAGAGAGCTAAACAACCTGGCTGCAGCTCTGTTTGTAGTGGAAAGAATTAAATGGAACCCAGCTGTCTGACCATCCCTGGGAAGTGGATAGGCAATATGCTATCATGCACAGTCTAGAGGGCTATGCAACGGGTAGAAGCCACATATTAGATGTACACTTTGCATCATGGCTAGTTAAGTGGAAAATAAGAGAAAAATGTTAAGGAAGTACCATGTATGCAGACAAAACAGATTTTATAAGAATACTTACAGAAGAAAGGTGCATATCAAATACATTGGAAGGGTTGTCTATGAGAGGATGGAGTGAGGATAATAAACAGAGATATTACAAACAAGGCTAATGATTATGCTGTGCTTCAAGCTGAGAACTTTCTGTACACAGGCCAGGCCCCAACAAAGCACGTAAGGAAAAAAACCAAATGATAGTATCAGGCACCGAACATTCTTTAAAAAGTACAGATATTCATGAGTCTATTAGAAGGGTCTCTACTTCACTAGATCACCAAAGAACATGGGAAAAACATAAAGCAAGGAAAATAATTGAAATAATTCACACTAATGTACAATATGTAAAATATATTTTAGCTTGCAATGATCCCTTTCCTTGAATAGCTTTGGAAAATATTTTGGATCATAATGCTAGGAAGAAGGGTTGCTATGAAAACATTGTTCTTCCTTTATAGGAAAAGATATTCAAGGAAATTAATATGCTAGCTAAGTGTGGTAGCATACAAATGTAGTACCAGTATTCAGGAGGCAATTTCAAAGCCTTTCTGGGCTATACACTAAGACCCTGTATAGCTCCCCCCAAACAAAACAAAACCTCAACAACAGTGCACAGAAGGTGACCTGTTAGCAACACAAAAGGCAGTTTTTTTTTCTGCTGGAGGCTTTTACATTTGAGTGGCCCAGACACTGGAAGCATGTGCTTTTCCAGCCATGTTCCAAGGTCTGCCCATTTCAAACAAATTTGCCAACGGACCATGCAGAGATCTCAAAAGCTGTTAGCCACGGAAAGCTGGCCAATGCTTACCCACATGGTGAGGGAGAAAGTGGAGCCGCTGTCCCCTCTCCAGTGAATGAGAACAAAAAACAGAAGCTTTACAATGGTCTCCTAATTGGGTTAATTCGGTTTGTGAAGTTTCTGATGTTTTTCTTTAAGCAGCTTGATGCACCGATCAGTTAGCAGAGGTTCAAGGCTTCCTGTTCTTGTGCGCAGGCCGCTTCACGTATATGGGGGCAGCTTGGTGTGTAGGGAGGAGAGTTACTGTGAAAACATTGTCCTTCTTTTATAGGAAAGAATAGTTCAAGACTTAACATGCTAGCCAAGTGTCGCAGCATACTATTTCTGTACCAGTGTTACCCAACAGTTCCCGTGGGTGTCCAATGGCTACAAGCCTCTCTGCACCATGAACGCTTCAGGAGAAGCCATCCCCTCCCAGCCTACCGTGTGTTTGGAGAAAATGGCATTGTGCACCAGGCAAAGCTCACAGCTGCAGAGGGCGGCGTCTTTTCAGCTTACCCTTCGGTTGACTTCTTGTTTTACATTTTTTATTTTTCAAAAATTCAACTCGATTCAAGAACTTTTATTTAACATTGATGCTTGTCAAGTTAAATACAATATAACTCTTGACTCAAAAAGTCTCTCTCTCTCTCTCTCTCTCTCTCTCTCTCTCTCTCTCTCTCTTACTCTGTGTGTGTGTGTGTGTGTGTGTGTGTGTGTGTGTGTGTGTGTAAGTGGGAGCTGGCACACAGCACAGTTTCTAAATATTCCTCACCTACCTTTGGTGTGCAGAGATGACGTGTTCTGTGAGCTGCATGTGACGGAGGTGAGACCGTGCTTTTCTACACCAGTTTATTCCCTTTCTTTTCTCTAAGCTCAAGAATCGTATATTTCAAGATGTTGTCAACAAGGAGCTTAAGAAGTTACACTTGTGGAACATAACTACCCCTCTTAGTCTGGTGTGAAAAGACAATTTCAATTAAGTAGACCAATAAAGAATTCCGACACTGGAAGGGGTTCTGCGATGCTATGCCATAAAGAAGATTTAACTGAAACCACCTCAGACACCCAAGCATTAGTGCTATTTTTTTTTTCTGGTCCTGTTTTGAAAGGCCACCAGCGACATGCATGCCATAAACCCTGCAGACACACAGCTTAGGGCTTAACTTGCCTCATAGGGTTTTATGATTACTACAAATCTCTGCTTGTGTTTTATTCTGCTTGTTCATGACAGTCTCACTAGGTAGGCCAAGCTGGTCTAGAACTTGGGATCCTCATGCCTCAGCCTCCAAGTGCTGGGATTATAGGCCTGTGCCAGCTGATGCAGCCTTGCGTACGACAGTGTAAAATCTCTAACATTTTCTCTTTAAGATAAAGACTGAGAATAGCAAGTTGCCAGCCATAGTTTAGTAAGCGTTCATTAGGAGATGGAGCTCTATGGCTTATGTTGTCCTAAGAGTTTTCCTATATGCTGTGTGTCATTCAGTTATGAGGCTAAGTGAGATGACATTAGAGTTATGTCCAATGCAGAATTGTACAGCTACCAATGGCACTCCATTTTGAGGCTAATTTTTTGGTCCTGTTCTCAGGTTGCCCAGGCTGGAATGATTTCAGAACTCTTACCTTTACATCAGTGCTTGAGGAATCTTCATACACTCTGATGGTCTTTATCAGCTGTTATTGGGGGCATATATTCCAATGGCTGGGAGTGACTCTTGGACAACTCCCAATTCCAGGACTTCCTTTCTCTTCCTTTGTTCTTCCATACCCCCTACCTTCTCTCTTCTTTCCTCCTTCTCTTTCTTTCCTTTCTTTAGGGTTTTACCATGCATTCCAGCCTTCAATCTACTATGCAGTCCAAGCTGGCATCTAACTCATAGCAATCCCCCTGCCTCAGAGATGGGATCATGGGCATATACTGTCACGCTCGGCATGCAGGACTTTCTAATAAGGCTTGAGAGTTGGCTCTTCTCTGAACTTAGGGTTCAAGGCTGCGTGGCTCTTTGGTTGCCGTGATGACACTGTAAAGTCTGCTTTCGGTTTGGGGCTCTTTTCTATGTCTGGGGTGTAACTGATGTCTTTGGTTTCTACAGGTGCATGAAGCTTGTTCATCCTTTCTGTCTACTGATCCCCGGCCCCAGGTAATTTCATATGAAAGTGTTTTGTAATAATGGAGGCATGTCCTGCTGCTTAAAAAAATAAACCTCAATTCCCCCTTTGAACTCACTAAGACTGGTCACATATTAGATATTACTGTATTATCTTCAGGTATTACCAGTACCATGGTCTTCTGTTTTAAAATCTAACCTTTTATTTTTAAGTAAAATAAATTTATTAAGGAAATTGTGAGCTATCAAATGCTAATTTCAAAATCAAATTGTGTTTAAAAATGCTATACCTACTGCTCTATCTAGAGAGCTAATATCTCGCTCTTAAATGAGTTTGGAACCTATTGGAACACTTATCAAAAAGCTCATTTGGATATTGTTCTAGATTTAGTACCAGAATCAAGCTTTCTGGAAGGGCTTAGGCAGTGACACTGAGTCTCCCTCCAGAGCTGAGGCAGATCTACATGAGTACAGCTGACCAGCATGCTGATACAGAAGACAAAAGGCTGGGGTGTGCAGGCCCACTTTCCTGCTTCCAAGCTGTCCAGGAGGCAGCTCATCTCTTCTCCCACAGGAGGAGGGATGAGGGGAGTGCTAGCCTACCTCCTCCACATGGAGACATGAGGAGCAGGAAGCAAGTGTGTTATCCTTGCCCCAGTTTTACTGGATGCTGATACTTCCAGCTGCAGGTCTGAGTGCAGGGACCCAGAGTTCACTGTTCTGACTTTATTTTCCTATTCTGTACCTCCAGCATCCTTGACAGAAATGAATGTGCCTCATCCACATCCTCTGGCCAAGGCTAAATGACTATTCATATGGTTCTCCATATGGTGATCCTGGCAGGAGTGGATGCAATGCCACTTCCTAGCTGCAGAGATTTCCCTGCCAGAAGTCAGAGGCATTTACATGGGGTTAGGCAGAGGGGAGGGAAGCAAGATCTTTTGAACAATACTTCAAATTTTTACTTTCAACTCCAACATTTGCCTTAGTTACTTTGTCAATGCTGTGAAAAACACCCCAGCAAAGGCAAGTGAAGGGTGGAAAGGTGTGTCCTGGCTCACAGTTCGGGGAGATACAGTCCATCACGGCAGGGGAAACGTGGGGGCAAGAGCAGCAGGCCGGCTGCTCACATGGCATCAGCACCCAGGAAGCAGGCAGCGACAGGAAATGGTTCCAGGCTGTAGAGCCTCAAGGCTCATCTTCAGTGATCCACTTCCTCCAACAAAAACTTCACCTCCCAAAGGCTCCACAGACTCCCCCGAAGTGTCACAAACTGGAGATCCAGTGTTCAAACATGTGAGTCTCTGGGAGACATATTCAGACCACAAGAAGCACTGTCAGGTGAATGACATGGGATGGATGTGTGTCGGGGGAGTGAACACTGTACATGTGTGCTATGTGTGTGAAGCCTCCAGAGTAACATCAGGATCATCTTCCATTCCTCTCCCACCTTATTCACTGGAGTAGGGCCTGTCAATCAAACCCAGACCTTGCTTGTATGGCCAGTCTTGCTAGCCAGCTTGCTCTAGGGATCCCCTGTCTCCACCTTCTGAGGCTGGGATGGGGCTGCCGCACCAACCTTGCCTTTATAAGGGTTCTAAGGATCCAAACTCTGGTCCCCACACTTAGGCAGTAGTCACTTTAAGCACTGGGCCATTGCCCCAGCTCCACAAACTAACTCTTTATTGGACTTCATTTCTGCATACCTTTTTAAAAATTAATTCAATTTTTTTTTATTTATTTTACATCCCAACCACAGTTTCCCATTCTCTCCTCTACCTCCCCGCTCCCTCCCCCATCCACTCCTCTGTCTCCATTCAGAAAGGGACAGGCCTCCCATTAAGAAGAGCCTGACAAATGTGCTTTCTGTCACTCACATTTATAGTGTATATACTAATTTCAATACATTTTGATACTTTAAATATCAATTTTCACATTAACTATTATTTTATTAACTTTGTGATTATCTGAACAGTGCTTCAAGATATTTCTCCAAATAAAAAAATCTGTAAGGTCCATAAATACAAGATAAAATATTACCTATCCCATGTACAAAAGTCCTTAAAGAATTGTTGAGAACAATGACTTCTTACAAAGAAGAGCTAGAGAAAACGCACTTATTTTGAAATGTTTCCAGTCGAAGGTCAGTGTTATTGCCAAATCTCATCCAACCTAGACACGGTTTCCTAAGAAGAGGCAGCCTATGTGTGTAGAGTCTTCATCAGTTGAAATGCTCTTTGACATGGGACGTAGTTAAGTATTTCATTTTTGTTACTTTGGATTTTACTGTATTTCTATTTAGGCTACTTGAAAAAAAGAACTATAAGGATTTTATTACCAGATTTTCATGGAGTGTCCTGAAAGGAACATGTAAGGAAGGACGTATCACACTGTGAACTTTCGTCTTTCAGCTTCCAATAGTTGAGGACTAGGCCTCGGTGGTAGAGCACCAACCCAGTGAGTATTTATATGACATCCCCAGCATCAGAAAACAACTGAAAAATAGTCAACTTCCAACAGTAGGATCAGCAGGCATTGCTGAGGCCACCGAGGTGTATCTGTAAGTAGAAGGCCTGGTTCCCAGTCTACACAGTCAACTACAATTTCATAAGGTACTGGACAAGTGACAGTCTTGTAGGGCCTCACTTCCTCTATAAAAAGAGTATCAGTCCCTGTCCTATGTGCCTTGTCTATGTGTTTCAAGAACAGAATGCAGATTATGTACAGGGGAGTATTTTGTGATGCATTGAAACCCCATTTTGTAGTATTCATATATATCCCAAGGATTTGCCTGGGAAGCCAACAGACAGAAGGAAGATAAAATAGACCTCTGGAGGTAGGAAGGATATTGAAGAGCATTGTATAGTGACTCCGACTGTGTTTCTAACCACAGGCAGCCATGCACCGGGTGAGAATACTGACGGCATTCAGGGTTCTTTTCTCTCAGTTTCTAAGTTGAGCGTACCTGCAGCAGTAAATTAAACCAAAGAGCTTTTCCTGCCTTTAATCCTTCCAGGAACTTCCTGCAGTGACCTCACCCCCGATTTCTGGCTGAAGAAACTGAAGTTTAGAGGGATTAAGTAACCAGCCTGCAGTAACACGGTGTGGCATAGACATGGGATCCACACTGCGGTCTGTTTTCAGGTCGTTTATCTTCGCAGGCTACACTTTAGCCACTGTTACATTGCCCCTGACTTCCAGAAAAGAAGCAAGAAAGGAACCTATTAAGGAATCAGTGGTTCACAGGACGACAATGCCAGGTCCTGTGCAACGCAGGGTTTGCCCCTGCTTGTCCATTTGTGCCACTCCTTACCACGCCCCGCTGGCTGCCAACCGCAGGATCCCTGCCCTAATTCTGTGCCCCGATGCTTTGACAAACCTGATCCCGGGGTGTGCAGTCAGCAACCTGGAAAGGGTGGTACTCGGATTAGGCGCACCACGCACGGCTTCTTGTCCTTCGGTTCCCATTGTGTGTGAGCAATTGCAGGATTTTCAAATTAGCCAGTAATGAGTAATGTTCAGTGAGGCTCACAGCTTTGGCATGCACATGCACCTCGCTACAAGCTGGGGAGACTAATCCCCAGTTGGCACTGCCCAGGTTATCTTAGTCATAGAGTTCCGTGATGCCTTGGCAAAGTGTTGAGAACTGTGTAACTGGACCACAGTGAAAGGCTCCATCGGTGCGGAGCAGCTGCAAGGAAAGAAGAATGTTTTTGTTTGTTTCTTGTGTGCGCGCGCAATTGTGTGTATGTGTGTGTGTGTGTGTATGTGTGTGTGTGTGTGTGTGTGTGTGTGTGTGTGTGTGTGTACATGTACATGGGAATGCATACCATACCCATGTACACCCAAGCAGAGGCCAAAAGCAGACATCATGCATCTTCCACTCTCTCTCTCCACCTTGTTTTTTAAGATGAGAGTCTCATAGAACCTGAACTTTGTCACTGTGTCTAGACAGCAAACTCCCAAGATCTACCCGTCTCCGTGCCCAGTGCTGGGGTTACAGACACACTCAGCTATGCAAGACTTTTGTGTAGGTGCTAGGGATTTGAACTCAAGTCCTTTTGCTATCCCAGCAAACTCTCCTCCCTGCTGAGCCATCACCCTGGCCCTAGGAGTTTTAGCAGCCAAAAGGTTATTATGAGAGAAATCAAGAGAACGCTACCGCGTTTTGGTGGACCACAGCAAGACCTCTTTGCAGCGTAGGTGGACTATCCTTGTGCTTCCGACATCCTCAGTTTCACCCTCCGTGCAGATGTGGTGCGAAGTGAAGCACAGCCCATGTGTCTTCTTGTTTGCCTTAGGCATCCCCCGCACTGAGGGAGCTTTGCCGAGCGGTGATGGAGAGCCTCCAAAAGTCTCAGGTAAGACTGAAGTCCTGTAGGCAAGCAAACAAACAAACATCCTGAAATCCCCCCCCCCCCATCTCCTCCTCCTCCAAGAAAATATGCCCCATTTAGGAAGTGTGTCAACAGGAGCTAGAAGAAACATTGACTTGGGATAAGAAACAAATGCTTCAGTTTCTCTGATACCTGCCTGATGTTTTAGGATAACATTGGTAAAGTTCATAATCAACTGATTAGGAAACCACATGTCTCCTTCAAGCACAAAATGTGGTCTGATGGAAGACATTTATGATCATACCATCTTTATCTTTCTCCCCCACTTGCACAATTGGGAGACAAGAAGGAATCTAAGTTGCTACATGTTGCTATAGTGTAGGGCATTAGGAACGGGAAAACATGGCTGGGGAGAACATTGGCTGGCACGTGTGAAGCCTCAGCTTTCACACCAGCATTGGGAAAAACAAACAAACAAACAAACAAACAAACAAACAAACAAACAGTTACATCTATCCATCATCTTTCTTTGGTGCTAAGAGCAAATGAGACAAAAAAGATGATATGACTCTTAAAACACAGACATCTTAGAGACGAAGGAACAGAGGGAAGTTTATGGCAGAAAAAAATAACTTGTGGTTCTATTTAGTGTAACACGAATCTTAAAAAGTCTTATTAATTAAAAACCCAGAGCCAGATATTGGGGTGAAAACTGAGAGATCAGAGAAGCAGAAAGAAGCCAGCCATGTAGGAAATCCTCAGCCAAAAAGATAGCCACTTCCTGTCTACTCACACCTATATGCCTTGCTGTTCTGCCATCTGATTTGCTCTCTCTGTCCAGCTACATCACTTCTTCTTTCTGCCCAGCTCTGTCACTTCCTGTCTGTCTATACAGACCTCCAGACCTCTATGGTTAACTAGCACTGGGATTAAAGGCGTGTGCAACCACGTCTGGCTCTGTTCTCAGTGTGTCCTTGAACTCACAGAGATCTGGATGAATCTCTGCCTCCCGAATGTTAGAGTTAAAGGTGTGTGCTACCATTGCCTGGCCTCTGTTTAATATAGTGGCTAGCTTTTTCCTCTGATCTCCATGCAAGCTTTATTTATTAGAGCACAAATAAAATATCACCACAATTTAGTGATGACAATTAAAAGTATTTTGATGTCTGTTTATTAATTTTCTCTGGATACTCCATTTTGTGATTGTATTATAATTTCCCATTCCACCACTGTTAAACATTGAGCATGCTTCCAATTTTTTACTCTTATAAGTAGTTTTGTAGAAAAGATCACTGTCTACATTTTTATAAATAATATGTAATCAATTTTCCATTTATTTTTGGAGCAAAAGATGCTTAAGCAATTTTAGTCCTATGTTTGAAATACAACATATTTTAAATGTTTACATAATTCATAATTTCAAAGTATGTAACATAAAGTTTTATAATGTATGTTATAATGATATATATCTCTTCACTAGGAAGAAAATGAAAAAGATAATACTAAGAGGGTAAGGTGATTTTCCTAAATACATATACCCTATAAAGAGTAGAGGAAGCCTCAGCTCTTTTATATATGACTCTGCTTTCTGTTTTAACAGTTCTTATTTCATTATTCAAAGACAGAGAAGTCAGGAAACTCAAATATTGTGGTAAGTAGTCACTAGCATGTGTTTAAGAGAAAATTGATTAAAAAAATTATCTAGCAAAGCATGAGACCGAAATTCATATTTTTTACTCAAAAAGTTATGCATGGGTCTGATGTTGTAGCTCAGTGTTTCATTCTTCATTACCATAAAGGGAAAAAACCGAGTTTATATGTGACTGAATGAATGGAAATCAATATTTACTATATGCTTTTCATGTCAATGACTACATGTGCCTTATAGTCACTCATTCACAATCATGTGTCAGACACAACTCTAAATGCTAGAAATATGGTAGTAAGTAAAAAACATTTAAGAAAGAAACCCCTCCTTCATCAATTTGTATTCAATGACCAAATAAAAAAGTCTAAGAACAAACAAATAAGTAAAACAAATTGTTTGGGGTGATACTAATGCAAGAGAAAAATAGTGTCATCCAAAGGCATTTTAAAAGACAATTCTTTCAAAAGACAAGTATTGATGGCTAACTGGAAGTCTCATCTATTCTTACTCATTATCATTAGGTAGATGTTTGTTATGAGAGTTTATCTCTGAGTAACCAGAGATGGGGAACCTCGGTTCATTCACATCCAACTCATGTAACTTTGGGTTTGTTTGCCCTGGGTTTGGTCTTCTGCACTGGAAAAACAAATAAATATAGAAATGATTTGACTATAATGTTCTTCTTAAGCTTGGGATCCATTACCATGCACAGTTTAGGGAATGAAAAGGACAATGCATTTTAAATATGTGGTGGAAAAGGTAAATGCGAACTTAAACTCTATCTTAAATTCGTACCGCACGGAATAACCTTACATGTGAATAGATGAAAGTTTTAAGTTAGATTAGCTACACAGGTTGCATTCATGAACGAATAATCACTATCTAGGGTTGGAAGTCATCCATTTGTTAAATGAATTCAATGCTAGTGAGGAGGCCCAGTTCCACCCAGACCTTAAGAGAGTGCAGCTGTATCAGGTGGCCGTGTGTCTCAGACGTGCCTTCGTTTTCTTCCACGCGACATCTTCTCATTTTTAGAAAGTGTATGTTTGTCACCTTTCCCGCTACCAACAGCACATTGTCATCTTCGTGTCCCCTGTTGTCTCGCTCTTGTCCCACTTGAAATATTTAACTTAGGAAAGAGATTTCCAGGTGTGTGCTAGAAGCGTCCAGGTAACCATGGTTGTAAGGGAGAACGGATACTTGTAAGCTACCTTCGTCTGGACCCAATTATTTTGAGTAAGTGTAGAAGATGACAGATGCCTTTTCGCCTCCCAGAGAGGCAGCCTGGGGACGCACCTGTTGCAGTTGTAACAGATCCGAGGCCCTCAGCAAAATGCTTCTTCAAATAATGACAATCAGCTTAGCGGAGACTGGCAACCTGGCCCACCTCTTGGTTTAGGGACCAGCAAATTCTGTCCCACCCCTTGGTTTTACAGCCGTTCTTTAAAGGGCTCACAATGGGCTGTCTTAGATAACCTCTTTAATTTCCTTTTTGGGGTCCTTTGGTCTGGGGTGAGAATAGTGGGTAAAAAGCGGACAGACGACAGACAGACGGGAAACCATCTGACTGCCCGATGCTGCAGAGCCCTGGTGCTCATCGTGTGTGTTCATGTCCTCAGTCGTCCGTTGTGCATCCGTTGCTGCAGCTCGTCCCTCAACTACATGAGAGAAGAATGAAGAGATTCAAGGTGACGTACGCAACCCAAACTGCATGCTGGCTTTGCCGCTCCGGGCCAGGCCCTTCTGCTAACTGTAGCTGGGGCCCTTTGTAAGACACCCTTCTTCAGGGTGACCCTCACATTCATCCTCAGTGGTGGCTTTCTGTCACAAGGACAGTGTGTAGGAGAGAAAATGACTTCCAAAGAGTATTTGGGCTCAGCGTTGTTAGAGCTTCCCATCTCCGGTCAACTTGACAAGCCCCATGGCTTTGTATCTGTGACAAGGCGGAGGATCATGGTGAGGAGTGTTCAGTTGAACAAAGCCTCTCACTCTATGGTGACTAGGAAGTGGGGGGAGGGAGAAAAAGGCTAGTGTCCTCATTCTCTTCAAGTGAATGCACTCAGTGACAGAATTTCCTGCTAGCTTCACCTTGGAAAGATCCCAATAGGACCACAGGCTGCTGACCAAGCACAAGGTCTTTGGGAGACATTTCACATCTGAATCATCACATACTTGGTTAACCTGCATAATCACATCATGCAATCTTTCTCCCTCTCCATGTTCTGGCCCCTTCTAGCTCAACCCCTGGACACTGAGGAAAACTGGGGTGTATATACCCTTCCATGACACTCTCCTTGAGAAAATGTTTTCTTGGTTTAAGAAAGGAAGCTGCTGGGTGTTTGATCTTTAGGGAGGAATTAGAAATCCAATCAAGCACAATTTATTACCCCTATATCCTTGCTGACAAATAGCTAGGGTGGCATAATTTTTTTTGTCCAAGTGTTAAAACATTGATAAGAATAAGGATCATAAATATACATATCATAAAACAAATGTCAATGTTTTATTTTTCCCATGGCTAACAAAAATAGGACCTAAATCTAGTGCCAATGTGTAAGTAAATATAACTAAGCTAACACATTGCTAACTAGAAACTGAATTTTCAGGGTCAGTGAAGAACAATTCTAATGCTTTTCGTGTTGGAACTCCTGGGTAGCATTTTAAAGTGAGACATTGCATTTTGGGTTTAACATTACCACCTTTGATTTATTGGGAACCTGGCTGGGCTTTTGCAGGTTCTGCTACCTCAAGTTAGCAGAAGAGAAAGTCACATTAGTTAAATAAGTTTCCATGAGCTGTCTAGTATGAGAGACGATAGTGCATTTAACCAACCCTTAGACCGTCCTTAGTCTAGGCAATAAACAAACAAACAAAGAACTTTTTCATTGTGATATTTCCTTTATGGTTTAATGATGGTTACTTCATTATTATATGGCTACCGTTACATATATTACTTTTAAAAGCTGAATTCAGGTCTAGTGTTTTCTTAACTTTGATGCTGTATTTTTTAATTCTTTGTAAAGCACATTAAAAAAAAGCAGACAGTTAAGTGAGTAAATGTCCCGGAATTTATTTTTTATGGTCATTATTTCCTCCTAAAATTCTTCACATTTTTAGCTTCAATTGAATACAGCTATCTGTCACTAACTCTAAAGAGAAATCTAAGAGGGAATTTAATGGCACCTTAAATTTGTAGGATTTTCAAGGCTGGGAATATAGCTCAGTGGTAGAACACTAGCCTGGCGTGCGTGAGGCCCTAAGTTCAATTCCAGCACCACCCACCCCGCAAGTGGCAGAATTCCCAGAATGAAGAGGAAAGTCAATTGTCATCAAGTTTTCTAGAAATAAATGCACACTTGAAAAAATTTACTTTACTTCCTACAATGTCTATATTAACCAGTGACAATTGTTTTTGACTATGTTATCTCAGTCTCACTATTTACACGAGGAAAGATGGAGTAATTTTCATTATTATGACCAATTTAGCACACGGTCCCATGTTCTGGCTTGAGTGAGACTGTGGTAGTTGCAGACAGCTATCTGAAAGCTTGAGACCAGTGGAAGCTGATGCTTCCAAATGAAGGTAAGTCCTGAAGACATTCTCCCACAGGGTCCTTAGGAAACTCCAAGAGCAAAGAATGTAAGAGATGAATGAAAAAACAACTACAGTAGAATGTTGGCCATGCCGGCCAACATCATCTAATTTTAAAATACAGTTTTATAGTGAAATACCTTAACTCTCAAAGAAAAAAACTTGATTTTAATGCATTCAAACCTTTCCCGTTTTGTTTGCTAGATTCGTGCCTTTTTATCTTTCCTTCCCAAATTCTTTTCGTTATTGAGGACTCCACCTCTGATGACTGCACCCTGAAGAACTTTCCTTTGGTGTTGTTTGAATGTTTTAAGTAATTATTAGATTTAATTTTTATGGTGTTCATTTTAAAGTCTTGAATATACACAGAAACTGTTTTTAGACAAGTACCTAAACACAGAGTTTCTGTGTATACATTTTAAAAACCTATGTTTCAATCTTAAGTAATTTGAGGGATATAGTAAAAATAAGAATTAAATACAAATATTGAGAATTAGAGATATATTTTCTGTAAATCAAGGATTTATGAACCTAAATAGATATCAGAGGCATTTCTTAGGATAAAGAATATAACCCTACTTATAGGAAAACTGAAAACAGTTTGACTGATGAATTTATTGATCACCATGAATTATTAAGGCAAACAGGAAGCTACAAGCCAATTCTATGGAAACTATAAAATGTTAAATATTCTTTCCATGAAGTTTAGAATGGTATGCTTAAGTAACACTATGTAATATGCCTGTAATAAATACATGGATGTTCCTGTTTTGCATTGTTTTCATTATAATTCTGCACATACAATAATATCAAGGCAACCTCTTTCAAGGCATTGACTAAACATACATTGGCCAAAGTTGACCCTCAGTTTTCATGTAGAATATTATATTCTTTTTTTTTTTTCCGGTTTTTCGAGGCAGGGTTTCTCTGTGTAGTTTTGCGCCTTTCCTGGAACTCACTCTGTAGCCCAGGCTGGCCTCGAACTCACAGAGATCCGCCTGGCTCTGCCTCCCAAGTGCTGGGATTAAAGGCGTGCGCCACCACCGCCCGGCAGAATATTATATTCTTGCTTTAACTGCAATTCCAGCTTGTATTTCCCCTGTTCATATGTGACCACATTAACATTTATGTTAAAGAGAGTGTTTTATTCTAGCAAAATGTCAAGAAGAGACTTTTGAATACACTGTGCCTGACATTTTCTTCCTACTTACTGAAGAATAGACATACACTTAACAAAATTCCTAAAAGGAAACCTATAAAGAAAGCCTGTTTAAATACACCATTCCGGGGATACTGGCAATTGTTGAGATGATTCAGGGGTAAACATAATAGTTCTCTGTGACATGAGTACTCAAGGCTTTTGTACCTTCGGTTGAGTTGAGCTTCACGACACTCTTAAGGGGGCTCTGCACTTGATTCAGTGTTGCTTAACATGTGATGTCACCCTTATCTCTTCCAGGAAGAATTCCAGAGTCCGTTTGCTGGTCAAAGTAGGGGATACTTCTTATTCAGGGTATGTGTATAGAGCATTTGATGACCTTGATATAAGAAAATTGGCCAAGTATTTTCAGTGTATATTCGCTGAGTGAACTCATTTTAACGAAGTTTTGCAGTGAATTTACAGACATGTGATATTCAGTGTCTCATTCTGATTTTACTCCTGCACCACCCTATCGTTTTAAACTGCAGCATCTCTAATCTCCCTTTCACTGATCCTGTGGGTCAATACTCCAATGACACTCTCTACTTCACAGTTTAATTTCATGATATTTTGTGCAAAGGAGACCAATTTTTAGAGCTACTTCATGAGTCTAAGGAATCAGTTGTTAAAGTTTTGATCCAATAGGTTGCAAGAGTTGTGACTATGTTTACAAACTCTTAAGATTAAAAATTCGATGATAATAAAAGCTACAAGTAGAGATAGCTGTGACTGCGCTTATCATTTTGCATTTGTGTAGAAGTTTGTTCTAGACAGAATATTTCTGCAATATGTAGTTTCTTAACACATAACCAGAAGGTTGAACATTCAATAAATGTATTCAGCAACTGTTTACTGCACTTCTAATAGGTGCTAGGAAAGGTATCAACAGTGGGAGTGAAAAGATAAAGAAGATGGGTTAAGAGCACATGCTACTCTTACACAGGACCAGAGTTCAGTTCCCAGCACTCACTTCAGGAAGCTCATAACCTGTAACTTCTGTTCCAGGGCATCTGGAGCTCTCTCCTGACCTCTGTGGGCACCTGCATTCCTAAACATACACCGACACATACATATACATAATTTACGGTAAAATAAAATGTTTTAAAAGAAGATAGAGTTCAGCTTCTATACCCTAGTCTTTACAGCCTGATATAACAAATAGATAAATACAGCTAAGTATAGTCACCTCTTTGTATCCAGGGGGGATTGTTTAAAGAAACCAAAAAGCAGAGGATACTTAAGTCCTTTATATTAAATGATGTCCTAGTTGTATAAAACCTACCACATCCTTTGTAAGTCATTTTTAGATGAGATTTGAGACAAACTCTGGCTGGAGATTGGAGGTGACATGGACTTTATGTGTGAATGCTGCATTAGACAGGATGTATTTAATGAAACATTTAGCTGAAATTTCTCAACTTTATGCTGAAGTCGAAGGTGGTGTTTCTGTGGAAAGATTTACGTCAGCCAATTAGAGAATGGACTGGACTGGATTACAGGACTAGACTGACCACAGGAATATATAAAACGGAACCACCATGATTTCAGAAAGTTGACTTTGGTTTGTATCAAAATCAAATTGGAGAACACAACAATCATTGAATGTTGATTTGCTATACAGGTAGTTTCTAAATTATCAGCTTTAGCCGTGACTCAAAACTTGGTAGAAATACACATTTTCAAGTTCCACCTCAGACTCAGTAAATCAGAAACTGCATCTGTGGGGTCCAAAGCTTGTCAGGTGGCCTCAATGTACACTAAGGATACTCGTTTTTAGCACTAGGCTTCTTTCGATGGTAATTACCTCACATCATTAGTTACAACGACTTCTTTCTAATTTATTATTTTGCAGCCACGCAATGGGAAGAGGTCAACAGGCTTCATTTAAAATGGTATGTGTTCAATAAATAAATATGAAACAGTATGTATTTCACAACTGAACTCAACTTGGAAGTTTCACAAACTAAACTATACTCAAATATATTTCGGTTGTTCAATTCCATGGGTACACTAACATTATATATAAATACTACAATTGTAGGAGCAATGCAGGCTTTAGGAATAGGAAGTACTGGTATTTTAGGGCTAGATTTGCTTTGATCCTGGGATTCCTTGGCCTATGACACAAGAGTAGTCATCTAAAGAGATTTTTGGAGATAATAGTCCCACCATAGTTTATTGTATATGTCATAATGTGTCAGGGATTTCATTCCCGTTCTGTTAGTCAGTGTCCGCCAGAGTGGGCCAGGATTCACCTGCATGCACTTCTGTCTTCCAAATAACTCAAACTCAAAAAATCTTTGTTAAGTCTGGAGATGCAGCTCAGTTGATGGAATGGTGGCCTACCACGCATAGAGCTACATAGCCGTCCTCAGGACAGATGGAGCTACGTGAGACCCTATCTCAAAAACTGGCAGGTGGGAGGGCGCTGAGGACATGGCTCAGAGTTAAGAGGGCTTGCTGTCTATTCAGAGGACCTGGATTTGGTTCCACTACCCACACTGGGCAGCTCTCAATTGCCCATAACTAACTCTAGCTCCTAGGGATCTGACACTCTCTTCTGACATCCACAGGCACCCCACACACCACACACACACACACACACACACACACACACACACACACACACACAAATTTTGAAAAAATTAAAAAGAGCAAAGCAGAAATGTCTTAAAGCAAAAATATCTAGGTCTTTGAAAAATTAAGTTATTTCACCCAGCTTATTCTAGAAAAGAGACAAAACTACAGATATACAAAAACAAAAAACGAAAAGACAGACATCAAAACAACTAGAGAAGTGAAAATCACCAAGGACACTTTGCACACATTCACAAAGTGAAATGGAATTTGATCAGTTTAGTATGAATTTCTCTCTGAAGTTGAGAAAACATAGCTTCATGGTCTAGTCCCAAGGTTAGGGTCTACATAGTCTATTTTGCTCAGGATTTTATTTACCAATAGAGTAGTATTCAACAGTCATTTCCCTCTTGATTTTGTCATCTGATTAACTAATTTCTTGCTTTATCCTGATGACATGTAGTAAGAAAATAAGTATAAAATGTGAATGATGTCATGGCAGATATATGAGTAAACTAACAGGAAAAAAAAACATTTTTGATAGCTCTTATTTTATTCAGACATCAGTCTCATCACATGTGGTCCAAGAACATTCAAGTAAGAACTTAAATGAAGTCAGATATAAAAGGTCAGTCTTTGAATGTTATAGCCAATGGCGTCACATTTGCTAATGATCTCAGATAGAAACTCTCATCTACACCTCATGGCCACCAAGCCATTCAGCAGAGCTTCCTAAACTGTGAATTCTTTGAAACTCCCAGTCTCAGCACTTGGGATTTTTTTCACCATCTGAATAGTTGTAAGGAGCTTAGCAGGAGTTAGAGGACCAACTGAGCTTTGGTACAGAGCCAGAATGTGGCCAGTTGAGGCTTGGATTAAGTCACAGCAGCACTCAGCGATGCCAGGGTCTCCTCTGTGAGGTTACAGATGAACTGGGCCACAGTCTAAGGTAGAAGTAGGGAAAACTTGAAATACAATTCTTGTTGGTACTGATGAGCTTTGGTAAACTACTTTCATATTATTAAATATTATAACCTATTGAGACATACAGATGTGTAGAATAAATGTGCCATCGGAGAGTGATTAAGTGATAAAGGATAAAATACACATACCGAAATGAGAAATGGAGAGAATGTTGTAGGAAAGAGAGAGAGAGGCTGGAGAACAGTCGGGAAATATCTCAATTGCCAATGTTAATATACTATAACAAAAATTCAAAGAAATGCCTAGATAAGCATTATATGTATGTATTTCTAGTCTCACATATATGTGAATCTAACTCATTTTTCTTTTTGCAGGATGTTGACTAATTTTCCATCGAAACAGTTCGATCTACTCACATTTTGTTTTAAAAAATGATCCCTCCTAAATTTACTCTGTAGCAAATCCCTGTATTGTAACATTCTTCATGATAGTTGACATTGTAAATGTTTAATTTGCTGAAAATAAAAAAGCATCTTAAAAATATTTCATGTGGTGTTACAGTGATCCTTTGTGCACAGCAAAGCCACACCTAACGATGCTCCATGTGGGTCCTGCCGCTCTTGGTACTGTTGGCACACGTAGCTTTTAGGTGTTTACTAAAGACACTCATAGAGAACTGGCTGAACTATTTTAGTTTATCCAGTTTGGATTATCTCAGTGATAAAATCATCCGCTCTTACAAGTATCTGAATGCAGATTGTCATGATGGCACATGTCTGTAATTGCAGCATTTAGGATGCTGAGGCAGGATACAGGCAAGTTCAAGGCTAGCCTGGGCTATGCAGCAAGGCTCTATCTAAAACAAAAACAAAAACAAAAACAACAAATGAAGCAACAACATAATACAGTGCTAGCAATCTCAGAATACCAATGGGAATTATCTGAGTTATGACTTATTCAATGTTCCAGTAAGCAAGCTATGAGTTATGAATGACAAAGTAGACTTCAGGTTGCTACAAATGTATCAAAGGGCTTTCCCTGGCAACTGGCAGTAATTGGTTTATCTGAAATTGTTTCTCCCTGTAAGCAGTGAAGGGCAGCCAACCCGTTTACTACCAGGAAGAAAATAGCCTTTTGAGGAGTTGATGATAACCATGCCTGGGGAACTTAAATAACACACTTCATGAAGAAAGTTCTTGAATTACTCTTCCTACCAAGCCCTGGGAAGGGCATAAATTAAGAAGAAGCTGAGAGAGAAGAAAAAATCACATCCTTCGTTTAAAGGCAAATTGCCTTGGCAGGGTGAGCCTCAGAGCAAAGAGGGCCCGCTGCTCTAAAGATGCGTGGGGCAGCATTCGCTCTCTGCACACAGTAGTTCTAGTAACTTGAATTCTAAAATAAATTCTTTAGTTAACATACATCATATCCTACGGTATTTTCATACATATTTATAGTTGTCCTTGTTCATACTTAGCCTCGTGGTTCCCTTTTCCCTGCCAAAGAATCCCTCTTCTGGTTTCATGTCATGTATCTGTATCTATACCTATATATTGCATATGAGAAAAACATGCACTATTTTGTCTTTTTTGCTCCTCCCATTACCTTCTCTGGTCAAAATAAGAAAAGAGGGCTTGAATACTAGGCAGGAGGGTCCCTTCAAAATCCAGATAGACACAAATTGCTTATGTCTAATTTTAAGGAGCTTCACGTAAGGGCGAGAAGCAGAAATACCAAGACACGGTGGCAAAGACCGATGTTTCCACTTAACAGTGCATCACACACAAACGCTACAGGATGCTTGGAGTGTGGAATCTGTATTAGAATCTCTATTAATCTGCACTGATCACCGCAGGTGAATTGCTTCATTGCTGAACTCGTTTAAAATTGTGTTACAAAGTACATTTTTTTTTTCTTATTTTTTAACTCCTCTAGAGTATATCTCTGGGAGCATGTGCATAATCTTGTACGGTTGTTTCCCTAGTAAATCCTTCCTAGTAAAATCCTTTCCTTAACATAAACACAGAGAAAACCAGCTGTCTATGTTTCCTTCCTAAGCCAGAGCCCCTAAAAGGAGCCAGGTCCTTTCTTCTAATGATTTTTGTCTTGTTTTGATTTTGTTTCTTTGAGACAGTTTCTCAAAGCCCAGGTTGACCTCCGGCTCCCATGCTCCTTCCTCATCCACCTGAAGGTTAGGATCACAGGCGTGTGGTGCCAGGTGAAGCTTAGAGTCTCACTGAGAATCTGATGGAAAAATTTGGTCCAAATTAAAAAGAAAAAAAAAAAGACACAAAAACAAATACACTCACAACTTGAGGGAAGTGCTTAGATGCCCCTTAAAATTCTATCTCCAAACAGACTATGGGCCCAGGATAAGAACTCCTTTGCAGGGTTCGCCACACTCCTCCCCCAAGGAATTTTTTTTTCTCCTCGAACACTGGATTCAACCTTGACGAGTAGGCTTGGACATGGTAGTGGTAGAGGAGGGTAGAATGAACAGCACCACGAGCACCACATGACCAATAGGAGAGCTACTGCTCCAGATAGATGCCCCAGGACCTGAAGCACCAGGGTCCACACACCTGGGAACCAGGCCTCTGTGTTGCCTGGCAACTGAGCTTACCGTTGCACATGCGCAGGAGATCCTGTTCCTCTTGCCCTGCCCCTGGGGCGTTAGAAACCGCACACCAGAGCTGGCTGGCTCCCTCTGACAGTCTGGAGGAAGTTTGGGACCTTGACCCCTAGTGAGGGGCACAAGAGAACATCATGCAGGTGAGGGTCTGGCCTGTAGGTGACCTTGGAGCCCTGAGCGGGGATAAGCCAGTTAGCTCCAAGCTGAGGGGCATAAATGGAGTGGTGCGGGCCCTCCCCAGGGTTATGTTCTGACATTTGTTTTTGGTAAGTGCTATTTTGTGCATCTCTGTCTAGTTTTAAGAGAATGCTGGTTTTTGATATTCATGAGTCTCATGTGAGGCTGGAGGAGACACTCAATTGTTCAGTGCTGCCTTTTACTCTCGAGTCCTGGAAACTCAAATGCTATGCTATTTCTGAAGTAAGAAAGGAGTAGCATTGGCCCAAGTGGATTCAATGTAACTGTCCTCTCATTTATATTCTTTTAAAAGGAGGTAGGGAGTGCATCCAATGGCCTGTGAGATGGCTCAGCGGGTTAAGATGCTTGCTGCCAAGCTTGAAAACCTGAGCTGAGCCGGGCGGTGGTGGCGCACGCCTTTAATTCCAGCACTTGGGAGGCAGAGCCAGGCGGATCTCTGTGAGTTCAAGGCCAGCCTGGTCTACAGAGTGAGTTCCAGGAAAGGCACAAAGCTACACAGAGAAACCCTGTCTCGAAGAAAAAAAAAAAAAAAAAAAAAAGAACACCTGAGCTGGATCCCTGGGACCTACCTCGTGGAAAGTGAGACCCAATTTCCTCGGTCTTCTGATATGCACATGCACACACACACACACACACACACACACACACACACACACTTAAATTTTTGTAAATAGAAAGTTTTAAGTTACAGCTATACATTTCAATACTTTGGGTCTGGGTAATTTTGCAAGGTGATGTTTTTTATTTGTGAGATCTTTATAATAAAATTTAAATTTAGAAAAAGAGTCTCCTCCATTGGTCCCTCTATGCCATTTTCCCTTCCTCCCTTTTCTCGTTTCTCAGAGTGAAATCCTCACTTTCTGACCTAAGGAAGAGCCTTCTTTTACTTGCTCCCTGGTGAGGTGCATTGGGATTTTCTTGGTTTACCATACTTACTTGGGGCAGTTTTGTAGACCATACAATTTATGAAGCTATTTGAAGCGTAGTTCACGTGTAATCAAGCCCTCTCACGTTAGACGGCTGTTAGCAAGTGTATTTGTACAAGTAGCCCGGCAATGCAGTCTGTTCTGCTTTGCAGAATCTGCTTTGCTGGAGTTCTGCTGAAGTGAAGCCTACAGAGAGCAGCAGCACATTGAGCTCCCTTTGCCTCACTATTATTTTCCATTGATTTATTCCACAGCCAGTTCTTAGGCTCTAAACATGGGCCTGCTCTATTAGAGCGTATCTCAGAATAATAAAGATAACGACAGCATGGCAAAAACACTCTTGCCATTTGTGGAAATCGATGGTGGCCCCTATTTCTGTTAGATAACATTTCATACATAATTTTAAAAGTCAAGGGAAGGGCACAGTTGAACACTGTTATGTTATATTAAGTCGCATTGCAATGAAGCCCTAGAGGGGTTAAACGAGAACAGTTGAGAAGTTTGACTAATGATCATGTCTCTCAAGAAGAGTGTTTATCAAGAGAAACTCAAGTCAGAGCCAGTTCGATGTATAAGGACCGTTCTTTTCAATCAACAACACATAGCATGTAGGTAACCCAAGCAGAGCGAGCTCACAGAATGTCCGACGATGCAACAGCTAAGGATTGGCTACAATTCCAGTTCCTCTCAGTTGTCTCTTCTAAGAAATGTAGCAATGCTAAAGGAGAGAAAGTACCAAGGGATTGCAAAGTGCAGAACTTGTTCTATAAAGGTGATTATAGATGGGAGCTGGTGAGATGGCTCAGTGGATGAAGGCACTTTGCTGCCTGGCCCCAATGAGGCAGGTCTCACGACATGAGTTAGATCCTGAGAACCATGGAAAGATAATGTCCTCCACATGTATGTCATGGCACATGTGATCCACACACCAGAGAGAGAGAGAGAGAGAGAGAGAGAGAGAGAGAGAGAGAATAAAATTTCAGGAAAAATGTAATTACTAGAACTGGCAGTAACAGCTGGCTACGTTACCCAGTCCAGCTCTCCTACTGAATAAAAATAAAAATGTCTAGAGAGGGAACTGTAGAAGAAACGTCTAGAGTATCTTCTAAGAGAATCACAGGAGCCCCTGAAAGTGTCAGAGAGGTGGCATGATAGGAAGAAATAATTACATCAAAATCAAGGGGGAAATGGAAACCAGTAGAATGTTAAGATGCCTAGGACCTTAGAATAGGCAGGTCTGAAACGATGGTAGGAGACCAGATGTTTTCACCCCAAACATCTGTGGCATGAGAAGTACTTTGAGCAAATACAAGAGAAGCTCTGAAAACAGGGAAACCATTCTTTTGAAGGAGAAATTGACATCCATAAAGAAATCTTCATCTTGAGGTATTAGTCTTTGTATGTGTGTATCAGAAAGCTGATTCTAGTTCATAATGAGGTGTTCCCTGTAAAGAGGGTACCCACATAGACAGGTGTGAACAAAGCCCTCCCTACCCCCGAGCCTCACCTAGAACTCACCGTCCTGACGTCGTTCTTTATTTCAGCTGAAAATAACAAGTAAACCTGGGCTTCAGACCACCTTTTGATATGTCATTTCTCATTGCAATATACATAGTAACAACCGTCTGTTTCACTGCACTGTATTCCAGAAGTCCATCCCTGCTAAGAACTCGGAAGTGTGTGTATGTTGGAGCAGTATCGTCCACCCACCCCATTCTGCAATCTCCAAAGCCAGTTTTAGCATGAAAGTGTTACAAATTTGTATTTCGGTTTTGGGTACAATCGCAGAGTCAGTAAGAACTAAAGAGTATGGTTCACCCAAGGATGGGAGACAACCAGGAGGGTGAGTAGGACCTCTGCCTAGGGAAATTCAGGGAAGATTGTCTTGATGCTTGGTGGTCAGGAATCAAACCTGCCCCTCAAGTAGTCTTGGCCCATGGCAGCTTTCCCACAGATTTACAACAACATTGTTATTGAGGAAGACATTTTTGTGTTCGGCCTTAACGAATTCCCACCAATAAAATTTCAAAGACAGCGAGCGGAAACCAGCCAATGGTATAGCTCACACAAAGAACAAGGGTGGCACAATCCTGAACCAGTGAAACAACTTGCAGAGATCTCCAGTGTTAGAATGGACAGAAGCCAGTTAGGAAACAATTGTGCTTATTGTATTCCAAAATTTCTACAGGAAGTAGTTGAAGACCATAAAATTTTTATAAAGATATTTCTGTGTACTAACAATAAAAAACTTCCATTTATCATAACATCAGAAGGAACAGAATACAAAGGAATAAACTAAAGAGGCTGAAGACTTACATGAAGAAAACTATAAAACAGTGCTGGAAACGATTGAAGAAGACAGAGAAAGTGGAAATATATCCCATATTTGTGGATGGGAACATGGACTGTTACCTGGGTGTAAAGCTTGGAGACAAATGCTTGCCTTCATTAAAAGGAAACTGTATAAAATCAGTTAAAGAGGAGTAATGAGTTTGTTAATAACTTGGAATAAAACAGAAGTGATATATATTCACAATCTATCTCTGCCCCACCCATAGCAATATTACAAGACGATATAAAAGCTAAGAAATATAAGTCTACATGTAGATTCAATTGTGTGTCTGGGTCAGATTGTTTTCCTGGGAGATGTCTTTCTCCTGGTCGTTGGGCTCCTTCGGTTCCCCCACCCTTTTCATCCCTATCATGTTATCCTCTTCAGGAATGCAATTACAAGGATCCTTGTTGTATCTATCACTGATGTCAAAAGATCAATACCACTTCCAGCAATCTATAGATTCATTTTCTGTCAAATTCTAGCATTCCTTTTGCAGGAATAGAAAAATCCACTTTAGAATGTATGTGGAATCTCAAGGGTCCCCAAAATAGTCTCAAAAAGAACAAGAACATTGAGAACCCTGAAAGGACAGTGGATAGGTGTCCATCAGTGTGGCTGTGCTTCATTGAGCTGTACTGTATGTTTATAAATGCCTAAAACGGTCATTTTATAGTATGTATTTTTTTCCAAGTAAAAAATGCTTACTATTCAGGCATGGTGGTTTGTAGGCCAGCTTATGTGGCAGAATGAGACTCTATATATTAAAAAAAAAAAAAAGTGGCCAAAAACCTGAGTAGATAGGTCATGGGCTTAGGGGAAACCCAAATGCTGTTTTTCTGCTAAAGGAACACAGCAATAGAATAACTCCCAACAACATTCTGCTAGACTTATAGTTCAGTATCTTGCTCAGTCGTCATCAGAGAAGCTTCCTCTTGGAGTCGATGGGAACAAATAGAGACTCACAACCGGACAGTGCACAGAGCGTGAGAGACCTTGAAATACTCAGTCCTAAATGGAATGTTTTCATCCAACCCTCCCTTCCGGGTTCTGGGAAGAGGAGACAGAATATAAAAGCTGGAGGAGGACACCAAGGGAAAAGTGTCTTCCAGACACAACGGGACTGATAGACATATGACCTCACAGAAGCTGTGGCGGCATGCATAGGTTCTGCATGGGTCCAACCCAGAAGGAGTCCCGGTGCTGAGAAGGGGAAGTGGACGGGAGCTCCCTCCCATCCCTAACCAAGAAGCTACTTCTGAATGACAGCTACTTGCCAAGGAAAAATTAGTTTTCCCCACTGATGTCTCAATGGGTTATAGACACACTTGAGGGCAGGCCCATGCCCAGTAGTGGATAATCAACACAAAACAAGCTCAGTGGAATTTTGGAGATGATTTTGTCTCAGGTTGCCTTGTTTAGTTTTCTTTTTAAACCTTAATGGTCTTTTGCTTATATATTATGATTCCTGCTTTTGTGTTTTTTAAGGGTTTTGTTTGTGTGTATGTGTTTGTGTTTCTCATATTTTTTCTTTTCTTTTTTTATTCTGGTTTTGTTGTTAGCTTGTCTGTTTTCTAAAGGTCTGACATTGCATGGTTTGGAAGAATCTGGGAGGATTTGAGGGAGAGGAAACCATAATCATAACACATTGTATGAAAAAAATACTTCCAATTAAAAAATAAAAAGTAAGGGGCTGGAGAGATGGCCCAGTGGTTAAGAACACCTACAGGTCTTCCACAGAACCTGGGTTTGGTACCCAGCACCCATATCAAGAGGCTCACAGCCACCTGTGACTCCAGTTTCAGGGGACCTGACAGCTTCTGCCTCTGTGAACACTGCCTGCATATGGTACACGTAGATTCACAAGGCACATACACATACATACAAAATAAATCAATCTTGAAGCCACAAAATAAAATCACTTTAGCACACACCTGCTTAAGTCCACAAGCTCTACCCAGGTTGTGCTTCTCTGGGTTGAAACCTAGGTGTCACCAAGATGATGTCTTGCCATTCTTCTGTCATGGACCCCAACACCAGACTCATTGAAAACATGGCTGGGCGGTGGTAGCACACGCCATTAATCCCAGCACTTGGGAGGCAGAGCCAGGTGGATCTCTGTGAGTTTGAGGCTAGCCTGGTCTACAGAGTGAAACCCAGGACAGGTACTAAAACTACACAGAGAAACCCTGTCTTGAAAAACAACAACAACAAAAAAGTGTATTTGGGTGGGAGGAGGGAGGAGGTGGGATCTGTGGGTAGAAAATTTCTTAATAAAGAAAAATGAAAAAAAAAAACATGGCACTTGTTGAAAACATTGCCCATCAGAGGTTAGTTCAAAAATAATCCTAGAGAGACAAAAGATATGCATATTGTGGGTAAAGCCATCTGTTACTTCAAGGACAATATTTTCTTCAAAAACTATGAAATTGGGAAAAGCTGATAAAACACTGATTATGTCATTCTCTGTATTTTTAGAGTCTGATAAACCTTAATTGTATAATTTGAAAAGCCAGGGAGAAAAAAAATGTACACACCAGGGAATCACTAATGTCCCAGTTCATGTAGGACTGTAAGCTGTAAGGTGAAATAAACTCTTTCCTTCCCAAGTTGCTTGTGATCATCATGTTTATTATATCAATAGAAACCTAATTAGGACAGCAAACATGTATGTATGTGCACCATGTGTATGCCGATGTCCTCAGAGGTCAGAAGATACTGTCAGATCCCTCACAACTAAAGTTAGGGGTGATTTTGAGCCACCATGTGGGTGCTGGGAACCTAACTTAGGTCCTCTGCAGGAGCAACAAATGTTCTTAAATTCTAAGCTATCTCTCCAACCCCATTTTCTGAAATTTTAAGCTGGTATTTAATAAGTAATAATTTCTAACCTGTCAGAAAAACATCATTGCTTTTGACATTGAATTAAAACATTTTTGCAGTAATAGAACAAAACTCATAAAAAGCCAAGTAGAACTTGTGAAAATTAAAAATACCCATGGATGAGGTTTTTTATTTTTAATGTCAGTAAAATAGGAATAGGAAAATATTAAAAAGAGGTGGAAGAATATTTGAAGAGAAATTTTCTGTTATGGGATAATCTTTTTGTACAATGTGAAAATGTGTCTGTGAAGATGTCATCCACCTAACACACCTTCTGATTGGTTTAATAAAGAGCTGAATGGCAATAGCTAGGCAGGAGAGGATAGGTAGGACTTCCAGGCAGCAATGGGAACTCTGGGAAGAATCTGAGAGGTGGGGGATTCGCCAGCAAGACTCAGAGAAAATCAGACATAAAGTACTGAGGAGCGGTAATGAACCACATAGCAGAAAGTAGATTAATATAAATGGGTTAATTTGTTATAAGAGCTAATTGGGAACAAGCCTAAGCTGAGGCCAAGCTTTCATACTCAATCAGAAGTCTCTGTATCATTATTTGGGAGCTGGCGGTTCAAAGAAAGACCTGCTACAATTTTCTGTGAATTTTCTAGAATTGTTAAAAGATACTATTCCACAGCTTCAGAACTCCCAGTGAGCCCATGCAGGACACATGAAATGCATACCTAATGCATCATGGAGAACCACAGACAAAATTTTATAGTCTTTTAACATGCCAGTTGATTGACTGTGAAGCAGAGAAAAACACTTCCATACACTTGTTGGTAGGATTCAGTTACATTGGAATTATTTTGCTTTTAGAACTTCTTTTCTAGCTTATTCTTAGCCTGGTCTTCTTTATTTCATTTTTGTCTTTTCTTTCTAGTTTTCATTTTTATTATTGAGTTTTGTTCTGGGTCTTGTGTATGTTATGGAACTTACTGTGCAGCAAGGCTGAACTTGAACTCATGGTTCTAAGTGCTAAATCACAGTCTTTCATCACTGTTCCCAAGAACATTTTCTTTTTCCCATTGCTTGAGGTAGGACCTCACCATGTAGGGCTGGCTAGCCTAGAACTCACTCTGTAGACCAGGCTGACCTGGAACTCACGGAGATCTGCCTGCTTCTGACTCCTAAATGCTGGGATTAATGTCATGCACTACCATGCCAGGTCACATTTTCTTGATATATGATTCTCTCTGCAGGACATTTCAGAATATGGTAGATTCCTTCATCAAAGTCAGCAAGCCTAGCCTCTCATATTTAAGCATGAGGTTTCTTGAATCTATGCACCTCAAAACAGAAATAAGTTCACCTGATAGTCTGGAACACAGACAGCACATATTTGGGTATTATATAAGTTGACTTTGTCCACTTTATAGTCATCAGTATATTTCCTGTGACTTTTAAGTTTACTTTCTTAAGTTTCTTTAAGTTTATTTTCTTTTATGTATGTGGTCTAATGGATTTTTGAAATTTATTATTATTATTATTATTATTATTATTATTATTATGTGTGTGATGTAGATGGAGCACATGTATCACAGTGGAGGTCAGAGGACAACTCTGTGTAGTCAGCTCTCTCTTTCTACCTTTATGCAGGATCTGGATACTGACTCGGGTCACCAGGCTTGTGTGACAAGTCCCTTTACCCGATAAGTCATCTGGCCAGCCCCTAAGTTAATCTTTTTATAAACTCTCTGTAATACTGAAGATAGATGTGTCCTGTTAATCAAAGTATGCAGTCCCACTCTTGGTGGGAGAAGTAGGTCTGTCCTTCAAACCTTAGCTGTGGAGTCCAGGGACAGCTTTGTATTTGGACATGCCACCCATCAGTCAATTTAATCAGCACATTTTACAGTGTAAAACTGTGCTAATAGATTGTCTTGTGTGTGTGTGTGTATGTAGGATCCAAATGAAGACACAGAATGGAATGAAATTTTAAGAGATTTTGGCATTCTTCCTCCAAAAGAAGAACCAAAAGACGAAATTGAGGAGATGGTGTTACGCCTGCAGAAGGAGGCAATGGGTACAGTGTGCCTTTGGTGGGCTGCATTAAGGGGACATACAATGAAGGTAGTAAAATATACTTCATGGACACAGGAGAGGGAATTAGGTATCGTTTATATCAACTCTGCCTGTCCACTCAAAATTCGAAGGTCACTACCTAAAATGGCTGATTTGTATGTTGAAAGGCACATGCCAGTTAATAAAAGTGCTGAATTATAGGCCGGGCGGTGGTGGCACACGCCTTTAATCCCAGCACTCGGGAGGCAGAGGCAGGCGGATTTCTGTGAGTTCGAGGCCAGCCTGGGCTATCAAGTGAGTCCCAGGAAAGGCGCAAAGCTACACAGAGAAACCCTGTCTTGAAAAACCAAAAAATAAATAAATAAATAAATAAAAATAAAAGTGCTGAATTATGTTCATAAGACCTAGTGAGATTTCTTCTACCATATCCCTCTACTTTGAGATTGCTTTCTCTTTTGTTCATTCAATATACGATCTTATTCATTAATATTTCCATGTACTTGGGGGAAACCTAAATTTATGGGGTCTAATTGATTTTCTCATCTGGGCTCACCAGTATTCTGTCAGTTCTATGAACTTTGAGGGAATCAAAAAGGCTGGTATTACAATTTCTGTAACGTGTAATCATGTTTTAGTAGGTTGCTACAGGTTTGTTAAAGATGTCGTTGGTCTCTATTACCCAAGCTGTTAGGTTTGTGGGGTTTGGTTTTTTGTTTGTTTGTTTTGATTTCTAGAAGTAGGTCATGAAGTAAAAATAACGTTTGGACCATTGGATGACCTGAAGTTTCTGTTTTAGTTAAACCGTATGAGAAGATGACCCTTGCACAGTTGGATGAAGCTGAGGACGAGTTTGATGAGGAAGATATAAAAGCTATTGAGATATACAGGTACAACAGTATTGTGTTGCTACATGAGAAATGGGCTTGCTAAATCTCCTTAAGAAACTATTTTATGCCATAACTTGATTTTCTCTTGCTGCTTGCAAGATTCTGCTTTTGTCTCTTGACAGTTTGACCCTGTGATGTCACAATGTGGGTATCTCTGGCTCTGTCCTCCTTGAAGTGTTTCTGATACATTGGATTTTACACTTGTGTCTTTAATCATGTGTGGGAAACTGTGGGCCATTAATTCTGAAAGCATTCTTTTTCCTTGTGTCTGCTCCTTTGGGGCTCCTGAAATATTATGTTCATCTGCTGGACAGTGGCCCACAGGCCCTTTAGGCTGTGTTTACTTTCTTCATTTTTTTTTAAATCTGTGCTTCTGGGTTAATAATAGCAATAATTCTACCTTTTGATTTTCTGATTCTTTTGGCTGCTTGAATTTGGTATGTTTTTCACTTTAGTACATTTTCTTTTCAGTTCCCCTGGAGTGTTTCACTTGTAATATGAAGTGTGCAGGATTTTTTTTTCATGGGATCAGACATTTATACATTTGGTCTCCATTTGGTGATGCTGTTTGGAAAAGTAGTGGAACCTTGGTGGGGGGGAGCTACATTACTTGGGGGGTGGGCTTTAGGAGTTCATAGCCTTGCCCTGTGTCCAGTTTGCTCTCTCTGCCTTTGTGTTTGTGGTTGAGGATGTGTTCTCTCCACTTGCTGCTCTGGCCACCATGCCTGTGTGCTGCCGCACTTCCCCACTCTTGGACTCTTATCCCTCTGGAACCACAGGCCCAAATAAACTTTCCTTCGATGGGTGCCTTGGGCATGACAGCTACTATAACTACCAAATAGACAAACTTTGAAAATATCGTAAGAGAAAGAAAGAAGTCAGAAAAGGCCATATAAGTAGAAAGGAAATTACTATATAACGGATCTTGGAATGAACAAGCAGGAGGTAGCTGCAAATGGATACAGGACTTACTGGTGGCAATCAAAAAGTTACCTGGGGCTGGAGAGGTGACTCAGTGGTTAAGAACACTGACTGATCTTCCAGAGGACCTAGTTTCCCAGCAACCACATGGAGGCTCACAACCCTTTCCAGTTTCAGGGCATGTGACCACTTCTGTTCTCTGTGAGTACCAGGCATGCAAGTGGTACGTGGATATACATGTAGAAAGAAGATCCATACACACAAATAAAATAAAAATGTTTTGAGTTGTATCATGGTGATGGTCCCTTAACTTTTTGATCCATCTCCTACAGATCCCTGAGCTGCTCTTTCCCAGGCAATGACTGTGGCCTGGGTACTTTACGTCTACATCACCTTAGAATCCTGTACCTCCTCCCATGTGAGCCGGGGATCTGTGTGGAAGACTGCACAGGACAGACACTCTAGGATTGAGTACCAGAGATGTATACATCACTTTCACCTCTCTCATTGGTTGCCATCTACTCTCACAAGGAAGCTTGCAAGTGTGGTCTTCCTGCAAGCCACCAAAGAGGAATCTATAATGATAATTAGGTTCTAGCAAAGCCTCAGGGTAAGACAAAGAAGTGAAAAATACATTATTCACAGAATTAGAGACAAAAAGGGTAGGCATTGGTAGGTAACCAGCTATGAAATAACAAATGAATTAGACCCAGAGGCTCCTGTAGCTAAAAGGAAGAAGGAAAGTCTAAATGTGGCCATGAACGTATCTTTAGTATACTTCTGTGGCAAATACTCTAAACTGTCTTCCTTGACACATGTTCCTCTTTCTCTTGATGCGTGTTACAGCCGCACAGAAGCTAGAAGCGAAAACTGTGTTTCTCAGACTCTGTTGCAGCAAGGATACCAAATGTGTTTCAGGTTCTGCTATTGCTCACAGGATATTTGGGTTCAGAGCTAAGTAAAATGGAGAAAGCAGGGGTGAAAAAAAAAAAAAAAGCCTAAAGCATCCGTTTAAGTGGTCTGAACCTAGAATGTGCGTCATTAATTCTGCAGCCTTTGTTCTGGCAGCAGATTCTCATCCTCAGATTGTTGCTAGGGAGACTGGTTCCTAGTGCCAGCGGTTGTTATTGTGCCTCTCCGAGTCTCAGAGTAATGTGATACTTGGGCCAACAATTGGAATCCAGATTCCCCAGTTTCTGGATTGCGGCGAAGAAAGCCTTGGCAGACCAGTTTTGCTGTGTTGTTCTGGGAGTCATTCCTGGTAGCCCAGCCTGGAGCCTGCACCTTCTGCCTTGTCGGCCACTTTGCAAAGCGCTTAATTTCCCAGATTAAGTCCCTTTTTGCCAAAAATAGCTAGAGGGCTTTCTGTCCCTGAACATGAATCACAATTTATTTGATTGCTAGGTGAAAAATGCAGGCCACTGAACAGTGTCTTCCTGCCGGCCAGATTAATCCCTGTGCTAACCTTTCCATTGAAATAGGGAGGGAAAAAATAGGGTGGGAAGAGAGAAGCTGGTAGTTGTACTACTAAGAAGGTACCTAGTAGTAGACCTAGCCCCGCATTATTGTTCTCTTTGGATTTCATTGTGTTTGGCTTCACGGTTACGTAAAGTGAGTGTTCATCTGGCATGCTTCTGACACATGAAACGAGGCCAGTGTGTTCTGAAGCGTGCGCAGGAGTTTTTGTTTGCTTTGATGCGAGCATGATCAGGAGGTAGTTGCCACTGAACGGCTACCATTCTCAAGAGGAGGGGGTGCACCGTGGCACACGGGCCCACAGAGGAAACACGCGAACAGGTCAGGATCGAAAGCAACAAGGGGAGATTCTCTGACACGACCTGTGTTGTGCTTTCTGTGGGAAAGAACACACAAGGCAGGGTAAGCAGGCTCGTGATTGGCTAGTGTGAATTATTTTGATGGGCTCTGGGTTAGGTCTGTTGTTAGTTATCTGGCACCAGGTTCTGGGATGACTAGAGTAGGGAGCCCTGAAAGAAAAAAGACAAAACAACAACCACAGGGGAAAAAAAAGGCGATTGAAACCAGGCATGGTGGTGCATGCCCAAAGTCCCAGACACTTGGGAGCTGAGGTGAGAGGACTGTCTGAGCCCAGGAGTGTGAGACCAGTCCTCGCCTCAAAAAATAAGAGAAAATTTTAAAAAAGGCCCAAGGATGTGTTTGCAGAGTTGGCCCGCTTGCATTTGAAGAATGTGCTGTCTGGCAAGTGTTTGTTCTTTCTCAGAACCAGCCAGTTCTGAAATGAGTATTCCCTAAAGGATTAGCAAAGTTCTAGACACCAGAAGATCAAGAATGCAGGAAATGAGGGCCGCCAAGATGGCTCAGTGGATGGAGGTGCTTGCTGCCAAGCGCCATGATCTGGATTTGTTCCCTGGAACCCACCTGCTGGAAGGAGAGAACCAGTTCCTACAAGATGTTCTCTGATGTCCACACATGTGCAATGGTATGCACAGGTATGCACATATACCTGTGTGCACATGTACACACACACACACACACACACACACACACACACACACACACACACAGAGAGAGAGAGAGAGAGAGAGAGAGAGAGAGAGAGAGAATAAATAAATACATAAGAAATAAAGAATATAACTCTTACCTAACATTTTTGTTTCAATTAGAGAAAAGCGGTTACAGGAATGGAAAGCACTTACGAAGAAACAAAAATTTGGGGAATTGAGAGAAATTTCTGGAAATCAGTATGTGAGTGAAGTTACAAATGCAGAAAAAGATTTGTGGGTTGTAATTCATCTATACAGATCAAGGTAACTACCACAGTACTTCAGAATGTGGATGTCATGATGCTTTAAAAACACTCCTAGCTTTAGGGTCTATGATGCCTCTGATGAGGAATATTTAAGAGAAAGAAATGTGTATTATACATGAATACATTATAGAATTTTTATCTTTAGGAATTAAATTAAGTATGCTAAATATTTTCATTTCTAATCTGAAGAATGTCACATTTGTTAGAAAAGTGTCACCGCTTGATGATTAAACCTCCCATATCTCCCCCACCTCACACGCCACTGAACTGACCTCAGACTCAGCCAAGGATGGCCTTGAACTCCTGATCCTGCTTCCATCCCCAAATTCTGAGATTCATGTGTACCTCATATTTGTTTTATGATGTGCTGGGAATCAAACCCAGGACTTCATGCATGTTAGGTAAGCACTCTACTAGCTGATCTCCATTCCCAGGATCCACAGGCTTATGAATGTTGCAACTGTGAGCTTTCTAAATCATGTAAATTTCTAGAGTTTCCTGGCCCCTTGAGTTTCCTTAGCCTCCTGGGTCTTAGGGTTCTCCTGATTCCTTCTGAGGGAAAGGTTTCAACCCTGAGGAAATAACTGCACAGAAAGTTCTCATTCGTGGTGTTGGTATCAGAAAAGAAAAAAAAAACAGTTCTTAGGTTGGAAAAGTAGACAGGCTTGAGTGAGGTATTTTAGATGGACTGTACAATGTGAACAAAAATATAGAGGCCTGAAGCATCACAATGCTTCCAGAGTGTGGAGTATCGGATCTGCCTCAGTCATACAGTGTGATGCGGTGTCAGGCAGGCTACCACCCTGGATAGGAAAGCAGCGTCCACATCATGAAGACCTTCTGAAACTACATTAAGGAGTTAAGATTTTATGCCAGTGAGGAGGAGCCACAGGAGGTTCTTGAGCTTGGGCAATATGTGCAATCTCAGAGTTATATGATGTCACCTCCATGAGGGTTCTATGATGTCACCTCCATGAGGGTTATATGATGTCACCTCCATGAGGGTTATATGATGCCACCTCCATGAGGGTTATATGATGCCACTTCCATGAGGGTTATATGATGCCACCTCCATGAGGGTTATATGATGCCACCTCCATGAGGGTTATATGATGTCACTTCCATGAGGGTTATATGATGTCACTTCCATGAGGGTTATATGATGTCACTTCTATGAGAGTTATATGATGCTACTTCCATGCGGTGTTCCCTTTGTAAGTAGGGCCAAGGATGAATATGGGTAACAAATCTGGAAACAGATTTAGGGTAGCAATGTAGCTCAAATAAGGAGCGAATGAAGCGATGGGCAAGGAGGGAGATAGAGAGCAACTAAACAAGGAGGTGGAGTTGGTGTGACTTCATTACTGAGCAGACATTGTAGAGAGATTTTCAGTCGAGCCAACTTAAGAAATAACAAAAAAAGATCAGGTTTTTGCTTGTTTGTTTGTTTTTCCTTTGGGGCATGGGGTTGAGTTAGGAAGGGAAGTGAAATCTATTAGCTGCTAGAAGAAACATTTACTTTTTAACACGGATCCAAAAGAGGGCATTCAGAAAGGTCAAGAGGAAGTTAACAGAACATGATATCACGGAAAGCAAAGGAAAGCTTCCCAAGAACAGAGGTGACTGAAACGCAAGAGGGTGGCTTTTGTTGTTGTTGTTTTTGTTATGTCTTGTTTTTGTTTTTCAAGACAGGGTTTCTCTGTGTAGTTTTGGAGCCTGTCCTGGATCTCGCTCTGTAGACCAGGCTGGCCTTGAACTCACAGAGATCCTCCTGGCTCTGCCTCCCGAGTGCTGGGATTACAGGCGTGCATCACTGAGGCCCGGCTGTTGTTGTTTGAGATGCACATGTCCTTTTTCATCTTAGTTGTGACTTCAAGGAAAGAAGATGGTTATTAAAAAGGAATTCAAAGTTATGAGATATTCTTTAAAAAAACAAGCTAAGATTTATGAGCTTTAATATGTTTATGTGAAGTGGAGAAATTCTTTGGAGAAGGGAAAGTGAGAACACAGGAGAGAGAAGCAGACTGAAACCAAGGAATGTGGAAGAAAGTGGAGGTGTGTGGGGGTAGGGTGGCAGGGAGTCAGCCTGAACTCAGTGGCTAAAGCTCAGAGTGGTAGACAGACCAGGAGGAAGGGATGGACTGAAGAGTGTGTGGGGTGGGAGTTCTGTGATGGATGACGCAGGAAGAATTGGAAGTTTGGGATCCTGCTTTCAATCAGTTTTATATCTTAGGTGAGAAATAACTGGGTACTGGGACCCAGGATGTGGAAGACAGTGGGTGAAATTTGTTAGGATCAAGAAAGCCAGAGAAGTCTGAGATGAAGCACTTTGGATGTGAGCACCTGTGAAATTAAACCAAGTAGTGAGTTGGATCCCTTTATTTCAGCTCAGGACTGCCCCGGATTCCCCAGACCTGCCTGGTTTTTGTTTGTGTTCCTGTGTTCTTCTACCTAGGATGCTAAGTGACTAAACTAATGCTAAGTAGAATGTAGTTTACCTAAATTAGGATGCAGATTCCCAGGGTACCAGCCATCATTCCTAGGGTATGATCTGCTTTTAGATAAAAAGTAGAGATCTACTTTTGCAATAGATAGGTTTCACTTGTTTTACTAGACTCGGAGGAGCAATCTGCATTTGAAACACACCATGTGCATTCTCTCTTTTAGCATCCCCATGTGCTTATTGGTTAACCAGTATCTTAGCCTCCTGGCAAGAAAGTTCCCAGAAACGAAATTCCTTAAAGCCATCGTGAATAGCTGCATTGAACACTACCATGACAACTGTTTACCAACAATTTTTGTTTATAAAAATGGTCAGATAGAAGGCAAATTCATTGGAGTTATAGAATGTGGAGGGATAAATCTCAAGCTAGAAGGTAATGATGTTTTTTTTTTAATGTTTATGAAAGTAACAAGTGAAAAGTTCTCCAAATGAACAAGTATAAAAGCTTTTCTTTGAAACAAAGTTTTTTCCCTCAGTTTTCAACTTTTTAACATTTTTAAAAATAATTTTAGCATGTTTAAGTGTTTGCCCAAGTCTCTCTCTCTCTCTCTCTCTCTCTCTCTCTCTCTCTCTCTCTCTCTCTCTCTCTCTCTCTCTGCGTGTGTGTGTGTGTGTATGTGTGTGTGTCCCTGTGCCAATGTGCATGTCCGGTGCCCATGGAAGCCAGAAACAGGTGTTGCGTTCCCTGGAACTGGAGTTACAGGCACTCATGATCTGCCATGTGGGTGCTGGGATCCATCTCTCCAGCTATTTCTCCAGCCCCCATTCAGTTCCCTTTTAAAATCCCTCCAGATCAGCTTTCCTGTTGTTGTGCTAGATATATCAAACCACCTTTAGGATATGCTTAGAATATCAAAACATCTTCTGCTTAAAATTCTTAATGGTGTCTGTCTAAAATAACTTAGAAATGTAAATCATCTGGTTTAGAATCCAGTCCACCTCCACACCTGTTTCTCAGTCCTGGGTAGTAGTGTCTGCCTTAGTTGGGCTGGGCTTAGTCCCTGAAGACCCCAGACCGAGCTTTGCTCTCACACTTTCTCATGAAGTCTCTAATTTCACCTAAATTCCTCACCTTTATTCTCCCAGTCCAAACCCTATTCCTAAGGTTTTCCTCCTTTCTGTTTATTCTACCACGTGTGCCCAGACTAATTAAACCCCTTCCTCCTCTCTGTGGGCTTTTGTCCTGTATGTTTGCTGTATCACCAATCCAGATGTTGCCCTGGGTTTGCCGATTGGTAATCCCCTATGCATCTTCATCTCTGGAACAGGTGTGGAACAGTCTTCTATTGTTTTCTTTTTGATAGTATGCAGCACAGGACTTTATATTTTTACCCTTTTTAATGATTTTTACCTCCTAAAGTCATCCCTTTGATTTTTTCATGTCTGGATATTGTTTTATGAAGCTTAGAATCTTGATCATCATCATGTTAAATTATACCACTCAGTGACATTGACATTGACATTGCTGTGTTGCTCTACCTGTCATCCAGATCCACAACTCTTACCATCTTGTATAACAAAACTCTGGACCCATTAAACAGTAACCTTTCACTCTACCTGCTCTCCCACCCTTCTTGAAACCGATGACTTTAGACACACTATGTAGGTAGGATAGCACTGTTTTTTCTTTTTTCTCTTGTGCCTGATATCACTCAACATAATATTGTCAAAATTCATCCTTTCAGAAAGTGTCAGGGTTCCTTCTTCTTCTTCTTCTTCTTCTTCTTCTTCTTCTTCTTCTTCTTCTTCTTCTTCTTCTTCTTCTTCTTCTTCTTCTTCTTCTTTAGTCTGAACAATGTCCCAGTGTCTACACAGGCCGCATTGCAGGTATATGTCCTTCTTTGATGGACACTTACATTGCTTTTACCTTTTGATGCTATGAATAATACTATTAAAACATGGATGTACAAATCATCTGTTCAATAATTTTGGAAATATACCCAGAATTATTTTGCTAGGTAATATTGTTATTCTATATTTATATTTTGAGGGACTAGGTCATTTCACATAATGTATATGTGAATATACATATATGTATTTTAGTGCTTATACACATACACACACATAGAAATGTAAGGGATGATTGTATTATAAATTTGAAACTATTCAACAAATAGCAGTATAGCATCCTGAAACTTGTTTTAAGCTCAACAATAATTTTCCAAACTTCTTCCTTTTATATCTGATTTAATAACTTTAAATCTTATCTTTCTCTCATTAAATATACCTTAATTTATGTGTTTGCCACTTCCTTTCTCACAGAATGTGAGCTGATTGCAGTTTTCCAATGACAATTCTTCTGTCATCCTTGTGCCCATCTGTGAAAAAATCTCTCTTTCGGTTTTGCATTTTTAAGTCCACTGTGAAAGTATCTGTGGTGGTGGTGTCAACTTGATAAAAGTTATAATCAACTGAGAGGTGGACTTTGGGCATGTCTATGAGGGAATTACCTTTATTATGTTAATTAAGGTGGGAAGACCCATCTACCGCAGGTGGTACCATTCCTAGGCAGAGGATGCTGGAGTATGTAGGAGAAAGCCAGCTGAGCATGCATGCCTGTATTCACTGCTCTACCCTGGCTGCAGACATAATGGACTATAACTTGGAACTGTGAGCTAAATGGACCCTTTCTCCCTTAAGTTTCTTTTGTCGGAGTGTTTTGTCATAGCAATAGGAAAAGAAACCAAGGTTCTACCAATGATGCTATCGATGTCTCCTCTTATCAGCCCTGTATGAGAGTTCTCCTTTACCCACATCTCTATCAGGTCTTAGAATTGTTATGCTGGTGTGGTTTTGTCAAGCTGACAGATATACAATAATATCTTTTTGGTTTTGGCAATATTGGGAATTGAACCCAGGGCAGGGCCTTGTGCATGTGCTCTACCCCTGAGCTATAATGTCAGCACTACAAAATATCCTGCCACTGTTTAAATTTGGAATGCTAGTGGGGATAATCATTCTTTAGTAGATGTTGGTCATTGGGTTTCTTCTATTTGCTTTGTTCATGTTTCAGCGTGTTCTTTCATTGAATTACAGGAGTTTGTGGTGTTCTGTCCACTGCTTCTATGGCATCACACACAGGTTCTTGGTAGCTTACCCCTTCAAATCTCTTTTCTCTGGGTATATGCATTTATCCGGGGTATGTGTGATTGAGCCCAGGCTCTCTACCACTGAGTTATACTTCTAGGCCAACACTGCTTCTTTCTTTTTTCTTGATACAGAGTCTGTCTTCAGACTCTTAGGCCAAACATTCTTCCTTTCACCTCTCAAGTAGCTGAGGCTCAGGGTATGCATACCAGGGTCTAGCTTCACTTTAATTGTCAGGCAAAAATTGTATTAGCAGAGGTAAGCTTATTAATCTTTTAAAATTATACTTACCGTGCTTCCCCTTAAAAACCATTATATATTTTTCAAGATGAAAAGGATATCCCCCTATATTTTCTTTTAATAGTTTTATTTTTATTTTTTTCTTAGGTCTTAAATAACATTGTAGCGAAGTATTGTAAAGAATGGATCTATTTTCTTTTCTGTTGCCCCAGTGCCATTTACTGAAACTTCATTTCCCACTCTTTTTAAATTTACTTTTAAACTGCAAAGTATGTATAATATGAACATTTACAATCTTAATCATTTTTCTCAACTTATTCTACACATTTCTTTTTGAGATGGGATCTTTTTACCCTCCTGCTTTGGAATCCCTAGCAGCAGACGTATGGATAGGTGCTTCCCAGCCTTGAAGTTTCCTTCCTTTCTGAGACTAGATAGACCGTCATGCTTCTTTTGTCTTTGGTCTATAATAAATGCTGCTACCATGAAAACTGTTGTTGGTTGTTTTTGCTCTCTTGGGGGATCTGCCACCCAGCTCCCAATAAATTACACATGGAGGCTTATTCTTCACTATAAATGCCTGGCCTTAGCTTGGCTTGTTTCTTTCCAGCTTTTCTTAACCATAAATTATCCCGATACTTTTTGCCTCCGGGCATGCCATAATGAACATGGTGTGTGTGTGTGTATGTGTGTGTGTGTGTGTGTGTGTGTGTGTGTGTGTGTGTGTGTGTGTGTACTGGCATGCCATAGTGTGCATGTGGTCAGAGGATAACTTTTAGAAATGAATTCCTTCCCTTCGCCACATGGGTCTCAGGGATGAACCTCAGGTTGTCTGTCAGACTTGGTGGCAAGCACCTTTACCCCATGAGCCCTCTCATCAGCCTCAATTTCCACACTAATTCTGTCAAAGTCTACTTCTGTTTCATGTAGATGAGAGATTTATCTCCATTTTCCCGAGGTTTTTATCCAGTTTAATGATAGGTCTTTATCTATTGTAGAACTTGAATGGAAACTATCAGAAGTTGGCGCAATACAGACTGACTTGGAAGAAAACCCCAAAAAATGCATTGCAGATATGATGGTGTCTTCAATTAGAAACGTTTCCATTTACGACAGCGACAGCTCCAACAGTGATAATGATGCCAAATAGAACTAGTTAATAAATAGTTTTAAAGTATGTATCAAATGCTTTATTTCCTATTGACTTTATAATCAGATAAAAATGTATGGACCTTATTTTCATCTTTATGTAAGAACTATAGCCTACATGGCAACTGAAAATCTTCCAGGTATTTAAGATTATTGTCTCTTGCAAATATGAATTTTTGCTCCTTAATATTTTTCTGTGACTTACTTTTTTCTGACTACTGTTGGACAACACCAACAAATACTTTAAGTCTTCTGTGTTCCTTAATCACTTCCAAAAAGGCCCATGAGAGGAAATATATATAACTTTATAAGTTAAATTAATACATTTTGTATGTCTGCACCCATGTCTGTAGAGGTGTCCATGCCTGTGAGTGTGCATGTGGAGGTCAGAGGTCAACTCTGGGTGTCTTCCTTAACTGCTCTCCACCTTAAGTTCTGAGATAGGGCCTCTCATGACAAAGCGGGCCTGGCTGAGCAAGAAGTGCGCTCCCTTGTGCCATCCTTAGGTCCCTGCACTGTGCTCCCCCCCCCATGCTGCCTGACAGGCACACAGTGCCAAACCTGGCTTTAAGGTGGGTGCTGAGGACCCGGACCAAGGCTCATGTTTGCAGTTTACCAGGGGAGCCGTCTCTACAGACTCTGAGTTGATACATTGTAGAGTCGATTTTCTAGGAAAATCTTACCAAAGAAATGGCTACCTAGTTATGTCCATTTAATTCCTGGATGCCTCGTGAAACAGATGGATTCATTCTGGTTCAGGACACAACAGTGGTGGGCTGAAGGGAAGAGCCACATTATCCTGAAGTCACAGTGCTGTTTTTGTGCTCTCTAATGCATGTAAACATGAGCATCACCTTTCCTTCCAGTGAAACCAAGTGAAAACCTCTCCACAATGTAGTCCTTCCCTTTGGTTTTAAATTTTATTTATTTATTTATTTATTTATTTATTTATTTATTTATTTATTTGTTTGTTTGTTTTGCTTTCTTGAGATAGGGTTTCTCTGTGTAGCTTTTGGAACCTATCCTGGAACTCATTTTGTAGACCAGGCTGGCCTCCAACTCACAGAGATTCACCTGTCTCTGCCTCCCGAGTGCTGGGATTAAAGGCATGCACTACCACTGCCCGGCAAATTTTATTTTTATGTGTATGGGTGTTTTGTCTGCATGTTACTCTGCGCATCACCTGTGCCTGGTGCTCAAAGAAGCCAGAAAATGCACCAAATCCCCTGGAATTGGACATATAGACACTTGTGAGCTGCCATGATGGTGCTGAGAATTGAACCCAGGTCCTCTGAAAGAGCAGCCAGTGCTCTTAACCACTGAACTATTCCTCTAGCCCCTCTCTCTTTTTTTTTAAGTAGCTTTCCACTTCTTTTTGATGTTAAAATGAGTTAAAATAAAAGGTAAACCTTCCCTTAACTCTGATCCATCCAGTAATAAGGGTTTAATCCACCAACACAGTTCTGAAGACTAACACTTGTAAAAACTGTACAACTGTAGTATGTTAGAACAGGATGGTTGTGTGTGATTCCAGCCTCACCCTCCCACAAGGTATATACACACATTCTTCTAGCAAAGGCTCATGCTTATGATTATAAGTCTCTACTATTTCATAAATACAGTTGTCGTTTCAGCGGGATATAAGGTATTTGTCAGTCTGTGAGAAAACTGATATGTAATATTCATTATATTGAACACATTGATAGGGCGGAAACTTGACAGTTTTAAATTGTCCAATACGCAATAATTGTGGCTTATGAAAGTCGACACTTTTTATTCCATCTAGTATTTTGAACTGTCCTTGACAACTGTGTGCTATTGAAATCCCCTCCTCTACTGACAGTGTCTTAATCAAATTTCCTCCTAGTGTTATGAGTATTTCCAGGAAACTTGTTAGAAGTGCATGATCTCTGGCCCTATCCAAACTAACTGGGTTGAATTTCCACTTTAATGAGATGCCTTGGTGATTGGCATGTGCATTAAAATTCTAGGAGCAATATGTAGCAAATCCCTTAAAGCTTGAGTGTGTTAACCTCTCCCGACACTGGGTTATTAAATCTACCCGAGTTGAAACTCCAGTTTCAGTTCCAAGTCAAAACTAAATTCAAGGAACTCTGAAGATGGAGGATGCTGCTTTAAGACAGGGTGTAGCCATGTAGCCAAGGCTGGTCTCAAACAGGGTTGTGTTAGCCTGTTCTTTTTCTTCCCATCCTTGGTCCATCTCCATAGTAGTAGGAACTTGGAAAAAAAGGGAATACATTTATACTGCCTGAAATCCATATTGTATCCAAGTACTTGCTATTTAATGAGGTATGCTGAGTTCTCCTAGAAACTGGGGTAGCCTCCCATGGCACAGACCCATGCTCAACATGGACACAGATCAGGTTTAATGTCCACCCCTTTGCCCCCACAGAAGTATACCTAGTCTTCTTATTGTTATAATTTCCTTTCCCTGTATGTGTCAAAATGGTTCAAGCCCAGACAGTACTTCCATCCAGTCAAATCACAAGAAATATCACACCTTGACCATATCAAATGGTGGGGATGTGTGCTTTGATTTAGTTCAACGCACTTCTGGCCAGCAGTTTCTTCAGCGGTTTCTTTCTTCCTGTGTTGGTAAGTATTGGGTGATATTGATAAATCTGCCTATGGGTGAGATTACTGTTGCTTTTTGTTTTCTTATTCTTTGTCTCTCTGGGAGCCTGCCACCCAACTCCCAAATAAATCACACACTGAGGCTTATTCTTAATTATAAATGCCCAGCCTTAGCTTGGCTTGTTTCTAGCCAGCTTTCCTTAACTTAAATTTTCCCATTTTATCTTTTTTTCTCTATTCCTATATACCTTTCTTTGCTTCTTACTCTGTGGCTTGCTGTGTAGCTGGGTGGCTGGCCCCTGATGTCCTCTTTCTTCTCTGGCTACTTCCTTCCTCTCCCAGATTTCTCCTTCTGTTTATTCTCTCTGCTTGCCAGCCCCGCCTATCCTTTCTCCTGCCTTGCTATTGGCCATTCAGTTCTTTATTAGACATTGGGTGTTTTAGACAGGCAAAGTAACACAGCTTCACAGTTAAACAAATGCAACATAAACAAAAGTAACACACCTTAAAATAATATTCTACAACAGATTACAGTCTCCCTTTCCGCTCTTAAAATTTAGAGACACCTTCAATTTGATGCTATTGAAGCCTTAGTCACTTAACATGGAATGAAAAGAGGAGGACAGAAAAGGGCAGCACTCACTAGGAACTCAAGGAGATATGGCTTCAGGGATAGACAGGAAGAAGAACACAAGTTTGAGGGCAGCCTGGGCTACATACATTATTGAGACTTGTCTTAAAAAGAGCCAATAGCTGGAAATATAATTGAGGGGTAGAGTGCTTTGATCCTTAGCGCAAACACACACACACACACACACACACACACACACACACACACACACACAAAGAGAAAGATGAAGAGGAGACAGCCACAGCAGCAACATGGTTCCAATGACTATTTCCAAGTATTCCTCTTCTTAAGTGCTGTGCTTGCATGTGAAGTTAGAGATGGCCACTGACTTTTGACTTTTCACAACTTTTGACCATGGCCAAAGGAGGTTTCTGGCATCAAATATTAGTAGTTATTTAGATGATGAGATTCCTGATGCTCTCTGATGCCTGCTTTAGGTTTCACTTAGCATCGCATACTGGTGGTAACATCCTCTATTGCAGTGTTACACATGTTACACAGGTGGTAGCTTTCTCAGTCACTGTCACATAACTTCACAGACAGTAACTCATCTATTTCAGTGTCGACTACTCTTGCACAGGTGCTAGCTTTATCTATTTACGGTGACAAGTTTATTTCTTATATAGGTGGTAAGTTTATTACAGTCTCATGTTCTTAGACAAATAACTCTATAACAGTGCTCTACATTCTTCTGGCTTCTCAAATAGTAGTAGGACAACAGTACTAGTCACATGATCTTCCCCAATCAATTCCAACTTATCCCTCCTTTATACTTGTATATAAATTTCCAGAGCTACTTATTGACATTCTACCTCCAATTATAGTTGGGGATATGAAAATCTCTCTGGCATCTCTAATTTCATTCACTCAATCACCTATTTACCTCAGTTACTGAAATAAATGCTGTAAAAAGTAGTAAATAAAACATGTGGTTCCTTTCCTCTTGAAGTGTATCATCTGGTAGGAGAGATGGTTACAAAGAAAGCCATTGAACATTAAAGAAATACATAAGCAACTAAGAAGTATTATGGGAGAAACAGTGAACAGAGAAGCTGTGGGTACTGTGTGTAGGTGGGAGAAGTGTAGGAACACTTTAACACACCAAGATCCTTTGACACATGAAAGCGGAGGAGGCAGGCTTAAGAATAGGTACAACAGCAAGCAGGCAAGGGCTCGCCGCCTTGGCTGTGTCAAAGCCTGAAAGTGGGCGGTGATTAGCAAGGAACTGAAAGGATGTTTCTGGGATGTCACAGGAGCAAATGGTAGGCCATAAGGTTGGAGGGCAGGCATGGGGCAGATCACAAAGGGGGTGGTGGCCATGACTAAGCATTCGGATGAACTGCTAATAGGAGTTTTAGAAGGAATACAATGTGATTTCTCTCACACTTGGCTTTCTTTTTAGAGGCAGGGTCTCTAAATAGGGTATAGACCACTATTAACCACTCACAGTTTCAGAGGATATTTGTTTCGTGTGGCATACTTGAGACACCCAAGGACAGACGTCGAGTGGGTAATTGGACATGTGTATGAAAACTGAGGGACTGGAAGCTTCGGTCAAAGCGCTTGAGTCAATGTGACCATTCCCAGGGCTCCAGTTACAGACTGGAAAGGTGGACAACAATCATTCTCACCACCTAAAGCCTCGATTCTCCAAAATTCTGATTTGTGTATTTTATGGGTAATGCTCTGAAGCTTGGGGGAATTACTTTTGACTATGGATTCCATAATACCACATACATTACTGGAATCCCCTCTATTTTAAAAGGACTAGAAAGAACCCAAGTAAATAGAGCCATGCACATTTAAAAACTGTACAGTACTATCTTGCATGCCTGAGCGTCCAACTCGCCCAGAAGTATGGTACAGCTGGTTATGTCAACGGCAGACGTGAACAGCAGATGTGAACGGCATTACAAAGGTGCAGACATTGCCTTGTGACCAGGGGAACATACAGAGCTAGGGAAAGAATGTGAACAAAGAAGACAGTGGAAATCAAGGAAGGAATGACTTTTAAAAGTGGCCAAACAACATCCCTGAGAGTGCAATAGTGGCGTGCATTCGTAGGCTAAACCCCAACAGCTCACTCCACAAGAAGGAAATCGTGCCTGGGACTGGAAACCTGGCCAACCGCCTGGTGCTAGTGACATCATGAGCCTTGAAGGAGAACCCACAACTGCCACATTCCTAATCCAGCAAGAATCCTAACTGCATTCTAAATGGTAATCCTTATATCCACAGGTAAGTACAGGTCTCACCCCCCCATCAAAGAAACATGTTGTTGTTGTCGCAACAAATGGAGACCATTACAGAAAACCACAACAGATCAAAATGCAAACAGAGTGACTGGATAATACTCAGCCCCAACTGAGATGTCTATAACACAATTCCTGTACTGTATGGAAGGCTCAGGGATCATAGTGTAAGAGGAGGCAGGAAGGTAAGAGAGGAACAGGAAGTTCGCTGTGAGATGTGTTTCCTAGGAATGTCAGAAAAGCTGCACCCACAAAGTCTCAACAATATGGCTGCCTAAACAAGACCTAAACAAGGAAGACATCAATAGACCCGCTATCCCAGAAGGGGTAAATCTCACGGGGCCTCAACCCTTGACAAAGAACTACAGGCAACTAAGGATTGCTAAAGTCGGGGGAAAAACAGTTTTCCCCAGAGAAGAGCCTGTAAACTGGTTATCCAATACCAGGTGCCCAGCCCTGAAGTCATATCCATATATATACATATATGGATAAAATATAAAATATAAAAAGGGCTGTTTCTAGACTAAAACTGAAACATGCAACCTAGCAAAAGCACCCAGGCTCTCTCGTCTGGTATATATATGGGGTGGGGTACATGGGAAGGATTGGAGGGAGGAAAGGGAAGGGGGGGATGGTGTAATTAAATTTTAATTTCAAAAAAATTTAAAGTGGCCAATACTTGACATGTAATTTACGTAGCAGGTAGTGTTAATACGCGGTTGTCTCTCAACTGTCCTATGAGCTGAGTCCATTATCCTCATTTTACAGATGAAGAACTTTATGCGGAAATCAGTTGAAAAGAGAATCAGAAACACTTTTAAATGATAGCAAGGCACATGGGCCGTTTATAGAACACGTAACCAACACATGTGGTGTTTAAGGTGGTAGTTTAGGATTGAGAATCTAGATTTAGGATTTATGAAACTACAAGGAAAAACTTTTTTTTTTTTGATGGAAACACAACGTTAAACTTGGGGAGAAAAAGTTTTTCCCCTCCCTTGGAGAGAATATGGGAGGGGGGGATTGTAAGCTGAACCGTGGGAAATATTCAAACAGTGACAGAGGACTGAGCAGAAACTCAAGGGATTATCAACAGGGTTTGGTAAATAATTAAACACAAATGTGAGAGAAGGAGGAGTCAAAGGTGACTGAGAGGACAATGACATTAAAAAGGGCAAAGGTCATTTTTGAAGATAAAATATAAAAAGGGCTGTTTCTAGACTAAAACTGAAACATGCAACCTAGCAAAAGCACCCAGGCTCTCTTGTCTGGCTGCAACCTACTTCATCAGCATTTTCTAAACTTACTTCCTCTTTTTTACTAGCTACCAGTAATCAAGATGCTAACTTGTATGCGGCCGAAAAGCTCTCATTGTTGTAAGCAATAAAACAAACACACTCAAGGATTTATTGATTACTTTAACTGAAATTTCCAGAGGAATCCAGCCCCCATTGACGGGCATCAAGCATCTAGGCGACATCTCCATCTTTGAATCTGCTTTTTTGTTTTTCCCTTCGTGGTGCCGTCTTTTTCATTAGCCACTCACACAAAAAGGCTTCCTTCTTCCAGCTTCAAATCCACTGGAAAAAGTTTTCTTGGTAGTGGCGGCCAGGCTGAGAGTGAACTCAAACAAGGTTCCCCCTCCGCAATGTCCTGCCTGGACCACAGGGACTGAGTGGAGAATGGGTAAGTTGTTCAAAGGAAATGACCCAGAGCAGCAGATGGATTTGAAACAGCAGAGATGCGCAGGAAGAGCCTTTCGACGGCGAAAGGAACAAACTATGCACCAGTTCTCCGGACAGGGTCTGGCTTATGCAGCCCACATCAGCCAGAAATTTGAGGCTTCTACTTTCTCAGCGTTCACACTGCTGAGAGAGCACACACGGTTTTGAAGTTCTTTTATTCTGAGCATACACCAAAATTTTAATTCTTACTGAGGTGGGCCTAACCTTGGAGAGAGGATTTTGGAGCTAAAGAGTACAGGTTTATTTTACGTCCAAATTGATTTTTAAAACATGTTACTAGGAATTAGGGCTCTCAGGGTTTCTTTCCCAATAATTCGGGTGCAGTGGCCTCGAAACCAGTGTAAACTAGGGTCCTGGTTCATCCCTGGAGCCATCCTCATCTTTTACAGTGCCTTTTCATAAAAGGACCAAAAAACATCCCGACCTTTTGCAAGCCCAGATCACTTGGGTCGCCCATGCCCACCGCCGGGGAGCAGCCGGGAAACCGAGTCCCGGGCAGTCCACGCACCTCCTGGAGAGGAAGCCGACCTAATCCAAGTCGGGTTGGAGAAGTTTAACTTGGCGTCAGCTAAGCTCTTTGCTTTTTCCAGGGACAGAGGCCCCTCTCGGGCCGGCGGCTCCCACAGGCAGGGAGCGCCGCATCCCGGGGAACCGAGAGCCGCCCAAACCGCTGCGGGCGGCCGCACCCTCCACCAGGCCCCGCCTCCCGGCCCGAGCTGGGAAGGGGGCCCCGGGGCATCCCGGCTTCCCTCTGCGGTGGCGGAGCGTGCACACGCCGGCCCGCGGGAGTAGGGTATCCACGGGCGCCCGGGATCCCCCGGAGCAGCTCAGCGCGGAGCGGCGCGCGGCCGCCTAACGGGGAAGGTCGCATGCGCGCCGGGACGCGCTGGGGAAGGCGGCCGCGAGGGGAGGGGCGAGTGCAGAGCCCGGCCGACCGCGGAGCCCCGCGCCCACGACGCATGCGCCGGGGAGGGAGCGCAATCACGGACTCGGCTGGCGGCTACCGGCTGGAGAGAGGAAACCCCGGACGGCGAGAGCGCGAAGGAAATCTGGCCGCCGCCGCCGCCGCCGCTGCCGCCGCCCGCCGCGCGCGCGCGCGCTCCCGGTGAGTGCACCCCGCAGGGTGGGCCCCGGTCGGACGCGCGGCGGGCGGCTGGCCCCGGCGGCGCATGCGTGCTTCCGGAGCCGGTGGAGGAGGGGAAGGCCGGGAGGGGGAGGAGCGCGGCGGTAGCGGTGAATTTTGAGGGGTGGGTTGGGGGCGCGCCCCGGCCGTCCCCGGTGCTGCTGGCTCCGGGAGCCGCCGCGGCGTTTCCCGGTCGTCGCGGCCTGGCTGTCCCGAGTCCCCGCGGCCAGAGTCCCGAGTGGGGGAGGGAGGAAGCCGGAGCCTCAGGCGGCCGCACGGTGAGGACGCGGGCGGGCGGGCGGGCGGGCGCGGAGGGGCGGTGTTGCGGGGCCCGGGGGTAGGGGGCGGCGGCGGCGGCCAGGCCGGGAGGCGGGAGCTGCGGCCGGGGTCGGGCGGCCAGCGGAGCGCCGAGCTCCGGGGAGTCGCGCTCAGCGGGGCCTGCGTGAAGTGTCCGCGGAGCCGCCGGGGGTTACCTGCGGGGCAGGGGGGCGCGGCGGGGCCTGCGACCCCGGGGGGTCCGCCGGGGCCCCCGCCGCGCGCTGGAGGCTGGACGCGCGCGGGGCAGGCCGAGTCGGCGGCCGGCAGGACTCGCGCCCGGGACCCGCTAGGCCTTGTGACCCACTTTATTCCTGTCACCACTCGGGCACGTTTGGAGCGGCGCCCAATGGGGCGATGGGGCGGCCAGCTCCTCCGCCGCCGAGCCCCCGCCCTCGCCGCGGCCGGCCGGCCAGCGCGCTCCGCGCTCCGCGGTCCGAGCGGCCGCCGCTGCCCGCCCAGGGCTGGTTCCGTTAGTGGTCGTGGTTCCGGGGCTTGGTCCGGCGAGCTGCGCAGGGCCCCGGGCGCCCCACTGCTCTCTGCTTGCGGAGCTGACCGCCCTGGACGTGGTCCTGGCTCGGTCGGTACCGCAGCGCCGCGAAGTTTAGATTCCCGGGGGTGTTTTCTGCCGCCGTAGACGTCCTGGGTTAAGTCAGCAGAATCCTGAAAGATGAAGGGCTTTGGCCTCTGACCTGGCAGATGACAGATCAGGTTCTGGGTTTTTGATGTTCGAATGCGGTAACCCCCACGACCTGAAAGGCTTTCTAGACCCTTTTAGACGGCAACAGCAAACCCCGGTGTTTCCTTTTTCAGTGAAAGAAAAGCACAAGAAGAAACTTTTACAGGCATCGTTGATTTGACTACGGCACTGATCCCCGAAATCACAGGAAAGGTAATCTCACTCGATTGCGTTGTTAGAGATTACAGAAGAAAAATTGTGGAACATCCATTTTCATACCCGATTAAAAAGAAATTCTTAATAGGCTATATATAATTTAGTGGCTATCTCTAAATCATATGCCACAGAACAGTTCAAATTTGGTTTGTTTTAAAATCTTAGGGGAGAAAAACCTTATTTGCCAAGTAGTTTACTGACTAGAGTACCATTGGTTAGTTTGCAGGACTAGCCATGATTACCTGTGAAAAAAGAACAACACAAAACTTTGGCATAAAGTGAAAGAAGCAAGGAGTAGAATGGTGTGAATTGTGTGTTGTTTTATATGTTAAGGGAGAGTGTAATGACTAAGATTTGTATTGCTCTTCTGTATAAGGAAGTCTTAGAATAATACTAGAAAACCAATAATTACGTGAAAGGGAGAAGTGGTCTGAAGAGGAAAGGGTAGAAAAATGAAATGTTTTATGCGTTGTCTACTGTATTATTTTTTATTGTTTTATGGATTCACAAACAAAAATTATTTAAAATAGTTTATATTGGTTTCCTATTTTGTAGGGAATTTTGATCATTTTCGGTATTATTTTTCTTAATATTTGAAAGAATAAACTGAAGAAAAGTTTAGGACGAATTTGCTGGCTTTTCCACTTTAAGAAGGGGAAGAAGTCACAGACGAATTCAAAACCGCAAAGGTTGTTACTTTGCCTTGTTGACTCTTAGTGGTAATGGCATTAGTCGTCACAGTTGGATGATGCTGCATGGATAGTGTAGTGTCTCCCTTTCATTTTGTCAGGAACTATAGTTTATAATTTATTTTCCCTTTGTCGATCCCTACCTCGAAGTTGGAGCACTACATTTACGATGACAGTAGACTAGATGGTTTACTTTTTATGCTTTTCCGGTGGGAAGCTATTATGTCCTTTAAGGAAGACAGACATGAACCCCAGTGAAGTGTGTGTGTGTGTGTGTGTGTGTGTGTGTGTGTGTGTGAGAGAGAGAGAGAGAGAGAGAGAGAGAGATTGAGATTATTTCTTATGGAAAATGAAATTCAGAATCAAATATGAGAAACTAAGCATTTTTATGATTACAGATTGTGTAAACATACATTAATGATTTTTCTAGTTCTGCCAGCCTAAGCTTTTCAGTAAGGTCAAGGTTGAAAGGTGGTTGTGAGATTGGATATCATTTTAGGGAGGGAATACTCAAAAACTCCCTCTGGTGACAATAATATTGTGTGGAAACCAGTTGCTGTAGACATTTTGATTACTATTACTAGTATTTTTATTTTGTAGGACAGGATATTTGTGTTGGTTGGTTTGTTGCAGGTGTATGATAGTCACTCCAGTGCAAAAATGGTACTTACTTTTCATTTGAACTTACGTGTGTGGATTTTTCCTGTCTTTTAACCAGATGAATCACATACGTGCAGGCTGTCTTCCATTTTTGTTATTGTTGTTGAGATAGAATCTCGTGCTGTGTGTAACCCAGGCTGTCCTGGAACTTACTCTGTACTCTAGACTGGCCTTGAACTCATGATAATCCTCCTGCTTCAGCTTCTTGAGTACTAGGATTGCAGTATGTTCTACTACACTGGATGGACATTTCTACTTTCACCTCATATGTTCCTCCAGAAATAAGTATTAACAATTGGATGTGTAGCTTTCTACATCTTTTTTTTTGAATTATAAATATGTCCATTTTAATCTTAAAAACTGAATTATTGAACTTGTTTATGGTAGCTTCTTGTGGGGGTGTTGGGGAGTCTTAGTTTGTAGTCCGGACTGGTCTGGAGGTAGAGAACCTCCTGCCTTGCTCAGCCTTTTGACTGTTAGGGTTATGCTTGGCCAAGTTATTGAGTTTTTCTTGAATGATGGTTTGTTCTGCCAGTTTGCCTCTACTGTACCCCAGGATAGAAATTTCGCTCCAGGATAGACATGACTTAGAATATGTCAGAAAGTTTCAACATGGGATATGAACCTTAGTACATAACCCCTTATACTCCCCTGCCCCCAATATTGAGACACTAGTTGGTATGGAGGCATCTGCAGTTTAGAGGGATGTCATACTGATGTGAATTCAGCGTAGAGACTTATATTTTAACATTTTTCCATAGCACTCTTAGGGGCCCAAATTGTAGGGTCTCAAGTATGGGCCCTTGAGGGTGAATAGGCATCCCAGCCTTGTAACTAGTTAAGAAAGGAGAGAACCGAAAGCTTAGACGCTCTTCTTCATGTGAAGGAGCCAGCTGCAGCTGTATGGCAGGTAGCTCTGAGTTGGGTGCTGTTTGTCTGGATATATTACTTAATTAAGCTTTTCCATTGGAAAGAGCCTTTTGCTGCTTATTTGATCATTGTGAGTTAATTATGTATTGATTTCAAGGTTGTTAAAATATGAAACGAAGAAGTGGGATTTGTCAGTGAGCTGCTGTCCATTGTCAAACATGTGAGGCAGATATTGCCAATAAGAAAAGTGTCTGCTCACTCTTTGCTCAGAGCACCGCATTCTTCTTCTTCTTCCTCAGAGCACGCTGCTTCTTAGTTCTGCTTCGCTGCTGTATCAGGTGACCTATTTATGTACTCCAAATGTTGTAATCAAACACTGGGGGAAGCAAATCATTTTTAAAATTTGTTTCATATTTTATAGCAAAACTGTCTTTGTGACTATTTCCTTAAAATACTTGCAGAAGCATGAAGCATCTTTTTTGAAGTATAGTTTCCTTGTAGACAGTACATCAACTAATGTGTTTCCTCCTTTTCTGAGCTTTAAATTGTTGGTAGAGTCGGATGAATTATCAACCTAACACCTTTAAATGTAAGAACAATTTAATTCTTACTAATTGGTTTAATTACATAATGGCATTTATTAGTTGCTTTACAACCATTTTTAATTGCCCTGATATATGTAATTTCCATGAATTACATGGATAAAGAAAATGTTTTCTCCATGCTTTACTTTGCAAATATTAAATTACCTAAACAACTTATTCTCACAATTTTAATTGAGTTATCACATTAGTTGTATAATTCACACAGAAATAATTTTGCTTATTATTTTAAGTCTGCCCTGTCACTCTACAAAGAGAAATCATTTATAAAGAGTAAATTTTTATTATTGCTTTGGGTTTTTAAAAGGACTATTTTAGAATTTCATTTTGTGTGTTTGGATGTTTTATCTGCATGTATGTCTGCACCATGTGAGTATGGGCTCTCTTGGGGGCCAGAAGAGTGTCAGGTTCCACCGGGAAGTGGAGTTATAGACTGTTGTGAGCTGCCGTGTGGGTGATGGGAATTGAACCCGCGTCCTGTGGAAGAACAGCCAGTGCTCTTAACCAGAGAGCCATCTCCATTCCCTAAAGGATGGTTGTTTTGTTTTGTTTTGAAGCTCTGTATTTTAAATATTTAATTTATTTTATAAAATGCCTTTTATTTTCATATGGTGAATGCTAGAATGAAAAGTGGACATGACACCACCATGCCCAACACATGCTCTGCTTTTTGAAAAAGTTCATGTTTTAATTTGATATTTAATTTTTAATTTTCATTATAAATAGTAGAAAATAAGAGCACAAGTTGATTCCCTCTTTATTGGTGGTGATGGTTGGGTTTTTTCGAGCCTGAGTCTTGTGTAGTTGTGGCTAGTCTTGTATTCTCACTACTCCTGCTCCAGCTTCTCCAGTGCTGGGATTACAGGGGTATCCACACCTGGCTTCAGAGGCTTCTGTGTTTAGGAAACGAGAAGCACAAAGTTGTGCCTGTGGCTAAGCCACTTGTCTAGCTAAGAATTTATCATTTGTACTGAGATAAGGTTAATGTGCAGTAGTTGACTGACTTTCCTAATTTTCAACTCTCAGTTATAAATGCAGCACGTCCCAGTATGGAAATTCGGGAAAACAGAAACAACAGCAGCACGGTTTAAGAGTTTAAGCTACTGCTGGAGTCCTGTCATCCAGAGACGCCGTTTTTAGTCTTCTCGGGCACCTTTTCCTGTTGTGCTTGAGCATTGTGTGAGTGTATACACACTTAGAGACCCATGACTACAGACCTGTAGCACCTACTACAGGGTAAACGCTTGTGTTTCTTTAACAGCAGTTCATCACCATGTTTTCATGTCATGATTTTTCTGCAGTGTTACTCTTTTAATGTTTATTCTCGTCCATGGTTTTTATTTCATTTACTTAACTGCTTTTACTGTTGGATATGTTAGTTTTTAATTTTCAAGTTAATAAGAGGAAGTACAACTTGAAAATGTTGATAGTCTTCAGAATTAGAATACAAGTAAAATAATACCGAATTTGTGTTGATAACCAAATTCAACAGATTTCATTGGAAAAATATGTCAGTATATATAATCGACTAATAGTAATGATCAATAATGAAGTAAATCCAGGATTTTTGTAGTGTGTTTTCTTTCTAATTTTATGTTTTGCTTAGAAATTTATTTCAATGCATTTCATGAGCATAAATCAGTTGGGGATTTGGTTTTCTTTTTGGTGCTGAGGATGAGCGCCTTTCACGTGCTAGGTGGGTGCTCTCTCCTCCCCAGCTGCTTCCCCAGCCGCCCGCTCACTGGTCTGCTTATGTTTGGTTTCTCTACTGGCTGTTGGTCACGTGCCTGGATGTTCCTGCCATGGTTTTCAAGGAATTTGTTTCATGAAGTCACCAGCAGAAAGTTGGTTGTAATATTCTTTTATCCTTTTAGTATCTATAGAAAACACAGCGAGTCTAATGTCTGTGTAACCTCTAGAGCAGTGGTTCTCAACCTTCCTGATGTTGCAACCCCTTAATACAGTGCTCCATGTTGTGTGACCCCCAACCGTGAAATTATTTTCTTTGCTACTGCATAACTGTCATTTTGCTGCTGTTATAAATTGTTAATATCTGTGTTTTCCGATGGTCTTAAGCAACCCCTGTGAAAGAGTTGTTCATCCCCCCAAAGAGGCCGTGACCCACAGGTTGAGAACCATTGCTCTAGGGTTTCCCCACCCTCCCATCATTCACATCATTCTGATCTAGTAATTTGAGTATTCTTTTTTCTTTAGCAGTGTAGCTAGACATTTATTAATTTACTGGGATTCTCATTGACAATCTCTAGTTTAACTGATTTCCTCTACTTTTTTTGTTTTTAAAGTCCTTGTTTTTTCTCTGCTGCTTATTATTTGCTTTCTTTGGATATAATTTTTTTTTTCTCTAATCTCTCAAGCTAGACACTGAGGTCATTTGATTTTTCATTATAAGCACACTAGAAATTTTGACTGCTTAAATTGTTTACTCCCAGATTTTTCTATTTTAGGGGGCTTGAGATTCTGTTGTTTCCCAGGTTAGCCTCTAACCCTGGGCTGAGAAGGTCCTTTTTGCTGCTCTTAGGAGTATCTGGGACTTTAGGCAAACACAACGCTGTCTGCTTTTGGTATCTCTTTGAGCTGGGATTAGTGAGGAGTTTGTTTACAAATATTGGGCTTTTCCAGAGTTAGTTCTGCTAATCTAATCTAGTGAGATGATACTGTTTTAAATTCATAGAAATTTATTTTATAGTCCCAAGTATGATCTTGGTAAATGTGTCTTACATGTATTTGAAAAGAATGTTGTTGGGTACAGTGTTCTGTAAATACCAGTTAGGTCAAGTTGGTTTATTGTTTTATTTATGCCTTATTACTTTTTTTAAAAAAAGATATATTTATTTATTATGTATACACTTTTCTGCCTGCATGTATGCCTGCGGCCAGAAGAGGGCAACAGATCTCATTACAGATGGTTGTGGCTGCTGGGAATTGAACTCAGGATTTCTGGAAGAGTAGCCAGTGCTCTTAACCTCTGAGGCATCTCTCCAGCTCCGCCTAATTACTTTTGAATGAATATCAGACCTGCTATTTTCATGTTAGCTGCTGTGATGCAATACCTGAATGAAACACATAAGGAAGCACATCCTTTGTTTCCGTTTCAGTGAAGGTGAGACGGAACTTGATGAGAGAGGGCATAATAGAGCAGGGTTTCTCAGCTAGGACAGCAGAGGCAGAGAGGTCTGAACAGAATGTCTCCAGTGACCTTGGAAGTTTCTCACTTTTAATAATGCCATCAGATTAGGAATCTGTCAGTGGATTGATCCATTGATTAGGCCAGAGCTCTACTGACCTGTTGTCTGTATGTTGTTGTTGTAGTTTTTTCCAACTCTTTAGGGGCTGCCACCCAGCTCCGAAATAAACACATGGAGACTTAGTCTTTCTTATGAATGCCCGGCCTAGGCTTGTTTCTAACCAGCTTTTCTTAACTTAAATTAACCTGTTTCTCCTCTTCGATGTTTTGCCTCTGGGCTTTTTACTTTTCTTTATATGTCTTTCTTCCTTTCTTACTCCATGGCTGGTTGTGTGGCTGGGTGGCTGGCCTCTGGCATCCTCCTCTCCCTCTCCTTTTCTTGCTCCTCTTCTTCTCTGGAGCCTAGATTTCTCCTCCTATTTGTCCTTTCTGCCTGGCAGCCCCACCTATTTCTCTCTCCTGCCTAGCAATTGGCTGTTCAGCTCTTTATTAAGCCAATCTGGTGTTTTAGGCAGGCAAAGTAACACAGCTTTACAGATGTAAACAAATGCAACATAAAAGAAGGCAGCAGGTCCTTGCATCATTAAACAAATATTCCACAGCATAAACGAATGTAACATAACTTAAACTAATATTCCACATCAGGTCTCCTGTCTGTGGTTGAATCCACAAGTTAGGGACCATGCCTTCAACACTCCAGGCTTTTGGTAGGCACATCATATCCAGACCATAACAGAATGCTCACCTTTTCATCTAGGCAGGGAGGAAAGCATCTTAAACTAAGGGGAGGGTAAGAGACAGGATTTTGCTAGGTTGCCCAGGTTGCCCTTGGATTCATGATTCTTCCACCTTAGCCTCCTGAGAAGATGGATCGCAGATACACACCAACTTCTGGGCCCTGTGTAGTTTTAAAATTCAGTTGAGTATCCTAGAGGAGATAGAAACGAAGAACTCTTGAGTTCCTGAATGCTGACAGTTTTGTTACTCTAGCCTTGCATGAGCACCCAAAATATTTTGCACAGAACAAGTTGAAACTAAGCCTCCGGTCTGCGTCCAGATTGGAAAATGCCCTAGTTAAGTACAAATCAAATAGAATAGAAACCTTCTAAGACCCTCACCCTGACTCTGGAGTTTGAAGTCTTGTCCTCATGTTGGCTTGTGAATATGGTTTTTGTAATTCTGTTGGCTTTTCTAGTTCTCAAAAGAACAGTAGTCTACGGCAAGCTCTCTTTTGTACCTAGACACAAACATTTTCCTGTTGTTTTAAAAAATGCCTAGAGCCGGGCGGTGGTGGCGCACACCTTTAATCCCAGCACTCGGGAGGCAGAGCCAGGCGGATCTCTGTGAGTTCGAGGCCAGCCTGGGTTACCAAGTGAGTTCCAGGAAAGGCGCAAAGCTATACAGAGAAACCCTGTCTCGAAAAACCAAAAAAACAAAACAAAACAAAAAAAAACATAAAAAATGCCTAGAAAGCTTGATTTGGGGAACTCATTTTTTCTTACTGTTTGAATATTAATGTTGTTAGATTTTAATTTTAATATTAAAAATCATTGTTTTTAGAAATATAGTTTATGTCTTAAAGTTCACTGATTTTAAGTGTACAGGTTGAGTCGTGATAAATATATACAAATAAATGTAGCTACTTCCAGTACCAAGAAACAAAATTCTTTTCCCCCTCGAAAATTTCCTCTTCTCTGCAGCCCCTGGTCTATTTTCTGTTTGCATGTTTTCCTTTTCTGTGATGCAGAAATGGAGCCGCTCAGTCTGTCTTCTGGGCCTGTCTTGCCCAGCACTCTCATGTCAACTACTTCACCTCTTTTTATGCTGGGTATTGTTCTGTTGGGTAGGGTATGCATATGATTTGTTTTTCCAGTTACGAGTTGACAGACATTGGGTGGTTCTGGTATGGACGGGACTGTTACAAGAACTCCAAACCTTTGTGCACATATATTTTCATTTCACTTGGCAAACACCTGTGAACAGTGTTAGCAGGTTTCATAGTAATTGTATGCTTCATTTTGTAAGATACTGATGAATTGTTTTCTAAAGTGGATGTTCAGCTTTACGTTAATTGCACCAATCATTGACAGTTTCTTGCAAAACAAGGCAAGAAACTGCCTTAATATATTCTATTAGAGTCAGACAGTAGATAGTAGAATTGTAGAAATTATCTCCCAACCTGTGACTTCCTCCCCTTTCTATGTTTGTTGGCATTTTTGAAGAGAGTTTTATCTATGATGATCCCTGATTCATTAATTTGTCTCCCTTCCTCTTCCCCTTATTTTTGTTGCAGGTTTTTCTGAGACAGGGTTTGACTGTGTAGCTCTGACTGGCCTGGAACTTGCTAGGTAGACCAGGCTGGCCTCGGAACTCACCGACACCTGCTTGTTTCTGCCTGCTCAGTGCTCGTCTAGAGTGTACCACAATGCCTGGTGATTTCTGCTCTTCCATGCTTCATGGTTGTTTGGTGTCTTAGCTAAGAACTAGTATTTTTGTCTCATGTTTTGTCCGAAGTTTTAGAGGTTTGTTTTTATATTTACGTTTGTCTGATTCATGTTCATTTTATATAAAGTACGAGGAAAACAATGATATTAAAAACTTTCCACATAGATACACAGTTTCATTACCATGATTGTACTTCATAATTATGAAGTTTAAATTAATAGTTAATAAACAGTATTTCTCTAAAAATAATAAAGCATTAATACTCAAGAAGCAAAAGAGAGTGTTTTTTTTTTTTTTTGGTTTTTCGAGACAGGGTTTCTCTGTGTAGCTTTGCGCCTTTCCTGGGACTCACTTGGTAGCCCAGGCTGGCCTCGAACTCACAGAGATCCGCCTGCCTCTGCCTCCCAATTGCTGAGATTAAAGGCGTGTGCCACCACCACCCACCCTGGCTGCAGTTCTTTTATAAATACAGTTGTGGAATTGGTGGATTGTTGTTCATGTTTTGGAGGACTTTCCATACTGTTTTCTATGAAAGGCCATCCTAGTTTACATTCCCACCGGCAGTGTATAAGAGTTCCTTTTTCTTCTCTGTCCCTGTCAGCACTTGTTATCTTTAGTCTTTTTTGATATTAGTCATTCTTAATAGAATGAGGAAATACTTCACTGTGGTTTTGTTTTACATTTCCTAGTGAGTAGTGATGTTAAGCATTTTTTCCTGTACCAGTTGGCCATTTGTATGGGTTTGTTACTTTTTTCTTCTCTCTCTTCCTCTCCTGCCTGACCCCTCCTGTGTGTGTGTGTGTGTGTGTGTGTGTGTGTGTGTGTGTGTGTGCGCACGCATGCTGAACCAAAGGTTGGCACTAAGTATCTTCCTCTGCTCTAACTTGCTACCTTGCTCCTTTTTTCTTTTTTTTTAATTGATTTTTTGTCATACACTATATTTTGATATTTCCCCCTCCCCCAGTTCTTCCCAAATCCTCCCTAACTCTACCCACCCAACTTGTTTTTTTCCTCTTTCAAAAATAAAAACAAATTGAGAAGTAAACAACCCCCACAAAATAAACAAGCAAAAGACCAGTAAGACAAAAAGAGAAAAAATGCCAAAACAAAGCATAATGAAACAAAGGGTCCGAGATTGAGTTCCTTTGTGTTAGTGGGGCCTGCGCCTGAAGTGTGGTTGATACACCCAGTGAGAATTCATTGTAGAAAACTAATTTTCCCTTTACCAGTGGAGATGAATTGCAGATAGCCTTTGGGTTAGGGGTAGGACCCCGTGTCCACTTGACCCTTTCAGTTCTGGGACCCCAACTGTCCTGTTGCAGGTCTTGTGCATGCTTCCACAGTTTCTGCAAGTTCCTGTGTACATCAGCTCTGTTGTGTCTGAAACACACTGTTTCCTTGGAGTCTTCCATCATCGCTGGCTCTTACAGCCTTACTGCCTTTTCTTCCCCATAGATCATTGAGCATTGAGGGGGGAGGGATTTGATGAAGACATCTTATTTAGGGCTGAGTGTTCCGAAGTCTCTCATTTTCTGCTCATCATTCAGCATGGGTTTCTGTGTTAATTCCCAGCTGCAACAAGAAGCTTCTCTGATGTGAGCTGTTACTCTGTTGCTTTTTGAGGCACCTGGAACTCACTGATTTGGTTAGTCTGGCTGCAAGCCCCAGGGATCCTCGAGTTTCTGCCTCCCCAGCTTTGGAATTAGAAGTGTGCCACCAGGCAATCCCCTCAGCTCAGGTTGTTGGTTTGGTTTGGTTTTTTGGTTTTTTGAGACATGATTGCTCTGTGTAGCTTTGGAGTCTGCCCTGGAACTTGCTCTGTGGATCAGGCTGGTCTCGAATTTATAGAGATCCTTTTGTCTCTGCCTCCCGAGTGCTGGAATTAAAGGTGTGCAGCACCATCACCAGGTCAATTTTGTTAATTTTTGAGACAGAGACTCTGTGTTTCCCAAGCTGGTCTGGAATTCCTGGTTTCCTATTTGGAATTTGAGGATGTACTGCCTTGGAAAGTAAAGTTAGTCATTGTACAGACTTAAGGTCTTTGTGATTATTCTTCAGTCAAGCACTGAATGAAGGTACAAAAGTGAAGTCCTTTGTTTACTGAACTTAGGACGCATTGCAATCTTGGCTTTTTCAGTAAACACTTGATGCTCTGTGGTTGCTTGTGTCTCTAAGGATTAGTACATGGTCTAAACGTCTAACAGTAATTGCTTGACATTTAACCCAAGTTACAGCTACACTATGATTACCAGCATTGAAACAGTCACTTTAATGATTATGGCTTAATATTCGATGAGCTCAGTAAAGCATAATTGGAACAGCCCTGCACTGGATACGAGGCTTCCTTCATCCTGACTCTTAGCACCCATCAACTCTTGTGCTAGAGGAGGCCATTGTTTGTCTTTAGGTCCTCTCTGCTCCTTACTGCTTGTTAAAAGCCTTGAGATTCTTTCCTAAAGATGTTTACTAGAATGCTTTTTGTAGTTATAAAAATAAATTGAAGTATTGTGCTAATCATAGGGGTTTGGTTTTATTTACTGACCAACTCAGTTCCTAAAATAGTACCTGGCCATAGTATATATTCAATAATTACTTTTTTGTATATAAGTAATTATCCATATTAATTTTTCACTAATATTAATGCATTTATTGACTTTTTATGTCTTTGTCTGGTTTTGATAGATGATTCTGATTTTTCTAGAATGAATTTTTAAGTGTCCTTTCCTTTTGAGGCTTTGAAAATTGAAGGAGGACTGGTAGATAATTCTTAGAAGTGATCTAGCAATGAGCCGCCTTTGTGTTGTAATCTACTTTTATTTCTTGATTTAGTAATTTCAAATGGTGTCTCTTCGTCTCCTACTAAGAAAGCGAAGACTTCATCTCATACTGTCATTCTTTGCCCTTATCAACACCATCTGCCATGGAACCACCTACTTCTTTGAATGATGCCTGTGCAATAATGATGGGACATTTGCATTTCTCAGTGCATTTTTAAGTTCTCTGTTTCATAAGGGGATAGTGGGACTTGTCTGCGTTTTTCCATCGTGCCCCCTTTTTTTCTCCACCTCAGTTTTCTACCTTTTGTTTTGACCAATTGATAGCATTCACATCCTGTTTATTTTTTTATTTTGAGAATAGAAGCTTTTAGGCCTTGTCTGTAAGTTAATTCTAAAAGCTGAACGCAGTAACCATCACTTAAATCCCAATTCCATCCTCCAGCTCCTCCCCATCTTCTCCCATGTCCCTCTCTGAGTAGCATGGATTATCCCCTTTTGTTTCATTAGAATTTCTAGTGCTTATAAAGGCTTTGTAAGAAAAAAGACTATGTACACACACACACACACACACACACACACGCACGCATGCACTCACGCACACACACATATACATTTATTTAAAGTTTATATTGGTTGCTTTTGATGACTTTTGTGACTTATGTTAGTCAACGGCCAGTTTAAGATATACTCAGAAGTCAGAGGGCTTCCATGACAATTTTACAGAGGATGTTTGTCCAGTTGACGTCAGAAAGCTTGTGCTAGGAAGCAGGTCCTCATCTGTTTGTTGTTGTAACAGAATTGGAGAGGAGACTAAATGTGTGTCCTTCTGTGACTGTTAGGACCCTAATGAGGAAAAAGTATGACCTAAGAATTTGGAACCCTGCAGTTCCTGCTGAAGCCTTTGTCCAACCCTAGAGAAACATTTCCTTTGCTTTGGCAGAGGATGGCATCCTCCACCACACACACAGGCTATTGCCTAAAGACTGCTGTGGTCCCAAAGAAGGGGGTCTGCGCAAAGAAGTCTGTCCCCAAGATCTGTTTCCTTTGCTTCTCATTGCCTTCTGCACGACAACTATCATCAGAAGCTTTGCACAGCCTATGAGATTTGCAAGTCCTCTTCTGGCAAGACCTGTCTTACATGCAAAATGATTTGTAAGACTTAAATAATAAATATGATGAGAAACCAGAGAAACGAGTGTGGGAATGTTTTGAAAAATGTTGAGCTGAACAACAACTTGGGAAGAAGGAAGTTCATAATATAAGGTTACTCATCGATGACCAGTGATTTGCATATATTTTTCACAATCTGTAGCTTTTCCTTCATACTTTTAATAGAGTCTTTTGTGGAACAAAAGCTTCCCATATTGATGAAGTCTAATTTACCAGTTTTTATTTGTTTGTGGATCACGTATTTGAAGTTATGCTGAAAAGCTGCACCAAGTTGTAGGTCCCTATGATTTTCTCTTTTACAGTTCAATGGCCTGCATTTGAATACATGATATATGTTGGGGCTGGAGAGATGGTTTAGTGGCTAAGAGCACTCCCTGCTCTTCCAGAGGAGTGGAGTTCAATTCCCAGCACACACTTTGAGTGGCTTGTAACCATCTGTATCTCCAGCTCCAGGGGTGCTTCTCCTGGTGCATGTACATGGCTTATGCTCCCCCACACACACACATATAAATATACCTAAATGTATATAAAGTTTGAAGATCAGGTCAGGGATCTCTTGATCAGGTTTCCTTTATTTGCCTATGGTTTTATGATTTCTCTCTACACTTCAAGCTTTTTAATTCATTTGAAGTTACTCTACACTGAAATCTAGATATTGATGAGATCTGACATGTTCATTGCCACATTCCCGATTTCTGGAAAATAGGAGTGCCTCTACAAATGTTCTGTATTTTAAAAATAGTAATAATGGAATTTGATTAGCAACTGCCTTGTTTGCAGTTATTTTTCATGTGGCTGTAAAACTCAGAAGCTGATTCTGTCAATTGTTAAGAGAGATGCCTTTGGAAACTTGAGCAGTCCTTCTAGGTCAGTCTTTAGAACTTGCTGAATTTCACTTGATAACCTTCAGCCTTCTCTTTGAGCTCAGAGGTATGACTTTTTTTTTTCTTAATTGTAATATGGTGGGATTTCAGTGTCCTGGTAAACATAGACCAAGGAACTATAAATGTATTTGGGGCATGGTCTTCTACTTTTCTTTGTAGGTTTTATTTAAAATCTTTAGCGTTTTTTTCATTTTTATAAGGAATATGTATTAGTTAGCTTCCAGTTGCTATAACAAAAGAACTGATAACAATTTTTAAATGAGGAGAGTTTTATTTTGGCTCAGAGTTTCAGAGGTTTTAGTTCATGATCAGCTTGTTCTGTTGCTGCGGGTCTGAAGAGGCAGAGCATCATGGCGGCAGCAGTGTGTGGAGAAGGTGGCTTACCTCATACAGAAATGAAAACTCTGGAGAGAAGGCCTGCTTTTCAAAGGCACACTCCCAGTAATCTATTTCTTCTAAGCAGCTACCATCTCCTTATAGCCCATTATGCTATAGATTAATCCATTGATAAGGTTAGCATCCTCATGATACAATACCTGTGAATAGCACCACTCACTGGGACACTAAGCTGTGGTGATGTTTTGTTTCTGCTCGGAACAGATAAAGCTTGCCTGGAGATCAGAGTTCGGAGCTAGCCACTCGAGGCAGTGGAGGCACATGCCTTTAATCCCAGCACTTGGGATCTCATGTCTTTGATCCCAGTACTTGGGAGGAGGAAACAGAAAGTGATATGGCTGGGTGGAAAGAGCAAGTGATAAGGCAGGGTGGAGACAGGAGCTTGGCTCTTTGGGTTTCAGGAGTCAGTAGAGGTAAGACGTCTCTCTAGTGGCTGGCTTCTTTACGTCTCTGATCTTTCAGCTTTCACCCTGATATCTGACTCTGGGTTTTTATTATTAAGACCAATTAGAATTAGCACTATACTAAGCCTCTAACACATGCGCCTTAGGAACCATTTTATATCCACACAATAACAGAATGAAAAATAACTGAAATCCAAATGTGCTCTTTTTTTAAAAATCAATTTCTGAAATTTTCCCAACTCCCTCTCATAATAAGAGATATTACTTTCCATTTCCTCTGACAAAGGGAGGTTATTTGCAAATGGCTGAATAGGAGGATAAGATTTGTCAGGTTTTGGACAGTAACGATTACCATGTTTTAAGATTGTTTTAATATTTTACATGTAAATGGCAGTCTCATTTGTATACTTTCTGTTTTAAGGACGAGTTACCTGCTGCAGCTCCAGTTCATATCAGAGGTTTACACACTTCCAAGTTCAGCATGCTAACTACCCTTTCCTCTGTGACTCATAAGCTAAGACTAATGTTTGCTTTAAAAAAAATCTCTTAAGTATACCAAGTGTCACATAAAAAGGTGAAATTCAGATTTCAGTGTTGATGATTTTACTAAAATATCTGTGGACTGTGTGTGACTACTTTCAAACTCCAGTGACAGTACAGTGGTGGCAGCAGAGACCCTGCTTCTGGCCTGTCCCTTACAGAACAAGTTAGTTGGCCCTTGCATTAGGTACTTCTGTGACTGCCGTGACAGAACACTTGGTAAGAGCACTGTGAGGAAGGAAGGAAGGAGACTTATTCTGGCTCAGAGCTTAAGGGAAGGCATGGAGGGCTGCGAGGCAGCTGTCCCACTGTGTCTGCAGTCAAGAGTCACTTTCCCTTGCCTCTTCCATTCAGTCTAGGGCTCAACCCATGGCATGGCACCACCTACCTGTAGGGTTGGTTAGTCTTTCCTCTGCAGTTAAGGCTCTCTAGCTCCCTTTGGCACCTTCACAGCTGTGGCTCCTAGGTTCTTCCAAATCCAGTCAAGTTGACAGTGAAGAGTGATCATCACACCCTTGCTCTGGGCAGTGGACGTATTTATGGGCCGACTGCCAGGGTTTATAAGATGTGGGAGTAGGGAAGGTGGACAGCTGGAGGTAAGGGTCAGGTACCAGCGCCTAGTGACTGGCTTAGGCTTTTTCTATGCTGGGAAGTAAAACCATATTAGACTAACTGTTTTAAAGTAGGGAATAAATGAAGAGAATTGGATTCTGTTATTTTTCTTTTAAAATGAGTGAATATATAGAGAAAATTAATATGGAACTTTTTAAAGTTTTTACCATGTTTTAAAGTTGTCTTAATATTTTACATGTAAATGCCTGTATGTATCATTTTTACACTTTGTTTTTCCATGTGTGGTGATAGCCTGTTCATTTTATTTATTCAATGAAAGAATTGATAGTGGAAATCACTTGATGACTGACTCAGTCATCAAAGCTAGTACATTAAAGATGACGGTGCACTGCCATGAGTGACTTAGAGATGATTGTAGCTAGAGTTTTTCTGCCTGGCCCACAGTCAGGACAAATCTCTCACCTGCCAGTCCCACAGCCTCAGACCCAACCAAGTAAACACAGAGACTTATATTGCTTACAAACTGTATGGCCGTGGCAGGATTCTTGCTAACTGTTCTTACAGCTTAAATTAATCCATTTCCATTAATCTATACCTTGCCACATGGCTCGTGGCTTACCGGCATCTTCACATGCTGTTTGTCATCTTGGCGGCTGGCACTGTCTCTCTGACTCAGCCTTCCACTTCCCAGCTTTATTCTCCTCCTTGTCCCACCTACACTTCCTGCCTAGCCAATGGCTAATCAGTGTTTTATTTATTGACTAATCAGCAACACATTTGCCATACAGAACATCCCACAGCTGATGATTTTCAGGGACTTCACTGAAGTTAGACACAGGCATTTATATCCTGTTGGGAGAAAGACCAGGGTGTTAGTGTTCATCTCTGTTGTTCCTCTGAAATACTTGATAGCAACTGTGGGCACATCCATCACTCTGAATCCAGTTCCTTTTTGAAAAATAGAAAAAAATAATTTTCTTCTGACAGCAGGTGCTTGGGGGTTGGCTACATTATTCATTGTGCATAATTTGTTCCCCACTGATTGATCTCCCACAACTAGCAATCACTTGGCACATGATTAGATAATGTAAGTATAAGTTGAATGAAAGAAAAAAAACTAGTTGAGGTCCCGTGTCGATCAGATAGGCATGATCACAGAAACGCCAGCTTCTTCAAAGATTTACATTTGGGGATTTGAGGTGTTTTGTTAACGAGTAGCATTTTGATGAAAATAGAAATTTTCTTTATATTCTTTATAGAGTGCTAGCAATGCATTGACTAGATTTATTGGTATAATTAATTACATAAAATTTTCTGAAAGCTTTAAATGGCAAGATGAACTGCTATTTTAAGAATTAATTAGCCTCCAAGAAACATAGAAGCTATACTTCATTGTAAAACCATAGCACAGACACACACACACACACACATACACACACACACACACACACCCCTACCCCTCGATAGGAAAATTTGTATACATTCATGTAAGTTTCCTGAACTTTCCCTAACTTTCCACCAAACTTCATTTTATAATGGAACTTGTCTACACAGTTTCCTCAACAGTTCAACTTAAAAAATCTTATTTCTCAGAATGTAAAGATAGTGTACAGAATTTTTAGTGAAGGAAAATTGTTCGAGATTCTGAAAATGATTGGTAAGTGAAAGTAAAAAAGGAAAACAAACCTTTATCTCTCTTCTTCTAGACAGATTTTTAACCTGGATAAAATGGTTGGTAAGAGGGAAATTTCATCTTTAGAGGAATTGCAGCTATAAGAAGTACTAGAAAATTACAGGCTTCGTGGATTTAATCATCAGTGATTCTGAAGATACTATATAAAAATTGGTTGTGAAATGTGAAATACAATGGCTAAAGCAGAATGCATAAACCTTTTTAACTGATGATAGTCAGCAACTCTGGTGAGGAGACAAATTTAACCTTGAAAAGTAACTAGTAGGAGTCAGGTTGGGAAGGAAGTCAGAGTTGACCAGCCTGTGCAGTGGTGTGGAGGGAGGTGCTACAGATTGGTAGCAAGGACTCCGGAAAGGGGCTTTCCTCTTTTTCTTCCCTCCTACCCTGGAACAGAGTAAGAGTTTCATTGCCATGGTAGCATATACATTCAGAAAGGTGAAGGGAAAATGTCTCTGGCCTAAAGAAGTGGAAGGCTCCCTGCAAGCTGGAGCATGATTTGGAAATCCTAAGAAAAGACAGGTGTGTGTGTGTGTGTGTGTGTGTGTGTGTGTGTGTGTGTGTGTGTCTGTCTATCTGTCTGTCTAAATCTTCAGGGGCCCCAACCACATTCACGCTGCTTGAGTTCAAAACAGAATCCAAAAATCAAAGCCCAGAGAAGTGACCTACAAAGTACACCACAGCTTGAGTTATTCATTCAGATGGTGACCCCAAACAGTAAGGCAGAAGCTTTGAAAACTGAACTCACATGGAGACCACTACCCACAGAAGGCTACTTAGAACCTGTGGTCTAAACTCAAAGTCATATTCACAAGAGGGCCTTACTAGAGCCTACAGTCCCATGGTCAGTATTTGGAGTGTCTAGAATACAGTGCAAATTCTTGTCATACAAAGAAAAAAGGAAATTATGACTCTTTTTAAGGAAACCATGAGAAGAGCCAGAAAATAGAATTATAAGAAAGACCTTAAACAAGCCTTGAGTTAAAGCTAAGCACTTGATATGAATGAAAAAATAGGGTATAGGATTTGCTTCTGATACTTGAAAATTTTCCAGTGAAAATCAGAATATGAATCAAATCGGATTTCAGAATTGAAAAATGTAATGTGTGAAGTATAAATTGACTGTGTGGACTCAGCACAGTGGAGATGACGCGAGAGAGTGAACTTGAGATAAATCAGTAGAACTCTCCAGGCTCTATCTTGTGCATCGAGGTCTGTATTTTGCCTTAGGTTCACATGGTGACCTCTGCTTTCTGCTCATGGAGTAGTATGCTGTCTGCACAGCTGCATGCTCCTCACTCACTGCTTCTTAGTGGCTGCAGAGATCTGCCTTGTTACACCACAGATGCAGAGGTGGCCATTGCTCGCCATTGCCTCATGCTTTATCACTTACGAAGGCTGAAGACAAAGTCATCAGTGAGATGATTAAAATAATTGTCATCTGAGGGACTAAATCTACCCTTGTATATGTTTTCATTTGAAAGCTTTGACAGTGCATTAGGAGACATTTATATATATAAAAAGATGGGTAATGTGTGTAAGTCAGATTGTAAATCTTGTATCTTCAAAGATGTTAATTTTGTCTTAAGAAAAATAAGTATAGTAATTATTTTAGTGAAGAGAAAATATTATGGCTATTATGTTCTAAATAATCTGTGGTTTAGAATGTTTATTTGAACTAGTCAGATGGCTGTGAATTTGCTTGGCCTGCTTGGTTGTACAAAACTGATTTGGCAGGTAATTCAAGTTTTTTTGTTCGTTTGTTTTTTGTTTTTTGTTTGTTTGTTTGTTTGTTTGTTTGTTTGAGACAGGGTTTCTCTGTGTAGTTTTGGTTGCCTGTCCTGGATCTCTGTAGACCAGGCTCGACTCGAACTCACAGAGATCTGCCTGGCTCTAGCCTCCCAGTGCTGGGATTAAAGGTGTGCGCCACCACTGCCCGGCTCCAAGTTTTAATAAATCAAAGCAACTGTCATTTTAGTGATTATACTGCAAAATATTCAGAGAAATATTCAAGCCTTGAAAAAAGGTTTATTTACTTTGGGTGATAATTCAAGTATAGCCTCATTGATGGGATGGATATGAATGTATAATGAATATGTATACATATTGGGCTTTTTAAGTTAATGGACTCCTACAAAATCTGTGGTTTAGTTAAGTTTGGATATCTGTTTCACACTTCATAATCACATCGCATCATTTTTAATGTGCATTAAGAAATTAATGTCTTTTTTTTTAACATGCCTTAGCAATGAAGTAGTTTTTTAGAAGAGGTTCTTATATTTATTTGGACACTATGCAAACAGAGCTTAGATAATACTTGTAGAGATGTGTTAGCTGAATTGTTGAAATGGTCTTCTGTTTTACTAAGAGAACTTGCTACCTTTTTTTGGTTTGTTTAATGTTTCAGAAATTATTGTTCTTTGACATTTGATAAGTTTAACGTTCTAGTGTCACTAGGAGGAATCTTCTGTGGTGTCACTCAAGGCTTTATTCATAAACCTGGTTTGGGATGTGGTTTTAAAGAGGATTACTTGAGTTTTATATCATATCAGTTGAAACTTAGCACTGCTTTTGATTCATGTTTATATCAGGAAACAAAATTTGTGATACCAAATTTAACAGACAAAATTCTAAAGTAGGTCATGAATCAATAGGTTATTTGATTAGAAAAAATACAGTTTTAATTATATAAACTATAGAAAATTTATAGTTTTAGTTTTTAACTTAAGTTTTTGAGTTGTCTTTGATAATTAGCAATAATTAAATCAATTAAAAGACTCACCTTCTTTAAATGATGTAAAGACATAGGAAATTAATTTTTTGCTCATGTTTTTGTTTTCTGGAATAAATAGCATGTATTTTACCTTTCTTCTTAAATGTAGGCAGAACTGTAGTATTAGACACCTAATCATAAAAGGATAAAAAGAACACTGCAGCTTCCTAATTATAAAAAGAATGCACGTTTATGAAGGAAATTTTAGAATGTATTGAAAATGTGAAAACCATTATCCATAAAATATCTCAGAAGCCATCATGTGCTGTAACTTTGGTTTTATGTTTTGGTGCCACTGTAAGTACAATTAGACATACAGTTTTTTCTAGCTTTACTTTAAGTAATATTTTGGTGAATATAAAACTTAGGATGCCTCTCTGATGGTTTATTTCCCTAAATGAAATTATTGGGTCAAAGTATCTGTATATTTTCAAACTATTTATGTGTCTCAATCCCCTCCTCCCTATTTTAAAAGTCAGAGTCTGGTGTAGCCCAGGCTAGCCTTGAACTTACTATGTAGCTGAGAGAGGATGCCTTTTATACGTATAATCCTCCTGCTGTCACTTCCTGAGTGCTAGAATTCCAAACATGCATTATCATGCCTGGGTTATTTGGTGTGACACCAAACCAGGGCTTCATGCTTCATAGGCAAGCAGTCTACCATCTGAGCCACAAGCTGCCCATTAAGAAGAACATATTCCTGGCTGGGCTGTAACTCAGTTCGTAGAGTGCTTAGTGGAGTAAGCATGTCAGCCAGAGCTTGAGGCAGCTGTTCACATTGCATCCACAGTCAGGAAGTAGACAGGAAGAAAGCTCTTCTGTTCAACTACCTTTTTCCTTTGCATGCAGTCCAGGACCCCAGCCCAGAGGATGGTGCTGCTCACATCATAGTGGGTCCTGGCACCTCAGTCACCAAATCTAGAGAGTCCCTCACACATTTAACCTCCTAGGGGAGACTACATCCTGTGAAGTGGACAATTCGTGCTAACTGTCATGGGCATATTGGACTTTCCTCTGTCTTTCTGACCGATTCTCCTTTAGATTTTTGTTAAGGAGATCATGCTGACTTGGTAGAATCACTTGGTAATATTGTTGAAGTTTTTGGGAAGAGTTTGAGGAGAAAAGATGTTAACTCAGCCATGGTTTGATAGAACCAGTGAAGCCAGTGGGTTGTTTTTCTTTGTGAGTAGTTTTCGGTTATTGGGTCAGGATATTTATCTGTTCAGATTCCATTCACGTTTTTGTCTTGATAGGTTGTATATGTGTAGGAGTTGATCCAGTTTGTTCTTTGTCTAGTTTGTTGTTGTTATAGTAATGTCTTAAAGTCCGGGGTCTGTGGCTTCAGTTAAACTGTCTTCTATTTCTGATTTGGTTTATCTGAATCTACTTAATAAAATTGAAGGTGCATCAATTCATTTGATTTTTTTTTTTTAAGACCTAGCTTTGTTGATTTTCTGATTGATGTTTATTTCCTTCCTTCTGTAGACTACAGACTTGATTGTTTCTCTTTCTGCTTCTTGGAGGTTTCTTAATTTTCTTTTTTCAGAGCTGGATGTTGGACCCAAGGCTGTGAGTGCATCAGGCAAGTGCCCATCACAGAGCTGCGCTCTCGATGTGCTAGTTTTTATTGTGGGTATTTAAATACTGCTCTAAAATGGTTATACACATACATTTTGATGTGTTTTTTTTGTCTCAAAATACTTGATAATTTCACTCTTGATTTGGTCTTCAGCCCTTTGGTTTTTTAATAGTGTGCCATTAAATTTGCACATTTGTAAATTTCTGTTTTTATTCTCTTGTGGTTAAAAAAAATACTCCCGACTTAAATTTGTTAAAAACTCATGTTATGATCTAGCATGTGACCTCTTGTACAGATTTTCTCAGTGCATTTGAGCAGAGTGTGCATTATGTGGCTGTGTATGAAGTATTCTGTGTATATATATTTGGTCTATAATGTAAGTCTGCTTTTGTTTTTCAGCAGAATGCTCTGTCTTTTATTGGAACTTACTGTTTTATTTCCCTTCACTCTGCTTCTTATATTCAGATGCTTTGTTGTTGGGAGTATACCTTTGTAATTGCTGTAGCTTTTGAGTAAAGTGACCCTTAACATCCTTACGACAGTTTTCTTCTTCAGGTCTGTTTTGTGTAGTGTAAGTGTGGCCACATGCGCCCTGATTTTGTGGGCCACCTGCTCTGTGTGGAGTATGTCTCTGTCCTCGTAGTTCTAGTCTGTGTGCACCTTTACATAGAAAGTGAGTCCTAAGATACTGTGTGGTTGGATCTTCCTCCTGTGAGTTCATTCAGCTGCTCTCTGTCTCTCTCTCTAGGACATAGTCTGTACGTTAGTGGGATTCCTTGTTTTCCAGCTCACTAGCTCTCTAGCTCTCCTCTTCTTGCTGGCTTCCTCTGCATTTCTTATGTTCTTTTTACATTGTTGTGCTTTCACTGTTTCCATTTTTCTTTGGAATTGCATGCAGAAATTCAAGTCATTTACTCTTCCTCCTGCTTTATGCTACCAAAGTCACACCTTATATTTATTTATATTGTATGTTCATTAAGATCTTGTGTAGTTTTTAAAAATACCTGTGGTTCAATTTCTGTAGAGAATTAAACGTGATTTATCTTGCTTTATTTTGTTCTGTGTTCCTTTTTTCCTTTCTTTTTATTAAAAAGATTTTTCAGACAATGTATTCTAAATTTGATTTCTGCCTCAGCTCCTCTGAGATTCCCCACACCTTCCTTTATCGGAATCCACACCCTTTCTGCTCACAGGCATCTAAATAATAATAATAATAATAATAATAATAATAATAATAATAATAATAATAAAAAACAAAAACAAGCAAATAGAATAGGACAAAGCAAACAGAAGAAAAATAGCCAAAGAAAAAGTACAACGTACGCAGGAAGATGCAGAGACAGACATGTTCATACACACAAGAATTCCCTAAAAACATAAAACCAGAAGCCATAATATCATAGAACCTGTAACATTAAAAATAAAATGCCTTGTCAAAACCTTATGAGACAGAGAACCTTCAAAATGCCATTGAGTTCACTCTCTGTTAGCTATCTACTGCTGGCATGGGGCCTGCCCTCAAGAGTGCTTTATATCCCAGACTCCATTGGAGAGAAGTGACTTTTCATTTTTGAGTGGTTATCAACTGAACATAGCTTCTAGGTTAGGGGTGGGGGCTTGTGTCCATTTCTCCTCCCAGCTTTGGGATCCCACCTGGTAAAGACTTGTGCAAGTCCTGTGCATGCTTCCACAGCCTCTGTGATGTCATATGTCCATCAGCCCACTGTATTTAAAATGCCTTATTTCCCTGGTGATCTTCATCCGCTCTGGCTCTTACACTCTTTCTTTCTCCTCTTCCCCAGGGTTCCCTGAGCCCTGAGGGGAGGGATTTGATGGAGACATTTCATTGAGGATTGAGTGTTCCAGGTCTTTCTCTTCACATTGTCTACCTTTGGGTCACTGTATTTCTTTTCATCTGCTGCAGGAGGAAGCTTCTCTGATGATGGTTAAGTAAGACACCAATCTATGACTATAGCCGAATGTTGATAGAAGTCATTTTATAGATATGTTCCTTTAGCAGAATAGTAGTTATTGCTGTCTAGTGGACCATCCTCTAGGCAGTCGGGGCTCAGAGGGAATCCACATCATTGGCAAAGCTAAGACTTTTTCCATCTGAGGGGGTTAGGGAAGAAACACACATTCTCTTGATCATTTCCTTCTTTATTCATCAGCCTCTTCTGATGGATTCATTGGGCTGGCTTGAGTTTGGCTTTGGGGATGAACAGCCATACAAAAGTGTACTTTTAGATTGTTTCATAAATTATTTCCTCATACTAAGGTCCTCAACCTTAATTTACATGTCTGGCTGAAGGGGAGCATCACATGCCTCCATCACTCTAGCCCTTCATTATGCATTGTGTGCAACACACAATAGTACAGGAGCCCCAGGTGTGTTGTAGAATTATTTTAAGGTGTGTTACTTTTGTTTAACTCTGTGAAGCTGAGTTACTGTGCCTGTCTAAAACACCTGATGGTCTAATAAATAATAAAGAACTGAATGGCCAATAGCAAGGCAGGAGAAAGGATGGACGGGGCTGGCAGGCAGAGAGAATACATAGAAGTAGAAATCTGGGAAAAAAGGAAGAAGGAGAAGGAGAAAGAGAAGGAGGAGGACATCAGTGGCCAGCCACCCAGCTACACAACAAGCAATGGAGTAACAAAGAAAGATATACAGAAATAGAGAAAAGTAAAAGCCCAGAGGCAAAAGGTAGATGGGATAATTTAAAGTTAAGGAAAGCTGTCAAGAAACAAGCTAAGCTAAGGCTGGGCATTTATAAGTAAGAATAAGCCTCTATGAGTGATTTATTTGGTAGCTGGGTGGTGGGCCCCCCCAAAAAAGGAGTAAAAAACAACAACACAGATGTGCCTGAGGTGTCTTGTCACCAAGGTCATGGGATGGCTTGCAAGGCCCCTTCAGCAAAATAATCATTGTTTTCCACAAGGATTCTTCCAGGTCAGGGTACTTCTGAAAAACATCTGTTCATTCAATCTCTATCCCATACAGTGATTTTGCTAAATTCCTACAGAGTACAGCTAACATATTTTTCATCTCCCTTACGTGATTAAAAACAAAATCATCCCAATATCCCATATACATTTACGTCTAAGTAATTTATTGCAGGTCACCAGAATGTGAGTAGACAGCATCTTTTCATAGCCAACTACCATGGCTGCAAAGAAAGAATCAATTGTTCTGCTGTCTATCTTGAGAGTTAATATTACAAGGAATCCTAGAGGAATCACAAACCTAAACTTTTGTATGTAAAAGACAATCAGTTGGCTATACTTCAGATCTTTAGGGTGTATACCCATCTAGCACTAGTTTCTTATATCAGGAGATTGAGAGCAGGAATGGGTACAAGAAGTTAATCTTCACCTTTGATAAACAACCAACCTTAACAGTTGGGCTGCTTTGTGCTTTTAACCTCAGCTATGTGTTCTTATGGGCATTAGATTGTTCTCTGTGGTTTTTTCATCTTAAAGTTATTGTCAAAACATCTGATCTAACCTGAAGTTATTACAAGGCTTTGTTTCAGCTAAATGATGCACATCGCACATTGGAACCTGTAACTGTATCTTTTTAGTATTAAGAGAATTAAGGCGGCCAGGGAATTCAGTTTTCTCCTAATCATTAACCTGAGTTGTGATCTAAAGAAGCCCCTAAGGTAGAGCCCATAAGTATTTAGCTGTAAAACATATCCTTGTATATACTTTTATTCATCAAAGCTCTGTATAAGCTAACATTATTATCAGTTAGATTGTACAGCTTAGGGAGGAAATCATCTTCATAATAATTTGTGGGTAAAACTGCCCAGTAGAACAGGAAGTTTCCATGAGATAAACGTATTACCTTACAGGCAGTGGGGAATTTCCCCACGCCCAGTTCAGCTGTGCCAGATATCAGTGAGAGAGAGAGCAACAGCGAGCATGCAAAGACTCAGCAGAAGCCAAAGACATTCCGGAGTTAGTGGTCTCAGAGGCCTTGCCTTACACAGAATTATCCACCAGGGGGTGCCTTCTGGTAGCCAACACCCTGAACCTCAATCATCACCTGCTGCCCCCCTGACATGGCTGTCGGCAAGTAGTATTTGGTTTTCCCCTAGGTTCCTGGCCTTGTTTGTAGTTTTAAAACTATTTTCTTTTTATGGAATCAGTTTATAGAATTCCAATTTTATTGTTTATTTTATAACAAAGTTCTATATCTTTTGTGTTTTAAGAATTAGTTAAAATGTTTTTGTGTTAAAATTATATATAAGTTGAATAAACTTAACATTATTTTCTTGTTTAAATAGAGTTCTGATGGTCAGTCATACACAGGAAGGCCTTGAGCTTGTGAGTTTTGGAGAATCCGTTCTGAAGATCTAAAAAGTGCAAAAGGTAAAGGCATTCTATAATCTTCCATTGTATTGATTTTTCCCCAGCAAAAAATATGTAAAAGAACTTAGATATTGCTTGGCATACTTATTTGAAGAAAGCATTATTTACAAAATTTTGCTTTTGTGTTAAGTCCAACTCAGAACATTTGCCATACAGTAGTTACTATTTATGTATTACTTTAATTTATGATTTTATGATGGTTAATAAGACTGAAGCTTTTTCTGTCTCATGACGATACCATTTGAAGGAAGATAAGCAGTAAACAAACCGTTAGTACTACCAAGAAAATTAAAGTGGACAATAGATTGGGGGTGGCTTTCATAAGGTTAGTCAGAGAAGGCTGTGTTGAGACAGTCCTTTTAGTTGTGAGTGAAATGGCTGGTGTTGAGCCACGTGTGGCTCTGAAAGAGAAAAGAAGCTACATTGGCAGTGGGAACAGAAATGACTGGGTGCTTGAATGTAACAGAATGTAAATGGGGCTGGTGTGTGCCTAGGTACTGCAGAGTGTACAGGAAGATCAGCTTGAGGAGAAAGTGAGGGGGGAAGCAGAGGGCTGGAAACGGTCAGGGGCTCTGATTCAGCTGTTGGAAACCTGTAGAAGAGTCCTGCGGTGGCTGGGGAGACGGCTCACTGGGCAGGCGCTTGCTGTGGAGTGTGAGGACCAGCCTGAGGTCACGGTCCTAGCTCGCATATAAGCAGCTCTTGTAGCACTGCACACCTGTAACCCAGCACTAGGGGTGGAGACAGGTGGATCCCCCAGCTCCCTGGCTAGATGAGCTAAATCGGCGAGCTTCAGGTTCAGCCAGTCTCTGTTTCAAAAAGCTGGATAGAGAACAATAGAAGAAAACATGCTGTCAGCCTCTGGTTTACACACGTGCACATCTGCGCATACATGTGCATATGCATAACATACACTGCATACATGCATGCACCTACACAAACTATAGATATGTCAGGAAGGCATTGTGATACCAGATGTGGTGGCATGTGCCTGTTTGGGAGGCAGGGAGAGGATCCAAAATTTGAGACCAGCCTGGGCCGTGTGATTACCTGTCACCAAAGAAAGAAAGAAAAAGAGCAGTCTGTGTTCAGGCTTTGAAGTTGGAAGTCTGGACTAAGATAATGGATTTCTGAATTGTTGGCATAAAGACGTGCTTCAATGTTTGCATTTGTTTACCTAGGAAGTGTATTCAGCCCAGTACAGACTAGTATTTACCATAGGAGAAGTGATGGTCAATAGAGTGAATACAAAAGCTGAACGTGTTCTGCATTAGAAGTCAAAAGAGGAAATCATGAAATCAGTGCAGAAATGATGGCTTACGTCACGTCCACCAAGGGATCGTCTAGAGAGTCAAGGAGGCAGCCCTGCATGTACAGTACAGTATTTGCCATTGCATATCAGCCATCTCAGTGGAGGGTACCGAAGTACAGCAGTAAGTGATGGGAGAAAGAACACGTCCAGACAGAGATGGCAGACAGTGAGGCGGAACTTCACGTCTCCCTTGTCACTGTGGTGCAGCGCCCAACATACACTACTTTAAGACAGACGTCTTGATTAGTATTTTGGAATCTGGGTTCAGTAGACCATGATTATTTGCTTTTGGGTTTCTGGGCTCATTGTGAAATCAAGCATGAAGGCAGCAGGAACATGAAGCAGAGGAGGAAGCAGGATACAGGAAGAGACCAGGAGAAGATACAGTCTAGGATATTGGTGAAATTATTAAGGCCACTCCACGTAGTTAAAAGGGAGGTTTATTTAGTGGCGTAACTTACAAATGAAGGGATGGGTAGGTTGCAGGGTCTAGGAAAGGCGTGGCGCAGTCTGGTGGTGTTCTCTGGAGAACTCTGCTCGGTCTACCTCCAGCGTCCAGGGTCCAGGAACCAAGAGAGCCGGCGCATCCGGATCTCAGGTCTTCAAGGTCCTCTCTTGGCCCCGCCTTGTAAGTGTGACAGTTACTGAAGCCTCAATGGAGGTTGGAACTTCCAGATCAAGGTTGGAATGGCTACCCACTACATCTCCCCCTTTTGTCTAAATAAGAAGGTTCTAACCTAATACAAGACTATATACAAAGGAATGGTTATCAAATATTGTCCAGGGGTAAAGAGGGTTAATGACCTAGATAAGATGGAACAACAACCAATGCGAACAATATCAAGCAAGAAACACATACTAAAATCCAGAGAAGTCTAGAGCGTAGGTAAATGGTATGTTACAAAGATTCCAAAAGGTGTCCTATCCTAAAGAACCTGAATCTAATACTTAATATGTTCTAAGATAATATATATATAATACACACACACACACACACACACACACACACACACACACACACACAAAGGGTGGCATTGGCTGGACCATCCCACATCAATCACTAATTAAGAAAATACCCCTGTATGTATAGGCTTACATACAGGCCAGTTTTAGAGTGACATTTTCTCAATTATGGTTCCCTCTTCTTAGATAACTATAGTTCCTGTCTAGGTGACCAAAAAACAAAAACTAAAACCATCCAGGAAAGTGATTAGACCATTGCCTGCTCTTCCAGAGGATCCAGGTTCAATACCCAGTTTTACAACCCTCTGTAACTACAGTCCCAAGGGAGTTTATGTCCTCTTTTGGCCTCTGAGGGCACTTCACATGGGTGGTGCACATACATACAAGCAGGCAAAACACCCATACACATAAAGATAAATTAAAGTTGCAAAAATCCTGCTCCCTAAAAATAATTAAATTAATTTAGTGAATTCTCTCAGTAGAATTAACTAAAAGATGCCTAAAAATCTAGACACTTTTGAGAGCCAAAGAGGCTAATTTAAATACATTGGGACAATCAGAGTAAATTATGACTGTCCAGGCACTCCATCTGAAAATGAAAGAATCAAAAGTAACAAAAGATGTTCACAATAGTGGAGCTTATTCCTGAAAGAAAGTGGGAAATGGGGTCGGAGAACAAAGAACTACTGATTTTATAGTAAGTTGCCTAAAACCACTTGACTGTATAAATTTCATACATGTGTGTACAAGTGGAAAGAAAACTAGATTGTAAAATAAAAGAATGGAAATAAGGACACTGAGATCACAATTGTTTTCCTGGGGAAAGGAACAACAACAACAAATGGCAGTAGCTGAAGAAGGTTGGTGGGTCAAGAGAAGTGGGCTCTTATTTTATCGGTCTCTAAAGATAAGTACTAATTAATAAACTGTGCTAATATTGATCAGTGACAGCAGTTGGAATGGAAAGCCTGTGGTGGGTGACAGCAGATGGGATTCAGAAAGACAGTAGTGTAATGCCATTAATAATACACTGCAGAGTTTATTTTTAAAACAGAATCCTTTTTATGTGAAGGATTCTATTCCAAAGATGAACTGCCAGACACTGAGCTGTCTCTAATTCTGTGCACTGCTGTGTGCTGAAGTAGAGTTGCTCCTGTATTTACCACATTGAAGTTGTTGATAGAATTTTTTGGTTTAACACTGCCTGTCATCCCCTGGTAAGCTTGCATTAAAAGCTGGTTTTAAAGTAGTGTTTATACACCCACCAGTACTTGTGACCCGTACCCTGACATCATGAAACGGTAATGGGATACTTGCTCACCTGCTAAATCTGTGACTTGGAGTTCAAGGGGCTTATGGAAAGGGACATTTAATTCCTAGCTTTAACTGGATCCTTTTGCATTTTGATGAATTGTGCATTTAAGTAATTGCAACTGACCCCTTTAAAGACGCATTGCCTATCATTCTGGTCTATTAATGTCAATACTTTATAAAAATAAATAAATGTTATTCTATATGAGTAGACTGTATACTTGGAATTTCTCTTGAGCTTGTATAGGGAAATAGTATGTCTAAAATGGAACCTTTCTGATGAGCAAGTTTCACTATAGTTTGCTGTTAAAAGCCTGGGTTTTGGGGTGTTTTGTGTGTTTCTTTATTACCACATTATTTTATTATTACTTTGACATTCTCCAAAAAGGTTTGCTGTGGTGGTATTTAGTCCTACCCATTTTACTCCCTTTATTTTCTCGTAAATGAAATGTATCTATCAGTTGGCTGGAAAAGTAGAATAAAGATTGTAAACTATCCTGTGAATGATTGTAATCTTCAGTGTGTGACTATGAATGTAGTCATAAGCTGAGCAAATGTTTTGAAAGTTACTGTTGATGGTAATAAAGAATAGCTTAATAGTGGGTGGGTTTTGTAAACCATTTGATCCCTTCCTATTGTACACAGTCAGCAGTGTCCGTCCTGGTGGGCTTATCCCCATACCGTGTTGGTCTGTGTTCTCCTTTCTGACAGTTAAGCATGCTGATGGCTTACTAAATGACACGTGAGGCAGAGATTTGGCCCCTTAGTTTTTTATGTACCTTTTCCACTGTACTGTACTTTTTATTTTAGTGATAGAACCAGCATCCGTCATTACCATTCCCCTTTCTTTTGCTCTAGAAGGTTGACTTAAGTAAACTTGAGTGGTCTGTAACTGTGTGATCTCTCTTTTGATGTTAACCCAGACACTTGAGTCACAGTGTTCTGTGGTGCTATTCATCCTCTTTTTTTCCTTACCTCTGGTCATTATCTTGTAAGAATTCTTGGTCCCCTGAGTCTCATTTTGTTAGTCAAACCACAAAGAGAGTGCAATGTCATTTCTCAAGGGCTAGTCTCTCCTCCTCTTAGGAAGGTCCATATGAAAACAGTGACATTCCTGTTCAAATACCTTGAAACGTCTCTGGGTTAGATAGAATTACATGTTAATTTATAATATTTTCTAAACTCTAAATAAAGGAAACAACAATATAAACTTCTTATACCTCAAAACTTAGGATGTTTATAAATAAGGTCATTTGTTAATCAATATTTGACTCAGGACTTGAGATAAAACTTTTTAAAGGAGTTTTAGACTGTGACTCAGTTTGAAAGCAGTGCATTTTAAGTCTTAATTACTGAAACGTAGAAAGAGTAGAAAACACTTCATGGTACTTATTTCTCTGCTTGACTTGCCTCCCCTCAAGTTTCCTGCAGCCCCTTTAGATGCAGTAGTTAAAACTAGACTGGAACATGCCTGTGAAGAAAAGAAGCTCTTGATTGTCTCAAACCCAGTGTTGTTCTAGCTCCTGATTCCTGTGCAGTCACAAACTGTCACTCTGCTGTCTCAGCCTTGGCCTCTGTGTTCTCAGACTTGAGTAGTCCTATCAGTGAGATTCTCCTGGACATGTGGGTTCTGAGGTGATGAGGATGCTTCCTGCCTCTGTACCATGTTTTCAGTAGCAAATCTTGACCCATGACAGGCCTCGGTGCCCCAGGCTTCGCTCTGTAATTCTCACAGACACACTTGATTGCTTCCTGTCAGGATGATGCCACTGAATAATGTAGCCTTCATTGTGTATTTTATTATAATTGTTTAGATACCTGTCTCCTGGCTCATTACAGAGTTTTGCCTGTAGAGCTGAGCCTCTCATCCTTATAGATACAAGGCCTACCATGCTGTTTACCAGAAAATAAAATCTCAGCAAATATCTATTAGATAGTATTATTGCAGTCAGTTTATAGTTATGTAAGGTACATACTGAGTATTAAAAATGACTTTTCTATTACTTTAGAGAACTACATTATGAATTTGAATTTTTCCATATTCCTTTTAGAAGAAAAAACCCTCAAATATTCCCTACCCAAAGATAATTTGCTTGAAAACAATGCACCAGCTTCGTTTTGAAATCTGCACAGTAACCTACAGTATTCTCAAGACTAGTTTGTAGAAGTGCTTTAGAAAACTAATAACCATTTCTTTCTTTCTTTCTTTCTCCCAAGGAGAAGTACAAATGTCTACCACAAGACGAAAACGTAATGTGTTATGTTGTTTACCGTAAGCTGTAGTAAAATGAGCTCAATTGTTGACAGGTATGTTTTTAAATTCACTCTTAGAATAATGCTCTATATCAACTTCATAGAAGTGTTATGCTTAACATAACTGCCATTATATTCAATTTATACAAAGAACAAAAAAGAAATAATAAAGTACATTAGTAGTTTTAAAAGTCAAAGTGAATAGCTTAAGGCTTATGTTACAAATGAGTTTTTATTCTTGATTTAGGGAGTTTTAGTCAACTGTTCTGAAAGAAACAATGTTTGTGAATGATTACCTGGCCCCATTTAGACTGTAGGATCCAGTCTATTGGTGCTGCCTCTAACTCTGCAAGCATCTTAGCACTTGGAGCTGATAAGACATAACTGTGATTACGATTGTTATTTCATTAGTTGAATCTTTATAGATGAGTCTTGGGGAAAAGATAAACTTGCTCATTTATTTCTTTCTTTGACTGTAAAGCTTTTTTTTTTTTCCTGTTCTTTTGGGGCTGGGAATGTCAGTATACTGGTATACTAGTCAAGTGTTTATGTCAGTGTACTAGTATATAGTCAAGTGCTTATGTCAGTGTACTAGTATATAGTCAAGTGCTTATGTCATATACTAGTGTATAGTCAAGTGCTTATGTCATATACTAGTATATAGTCAAGTGCTTATGTCATATACTAGTATATAGTCAAGTGCTTATGTCATATACTAGTATACAGTCAAGTGCTTATGTCATATACTAGTATATAGTCAAGTGCTTATGTCATATACTAGTATATAGTCAAGTGCTTATGTCAGTGTACTAGTATATAGTCAAGTGCTTATGTCATATACTAGTATATAGTCAAGTGCTTATGTCATATACTAGTATATAGTCAAGTGCTTATGTCATATACTAGTATATAGTCAAGTGCTTATGTCATATACTAGTATATAGTCAAGTGCTTATGTCATATACTAGTATATAGTCAAGTGCTTATGTCAGTGTACTAGTATACAGTCAAGTGCTTATGTCATATACTAGTATATAGTCAAGTGCTTATGTCATATACTAGTATATAGTCAAGTGCTTATGTCATATACTAGTATATAGTCAAGTGCTTATGTCATATACTAGTATATAGTCAAGTGCTTATGTCATATACTAGTATATAGTCAAGTGCTTATGTCATATACTAGTATATAGTCAAGTGCTTATGTCAGTGTACTAGTATACAGTCAAGTGCTTTACTACCGAGCTACCTCTCAAGCCTTGTTTCTAAGACTCTTCAGGTTGTTTTGTTACAATTGTTGTTTTCACACTTTAACATCTCTAACATTTGATGGTCTTCAAATTCACTTCTCAGACTGTATTTGGTGCCTTCTTTTCTCCATCCTTTGCTGCCTCCCTCCCTCCCTCCTGGCACATAAAGGTTAATCTTAGGGCAAATAGTATCTAGAGCTGGTGAACAGAATCTTTTTTATTATTTCATTGAATTGCTTAGATCTTCAAGGTTTTATAGATACAGATCAGGAATTAGCTAGCTTATTTAATTATGGTTACATTATAATTTACTGTATGATGACTCCAGTTTTTTAAGGGTTTTGCAAATAGAGTTGTACAGAGTGGCTGTTGATATCTGAAGGCAACTTTTCTTCTTTTTTGAACTAAAGAACAAAGATATATCTTGTACCAGAGCATAAGACTTAAGGACAAGGAATGTCGTTAGAGAGATTTGCCTTCACTATGACCATAGCTTTGGATTACAGGTGTAGTCTCCTCCTTGAAAAGACATGCCAGTCATCTAAAAGGATTGCAGATGAGTGGTTGTTCAATTCTTTTTCTACACTTTATGATATCTGAGATGTCATCTGTTTGTACAGAGATAAAGTAGTGATTATTAATATGGATTCCTTACATCTGAATATTATAACATTTATAGACTCCCTCATCAGAAAAATGTATATTCATTAGGAGTTTTAAAATAAGTTCCCAGGCTTAAATGGACTCCTTCAAGTCTATTCATGAGCCTCCATGAAACAGAACTCACAACTAACCTCAAAAGGAGGCTAATAGATGCTTCAATGACTATTGATCTTCATAAGCCACAGCAGGGTTTGGCTGAATGGTGTGACTGGTGGATTCATGTAAAAGCTCATCAACCACCAGAAACTTGGATACCACTCCTTAGTTTTAAGAGTCTCTTGGTGTAATTTGTTAGACTTTTGCCCCAGATCTCCAGTTGTGCCCATCTTGTCACTTAAATCCTCACTCAATGTTCCCAATTCTACCAGTCCTTCCTAACCACTCAGACTAAAGCAACCACCCAGGGTTGCTAAGTTAGTTTTCTGTTGCCATGACAACACCATGACCAAAGTGACTTATGAGCGTTTAATGTGGGGCTCATGTTTCCAGAATGTGGTAGACCATGACTGTCACAGCAGGGAACATGCCAGTGGGTGGGCAGCATCTCACTGGAGCAGGACCTGGGAGCTGACATGGTGACCTAACAACCGTGGGAGAGGGGAGAAAGAGAGGGAGAGAGAGCTAACTAGGAAAGTCAGGGCTTTTGAAACCTCAGAGCCCACTCCTAGGACACACGTCCTTCAGAAAGGCCACACCTTCTAATCTACCAAACAGTTCTACCAACTGAGGACCAAGCATTCAAGTCCATGAGCTTTGGGGGTCAGTCTCCTTCAGACCACCACACCATGGCTCCTTTAGAACTAAGACCTGCTGCTACACATTTTCATGTGTGTTCTTTCTACTAGAAGATAAACTAGAAGAGAGCAGCTGTTAGTCCTGTTTACTAGTCTGTAAGATCCAGGACACAACCTGACACCTGAGTACTGCTCAGTATCTGGTAAATGGGTCAAAAAGACTAAGTTCATAGCTAGTAATTGGATGTTTATGAATAGTGGTGTTTTTAAAAGTGACTATCTCAGAAGGTTTTAAAGTTAGGATATTGTAGTTAATATAATTCCAGGTGGGTAGTTTAATACAGTGATGATGTCATTTTATACTGGCATTTGATAGGTTTTTAGTAGGTATTAAAGTTTTGAAATAGAATATTTAAACTAGGTAAATTCTTGTTTAGCCTAATACATACATATAGCTGAGTATAACTGCTTATAAAAATTCATGTGTGAAAAACTTAAAATGTAACTAAATGTAATTAAACTTTACTAGAAAATCAGTTTGTGCTTCCTGAGCTTGTATTTATATGATCTCTTCACCTAGGAAGCGGGTCAGTCTGAGTGGATCCCTTGTCGCTTTGATGGTGGTGCTTACTGAGTTCTCTTAGTCTTTTTCCTTTGCTTTCTCTTATAGAGATGACAGTAGTATTTTTGATGGATTGGTGGAAGAAGATGACAAGGACAAAGCAAAAAGGTAGTGAGCCATGAACTAGAAAATAGTGAATAAATGTGTAATGCCTGCATGTGTTCAGATGTGTTAGCAGAGTAGAAAAGTGTAGATGATCAGAATACAGTTTATAAATTCAATTATTTCCTGACGTTTTGAAAGTAAACTGAAATATATTATGTCATGTCCAAATTGAAGACTGTATTAAACTATTTGTGTAATTAAATTGATTGTTTAAAAACTACATATTTAATTTCTTTTTTCATAGAGTATCTAGAAACAAATCTGAAAAGAAACGTAGAGATCAGTTCAATGTTCTCATTAAAGAGCTGGGATCTATGCTTCCTGGGAATGCTAGAAAGATGGACAAGTCCACTGTTCTGCAGAAGAGCATTGACTTTCTACGCAAACATAAAGGTAAAATACTGACTGTGTAAAATGAGTATGGTTTTTATAGCAGACTCTCCCTTAGAACATAATGACTTATATGATGTTTAAGATAAGAAAAAAAAAAGATTCCTAGTATGTTCTTTCTTTCATTCAACAAGCATTTGTTTAGTGGTTTCTGTGTTCTAGGTCCTTACGAAGTTAGGATGACTTTCTTGACTCTCAAGCCAGGGGACACAAATGTGTAAACACATTAAAATACAAATGAGTAATTTTTGTAAACTATAAGCTCGGGAAACACATTTTACAATTTTTTTTTAATCATAAAGGAAAGAATGTTTCAAGGTGTACAAATAGGTAATTTTTTTAAACTGAGTCTTAGGTTAAGTAAGTGAAAGTGCTTTACACAAAGGAGCTACTGTGTGCAAAAGTGGGAAGGCAGGAGGTTTGGTTGTAACTGAGCATGTGTGTATTGGGAGGCTGTGGGTGTGTCTCAAAGTTTGGGGCCATTTTAAAAGGTCATTCCAGTGTATGTCTAGGAAAGAAACACGATACCTAAAAATATTTATTGATAGAAGAACATCATCTTGACTAATCACTCATGGGAAAAAAAAAAACACTTTTAAAGGGTTTGGTAGTTAGGTAGTAGAGATATTAAACTGTGTAAAAACTAGAGAAGGACATTTGCTTTTTCAGAAGAGGTAAGACTGCGGAACTGCTTAGGGAGACAGATGCTCACTACTACCTCTGTTCCGTTTTCTTTACCACCTCTGCACTCCATTGCTAGAGTGCTTTGTTGCACTACTCTCTGAAATGCTTTCGTTCCTGACACTACCCAGCCATCCCAAACACTACAGCAGAAGTGTTTTCTTCTTCCTTACTCTCTGTTCAGTTAGACCTGGTGATCTGGATCTGCCCGCTGCTGACTCTCTTCTCCCATGGCATCCACATTCTGCTTCTGCTTCCCCTTCCTGTCTGGCCCTCCCTCCTCTTCCCGTCTCTGCTCTCTCAATGGGATGTTTCTCAAGGCTTAGCCTTGTGATCTGATTTTCTCACCCCTCTTTCCTGTGGATAACTCATTGTGTTACTACAGCTGCTGTGCATCTGTGTTAAGCTACTAATAAATCTTTGTTTTTAGATGCAGAATTTTCATCCTTGTATTTCTAGTTAATTTAAAGATAGCACTTAACATGTCTCCAAACTCAGTTTCTCTAAAATAGATTCATTTTCATTTTGTCAGGTCAGTTTCTCCTAAACTGGCATTTCCATTTTTATACCATTTGATTAGGTTCCCAGGGCTCAAACATGAGATCCTTTGGGAATGTTTTCATTTATCTTAGCATCCTATCACACATGCCACATTCTCTTCTGATTCTTTTGTAAACGTTTCAGTCACTTACATTGAGCCTCTTTGTAAATAGTGTCCTTGCTGATTAGAGCTCCCTTTGTACACATGGCACACTCACGGAAGTCAGTCCCTTAAACATTGTAGAGCTCAGTAAATGATTGTTGAATGAAATAAAGTGAAAAGCATACATTTCCACCACCTGAAAATAGAACATTAATTTGGGCATTAACTAGGTTTTACCCACAAAATTGAATGTATAATTCTCACAAAAATAAAATTTGTGGTAAATTTCAGGGGAAATCTTAAAATATTTATTCATCTAACATAGACCTGTATTAACTAAACCTTATTAAATTTGTGTATATAACTGTGTATATAATTGACAACAATTTAAAGAGCATGACTGTATTTCACAGAATTAGTAGCTATAGTTTTTAGTTACCTGTCATAGTTCAGTATAGTCATCTGTAACAGCCAAATTTGGTATGTAAATATGATATATTTAAATATCTGATAACAAAACATTAAAACAATATAGTCCATACTTTTTACTATAAAGTAAGGTAGAGTACAGCCTGTCATTGGTTTTTAATTTGTGTGATTGTTGTAGTATTAAAATGGAAAGATAACGTTGAGGCGTGGTGGTGTTTGCCTATAATCCTAGCATTTGGAAGCTAAGGCAGGAGTTGTAAGTTTGAAGCCAGCCTGAAATACATAGTAAGACCTTGTTTTAAAAAGAAAAGAAAACATTGATTAAACAGCAAATAGTTCAGATTTCATTATTTATGATAATATTCGTATAACTAAATCTATTTGCTGTAGCAAAATGAAGACGTAATGTGGTAAATGTGTGTGCCATGCCAGAGACGCCAGAGCTTTGGCAAGCTCCTTATCGTTAGGAACATTAAGAAGACACTGAGCAAGTCACTCTGCAAGCAATGTCACTGAAATTCTGGCCCCAAATCCTCCTTTAGTCTCCTAAGATTAGGAGGAAGCTTTTACCTGGCAAAAATAGGCCCTTTTTGTTGAAAACAGCCTGGCTGGCCCCATTGGCACCTTTCCTCTGAGCTGATCCCTTATCTCTACTCAAGATAGTACCATTTGAATGGCAAGGAGAAGACGAGGTAAACATTCTTCACAATGTTTGGAATAATCTTGTTGTAATCTGCTTGTTTATTTGCTAATTATGCCAAGTTGGAAACAGACCTAGGCCTATCCACCATAGAGCATATCAAAGCCATACCTTTGCCCTCCAATTAAAATCCCAAAGAAATTGATACTAAATTATCCAGACCAAGTTCTAGAAAATAACATTGCACATTTTCAAACCCTGGCCTCCTGTTAGGTAGAGCAGTAGATACTGCCTGTTGTTATCATTGAGTAGGAAGAGAAGACAGCTTGTAGGTTTTGTGCTCCCCCAGTGGTTAGAGTATGCCGCTAATGTGTCAATCTGTTTACAGAAATCACTGCACAGTCAGATGCTAGTGAAATTCGACAGGACTGGAAACCTACATTCCTTAGTAATGAAGAGTTTACACAATTAATGTTAGAGGTATGTCCAGATTTAATTTTTGAAAGTTTTATTTTTCTAGAATTTTAACAGTGGTTAATTTTAGTATAGTTTTAGCAGTATTAATAATTGAAAAGTCTTAATTCAGTATAAATGTAATAAGCTCTGTTTATGTATGATTACAGTTGATCAGTGTATTGATCAAGTATCGTAAGCAGATAATGCCATGTGGGTAGAGTGGTACCAAGTTTTCCTGTTTTCATTATTTGAAAATTTGAGACACTTTCATATAGTTCAGAACCCTATAGCTCCTGAGTCTTCACCTGAGACCACCCACCCACTACATTCTGACAATCGTAGCCTGTGTTAGCACAGCAGACGCTACTCTCAGTTGTGTCTGTCTTACTCCAGCTCAACTGCTGTGCCATAGTAGCATGGATTCCAGAGCCTGTAAGCAGCAGTTTTTTTCTAAAGTCCTGGAGGCAGACAGTCCAGTAAGGAGGCTCCAGTGGGCTTGGTATGTGGTGAGAGCTATTGATTCCAGTTCAGGGATGATCTTACTGTGTCATGGCATGAAAGACATGCTGTATAGGAGCTCTCAACTCTTCGATGGGGACACTAATTTTATCTTTACCACCTAATCACTTCCTAGCCCCTTCCCCCCAGTACAACAAAATGGGAAATTAGGTTTCAATATCAATTTTGTAGGACACAGCATTTAGTCCTACTAGACATCTGCCTAAAATAACCACAAGTTGTAATAAATGATGTATTTTTCAAATGAAAATATGTGTTAAAAGGTAATCATTCTGTAAGTAGAAACTTTTAAAAGGAAGTGAGCAGATGTTCTTGTATTACAGAATTGCTTTTAAAAATAATTTAGAACAGTTTTGCTTGTATGTAGAATATAACATCTCCCAGTCAGATATATAATGTACATAAATTTTGGAACGTTCATACCTAATAGCTTTACTTTTCTACTCTTTTATCTTTTCCTGCATAGAATTATAAAGTTATCATTTATGCACAGAAACTGTCAGAATTTAGTATCAAGTTTCATGAAACTTAAAATAGCAAACAGGTGGTTTACTTTGTAGGTAACAGTGATAAGAAAAATCATAACAGTACTAACCCCGGTATTCAAGAGGATATGGCAGAGTGATTAGGGTGGGTCGGGTATTATGGCTAGCCTGGGCAGCATATGCAGAAATCATAGATGTAAGAAATGAAATTGTTAGATAAAGAATTTATCTGTACCATGTATGTGTATATAATACTTACATCTCAAATGGTTTTTTTATACTTACTAGGGTCTGAAGCAAGGTAGAACATTTTTCAGTAAGAGGATGTATTGGTTATTTGATTATACTTTGGAGTGTAACAGTTAGTGAACTCTATCTGTATATTTACCAGAAATTATTAAAATTTGTTAGAGATATGTGTAGCATAAGCATTTAAACCTATACTTTAACTGAAGGGTACTTTTCTTCTGTTAACTCATCCAATTCCCAGACCCACTTTAAGAAGGTGTTTGAAGTGGGAACAGGAGCTGTCTGCAACTCTTTTACTGGCTTCTGAGACCCTACTTCTCATACTGGGTCACCTTGCCCAGCTTTAATACATGGGGAGGTGCTCAAGTCTACTGTAACTTGATAGGCCATGTTTTATTGATATTCATAGGCGACCTGCTGTTTCCTGGATGGAGACAGGAGAGGAGGGGATTGGGGGGTGATGAGGGGGGGTGGAGGGGAGGATGGTGGGGGAAAGCTGCGGCCAGGATGTAAAATAAATAGATGAATTTAAAAAAAAAAAAAAAAGATATTCGAGATAAGGAAATCCAGGACCAGAGTTGTCAGGAAAGCTGCCCATGTCACACAGGCTTCTGGGATGTGCAAGGCGGCTATGCATAATTAAGTTCAGTAGCTCTGAAATGATAAATTAGCTCATTTAGTGTACAGTTGACATATAACTCAAGGAACAGTCTTAATTTTACCTTTTGTCTTCTTAAAAGAAGTTTGGCATTGTACAAAAATGTATCTTTAAATATATGTTTGAGAAAGGATACACACAAGCCAGTCTCAATAACAAGAAAGAAAATGACTCATTCATCATTATTTTATAATCCTGTGCAGTTTTTCATTCAATAAGATTTTCTGTGTTTGTTATAAACTGCTTGCTTTTATTGGCATGAAAAGCTTCTTATAACTCAAAAATTGTGTATTTTGTTAATAATCTCAATGCACATATTTTACTAGTAGGCTAAATACCTTTAGTTTTTTCTTCATAATAGGAAGCTTTTATATTAGTTGCCAAAATACATGTACTTCATACACAGATAAATATCAAAGAAAAATAAACAAAAAATTCTAGCGATGCTATGACATAAAAACAGAAAATATATTAAAAATTTGAAAATGTAAGTTAATTCTTTATGATTGTCCTCAGATTTTAAATTCACATAACTGAACAATGTTGTATTTACTTTTAATATGTAAAGAATACTTTTAATTTTTTATTACATTTATTTATTTATTTGTATGTCTGTGGTTCCATTCTTGCCCCAGCACACGTGTGGAGGGCATAGGACAGCTTTTGGGAGTTGGCTCTCTCCTTTGACAGGTTGATTATGAAGCTCAAACTCAAGTTGCCAGGCCTGGCAGCAAGCACTTTTACCCGCTGAGCTATAATGGTAGCACAAATATTTTAAACTTTGCGTGTGTACTGAGTAAATGTATTTCTAAAAAGTAATAGGCCAAGATGAAGGGTATGTATATAGGTGTGTATCTTATATCCTTAATCCAGATGTTTGCACACGTGATTTTACGTGCTTCAAGTCTGCCTTGTTCTGGTTGAATATGAAAATTTTAATCATAAACTTAGAATTGGATTTGTTGATAAAATAGTCTGGTTTTGTTTAGGTAAAGTTTATCTGACTGGCAAGACTATGATGTAGTTAGTTGTGTTACTTTTAGGTGGTCATGTTGATCAGATTGTAGCTGAGTAGGCCCTCCCTGTTTTCAGCTGAGTTTCAGATGTACACATTATCTTAACATGTTAGCGTTGCTGGTACAGGAGTTTAGACCATCTACTTAACATGTTAGTGTGTTAGTGTTGCTGGTGCAGGAGCTTAGACCATCTGCTTAACATGTTAGCGTTGCTGGTGCAGGAGCTTAGACCATCTACTTAACATGTTAGCATTGCTGGTGCAGGAGCTTAGACCATCCACTTAACATGTTAGTGTTGCTGGTGCAGAAGCTTAGACCATCTACTTAACACGTTAGTGTTGTTGGTACAGGAGTTTAGACCATCTACTTAACATGTTAGTGTTGTTGGTGCAGGAGTTTAGACCATCTACTTAACATGTTAGCGTTGTTGGTACGGGAGCTTAGACCATCTACTTAACATGTTAGTGTTGTTGGTGCAGGAGTTTAGACCATCTACTTAACATGTTAGTGTTGTTGGTGCAGGAGTTTAGACCATCTACTTAACATGTTAGCGTTGTTGGTGCAGGAGTTTAGACCATCTACTTAACATGTTAGTGTTGTTGGTGCAGGAGTTTAGACCATCTACTTAACATGTTAGTGTTGCTGGTGCAGGAGTTTAGACCATCTACTTAACATGTTAGTGTTGCTGGTGCAGGAGCTTAGACCATCTACTTAACATGTTAGTGTTGTTGGTGCAGGAGCTTAGACCATCTACTTAACATGTTAGTGTTGCTGGTGCAGGAGTTTAGACCATCTACTTAACATGTTAGTGTTGCTGGTGCAGGAGTTTAGACCATCTACTTAACATGTTAGTGTTGTTGGTGCAGGAGTTTAGACCATCTACTTAACATGTTAGTGTTGTTGGTGCAGGAGTTTAGACCATCCACTTAACATGTTAGTGTTGCTGGTGCAGGAGTTTAGACCATCTACTTAACATGTTAGTGTTGCTGGTGCAGGAGTTTAGACCATCTACTTAACATGTTAGTGTTGTTGGTGCAGGAGCTTAGACCATCTACTTAACATGTTAGTGTTGCTGGTGCAGGAGTTTAGACCATCTACTTAACATGTTAGTGTTGCTGGTGCAGGAGTTTAGACCATCTACTTAACATGTTAGTGTTGTTGGTGCAGGAGCTTAGACCATCTACTTAACATGTTAGTGTTGCTGGTGCAGGAGTTTAGACCATCTACTTAACATGTTAGTGTTGTTGGTGCAGGAGTTTAGACCATCTACTTAACATGTTAGTGTTGTTGGTGCAGGAGCTTTAGATCATTTAGCTGAGCTCGTTCATTTCTGACTATGTCCAGAGAAGCTGAAGCTTGTTTACCCCCCAAAAGCTAAGTAATGTCATAGCTAGAACCTAGGTCTTAATACTTCCTTGTGTTGTCTCTCTCCATTCTTTGAATGCAATTGTACTCATTCTCTCACTCTGTCTCTGTCCTCCCCCCCCCCCCGTTTGTCTGTCTGTCTGTCTGTCTTATCTATTGCCTATTTGTCATTTGCTGCAGGACAAAGTCATCTTGTTAAAGTTCTCTCTGCTTGTATACTGTTTTCCCTTTGGCAGCTCATAGTCTTCCTTGTAGTCTACAAGACAAGGGCTCGCAATCTGTGTCAGCTTCATCTTTGCTGAAGATCCACAAGGAACTCCTGTCTTCTTCCCTAGAGCTGACCAAATAGTCACTGTTACCAAGAAGATACCCAGATGAAAGACAGTGTTCTAAGTAATGAGCAGTTGTCCTTTATTCATACAGTAAGAGGACAGGGATAATTCACAGTTGTCCATCATGACATGGGGACGTTCTCTGCCTTATTCTTCCCTAGTTCTCTAATTACCCTTCTCAAGGAAATTTTCTTCCTCTACTCAGAAGATTTTCATGACTTGGCAAACAGTTAAAACTTTTCTCTGCGAGAGGAAGGAGCAGACTTTAGCTCTAGGAGTGGGACTGGATGATGAAGCGCTTCATTTGAGTCCATTCTCTGCAGAGAGAAGCCCATATAGTTCCTAGAAGTTCTTCACAGAGTGAACTCACCAGCACAAAGATAACTTGCTTTCAATGCTGACAGTCTTCTCACATGAGAAAGCATGGGTTTGCTTTCTTTACCAATTTGACTCTATTCACAGTAGCAATCAAATAATTACTGATTAAATCATAATAGGATAATACTGTAAGAGTTACCTTAAATTCAAGATTTTAAATCCCCTCATTATTCAAAAATAAATTTGAGTTGTTTTAGAAAGTAAGGAACTATTCAAAGTGAGTTTTCTCTGGGACCCATATCTCTCCCCTAGTAGAAGAGAGATGGGGAAGGGTACCCTTTTCTGTACCTTCAGTTAGAGACTGGGGTATAGCCTTATGGTAGGGCACTTGCCTAACATTCACAAGGCCCTGCATTCACTTCCTAGCACTGCAGACAGCAGTGATAATAATAAATTGGGCATGGTGGCTTACCTGAGTTCAAGGCCAGTGTAAGCTATACAAGCTGTCTCAAAACACCCCACACCCCAACATAACAACAACAGAAAAGACCCAGCTTGTAGTGGTTTTCTTCCCTCCCAGTCCCTTCCTTTATGTACTGTCCACTTTCCACTTGTACCAAGTGTGTTCATCTGTGCCCAGATACAAGGATGGCGCGCTCGCGCTCTCTCTCTCTCTCTCTCTCTCTCTCTCTCTCTCTCTCTCTCTCTCTCACACACACACACACACACACACACACACACACACACACAGTTAGTGACCCTTCGAGAGAGCTGTTTAACTGAGTCACTTGAAGCTTCTCAACCAGTGATCTTCTCTCCTTTAACTTACAAGTGGACTTGTTACTCTTTGCATTATTATTCTTTTGGTTTTCACTGTTCCTTTGGCACATGAGCCCTTTGCAATAATTGTCCTTCCTCCCTTATTTTCTTGTCGGGTTTGTGAATAAGTTATGAGAGCCTCTTGTTGTCAGCTTGTTCTAAATTTGTTGTGACTGACTTGCCTTCCTGTTGACGTTGCTCTTGGAAAATCACTGAATTGGCTCATTTTCTGGTCCTGTGGCCTATCTGCTGTCACTGGACCATCCCGCTTCCTTGTCCAGCTTTTCCACACCAGATTCTGCCTTTACTGTTTCTCTGGCTCTTTTCTTTCTCTTCATACTTACATTTCAGTGATTCTTCCAAGCTTTGTCTTCAGCCCCTTTCTTTATTGAAGGTCTTAGCATTTCAGTGGCCACTACTGTTCCTGCGGTTGTCAAATGAAAGCACACTGGATCTTGTGTCTAACATCTCTCCTGAAGATGTTTGTAATCCTTAGCACTTGGTTGATCCTTCTCTTTTACTATTGCTGCTAATTTCATTCAGTGTCATTAACTCTTGATTATCCCAAGGCATGTTTCTTGACCCAATTTGTTTTATATATATTTTCCAGACTGCAAGTATTGAAGCACAGCCCCTGCCCCAATATAAAACCTTCTGTTGGCTTCCTTTGATGTATAGAATAAAGATGCCTTTACCAAGAGTTTGGGCTTTACATGATTATGCCTCAGCGTAGTTTGGGGAGGCTTAATTTGTTCTTCTCCCTTCGTTCTGTTCCTCTCATTATATTCCTGTACTTCCAGCTCACACCTCTCTGTGTGTACTTTATGAGATGTGACCAACTCCAGATAACCGTACTGTACTACGTAGTGTATCATCCAGTGTATGTATGCAGCTGTAAAGGCAGAACATTGATTTCTTACCTTTAGAAACCTGCTTCCAATAGATAGCCAGAGTGATGTCTTTCCCGCAGACACATCTAAAGATGCACGAAAGTTAGTATACTAAGGTACCGACAGCAAAATAGATGCCGTTTTGACCGTACTCTAAACATCTCTACAATAAGTCCATCATTTTCCTGTTTCTCTCCAGTAAAATGCTATTTTTCTTTTCCCTTAACTGACCATTATGTTTAATTTCAGGCTCTTGATGGTTTTTTTTTAGCGATCATGACAGATGGAAGTATAATATATGTATCTGAGAGTGTAACTTCGTTACTTGAACATTTACCAGTAAGTATAAAAACCCTATAATCTCTTTATTACTTAATGTCTACATTAACTATTAGAATGCACTAGGAAGTAGACCTTTCGAGTGAGATTTGAACAGTGGTTGAGGGTTGGGATGAAAACTCTAGGTTTGTCTTTGCAATAGCATTGCTGTGTTTTCTCAGACCAGTCCTAAGGCCTTCATCCACAGTACACAGTACTTCAGCCTCTGGTGTTCTTCACTTTGCATTCTGATGCTAACTTTGCAATGTTTTCCTTTTAACCTGATGAAAATATTGTACCAAACAAAAACTTCCAACCAAATTTCTACTGAGACACTTATTGCTATGAGGAGAGCTCATAAATAATTTTCTCAAAAGAGTGACTTATAAAGACTGAAACTAGTAGGTGCAGAACTTGTATGCAGTGTGAGTCGGACTAGTACTGTAATAATGGTCGTATTCCACTTGAAACTGTGTCATCAGAAAGGTGCACTGGGCTGGAGATGCACACGGTGTTCTGTAGCATGTGTTAGACCCTAACTAGGAGCAGTGGAGGGGTGGAGGAAGGACAGATGCACAAACGTGTCCAGTGAAGGTGGGGTCTTGGAGGGTTCTGCTCCTGCTGCCCCTGTAACTGGGACCTCAGGGTGTTTCTTAGGTGCAGTATAAGGGGAGGGGTTAGATAGTCTCGATTGGTCTCCATAGTAACGCCGTCAGTCTCAGGCTGTAAACATCCAGGAGGAGGAAGATGAAGTTGCTAGTCTTTGTAGACTCCAAGGAAAACTTTGCCATTCCTCTTGAGTTTGGCCCATAAGAGTGAAAGATTTCTCAGTTTCCCACAGGCCAGTTGCTCATGGAGTCCTGTATGGGCCATGCCCATGTCAAAATACACATTTACTTAGGGTTTCATCACTGCGGGCTTCCTCTGTTTCCTCAACAGTGAAAAAAAAGTGAAGAATTAAAGTCCATTGAATAATTTTGATTAACATGCTGAATACCTAAGTGTGTGTTTGCTTTTTTACTCAACCTGTATTTATTGAAAATCCATTCTGTATTGAACCCTAGACTAAGTGCTACCTATAGTTAAAGGTTTTTGAAATGTATTTGACATTTTTATATAATATGTATTTAAGATGAGTTTGTGGTATAAAAATTCTAATATTTTTAAATTACTCTTGAAATGCCCATTGTTTAAAATTTTACAACAATGCAATATAAACCATTCTGTAAATATTTCTTTTTTAAAAACAAAACAAAACAAAACAGCATTTTCCTCCCCTCTGGTTTCTCTGTTACCTAATCCTTGTCTGGAAAAAGGACTGCACACTTGAAAATGCCAGACTGTACAGGGGCAGCTCTTCACTGAACGTCAGGCAGTGAACATTGAGCTCGTTTTTTAAATTTTTATTATTTTTAATTTTTATTGATGTGTATGTGTGTCTGTGCCTGTGTGTTTATATGCCATTTGCCTGTGGGTGCCCACAGAGGCAGAAGAAGGTGTTGGATCCCAGGAGCAGAGCAGTAAGTGCTCTTAACTGCTGAACTGTCTCTCTGGCCCTGTATACTAGTTTCTACAAGTGCTTTGACTTCACTGATCTTCTTCTGAAAAGACAAATAAAGCCTAAATCTAAAAAGTGATTTGAAAGTACACATGAGAGAGCAGTAACATGTAAGTCAATTGGCATGGGCAGAGAGAAGATCAAATCAAGTAGATATTCTGGGTGACCCCCTTGAAAATATTATTTGCTCTTAAATGCTGAGCCAATATGTTTAGAATTTGCTAACTTAACAAAATATTACTCTCCACCAACCAGTGGGCTAAGGATACTATCAGATAATATCTGAGGTCCATAGTTGAGATTTTTCTGCCTGGCTAGCCCATGTCTGATGTTTCATCCAGTTTTTTAAATTAAAATATAAGTACATCCACCAGTGTATTTTTTTAAATGCCTTGATTTACAAATTTCTTTGTTCTATTACCATAAAACTACGAAACAGCTTCCATGTTGGAATAGCAGAATTTGGGATAAATTAATCTATATTCCAGGGCCACCATGCTCACTTAAATTTGGCTTCAGAATACATACCATTTTTCTCTCTTGGGGGAGAATTTGCATAGTAAGAAAACCTGGAGCTCTGGAGAAGGGGAGCTGGGAACCTGAGATGGGGTTCATTGGTAGGTCACTTGCCTAGCATGCCCATAGCCCTGTGTTTCTCTCCCCAGTTCTTCAAAAGCAACAGCAATGAAGATCAGTATAACAAAAGAACAGGGAAACCCAAGGAATGAGTCCTTTCATTTTCATGTGCACACCTTTTCATTTACTGCTTTTTGCCATGACCTTTGGATTCCATGCAGAATTAAAGGCCTTCTTTTTTGTTAACTGTGTGCATCCTACCACTTGAAATTAGCTGTTACACTGTTACTTATAAAATAAATAATTATTTATTTTACAGTTAAGGGTAGTTGTAGGATGCTAAAGCCAGCAATTTTTATCTCTTTATTCATAAGAATACTGGTTGGTTTTTCAGAGGCACTCAGTAATTATTTATTGAGTGAATAAAAATGAATTAAGTAGTCGGCCATCTTAATGACTCCTTTTAAAATGTTTCCTAGGGCTCTGAGAAATGGCTAATTAGTTAAAAGCACTCGACTATATTTGCAGAGGACCTGGGTTTAGTTCCCAGAATTCATACCAGGCAGCTCACAATTCTAAGGGATCTATCTGGCAGTACGCACACATGGCACTCACACATATACTTAAGACACACATACATACCCATTAAATAAATAATAAGTAAAACTTAAAAATATTCTCCTGTGGAGAAGAGGGCATCAGATTCCCTGGAACTGGAGTTATAGACAGTTGTGAGCTGCCATGTGGGTGCTGGGGATTGAACCTAGATAGAACCTAGATAGAATCCTTTAGAAGAATAACCAGTGCTCTTAACCCCTGAGCTGTCTCTGATCCACTGCTGGTGGATCTTTGCTGTGGGATAGTTTAATTATGCTTTGAAATTGACAGCCTGACCGAGCTAATTGATACGAAGTATTTGATCTGTAATAATAACCCCTCAGTACAAACTTCACTTTGCCATTCCCTTCTGTGTTTATTTTAAGTTTGATATTTTAGAACTTCTTTTAGATTTACAGAGAAAGACAGCAGGAATTTCTCATGAAAATAGTTGAAGGGATGAAAGAATTCAGAGAGCTAGTATTTTCTTCTCTTCCGTTTGAGTTGTACTTGATAACTGAGTGGATATGATGGACGTGTCCACAGAATGGATATAATGTGGGTCACCTTTTTATGTCAAAATGTGGCAACTTTGAGAGTTGTGACTAATGGAGCATGAAGAACAGTGGTGAATGGAAAGCTGGCACCGTGGCTGAGGGGGAGGAGCAGGAGGGAGCGTTGCTTGTGATTATATTCTTGACACTTCATCTGTAGTCGATGAGTAGGACACAGCCGATGAGTTTATAGATGGAAAACTACGGGTAAAACAAGTGGAATTGTGATGCAATGAAATGGCACTAGAAAACAAAACTGTAATTCTGAAAATTAACATTTTAGTTCTCAGTTCAAATCCATTTTTTTATCAAGACTACTTTTTGCATTCTGATCAGTGCTTAAGTTTTTATACTTGGTCAGTGAAAGACTGGTTTCTAGCATTTTGTTATTCATGCCTGAAATTTACATCATTCTTTTAGCATTAATGGTTTTTTAGTCTTCCAGAAGAATTCCTCATTAAAATACAGATATGGTTTTGGTGTGGCTGACCTTAAGCTATTATCAAATGACTCTTTGGTGCCAAATCATTTTTTTGTACTAATAAGTTGTGTGTAAGGCACAGAGTTTACTATGCCTTGATTGTCAAGGAAGAGAATAAAGGTATAAAGGGGCCGTTTTAACATCATGAGGCAACCAGACATGGATGTTAAAAGAACTACCTCCTGGGCATAAATATGAGCCATAAGTTCTAAAGGAATTTGTTTGTGATTTTGGATATGCTTTTTTGAAGGAAGTAACTTTTTAAATTTTTTTAAGTTTTATTTAAAATATAAATACATCATTTCTGCCTTGCCTTTCCTCCCTTCAGTCCCTCCTATGTACCCACTTACTCCATTTCAAATTGATGACTTCTTTTTCTTTATTATTGTTACACATGTACATAAACATACATATAAATATATAAATACACCTTGGTGTTGCTTATGTGTGTATGATTTTAGGACTGACCATTTTGTATTGAATACCAGTTATTGGGCTCATCCCTGTGAAAGACTAATCCTCACTCCATCAGTAGTCATTCCTAGCTTACAGTTTGTTATTTCGAGGCTCTATGAGATTTCCCCGTCCACATTAACATGTCTGTTGATGTTGTTGTTGTACAGGTCTCGTTTAGGTAGCCGTAATGTTGAGGGGTCATGGAGACAGCTTTCTTGTCATTTCTAGGAGACACAATCTCACAGCAGACTTCCTAGTCCTCTGGATCTTAAAATCTTTCTGCTTTCAGGTGTTCTCTGAATATAAACAGTTATATATAGGTCCAAGTAAATTTCCATGTCTATTTTTTTAATAACTCCTTCTGAAAGACAATCCATTCTTAACATAGATATAAAGATGTAAGTACACGCGTGGTAGGTTTTTTTTTTTGTTTTTTTTTGTTTTTTTGTTTTTTCGAGACAGGGTTTCTCTGTGTAGTTTTGCGCCTTTCCTGGAACTCACTTGGTAGTCCAGGCTGGCCTCGAACTCACAGAGATCCACCTGGCTCTGCCTCCCGAGTGCTGGGATTAAAGGCGTGCGCCACCACCGCCCAGCTAGCATGGTAGTTCTTAATATTATAAAATCTGAAGTCACAAATACAAAGAACTATTAAAGTTGATTAATGTCACTATTACCAGATAAAATTTAAAATTAATAATAAAAAATGATTAAGGTACACGGGTTGTGTTGTAGATATATCTATTAGAGTTGGACACACCACAATGAATTGTTCTCTGCATTTTGACCCGTTGTTTTTTTTAATAGTCTTTGTCTTCTGCTGCAAAGAGATACTTCTTTGATGAGGGGTGACAGCTGCACGTATCTGTGTGTAGGAGAAGCTTAAGAACGCAGTAAGAGTTATGGTAGTCTAGTACAGTGGTTATAGTAAGCTTTTCTGTAAGATCTGTGGCCTCACTAGCTAGGTGGACTTGCTTAGGTTTCTAGTACCAGGCATGCTTTCTTGAAGGAAGTAATTGGTCTTTGAAAGATACAAGATGTGTAGTTTACCCAAGCTGTTGCACTTCATGGAGTAGGGAAGACTTTGATCATTAGAGAAAAGCCAGACGCAATTGTGTGGCTGTATGGAGAGTAGTAAATCATCCCTCCCTTTCCCCCATGACTTGCTTTTTTTCTTACTGTTTTGTTTGAAGCAGTGGAGCTATTCAGATACAATCTCGATAGCTATATAAAATACAAACAAAATGAAAGTGAACCACTTGGCCACCACAGCCCCTCTACTTGCCCTGCCTCCCACAGGTCCCTGAGCTCTCACTACCCTGTTTCTAGAGTTAACGGTTTGGAAAGTGAGAAATCCAATAGGATGGGCTGGATTCAGTAGACAGTGAAGTGGCTGAGGTTTCACTGTCATTGGTACTCATAGGAGCTGTCCTATTCATCTTTGATTCCACAGCATCACTTGTTCAGAGATAGGAGCTGTCATATTCATCTTTGAGTCCACAGCATCACTTGTTCAGAAATAGGAGCTGTCATATTCATCTTTGAGTCCACAGCATCACTTGCTCAGAGACAGGAGCTGTCCTATTCATCTTTGAGTCCACAGCATCACCTGCTGTAGGCTTCCTAACATTTGTCAGACTGCTGTTGTTTATTAAATAATGACTAAAGTCATATATTAGCAAGCAGGAAGAATTAGAATATTTTACATGCTGGCCATCCATTTTAGACAAGGCTTTGACAATGTGATATAAAATAAATGCCTGGAAAAGATGGAATAAAATTAAAGGATATGTTTGACGATTGCAATGATAGTAGTGTCAGATCTCTTCATTTAGCTTGTCACTGTTTCTGTGAACTCATGTATAACACCACTACTTAATAGATGTTTGAATAAATTACAAGGCTGTGTCTTAGAGCCAGTAATTTAACTTTCTCAGTCCCATTGTATTTTATAATGTTCAAATTTGCTGAAACTGAACTTTTCGAATAAGGTATCTGGCTTTTAGGATCACATTGATTATGGATCTGATGACTCTGGTATGTTAGCCTTCTCCAGTTTCTCAGTCTCATTTTTAGTATGGAGTTTGTAGCTTGACATTATTGGTTTTCATGGATAATTGAATATTAATCATATGCACCTTTGTTATTTAATATCTGTTAGATGTGTTAGAGATAAGTGCCTCTCAAAGCATTTTTATATAATTTTATTTATTTTTATTTTTTAGTCTGATCTTGTGGATCAAAGTATATTTAATTTTATCCCAGAGGGAGAACATTCAGAGGTTTATAAGATACTCTCTACTCATCTGCTGGAAAGTGATTCATTAACCCCTGAGTATTTAAAATGTAAGTAGACCCTCCTAAACAAAGACTCAAACCTTGTATTTGACAGCATTATCCTTTACTTCTGTAAGTTTATGAAAAACACAGTGTGTTTAACTAAATTAGAGTAGCACTGTTTCATGAACTCTATTAAATTAAGTTCTTTTAAAATGTTGGTGTATATATACAACTAAAAGAATTGCATTCATTTTAAGATACCAAATCTATTCCATTGTGTATTGAAGTCTCGTCTTTTTTGATGTAAGAAATTGATCACAATTATGCAACAAACTGTAATGTATAAAAAGATGGAAATCAGCTACATGTTTTTAATTTTTAAATGAAATCTTAAATATTGATTAAAATAAACTTTGCTGAATATGTTTAATATAATTTTTAAATTGCTAAATATAGTGAAAAATAGTCCCTGTCATAAAGTAGCACAAGACAGTTTGGTGTAGTGAGACATTTCTGTAGAGTGCCTGGGCAAGCAGTTGACTGGAGCTTTCTCTGCCTTCATTCTTGGTGTGCTGGTTACCTTCACACAGTGCACCCATGGACTAGACACTGATAAGGGACAGTTTATATGGGCTCATGGTTTAGAGATGTCTAACGTGCTGGGGAGGGCCTGGTGGAGCACAGCTGTTGACAGCATGACAGCTAGGAAGTGAAGGAAGGAAAGGAAGGAAGGAAGGGAGGGAGGGAGGAAGGAACGAAGGAAGGAAGGAAGGAAGAAAGAAAGAAAGGAGAAGGGCTTAGACATACCTACCCCTGCCTGCTCCTCCAGGCTTCCCCCCCCCCCCCCTGCAGTCTCTAGAGCCTCTCACAGTAGCGCTACCAGCTGTGGACCTTTGTGCCAGCAGTTCATATACAAACCTTAATAGCTGCCCTGAGTAAAATTAAGAATGTGGGTATGCAGATACAACAGTGTGAAGTACTTGCCTGTAATGCACATGACCCTGAGCTCAATTCCCAAAAGCGTGTGTATGTGTCTAAATTTAGAACATTATTGTATTTGTGTAGCCATTAGCTATTAGACCTTCTTTAATCATTTTTATGATTAGTTTTAAATTTTATCTGGTAATAGTGATCTTAGTATTTCTGTCTTTAGATTCTGTAATATTAAGAACTAACATGTGTATAGTTATGTACATATTTATATCCATGTTAAGAATGGATTGTCTTTCAGAAGGATTTATAAAAAGATAGAAGTGGAAATTTACTTGGAGCCTATATGTAGTTGTTTATAATCAGATTTGCATTACACTGGTCATTAGACCATTTTTTTTGTATTTTTTTTTTTTTTTTTGGTTTTTCGAGACAGGGTTTCTCTGTGTAGCTTTGTGCCTTTCCTGGAACTCACTTGGTAGCCCAGGCTGGCCTCAAACTCACAGAGATCCGCCTGGCTCTGCCTCCCGAGTGCTGGGATTAAAGGCATGCGCCACCACCGCCCGGCCCATTAGACCATTTTAATGTGGTACTTAGAAGAAACATTTGGGCTGGACTTAATCTAGAAATTAACTATATGGCTTTAAGCAGTATTTGAAGTCACAGGACAAAAGGTGTTCCTTGAGGCAAATGCATAGCAAAAGGAGAGAAATAGAAAGTTGGCACTCTGAGGTGCCAACAGAAGGACAGGGTGAAGGAGGCAGTTTCAGGGACCCTCGGAGGAGAGGACTGCTCAGAAAAGTGCATAAAAGCTTCCGCCAGGATAGACCCCCTGCTCTCAAGATCAGAGAAGTCTTAACTCCTGGCTTGCTGAGGCCTTCTAAAGAGCTGGTACACAAGCAGAGTTCTTTCCCAAGAGTCTATGAGTTACAATGCAAGATACTTTGCTTGGAAAATGTAGTAGGCTATTTTAGCTGTAATGACTATAAATGAGTATATGTGATAAGATGTTTGTAAAGAAGAGGCAGAATTATAAAGAACCTAGTATTTCAATCTATGGAGTTTAAATTTTATTCTTTACACAATAGAGAACTAGTGAAGGCCTTTTGGGTGGTTTGTGGTTGGAGTGGGGAAAAATCAAGGTAGAGAATTTTGCAAAGGATCAAACTAGGGACAAAAAAGGGGAAGTGTATAATTCGCTGTAGAAGTAGGATGGAGAAGAACCATGATTGGTAAGTTGATAGATCCAGTACAACTAAATCTGGGACGGTCATGGAAAGATAATGATAACTGGAATTTGAACCTGTTGAATTAGGTGGTAAAGCCAGATGCAGAAGAGTATAAATGTGATGATGCATAGAGCAAAGGAAGAAGGCGTTACACATTGATGAACGAGACTGTCTTACATAAAATGTAGAGTTGGTCAGGAAGATAGCAGAGTTAAGGAGCCTCCCAAGTTCAGTCGGTGACTGTAGAAAAGGTTATTAAAGGTCAAGCTCAAACAGTCTTTGTGAAAGTATCTAGTGTCAGTTAGGAAGGTGAGTTTGTGCTGTGGGGATGAGAAAGAACAAGTTTTAAGACGAGTTGGAAAGAGTGAGAAACACCACTTGAGGTTAAAAAGCAGTGTCAGTGATGTTTGGGAGAGCCATTGCTCTGGAGGTGTGAGGAAGTTAGAGAAATGAATACATGGAAACCAGAGTGCATTTGAATGAGTTCTCTGCTGCTATAAATAGATTAGCATGAAAAATACTTTATTGCAAAGATTGAAGATGTGATCAGATTTTAAATTGTAGGAAGTAAGGAACCAAAGAAAATTTACAGTTGCTAAAGGGATGAATACCAAGTGGCAAGGCTCTGGTCCTACAGAAGACAAGAAAGACTCTTGAAGGTAGAGATGGGAACAGTAAGCCTAGAATATGAACACTTGGGAGCCTGAAGCAAGGGACAGATTCTAGGCCAGACTGTGTTACTGGGTGAAACCCTGCCAAAAAGCAACAGCAACAGGAAAGAAGAGAAGGCATTGGCTTTCAGTAAAGGGGGAAGCACTAGCTGTTAAATGGAGAGCAGAATCTCCGTGAACTTAGAGGAGTATGACGGAAGACCAGATGAAAATGGAGAAAGTAGCTGTTGGCTGTGCAGTCATCTCCTGCATGTGCTTTACGTGATGCACTGAACATGACGTGGACGCTTTTGTTGGAGAAAATGATTGTGAACTTACCCAACTTTTATCACTTATTTCAGCAAAAAATCAGTTAGAATTCTGTTGTCACATGCTTCGAGGAACAATAGACCCAAAGGAGCCATCCACCTATGAATATGTGAGATTTATAGGAAATTTTAAATCTTTAAACAGTGGTAAGTTAAAATACTTCTTTTACAATGTATTTTAACGGGCTGTTTTTATTTTGCTAAGCTCTTAGACGCTTACAAGTATATGTTACTGGATTAACCAGTGATATATGTCTTCTTGCTTTTTTAGTATCAACTTCAGCACACAATGGTTTTGAAGGAACTATACAACGCACACATAGGCCTTCTTATGAAGATAGAGTTTGTTTTGTAGCTACTGTCAGGTTAGCTACACCTCAGTTCATCAAGGTATGCTTCTAATTGTAATTGTGCTAGTGCATTCCAGTTCATGGTATGAGAATTGTTCTTAGGAGATTTTTGTTGTCTTCAGAAGGCTGAAACGTCTGCCATCATTGAAAAGTAATGGCTAAGGAGTTATTAAATATGCGTGAACTTTTTATTTTAACACAGTGAAGGATACAAGCACTCATTAAATAATGTGTAACTTTTTTAGTGTATTCTTTGCAGGTATCCCATGGTAGTATATTACCATTGTCCTGCTTTTATACAGAATTTAGTGTATGTAGTTCACTATCATCCTTAAAGAAGAAAGTCAACAAAACAAAACAAAAAACCATCTAGGTAGTTTTTAAAAGAATGTGGCATCCAGCATTGGTGGCGCACGCTTTTAATCCCAGCACTTGGGAGGCAGAGGCAGGCAGATGTCTGTGAGTTCAAGGCCAACCTGTTCTACAGAGTAAGTTCCAGGACAGGGCTGTTACACAGAGAAACTCTGTCTCAAAAACCAAAAATAATAATAATTAAAATAAAGATATATATGGTTTTACTATATATAATTTGCTATTTGAATTTTTTTAAATTAATTTTTAAGTATGTGTATGGGTGTTTTGTCTACCTGTATGTTTGTGTACCATGTGCATGCCTGGTGCCCAGGGAGGCCAGAAAAAGGCATTGGATGCTCTGGAACTGGACATACAGTTGTGAGTTACCATGCTGAAAATTGAAGCAAAGCCCTCTGGGAGAGCAGCCAGTGTCCTTAACTGCCGAGCCGTCCATCTCCTCAACCCTTGCTCTTTGAATTTTAAATTGTGTGTTTTTATTTCTTGCATTCCAGAAGCAGATGATTAGTAGGGAAGGAGAAAAGTCAATTACTTCAGCCCTTAAAGACTGGAAAGAAGACAGGGTGACATTACAGTTTGGGTGACACCGGACTATAAGACAAAGACCAGTTAGCAGTTAGGAGATCTTAAACTAGTCTTGCTCTACCCACTTGGTCTTAGGAAATTGGAGGACAGTTGCATGCTTTATCTCACCTAATTTTTACACTGTGAGATAGATGCTATCATAATATTTTATATTTAAGGAAACTAAGGCTTAGGGAAGTTTCTTGCCAATGTCTCATTTAGTAAGTGGGACTTGATTGCAGTTATTTTTCTTTCAAAGCCCCAGCTCCTGTTACAGAAGATTATGTAAGGATGGAGAGGAAGTCTGTAATTCATTGCTTTGTACAACAGAATCTAGGTTTCTTGTATGTGAGAGAAGAGTAGTCAGAACTTATTTTAGAAAAGTAAGCAGAGGCCAGGCATGAAGTTTGTTCTCTCTGTGGTTTTTCTCCTTGAAGAGATTTGGGCATGAGAAACCATAGAAGAGTTTGAAGCTGGAAGTTGTATAATGCTATTTGAGTATTGCTAAGGTAAGGGTAATGGCTGACCTGAGTAGAAGACAAATGAAGGGTGGGAAGACTGATGAGATGCTATTGCAGTGAGGTGAATCAGTGAGGCTAAGGATCTAAACTTAGTCACTAAAGATAAGTGCTATGGAATGGATTTAAAATACCTAGAGGGTAAAATTAGAAGTGTGTTGGGCTGGAGAGATAGCTCAGTGGTTAAGAGCACTTACTACTCTTAAAAGAACTGTTGTGGTTCTCAGCATCCAGGCATGGTGGCTTACAACCAGCTGTAACTGTAGCTGGTTACAGCACGCTCATCTGGTCTCCACAGGCACACATGTGACATACACACAGAGAGACACACATCTATACACATAAATAAAAACGAATCTTTATTAAAAGAAAACCTGTAATAATGGCCACTTCGATCATGAAAGAGTGTGCTGATTTCTAGACTCTGTTGTACAGAAATGAGACCACTGATGAGATGGGGAATTGTGTGAGTGTATATGAGAGTAAGGCAGTTGGCTTGTTTGGGGGCATGTCCAGCCACTGAGCAATGGGAAGGTAAAGGAAAAGAGAGGTCTGGATCTTAGGCGTGTGAGTGAGGACTCACTGGACTGTAACTGCTGACCTGAGGCTGGCAGTTGCTGCTGCTCCATCTGTTGTTGTCTCAGATGACTGTAAGAATTGTTGGGGATCAAACTTGGGACCTTGTGTTTAGTACTGAAAACTTAATGTGCTAAAATTTGTTTAGATGAAAGTTATTTAATAATGACTCATGTCTAACAATATGTAATATTTCCAAGGATACAGAAAAGTACTTCTGAATTCTACTTGTTAATTTGTTTGTAGGAAATGTGCACTGTTGAAGAACCCAATGAAGAGTTTACATCTAGACACAGTTTAGAATGGAAGTTTCTATTTCTAGATCACAGGTAATGTCACCTTTAAATTTCACAAAAGAAAAAGAAAAAAAGTGATAGTTATGTAATTCTGGATATTAATGGACTTCAGGGACAAACTTTCTAATCAGGATTTTGAAATTCATTATTCACTTTTGAAAAATGTAAAACTCACTTTTCAAATTAATTTCTGACTGTAGAAAAGTTGTCTCTTGTAGAAAAGTTGTAATACTGATTTTTATTATTATATAATTTAGGGCACCACCAATAATAGGCTATTTGCCATTTGAAGTTTTGGGAACATCAGGCTATGATTACTATCATGTGGATGACCTAGAAAATCTGGCAAAATGTCATGAGCACTGTAAGTAGATCTTAATGTTTCCATTGAGAGCTATTTTAAAACACACAAATAGGTACTCTGTTCTATTAATGAGAGACAGAGAAAAGATTTAGAACTATTTTTATAAATGTAAACAGAAGGAACAAGTTTATATTTGATCTTAGTCTTACATGCAAAGGAAAATCTTATAGTACATTAAAGAAGTACATAGTTTCCCAAATCAGTTTAAGCCACAAAATCCAGTTTTTGCTTAGCACCAGTTAAAATACTTTAGAACCTAACATTTGAACTAGGTTGGGAAACTCTACTTAACAATTCAAACAATGACATTATTCTGAATTTTGGTTAATTAAAGCTTGACAGTTAAATGCCTTAAATATCATACATGACAGTATCTGTGGGAAAATACATGATTATTAACTGTATGGTTATTAACTGTTGTTTCCCTAAGTGGTACATATCTGGGCAAGAACAAGTTAACAGTGTGAGTCTTTCAGTATGTGGAATTTATTGTGAATGAAAAAATGTGTAAGATCAGCACTAATTGACTGTAAAGTTGGAAACTGGGAGTCTGGTTATTGGGGGAACCTTAAACTGGTTCTAAAAACCATCTTTATAGTTGATGCATATTTCTGAAAGTCATCCAGAAAATAATTATGTCTGTATATAGAATTAAATGTAAGTGACAACTTTTGTTTGAAAGAAATCCAGATTCTTCATAGCTAAATATATATCAAAGAAAAAATACTTGTTTCTTTTCTTTTTAGTAATGCAGTATGGGAAAGGCAAATCATGTTATTACAGATTCCTGACCAAAGGACAGCAGTGGATTTGGCTTCAAACTCACTATTATATCACTTACCATCAGTGGAATTCAAGGCCAGAGTTCATTGTTTGTACTCACACTGTAGTAAGGTAATAATTCTTTTAGAAAATTGGTAAGCTGTAGTAATATCCAAATATAATTTTATATGTGACTTGTTAATGATGATAGTAATCTCTCTCCGGTTTTAATACTTAATATTTTTAATGTTAAGCTTACTTAATAGATAGAAATATGATACAGGTAGTGCATGGGTATATAAGGCCTGACTGGAATATTGTGCTGCGTAGCGAAAGTTGTACCAACATCCAAGTACCAGTATATGTCATACAAAGCAAACACCAAAGTAACCGCCGATCATCTTTCCTCCACTTAGTTCCTCTTAATTTACATGCTTAGTTCCTCCGGGTCATTGGTAGATTACCTAAAGCACACAGATTGAATTTAGGCGGTGCACGGTACATACGTGTTGGGTTTGCTTAGCACATAAAAAATCATACAGAATGACTGTGATCAAGTGAGACAGATAACAAGCAGCAATTGGTTGCATCTCTCCAGTATTTCAAATAAATGAGCAAACGTTAAAATTTGATTCTTTCCATTTGTAGTTACGCAGAAGTAAGGGCTGAAAGACGACGAGAACTTGGCATTGAAGAATCTCTTCCTGAGACAGCTGCTGACAAAGTATGCTCCTTACAGCCACTTTTTAAATATTTCATTTCCTAGTAATCTGTGAGAGAGATTTGATTGTCCTTTATCATTTTTATTTTAAAATCTCATTTGCTTCTAAAAAGGAATTGAAGATTTTGCCATTTAAAACTTAATTAGGTGAGAGACACACCCAGTCTAAGATGAAAACTCTCATTATAATTGACTTTGACGTGCTAGGCTGTACTCCTTTTATCATTATAAACTGTGATTTGCTCCTTAGGTGACCTTTTCTGAGGTGATAACCCATACTTGAAAATACTGAGACTAGTTTTAAGAGGAACCTTCCCTGAAGACACATGACTGGGAACTTATAGTTAGACTTTGGACTCTGGTTTTTGTTGTTCTGTCATGTGGGAAACCATGCATATCACCTGCCTGATCTAATGGAGAAGGAGGTAGAGATCCAAGAGCAGTGTTCTGGAGTATGTGTGGGAATATGGATCCCTTACACAAGGGCAGAGAGTGTTTAGTCGGGCAGATTTTCAACCGTATCAAGTTGGCACCTATGACTTACAGGTCACATCTGGCCTTCTGACTGATTTCACAACATCCATAAACTATAAATGTATTTTATACACTTAAGTAGTTGAAAAAAATCAAAAGAATAAGAATGTTTTGATAATAAGGCTTCATGAAACATCTGTCAGATTTCAGTGTTCATAAAGAACAAACCACACCCAGTTGCTTCTATTTTGTCTGTGGCTACATTTGTGCTGCAGTAATTGAGTAGTGGTGACAGACTGTATGGCTGGGAAAGCCAGAAGACACTCTCTGGAACATTCAGGATTGTGGAGAGTGTCTGCTTCCTGGTTTGTAGTAGCACCCTGAGGAGTATCACATTTTTTGATTTACTTTTGAGTGTTACATTTTCCCAGTCACACTACATTCACAGTTAGTGATTGCTAGAATAGTGGGAGCTTATGGCAATGTTCTCAGTGAAATAAGAACCAAAGGTACCAGCTGGAATTAGCCTAAGGAGAGGAGTTTGGGGGGTGTCACAAGGTTGTAAAGGGAGGTAGGGGAGGAAATGTTGTGTGAAGATTTACAGTGTGGTTTGCAGGCAGATTAAGAACGCTCACAAGTCTCTTGATCATTAATTTGAAGTAAGAACAGTCACTATACTTTATTCCTTTGGTCATATTGTGCTGTGTAGGATAAGCAAAAAGTGGTTTAACCATTGGGATTTTGCCAAAGAAGTGTGATAACAGGAGCTAGGAGCTAGGTAGGGTATTGAACATATGTGCACAGTTGTTATAATATCAGACACAAATTTAAGATTCTTAAGGGAAAGAAGACATAAAGTGAAACTGATTTATGGAAATGGAGAGTCAATGTCGGTTTGACTTAAACCACAGGATTATTGGAATTAGGATACTAAGAGGGATGAGTAGGTAATGTGGCAGGTTCTGGTCAAAAGTGAGGATGCTTGAACTGAGATGATTGGCTTTGAGGTTTGACCAAGAATTAGTGGCTGAAGAAGAGGGAAGATTTTGAAGGGGTGATGCCAAGTTGGGTTTGAGGAGAGGTGATTTAGGATTACTAAGTCTGGGAACGCTGAGCCAGAAGTCAGAATGGCATTCAGGTGTGTGGTGAAGTCAGCCCAGGATCTATACGTAACCACCGGAAGTGACATGCTCTGTGAGCCCCACACCGTTGAACTTGAGAGGGAGGATGTTTCTTCAGCCTGTAGAGTTCTGGTCTGAGAGCCCTAAGACAGAGACTCCCACTTGTGGTGGGAACGACAAGGAAATTGATGAGGTCTCGTTTTTAGAGCAGATACGTGAAGAACTACTCAGAACTGAGATGGAAAAATGCAGTTATTTGTTTATTATGGACTTTGAAGGTGGCTGGAAAAGCCATGAGAACTAGACTCAAGTACAGGCTGGGAAGAGCTGCAGGTTAAGGAAGAAAGGGACGGGCATTGAATGACTCGCCCTCCCCCTACGATGAGTGCCTTGGAGACAAACTATTTTGCATGTATACATGTAAGCAGTCATCTGTAGCCCTGAAATAAGGGGGTGCACGTGCCGCTTGTTCACTGATGCGTGAGGAAGACTTGAAGGGGACACTGATTCTCCCTTACGTGTGGATGGGAAGGAAGCACTGGTGTATGTGCTACATCCATAGTAGGGGGCTGCTTTTGGGGTTGCATAAGTGCTCTCATCTGCGTAAGGCAAGGCGGTCAGCTGAGAGAGGGAGACAGAGGTTAAGGAACAGCGGGGAAGCTTGGAATAACTCTCAAGAATAGGAAAATGAGCCCTCTAGTACACTTGGCAGTTCTGCTGACTGGAATGGAGCATACACTGGAAGTTAGTGACCATCATAGGCCACCTGCAACTGTTTCCACAGACCCCTGTCACTGTGAGCTAGGAACAGGAAGCATGATTTAAATTGGCATTTTGGTTTGTACTGCTTCTGGGTGCTTCAGTGTTTACTCTAACAAGACAGAGACAGAATGACTAAGGTAAGTAAGTGTAGGGAAGGTTATTGTACTTGACTTGGTAGGAAGATGATAGAAAATGGTAGGGTAGCAGTGGTTCATCCACACAGTAGAATCCTGCAGAAAGGTCAGATTGAAGATTTGGAGCAGATGTTGAGTTCCAGAGATTTTACAGTCCTTTGTCTATAAAATAAAGCACCAGCTTCATCCTGTCATTCCCTTTTTCTAGTCACTTTTTACAAAGTGGTGATGTGGCACGTCAGCATTGTGACATTGCCTGTTGTACAGCTGTCACCAGCACCCATGCCCAGAACCTTTCCATCCTCCTCAACGGGGTTTGGTAAACCACCTTTCACCCTCCCCAGCTCATTTCAGCTCTGCTTTCCTTTTTCAAGCTGGGCTACCTTATATAAGTAGAGTCATACAGTGTGTGTTCCTTTGTGACTGGCTAATTTCACTATGTATGTTCTCAGGGTTCATTGTATTGTAGCATGTGTCAGATTTCTCTTTGTTTGAGGGCTGGGTAATATTCCATCATGTGTGTATCCTCTGATTAGTCAATGGAATCCTGGGTGGCCTTCACCTTTTATTTGTAATTATATATGAAGAAAGGTGGTATACAGATAGCTACTAGAGTCCCTACTTCTTTTCTTTGGGTGTATACCAAATAGAATACTGGATCATACGGTAGGTAACTCTTAGTTAAAAGTTGAATGAAACTGCCATACTATTTTCCATAGAGCCATGCCATTTTTACAAACCCTTTACCAAGTCATAAGAGTTCGAATTTATTCACATCTTTATCATATTGATTTCTGAGAAGCTTTTGTGTTTGGTAGGGTTTTTGTTATTTTTTGTGTTGTTTTGTTTGAGACAGGGTCTCACTGACTGTCGAGGAACTCACTGTGTAAATCAGGTTGCCTTTAAGCTCACAGAGGAGATCTGCCGCCCAAGTGTCTGCCTTGGTTTTTTTGGTCCTAGCTATTCTAATAGAGCATGAAATAGCATGACTGGTTTTGATTTTTATTTCCCTGGTTAGTAAGTTTGAGCAGTTTATCAAGTGATTGTTTATTTCCTCTTTGAAGAAGTATTTCCCTCTCTCTCTTCTTGTTTTCTTATTTATCTATTCATTCATTTATCTATTTTGGGTGTTTTGTTTTTGACAGGGTCTCATACAGCCCTGGCTGGCCTTGGGCAGGCTATGCAGCCAAGGATGACCTTGGTCACTCTGCCTCTGTAGCCCAAGTGTTTCAATTACAGGTATATGCCACCGTGTCCAACTTGTTCTCTTTTTTGTTTGGGGCTTTTTGTTTATTTCTTGACAGGGCATTTTGCTGTGTTTCCCAGGCTGAGCTCAAATGATCCTCTTACTAGCTTTTGCAGATGCTGTATTTAAAGGTACATACTCACTAGGTACAGTTGCTCTGAGGCAGAAGGATTGCCACAGGTTCTTGGCCAGTAGTGTGAGACCTTGTCTCAACAACAAATACAAGTGCATCTTGTCACACATGATGTGTGTGTGTGTGTCCATTTTTATGATTGAATTGTCATGTTGAATTGTAGGGAGTTCTCTATTCTAGATATTAAGTCCTGATATCTAACTGTGTTGAGATCTCTGCACTGAGCAGACATTTATTTCTCTTGTCTCCTTAGAGCCAAGATTCTGGGTCTGACAATCGTATAAATACAGTCAGTCTCAAGGAAGCACTGGAAAGGTTTGATCACAGCCCAACTCCGTCTGCCTCTTCTAGAAGCTCCAGAAAGTCATCTCACACAGCAGTCTCAGACCCTTCCTGTAAGTGCCTTAGCCTGGAAACAAACCTGTGTTTCAAAGAGATCTTCTAAATTATTTGTGTTGCTGACATCAGCACTTTTGACAAGAACTTCTTCAAATTCTAATTCTTTTAGTTTTGAAGTACAGTAACCTTTCTAGTAAGAAGCAAATTAACTTTAGAAAAGATTTAAAGTCATGAAGTGATGATATATAGAGGATAATGTTCTGCTTAACTTTTAAATTATTCCCTTAAAGGAAAAAAATACTATCTTCCATTGTAAAACCAAGTGATTACATTTGTATGAGTGTTTTGTCGGCTTGTATGTCTGTGCACTGTGTGTGCTTGGTCCCCATGGAGGTCAAAAGAGGGCATCGGAGTCCCTGGAACTGGAGTTAATGGGTCATTATCAGCCGCCATGTGGATAGTGGGAACAGAATAGAGCTGTTAACTATTGAACGCTAGTGGCTGGAATCTAGCCCTAGCCTTTCCTTTTTAAAGACTTGGATAATTGTCTTTCAATTGTAGTTGGTCCGCTGTATCTACAGCCATGTGGCAGAAAACACCTTCTCAGTTGTGTCTCGAATGAGCATATGCAGGCTTCTTTCCTTGCTATTATTTTCTAGTGATACGACAGCTGTTTTATCAAGTCTGCATTATGTTAGGTGAGAGTATCTGAAGTTGATTTAAATTATACAGAAGGATGTGCCTAGGTGATAAGCAAATACTACGCCATTCGTTGGAAGAGACCTTAGTGTGCATGGACTCTCATACTTGTAGGGAGCTCTGAAGCCTGTCCCTTGAGGGTATTGTGGATTACAGGAGGAACTGTTTTTAAAGTTTTCTATCACATGTTTTCTTTGTCCTTAAAAAAGAAGTAATTAAAGTTATTCTTATAAACATGGATTTAACTTTTATCTAATAAGAGAAAACTAGTTCAGCCATTTCTATCCATGAAGCATATTTTGAAATTAATCATTCAGAACTGTTTGTAAGTACTAATTCTGTTCTCTGTTGACTAACTTCAGCAACACCGACAAAGATCCCTACTGATACTAGCACTCCTCCCAGACCACATCTGCCAGCTCATGAAAAGATGACACAGCGGAGGTCATCCTTCAGCAGTCAGGTATGCTCTTTAGTTAACTTCAGAGCCCTGCAGGAAATCCATTGATGTGCTCACAGATGCCTAAAATCCCCTTTCCGTAAGGACATATAACACTCAAAATCTTTCCCATTTGTCAGGCAAAATGCTAGATTTTCATTTTTTTTAATTGCGGGGAAAAAAAGTGTTAATTGAGAGGTATTATTAAGTTCCAGTTGCCTTTGTTTGGTCCACCCAACTTCCGATTGAGTGTACATCCAAGGGCCTGTGCTGGGTGCCACAGGAAAGAAAAGACAAAACAGTAGAAAGGGCGACATACTTCACACCCAACAAAATACAAGGTTGTCATTGGATGATAAGCACATTGTATTGGTGTTTATGGTGGAAGTACTCATAAATGAGTATGAGCATCACTTCATTGTCATTTTTTATTTTGCTTCTAGTCCATAAACTCCCAGTCTGTTGGTCCATCATTAACACAGCCAGTGATGTCTCAAGCTGCAAATTTACCAATTCCACAAGGCATGTCACAGGTATTTTTGTTTGTTTTAGTTGAGCATTTACAAGTGATACTTGCATTTAAGCAAATATGATTTTATAAAGATGTATATATAAATATATATAATTATAAATTCAGCAAGTCTTAATAGGAAGTATTTAGCATATGTAGTGACATTTTAGTTACAGTGATTTTGTGTACCATTGGACCCTTACTAGGCAGAATCACAGGTGCATATGTCTTTCAAGATGCTTGATGGTCTTATACAACAAAGAATTTTCTTGCTTACTGTGCTATAACATCTTACATATAACAACATGATAAAATATACTAGTTCATTTTGTTCTTCCTTATGTATCAATTTTAGAAGATTTGAGTAAAGATTTGAGTTAATTCATTTGTTTGCACATGGGACATTTATTGAGTTCTACGTATGTATTCACTTACATTTATCAGGGATGCTGACAGTATTTGTAATATCTATATTAACAAGCTACTTGATCTAGAGGATATGACATATAACTAAAATAGCATGTTATTTAGTCTACACACGACTTGGATCCTTAATGTAGCTTAAACAAGTGTAAGATGCCAAGTGTGGTGGTACATGCCTGTATCCTAACATGGGAAGTGGGAGCTGGAAAATTGGGTGTTCACGGTTATCCATAGCTACTTAGTGAGTTCACAACCAGCCTGAACTAGATGAGTACCTCCAAAACCAAAGCCAAAAGAACAACAAAAGTGAAAAAAGCTGTTTAGAAATGTGAGATGGCCTGAGTCCAGAGGAGGAGTGAATACTGAGGTTAGCAAGAGAAAAGGATTCCCAAAGCACTGCTCTGTACCTTCTTAACTTGTGATTCAAAGTTTCAGAAACATTACTGAAGAGTAATAAAGATAGTGGGAAATCTTCTATTTTATTTGGCACTAAATGCTGATTGCTAGCAACACTACCCTGTAAGAGCCCTATAACAGTATTATTAAATATCAAATTGAATCTTCAGATCTTACGTATTTTGACATATTGACAGAATTTTTATGCAATATGCAGACCTACTTTGAATATTATTTGTTCTTTAATCTCAAGTTATCAGTAAAGCATTGTCAACATCATTATAGAGGTGTTTTCATGAAATATATAAATAATATATACTGTGTCAAAAATATTCCTAAGCATTCGGTTCTCATGTTTTCATTGACTAAGTAAAGCTTAGTACTTTGCTTTTTTGTCCTGTGGATTTATTTCAGTGCTGTTATCCTGTATATTCTGTGCTTGTTTCTATTTTTTGGTTTGTATTTAGTAGAAATGTGACAACATGGCTAACTTTAATTACAATAAAATATATAACATAAAAATAAATAAACATATTTTAACTAACATTTTTAAAAGGCATGAGAAAGCTGAAGTACTAAGTTTATTATTTTTCTTAAGCCTAGTAGAATCTAATACAGGATATCAGTGGTTGTTATCATCCTCATAAGTCAATATTTGAAGCCAAGCATGACGGTCAGTACCTGTAGACAGAGGCAGGAGGATTACCAGAAGTTTGAAGGCAACCTGGTCTATGAAAGAGAGTTCCAGTCCAGCCAAGGCTACTTAGGGAGGCCACTTGAACAAAATAAAGAAAAGTAGTATTCAGTATCTTTAGCACAAACTTAAAGTGAACTCATTAATTTAATACGACCTTTTTGAAGATAGAATATTAAGGGTAGGGTGGGTATTTCCGGCTTTAGGTGCAGTTCACTGCAGGAAACTTTGAAGATAGATTTCCAATAAAGTGAAATGTTGTGCTGTTACAGAGTACCAAATAGTCATGGAAATGATTAAATGAGCAGTGAGTCATCACGTGTGTCTAAATTGTAGGAGCAGCTTATTAATTGGATTTAAAAACCAGAAGATTAAAATCCCTGAATGTAGAATGACTTTCTTCATTCATCTGTGCATTCATTCATAATTTCTTAGAATTCATTAGTCTTTAAAAAGCTGTTTTAAACTGGTCTAAGGATAGTACCAGTTGAAAAGTATTATAGTTTTTTCAAAATAGTATGAGAATGAAATTATTGGTTGTTTTCAGATATAAATAAGTGATTTTTATATATGTAAGGAAAGAGGGAAGATACTGGCAACTGAACTCAGTCTTGAACTTTCTAGAAAGGCAAGTGCTCTATATTTGAGCCCTCAAGCCCTTTCTTTTTACTTTCTAATTTGAGACAGGGCCTTAAAATGTTGCCAGGATAACTTTGAACTCACTCTGTATCCCAAGTAGGTCTTGAACTTGTGATCCTCCTGCCTAGCTTTGGATAATTCTGCTGATGTACACACAGAGGGGACTCTAGAGATGACAGAACTTGCTATGTATTCATTCCAGGTGCGGGGTCCATTCTCATCTGGTAAAATGTAGAGGTCAAGTGAGCAACTAAAGAACTTGTTCTAAGTTGTTGGGCTGCAGTGTGAGCTCGGCTTGTTTTTTCTCTTTCTTTCTTTCTTTCTTTCTTTTCTTTCTTTCTTTCTTTCTTTCTTTCTTTCTTTCTTTCTTTCTTTCTTTTTTTCTTTTTTTAAAGGCTGAGGCTCACTGTATAGCCATAGCCCTGGCTGTCCTAGAACATTCTCTGTAGCCCAGGCTGGCCTCAACTTCACAGAGATCCACCTGCCTCTGCCTCCTGAGTGCTAAGATTAAAGGTATGTGCCACCACACCTGGAAGCACTCACATCTTCTCACTGCAGAGTGTTCAAGCAGAGGTAATAAAAAACTGTGTTAGCTGGTAACTAAAAGAAGAATCTCTAAAAAATGCAAGAACAGGAGGGCAAGCCAGATGGTCAGGTGGGTAAGGGCACCTGCTGCCAAGCCTGACAGCCTGAGTTCTGCCCCCTAGACCTATGTGGTAAAGGAAGAGAAATGACCCCTCAAGTTTTCCTCTGACCTGCACACACATTTGTGACATGTGCCCCTCCCCAGGTAGTAATTGTAACTTAAAAAAAGATATGAGAGCAACCAGGCACATAAATCAGAGGGAGAACAGCCAAGGAAGGACGTACTAACGCAGCCCCTCAACACCTCTTACCCTGCACTACATGGGCTATATGTGGCTGGAGCCACTGAGTAGAGAAGTGCACTGAGCTGCCATGAGAGAGAGCCAGAAGGCAGGAAGCGTCTGCTGGGAAATAGAGACTTTGTGGATGAGACTGGGCAGGGCTTGCTACCCACTGGCACCAGGAAGAGAAGCGCCTTCCTTTGCGGTCTCCCTCCAGGGGCATCTGGGGCAGGTTCCTCGGGGTCTGCAGACAACGGCACTGAGTTAAAGGTCCAGCTCCTGTCACAAAGGAGAGTGAAGACGGCAGTTGGGAAGTGGCATTCTTGCCTTGCACATGGCCCAGTTATTGGGACACGGAATTCTAAGATGTGTTACACTGTCTTTGCATGTGCCGCTTCAGTTCCAGTTTTCAGCTCAGTTAGGAGCCATGCAGCATCTGAAAGACCAGCTGGAGCAGCGGACGCGGATGATAGAGGCAAATATTCATCGGCAACAGGAAGAGCTGAGGAAGATTCAAGAACAGCTTCAGATGGTCCATGGTCAAGGGCTTCAGGTAAGATATTCTGAGCACAGAGAATCTCATTCACATTTTGGGTTCCTAAACATTGTCCCCCACCCCTCTTTTTTTTAAAAAGTCAGATGCAAGAGGTTTATTTTTCCCAGTTCAGTAAACATTGGCTACCCGCTTAATAGCCTCCAGAGGTATTCATTCCTAAAGACATTGCTATCAGCATCATTATTTTTTAGACTAACGAACTCCAAGTTTTAGTAAGTTCAAATCCATAATATAAAAGTTTTACTTTATAGAACCTTTGAGGGAGACAGTTTAGAATAGTTTTAATAAAATACCAATAGATAGGATTCATATTACTTGACTAACAGGGCCATCTAGGGAACTAGGGCTTTGCTGAAGGGAAACTAGGTGAACAGTAATTCTGTGTACTGTCAGGAACTTTAAGTGACAGATGATACAAAGCTGCCAGCAGCAGCCCTTTGAGGAGCACTGAGTAACACAGTTGACCTTGTGGATGAGTGCAAGGATGAATGTGGCGCTTCATGTTTTATTGTCATTGTTGCTAACTGTTCATGTGAAATGTCCTAATGACTTGTTACTTGACTGTTAAACTTCATTTTGCTTGGTTTCTTTCAGTGTTCTCCTTGGTCTTTTTTTTTTTTTTTAAACTATAAAGTTTATTTAGGCTGGGAATGTAACTCATTAGTAGTGTTTACCTAAAATGCTTGAGGCCCTGAGTTTGATTCCAAGCACCCCTGCAAAAAAATGTAATTAAAAATTGTGTGTGTGTGTGTGTGTGTTAGTGTGTTAATGTGAGCATATATGTACTGCAGAGGATGTGTGGAGGTCAGAAGATAACTTTGGGGACTCTGTTCTTTCCTTCCACCATGGAATCAAGGGACCAAACTCAGTCTATCACGTTTGTGCAACAAACTGAGCCTTCCTGCCCAAGTTTTTCATTAAAATGTAATCTTTATCTTCAAAGATGTTTTTGCAGCAATCAAACTCTGGATTGAATTTTGGTTCTGTTCAACTTTCCTCTGGAAATTCTAATATCCAGCAACTCACACCTATAAATATGCAAGGCCAAGTCGTTTCTGCTAGCCAGATTCAAAGTGGAATGAGTACTGGACATGTCAGCACAAGCCAGCACATGGTACAACAGCAGACTTTACAGGGTACATCAACGCAGGTAATTGACTGAAATAGCTACTTAGAGCTCTGTGCTGCATCAGCTTTTAAATTTTAACAAAAATTAGAACATAGAATCTTGACAGTGATCATTAAAGTATTTTGTGGAAAATGTATTACTATCAAATATTTTGATACTTAATAATTTTGTGATTTAATACCTAGTACGTAGTTTAATAATTATACCAGATTCTTATAATGTGCAGACACTTTCTGTACGTAATAAATCTTTGATTTGCAAGAGTGTCTTGAGTAGCAAGCATACTGAATAGACTGTTGGGAAAGTGGGAATAGTTTAATCATTCTGTAGAGTTCTGGTAATTAATTAATTAGTGTACATCTGTTACTATATTTGAAAAACATACAAGTGTGTGACCATTACTGATTTGCTTAGGGCATTTAACAGATGTCTTCCGTGTACATTTTCTACTTCCTTGTTAAGATCATGCTTCTTTTAAAGTCTTAGTTTATCTTCCATCAAAGAATCCAGCCTAAGTAAGTCAGCTACTCCAAGTCAGTCTTTTCTATATTTCTCTCCAAATAATATATTTTGCTTGTCTTTTTCTGTTCTGTCAGCCATTGTCAAATGGCGAATAGTAGAAGCATGCTGTCCTATAACTGTTAGATAATCTCTGTAAAATCTCCTTTTCCAGCAGAGTCAACAGAATGTAATGAGTGGACATAGTCAGCAAACGTCTCTTCCAAACCAGACACCAAGCACTCTCACAGCCCCGCTGTACAATACAATGGTGATCTCTCAGCCTGCATCTGGGAGCATGGTCCAGATCCCATCCAGTATGCCCCAGAACAGTACGCAGAGTGCTACGGTAACCACGTTCACTCAGGACAGACAGATAAGGTGGATGTCAGACTTCATTTATTATTTTCAGAGTTGTAAATTGATTGAATAAAAACAACCTCCGTGGGCTTGGTGCTTCAGAACACTTGCTGCTCTTCTAGAAAGACGAGTTCAGTTCCTAGCATTCACCTCCAGCAGGTCACAGCACCTTAACTCCAGGTGAAGGAGTTCCTGTGACTGCCTCTGGCCTCCTCCCTGCCGCCATGCATGTGGCAGACACAGTAAAAGAAGATCATAGAGACAGATCCAATATATAAAAATGTATATATGAGCTGGTGATACAACTCAGGAGTAGAGAACTTGCCTGGCGTGGACAGGACCCTCAGTCCAGTCCTCAGTATTGTACTTTTGTCCAAAACCAATCATTTTATTTTTTTTACCATGAAATTTTAGTTTATTGCTAAATGCTATACCCATTTTTTAAGATTTGGATTTAAATACTGTATCTATTATTAAAGACTTAACAGAATAACATCAGAATTTTTTTTTTTTTTGCAAACTGGGCTGTCAGATACAGAACTACATTTTGTAGTACGCTGTCACACAAGTCTGACAGGCTCTGTAGTGGTGCCACTTGGTCTTCTTAGTGAGGATGTTAAGAGAGCAGTGCTCAAAATATTCCATTTTTTAAAATAAACATTGGTATCTTCATCATTTCCCCATGTCTCAGATGAGAAAGTGTTTTTAGTGGTTTGACCAAGTGCTATGGCAGAGGGGGTGGCTGTGAAATCAGGTCCCTTCAAGGCTTAGGTGTAACTATTAAAGAAGAACAGGCAACTGTGTCTCAAGTGATAAGTCTGGAGAGCTGAATTATAAACAAATTTTTGCATAAATACACTTTCCTGGGAAGATGGCTTTTCAACTATAAGATCTCTGAAGTTTTAAATACATGATCTGAAATAGTTTCATGTTTTTATTACTTTCACTATACATGTGCTACTGCTTGCATATTTTGCTGTTGTATGGGAAAGAATGATTTTTAAGATAACAATAATGTTCAGACCAAGGAAGCTACAAGATTATATAGGCAGCAAGAGCAGAGAATCTGTTGTTCCTTGGAGCTCAAGTTCCTCAACTTCAGACATCCAACCATAGTGCTCACACTCTTGGAGAAATCTTAGGACTGTGCCCTAGGAATGCCCTCTGAAAGCTGATTGATGTTTGTGTTTGTTTTGTTGGGGGTGCTGGACCCAGAGCCTTCTCTCATACTAGGCATACACACTGCTGCCACTGACGGACATCTCCAGCCAGCCTGAGAAGGAAGATAGTAAACTAGAATGCTGACATGCATTTTGGAGGATGCATTTTAGCAACCATTTGTAACCAGGGAAGAGGAAACATATTTCAACAGACATTTAAAGGCTAATCCTTTCTACAGGGAATGAGACATTAATAAAAATAAAAGAATAACCAGCTCATGTATACTTGGAGTGATAAACTATTTGGCAGACTTTATAGGGGAGCAGATGAATTTTATGGGTTGAAGCAAGCAAATGAAAAGTGTGGTCATGGAGAACTTTGTGGAGGAGCTTGTTGGCCTATGTCATAAAGAAACATGGCTTAGGTATGTGTGTGGAGAGTTCAGAGAGGCATTATAGCAGAGGAAATAGCTGCACAGTCATGGGAGCTATTTAATCTACACCGAATGTAGATTAAAGAGTGCACCTGGGCCAGAGCTGGTGAGAGGAGTGTTCCTTGCACACCTGTTGATGAGTTACTGGTCTGTTCACCATTGCAGAGAAGCTGGCATTTAGCACATCCATGACAAAACAGGTTGTAACCGCTGTCTCTTGGAACTTTATTTGTGTAGAGATTTTGAGCTGTGTTTTGTTTCTTTGGTTTATATTTCTTTTGCACCCAAGCATTTGGTCCTGAAGTCTATGCACTACAGAATTTAATTTTTATGATATGACATGAATTCGGTATACATTATTTTTTAAAGGACCAGGGTTCGATCCTTGGCACTGCCAAAATAAACAAACAGAAGTCAATGTGTTTGGTCATGTGAACTTCATATTAATGATGAAGTTCGTACCTGTACTAAACAGAGTGCTTGTTTTGAATTTGGAACAGTCTGTACGACAGTGTGTTGTCTCTCTCTGGAGTAGCCTCTCTGCTCCCTTGCTGTCTGTCAGTGTTAGCAGTGACCGTCAGGTCACAGGAAAGGCAAACAGAAGTAATACTGTCACCAAAGAAGAAAGGAAGAGGAGAAAAATCAGTGAAGTCTGACCAGAAGTACTATTCTGTGTTGATAAATTTCACTTTGACTTATCCTTAAAAATGTCATTTTTCTATAAAGTATAATTTTCCTATAAATGTAAAATTATTTTATAGGAGTTGTAATTTCCTCATGAATTGTTTGTCATTGTAGTAAACGAACCACGTTCACCATATATTTAACTCCTGAGCACCTTGCCATTTTATAAAAAGTTAACTTCTACAGACTGAAATTTTTTAATTAATATATAGAACAGAAACTTCTGTATAAACCATTTTAAAGTGTGCTGTCCAGTGGCCTTGAGTATATCCACATGTGGTTCCAACTATCACCCTCGCCATCTTCAGAACATTTTTCATGTTTCCAGATTGAAACTCACTGAACAAGTCCTTAAGCTTTCTGCCTGTTGCTTTTGACAGCCACCATTCTGTTTCCTGTCTGTATCAACTGGACTGCCTAAAGATACTTTGTGTAAATTAATTACCCAGTCATTTGTCTTTTTGTAACTGGTTTGGTTCACTTAACATGATATTCTCAGGGCTCATCTGTGTTTTCACACATTCCATTTTAAGACCAAGGATTCTTCTGTATGTAATATATGGGTAGCATTTTCTTTAGCCATTCTGTCTGTCGGTGGAGACTTAGGTTGCTTCCATACTTTGACGTGTAAATACAACTATGCACAAACGTGTGCTCGTGTCTGAGCCCAGCTTTCATTTTGCTTTGGTTCGGTGCTCAGAAATGAAATTTCTTCTTGTAATTCTTTTAGGAACTGTTACCAAGTTGACCTCCTAAGGCTTTTTTTTTTTCCTGTCAACTTGACACAAGCTAGTGTTAGTAGGAAGAAGAACTTCAATTGAGAAAACACCTCTATTGCATTGGCTGTAGACAAGTCTGTAGGGCATTCTCTTGATGAATGACTAATGTGGATGGGCCCTGCCTACTGTGGGCAGTGCAGTTCCCAGGCAGGTGCTGCTGGGGTGCTGGGAGAGCCAGAAACAGTGTTTCTCTGTGGTCTCAACTCGGTTCCCCTTCAGTCCCTTTCTCCTGCCCTGTCTTCCTGCAGTGGCCTGTGACTTGGGATTTGTAACCAGATAAGCCCTTTCCTGGCGTTGAGTTTTGGTCGTGGTGTTTATCATAGCACTAGAAAGCACGTGAAGACCACAGTGTCCCCAGTCCGTTGTATTTCTCAGTGTCAGCCGTCCTGATGGCATGTAGTGGCTCTCCATTGTTGTTTCAGTTGTCATTTCTCTAAGGACTAGGTCTAGTGAGGGCTTTTTTATGTGTCGGTTGGCTCTTTGTGGGTTTTGGAGGAAAAGTTTAACTTTTGTCCAGTTCTTCAATGTATTGAATGTTGTTTGATGGTAAGAGTTCCTTCTATGTCTGGTTAGACGTGATGTCATCCAGGGAATCATTTTCACTGTCACCTACCTGTGCTTTTGACATTGTCAGTGGTTGTCACCAAGCCCAATGTCATGAGTTTTGTAGTTTAGATCTTATGTTTAGATCTTTATTCATTTTCAACCAATTTTTATGTGTGATGTTAAAGGTCATTATCTTGAATATGAGTATTTTTAAAAGTTGTTTTGCTATGTCTCTATTTTTGTTATATCTTTTATTACAAACTACATATAGTTTATATGTATATGTATATATATATATACATATATATATATATTATATGTAGTTAGTTTGCTTGTTTTACTGATATCCCAAACAAAAAGTCCTTTAAAATTGTTGTTGGTGCTGGAGATTGACCCCAACAAGCTATGCAAGCAAGCACTCCGCCACTAAGCTATGCCCCTAGCCTCTAAGGAGAATCTCTGCAAACAGAAACTAGGAGCATAGGCTTTTAGAAAACAAACGGACCATTTCGTTGGGTATTGTCTAGGATAACTATTTTGCTGACCAAGTTATGCTTTGTCTCTCTGACACCATTTCTTTGTTTTCGTTTACAGGTTTTCTCAAGGTCAGCAACTTGTGACCAAATTAGTGACTGCTCCTGTAGCTTGTGGGGCCGTCATGGTACCAAGTACCATGCTTATGGGTCAGGTGGTGACTGCTTATCCTACCTTTGCCACACAACAGCAGCAGGCTCAGGCATTGTCGGTAACGCAGCAGCAGCAGCAGCAGCAGCAGCAGCAGCAGCAGCAGCAGCAGAGTTCCCAGGAACAGCAGCTTCCTTCGGTTCAGCAATCACCTCAGGCTCAGCTGACCCAACCACCACCACAGCAGTTTTTACAGGTAATATCCCCATGAGGAATTGCCTTGAACTGATTTTATCATCAAATAAGATGTTCAATGGACAGCTTTGTAAAGGACCTGGAAAATCTGGAAGGGCTTATTGTAGGATTTAAATATCTACAGAAATAGAAAGCTTGTCCTGATTGGCTATTTTATCTTTTCTTCTTCAGCCTTGGAGGACTTTTTTAGCCTTGCCTAGCCATACTTGGTTATCTGAACTTCTAGCTAGAGTAAGTGGCCTACTTCCTACCCATATCAGGTCACTTCCTGAGCCTTTTTTCTCTCTCAGGCTAATATTTCCAGAATTTAATCAAAAGCCCCATTTTTTTTTTCTTTCTTAGATACCATCAAACTGTACTCTTCATTAAGCAGGGACATCAAGAAGGATCCCTTTTTCAGCCTAGGAGTTACCTTATTCATCAGATTAAATTGTATTAGATTGTGGTTTTGTTGTGATGTGTTTCTGCCTGGCCTAGAACTCAAAAAGGTCTTCCTGCTTCTGCCTCTGCGTGCTGGGATTACAGACTTGCACAACTATGCCAGTTATTAGAATTTTCTTGTTAGAAATGAATGTCAGAGGAGAAATCCAGTGTAGATGCAGTATAGGTTATCACTAGAACTTAGGCTCTAAAGTCAGGTGCCCTCAGTTGAGTAATTGCTATACCACATACATGTGACCTTTGGCATAAACTTGTCAAACCTCTTGATACATTGGATGTAATAATAGTTCATACTTAATGCCTTTTTTAAAAAAAAAAAAAAAAAGCGTGTAAATTGCTAAATATACTATAGAGTATATGGCCGGCTGTCATTGAGCACCACGACATTGGCAAATGTAGTAAGATATTCCTACTAATGGCAAAACCCACACAGATACCATGTGGATAAACCAAACAGAATCTGCCTATCCATAGGTCCAGAATAAAGTCACCTGGTCAGAGTCCTCAGCAAAGAACCAACAGAACCGGTTTCTAGGCTCTGGTGTGGGTACTCTGGTGGTTTCTCTGCTAGAGCCCATCTGGGCTAGGTGGAATTCTTACTTTGGTAGCGTAATACTGAAATAGCCTCATTGCTTAAATGTTGTCAAGTCATACCCACAGGGCTTAAGTCTGAACTAGTACAATGAATAACAGAGTTAGCTATTATTATAAATAATAAAAACAGTCTTAGGCTTTTATTTAGGTGAAATGTATTTTATATATTTACACACATATTTTTACATATATATACATATACATCTGTGTGTGGGTGGGTGTGATTTTATATATATATAAAATCCCCAGTGAGAATTAAACAAAAGCTTAAAGAATGTGCTTTGCTTTAAGGTCTAGTGTTCTAAATCTGTCAAGGAAGACAGGCCCTTAGAGAAAAGGAACGTTTGGGACCAGGAGATGACTCAGTAAGTGAAGGTGCTCTCTGCTGAGCCTGACGTCCTGAGTTCAGTCTCAGGTTCCCACGGGGTAGAAGAAGAGAACTGACTCCTAGAAGTTGTTCCCTGACCTCCACGTGGGAACCCTAGCAGATGTGCACACAAACACAATAAATAAATATTTATAAAATGAACATCCACTTCTTCCCTGCCCCCACCACAAAAATGCATCCCCAAAACATAAGAACCCTAAAAATGTTAGATAAGCACTGCTTTCCATAAACATATTTATTGGGATAATAAATACATAATTTGGCTTTTCTAATGGACCTCTGAAAATGTACTTGGGATGTAATCAGAGAAGTAAATGCCATAAATCCCTTTGTCTTACAAAGACTTGTTCTAGTAACAAATCAAGAAGGACAATTGTAAAGGTCCTTGACAAGTTTTCTCATCGGAAGGTTTAAGTCTGTCCTTGTGTTTGTGTACATGGGTTTCCTTCATACACAGTTGCAAGTGTCATCCCCAGTGAGCTTGTTGAAGTTCAAGCATGTTGCAGTAAGTGTGCTGGCTTCCAGAGGACTGCACTTGAAACTCCCCCATTCTCTCAGCTAGTCCCTGTTGTGTACCAGAGTACAGACTACTTAGCAGCCAGAAGTCAAAGTATAGGGAGAGAAACAGACTCCTAAGTTGAGGCTTTCAAGGTCAGCCATGGACTAGTGATAGCAGACGGTTCTGTTGGGGAGAGGGGTTTTTAGTTTATTTTATCACCTCGTACAGCCACACAGGACTTCAGCCTCCAGCTCTTCCCTCCTTTTCCTGTAAGGTTTGTACAGATCAGCATAATAGACACTTTGACCAAGTGAAAGGCGGAGCCTGGGAGTGGTCAGCAGCTGGACAGAGTCACACATCTGCAGGTGGAATAGCTCAAGTTAACCCAAGTCTACTAAGGCCTGTGCTTTTCTGACTACTCCGGTGGTGGGGGAGGGGGGAGTACACAGTGTGTGCAAGTGCACATGTATGGAGGCCAGCAGTCAGCACTCAGGGTTTGTTCCTTAGTTTACCTTGGTTTTTGGTTTTTGGTTTTTTTTTTTTTTCCCTTCGAGACAGGGTTTCTCTGTGTAGCTTTGGTGCCTGTCCTGGAACTCACTCTGTAGCCCAGGTTAGCCTCGAACTCACAGAGATCCGCCTGGCTCTGCCTCCTGAGTGCTGGGATTAAAGGCGTGCACCACCACCGCCCAGCATCTACCTTGTTTTTCTCAAACAGGGTCTCATGGGAACCTGGGGTTCACTTCCTAGGTTAGGTTGGCTGACCAGTGAGCCCCAGAGATCCTCCTGTCTCCACCTCCCCCATACTGGGACTACAAGCACTGTATGGACAGAGCTATTTTCTCAGCCCTGGCCTTGACTCTTTACCAGCAGGCAGAGCTGTGTGCAGAGGGCACTGTCTGTCTGACAGGCGGCGAGTATTCGTGTCTTATACAGACATAGCTGTGCTCCAGCTCTACTGCTTAAAATCTGGTCCTGTAGGAAATAAAGTAAAAATAAGTGGTTTGTCTCAAGATAATAGTACTTTGTACTGTTAAGTTCTCTCAGCACAGATTCCTTTGAAAAATTAAATTTTATGTTTTCAGGAAGAAGGTAAGGCTTCTGTTTTCCAAAGACAGTTTTTTAGATTGGCAAACCAAATGGGAATGGAAAGCTCTCGTCACTGTGGACAGTGGACACTGTGAATGGACAGTGTAAAGGCATAGAGCCATGCTGCATAATCCTTCTTCTGTTTTTAGACATCTCGGTTGCTCCATGGGAATCCTTCAGCTCAGCTCATCCTCTCTGCTGCCTTTCCACTACAGCAGAGCACCTTCCCTCCGTCTCATCACCAGCAACACCAGCCTCAGCAGCAACAGCAGCAACAGCTTAGTCGGCACAGGACTGACAGCCTGACTGACCCTTCCCAGGCCCAGCCACAGTAGCACACACACTTCCTCTCTGACACTAGAGGAAGGGGAGGCCAGACAGTCACTCGGATGACAGGATTACAAGTTGAGCAGTTCTGTGAGGGTGGTCTTGAGTGTTCCAGTTCCTGGATTAGTTGGTAGGGAAATGCTGCCCAGTGCTACAGATGTACATTAAATACCAGCTGATGGGAGATGATTATAGGGACACAGCCAATTCTGCAGTTTCTTTACCCAGATATTTTTTTAATGGAAAAAGAGTATATTGCCAAATGTTAACAAGCTCAACTATCATGACCTTTACCGAATCAGAAAAGCACTAACAATGTTGGTAGCTTTAGTGGTTCTGTGCCTGGTATCGGATGTTACAGAGGACACACCACTGCCAGGGATTTGCTTAGATTGCCATGAAGATAGTCCTGTAGTTAGTAGTCCCCACCCCAACTCCCCTCCCTGTTCAGATAATGATGGATCAGTGATTACTTGCAGAATGTTGTGCAGGTTTGAATTCTCTATGTGTAGATGCTATATAGATGTGTATGTGTCTGGATGGAGAAGAGAAAGCAAACTTTCTGTACGCAGCATGAAAGCATTATCTGTCCCTTACAGGTATGAGTACATTTCATTAGATTTTGACACCATGTACAAACTGGTAACAGCCTCTCTTTTTCATTTTGTTTACAACATAATAGTGTTCTAGTCACTTTTTCCAGGGCACAAGTTTTTTTGTTCGTGCTTTGGCTGTGATGTCACAGTTTGTTCAGTGAGGTATAATGTGCTGCTGGTTAAATTATTGCTACATTTCCTTTTATTCAGAAATAGCCCTTATTTCATTATTTTTCAATTATGTTTGAAAATAGAATTGCACTGCTTTATTTTAGATGGTTGGTTGAGTTTGATCACATATTTTGATATATTTCATAGTTGGAATATTTATGTAAATGGTTTTCAACAAGCCTGAAAGTGATTTCAAGAATGTTTCAGTTATAAGAGTAAAATTTGCACACAGAACATTTTAGGCACTTTTTAACATTCTCAGTGGTGGGAATTTTAACTTTTAGGATTTGTTGGAGTCTTTTTATTATCCTTAAAATTTTCAATGCTTCTTTTAGTTAAAATGATTCAGGGTTATTTGAGGGGGAAAAACCCATAGTGCCTTGATTTTAATTCAGGTGATAACTCACCATCTTGAATTCATCGTCTGGTTTCAGTAGCAGTGTTGAAACCTTAGTACATTTTTAGCAGCATGTGGGTCTCGGTGTCATTCTCTGGCTCCCATGAAGACTGCTACGTCTCTTGGACTGCCCTAACAGTATCAGAGTTGTTAAAGTGATCCCAGAATTGTTTCCAAATTAGTATCTTCCTTTAAAGCTAAGTAGTCCTTTAAGAATTACCAGTTAATACTTGTTCAGAGAAATGGGGTAGAAATTGTCTTTAACCTTCATTGAAACACTAGAATATTACAACTCACATGCTTTCTAAACATGAATTAAGATTTCATCTGGCAATATCATACTCTCCAGGTAATAAACTCCAACGAAGTTACATATATTTTAAAAAGCATTTTTTTTTTTAGATTTTATGGTACTAATAATGAAATTTGCAATTATAGAACAAAAGATAAGTAGAAAATAGAATATAAAACATTACTGAGAAAAGGGAGGACAAGTGTGACAAATTAGAATTGACCTTAAAAGAAAGTGTGTAAGGGTGAGGCCGCTAAACAAAGGTTCCCAGCAGTGAAAATAACCTACTGCAGAATCGCTAGATAAGGGCTCTGGGGAACGCACGCGGAGTCAGTTATGGGTCCTCGGCTTTGTTGCCATCCTTAAGCATGTCTTTGTTTTCCTGTTTACCTGGCTGCAATTCAGTTAGAAGTTAGTGGTGACAAAGAAAACAACCAAAGAAAATTGGTACCTACCCTTCTGCAGAAGAAGTGTGGCCAGGTACCAGTCAGTAACTAACATATCACAGTTCTTCTAGCTGACATTCGTATGAATACCCCCAAGAGTTGCAAGAATACATGTATATGTAAGCTTATATACACGTGATGAAATTGATGTAAGTAGAGCCCCCACATTGCTTTTCTCCCCTCCCAAATGCCTTCTTGATCTTAGGCCATTCCATGCCATCTGAGTTGTGCCTCATTGACTTGGGCAATACCTAGTGACGAGGGTTTAGCTAACAGGAGATCCAGTATACTAATTATGTAATTCCTGTTGTTCTTCACAGTCCATCTTCTTGCTTAGAAGCAGTTGGTAAAGGAGCGCCTAGCCACTAATTTTGCCGTCCATATGGAAAGTTGTGCTGGGCAACACTTGTCAGGACCAGCTGCCTCTCGGCTCCTTAATTCTTGGTTTCTTTGGGTGGGAAACTGTCCCTGTCTGCTTCCTACAGACTTGAGCATTCTGGTGAAGATTCATCTGTTGCCTGTTCTTCGTTTCTATAGCCAAAGTTGTTGACTGAAACCTAAATCTAAAACCTAAATCATGAAAAGATACCAAATAGAAACACTTCGCAGCTTATAAACCTTAATGTCCCCTGCTCTATTTCATGGGGATTCATTTTTCTTTAAAATTGTATTCTGGGCAGCACTTTTTAGTTAAGAATTGTTAGGGTGCGGATCAGCTAGGTTCTTGTTGCCCTGAAGGTACTTTGCTCTGGGCTGCTCTGTAGAACGTGGGGTGTTGCTGATCCTTTGGGATGAGAACAGTAAAGCACAAAGCTGCTCTGGAGGCTGCTGTCAAACCAGAGCCTAGACATGGAAAGTACTCCTCTTTTCTCCCTTAGAGTAGTAACTGGAGGGTGGGGAGCGGATGTGACAGGTGGAGCTGCATGCAAATGAGCACTACAGGCCCTGCCCCAAGCTCCACCCTAAATTTAGGGTAGCTTTAGAGTGCTGTGTTCTGCAGTCGCATAGACAGGGCTTAGGAATGTACTACTAATCAAAGAATGCCAGTAATTTTGAGTTTGTGATAGAAAACTCTGCAAACTAGTGAGTGTTTGAATTCTGTGTGCTGTAGTTGGTTGTTGCCTTAAAGCAGTCTCTTGAAGTTAGTTGGGAGCACTGAAGCAGTCCAGCTGTGAGGGAGCTGAGCCCTTGTTCAAGCCTTAGAAAGGACCCTTAAAGTAGTAGTCTACAGAGGTAGGTTCTTTTCGCTTGGAATAGTACTGTCCCTTTAAAATGTTTCTGCTACATTGAGGCATTTTTTTTTCCAAGTGGAATACAGATAGCATTTTTAGTATTTCTTTTTTCTGTTTCTTTGGTGATTAAAGGTTGTCGTAACATTTGTGTAAAACTCGTTCAAGCCTATCACCTTTCCAGTACCTGTGGTCCTGTTCTTAGCACCACGGAGTCCACATTGGAAGGTATAAACACTGGATATTAATATTGTTGAGGGCATATAGCCAGGAGTAAGCTGACTGGAACTCTTCAGTGGTGGAGAAGAAACAGCACAAAGGCACTTGCCATTTTCATAGTCATTAGGGAAAGAAACCTTTTAAGTTTGTCTAGATTGAGTGAACACTCTTCTAAGAGGAGCTTCTGAAGTAAATGCAAAGGAAAAGAGTTGACTATTTTTATAGCATATTTAATATATTTGTATAGAACTATGAGTGTAATAGGAACCCTCGACCTGCCTCCCACTTTTCTAACCCCCCCCCCTTTTGCCATAGCCCTAGTTCAGCCTCATCCGCATGGGTAATGTGCCTATTGTCAGCCTACCTACCAAAAGATAGTGCTGCTGCTTTCTGAGACAGGTGAGATCAGACTCTCATGCCTGGGGATCCTTTATGGGAGGAATAGCACACACTTAGAACAACATACCACAGTCTAAACGCATCATTTTGAAAGGTAATAAGCACTTTATTGCAATTATTCATTTAGATAAAGTTTGTATCTTAGGCATTAACCATTTTTAAAGGATCCCCTAATCATCACTTAGGTGAAATTATAAATGACACATTTCTGAGAAATGTTTAGATCCAGTGAACCGTAGCAGGTTTATGGGAGTGATTTCAAGGTAGCCAAATAAACTCTGACTTTTGTTTTGAATGTGGTGGAGTCAGGAGATTGTAGATGCGTAGTTCCATTTAAACACTATTGTAAACCCATCTTGCCTATTGTGTGGACACCAAAAGAGACCAATGAGCCTGTTTATTTTCAGAGGTCTAGGAATATGCATCTGTCTGAGTAGATATACAGAACTAATCTATAAACGGTTGGTAGTAATATTTTAGGATACAGTAATTTCAAGAATTATTGAGTGTTTTCAATGTGCCCTGAAATGTTGGCATGTCATTTCAGCGTTCCCATTTGAGTTGCTCTTGTAATATTTTTGCACAAAAAGGACTGAGAAAGACTGCTTTGGTTGAAGAAAACTATAATTTGGTCTTATCTTACTGTCTCCTGTGGAAACACTGGAGGTCAATTTTGTTGGTATAGTTACTAATTCAGGATATTTAAAACAGTGTTGAACAGCTCACCAGAAATTAAGCAAACTTATATATTTAAAAATTAAAATTCTGTTTTTCCACGTGACTGTTTTGCATATTTTTTCCGTTGTCATAACACTACATTCCTTGTTTTTCCGAAATAATACTTTGAAAGATGAGTATTTAACAATACTTTGTAAGCTGCCTGGGTTTTCCCAGGAAAAGGTTCTAGTGGAATAAATAGCTTGTAGTTGTGTATAGTTTGTGGAGACTGTTGGGATCCCATCAACACACCAGCAAACACTGAGGTGCTGAACTAACGACAATCACAATAGGAAGTATTTATAGACGAACTTAGCAGTGGCTGAAGGAACTTGTTTCCAACGCAGTTCTCGGGGTTTCTTAAATAAAATGGCTGTGTATTTATTTATATTTGTATCTCTACATTTGGTCTCCTGTATTTAATTTATGGTCAGTTTGGTTTTCCTTGGAGAACTGGCTCTTGTTTCGGGGGCAAGTTGTTACCGCATGCCCCCCCCATGACTCTTCACAGACAGATAATTGGACACTGTTGTCCATCAGGATGGCAGTGGCAGGCCACCCTGGGCGTCCGTCCCTGCGCTGCCCTCCTGCTCTGAACTATTTAGGAAAACTCGGTCAAAGGTAGCTCCTTTCAGTTCTGCTCTGTGTCACCGCTCCACCTTTTCCTGGTGTCACTGGTGCCTTCTGTGTGTCGTGGGCACTTTCCACAGTTTCTTCCCCACAGCCAGAGGCCAGCATGACAGAACCATGGGCACATGTTGATGTTGCCTTTGTTTTGCCCATTTGAGGAAACACTAGCAAAATAGTGTCTTTTAATGGCTGTCATCATTAAAGCCACATACCGAGTCCTTACATATAGTTGGACAATGTATGCACATTGAAAACTCTTTAAAAAAAGTTGGTTATCTTTCAGTCTTCCATAGCCAGTACTATGGAAGTAAAGCGGTACTTGAACATGGGAGGCCTCACTCGCTCGCTGTGTGACAGTCCTTCCTGCCCACATGAACTGGTATACAGTCCTCCGTTAGCACTCTCATTGTGGCTCTGGAGTCCCATGGGTAGGGTCTAGCTCACAGGGACCCCTTGGAGAACAGTAACTAAAATACAGTCAGACACGAATTGAGTTTAATTATGTAAAAGGTGTTTAACTCTGATGAAGTTAAATTTAAAAAATACCATTTTTAGATATATGCTTTTAAATCAGAGAAAACAAACTGTGACATCGCTTTAAAAAATAACATTCAAATGGTTTGTGTTTTGAGTTGGCCTGTACTGGCTCAAGTTTATTGCTGGCAATGGTTTTAAGAATACTACAGAGCTAAAATATAGAAAAAGCTGTTATCTTTAAATTAATGTATAACTAGACAATCATCTTCAAGCAAAAACATTGCCCGAAAGTCCCTTATTAAGCAATGGATGTGTCAGCCAGAGCGACTGGAAATGAAATCATTCTAAAATTATTTTGAAATCTATTTTATTGTGGTTTAAGTTGGGGAAAGCTCTAGTATAGCACTTTCATATTCACCCTCTGTAAAGACTGAAGCCCAAAGACAAGTTAAATTAGTGCTGTTTTAAAACCAGTTAGTGCAAAAAATATATGTTTTATCTTTGTAAACTTTGTTAAATCAGTTAGTGGTTGTATAAACATGCACCAGATTCTTTGCTGTTCCGTGTGGTTCTTGCTCTGCTGTTCTTGACATTGCTGTCCTTACTGCTTGGTTCTGGGTTTAAATTAAAACAAGAGTAGACGTAGCTCATCATTTCCAGCTCCAAAGGGAGAGATGCATATGGCTAGTGATCCCCACAAAGCAAACATTTAATTGAAATAAATTTATTAAAAAAGACTGGCATTCTTTTAGGCATTATCCTTTTGCCAAAATCCTAAACTCCACAGAAGCCTAACAGATAATGAATGGTTTCAGTGGTGCTGTATTAGGTCCCCTGGTTCTCATAAGCTACGTTGGAAATGCAGTATTGAATAAAACGTGGAGTCTTACTACCAGCTGACTATTGCTATTTTAATTGAGTTTGATACAGTTGGTTATACTTGGTTGTCAAAGTTACCCTTTTAAGGAGTAAAACTGTGTTACCAGCATGCCTTCCCTCAGGCCTCTTACCTTATGAGCACAGCTTTACTTCAGTCTTCATGTTCTGTGCTCTTCTCCATAGTCTTGTATTCAGAATCTAAACTACAGCAAAAGAGCCAAGCAGTACCAATGGTTTTCTTTTGTGTTTGTTTTTAATGTCAAAATAATTAGACCCAAACTTTGTTTTCTTCAATTTTAAAAATAAAGAATACCTCAGTGCTGCTTCTCAGTATCACCTGCTTTATGTGGCACATAACATGTAAGAGTCACATTTGGATTTATAGAAAGACTATTAAATGTTTTTAAATCTGTCAGTAACATTTTCCTCTCTTTATTCAACAGTGGGGCCTAATTGTGTTAGCAGTGTTTACCTTGTAGCTTATGTTTTAATCACCACTCTAAGAAATGATGTCCTGCTGCTACAAGACTGCTTTCTCAGACAGTTACGCTTAGTACTCACACCCTCACCTAGCTGCTGGCTGCTTTCTACAGTTCCGCGGGGTCTCACATACAGAAGGTGCAGTGTGAGGGCCTAACCGTATAGAAAGTGCAGTGTGAGGGTCTAACCATATAGAAAGTGCAGTGTGAGGGTCTAACCGTATAAAAGTGCAGTGTGAGGGTCTAACCGTATAAAAGTGCAGTGTGAGGGCCTAACCGTATACAAAGTGCAGTGTGAGGGCCTAACCGTATACAAAGTGCAGTGTGAGGGTCTAACCATATAGAAAGTGCAGTGTGAGGGCCTAACTGTATACAAAGTGCAGTGTGAGGGCCTAACTGTATACAAAGTGCAGTGTGAGGGTCTAATCATATAGAAAGTGCAGTGTAGGGTCTAACCGAATAGAAAGTGCAGTGTGAGAGTCTAACTGTATAGAAAGTGCAGTGAGAGTCTAACTGTATAGAAAGTGCAGTGTGAGGGCCTAACCGTATAGAAAGTGCAGTGTGAGGGTCTAACCATATAGAAAGTGCAGTGTGAGGGTCTAACCATATAGAAAGTGCAGTGTGGGGTCTAACCGTATACAAAGTGCAGTGTGAGGGCCTAACCATATAGAAAGTGCAGTGTGGGGGGTCTAACTTTTTAGAAGGTGCACTGTAGGTCTAACCATATAGAAGATTCAGTGTGGGGACATGACTTAGGATTTCTTTAAAGTGTTTTAATTCATGGAAGTTGTTTTTTGTCTTGTCCTTCAATACTACAGTTTTTACGGAGTTAGAAAACTCCTTAAAAGCTTGCAGAAAAGACTTCATCAACATTTGCTGTTGCCTAACAATATTTGGAAGAACAGCTAACAACTAAAAAGTAACTCTGAACAGTTTTCATTGGAGTGCTAGGTGACTTAGCTAGTTCTTCACAATCTCCTCAAATTACAAATTACATTGTGGACCTTTGTCATCGCTCAGCAAATTGCATTCTATCATGTTCCACAGGGACTACCTGGACACATCTATAGAGGAAGCAGCCTTCACATTTAAAGAGATTATTAATGGCAGTGCTACCACGTTACACTAGAACCCGGGCTGGGAGAAAACAACTTTTGCTATCTGAGTGTACAGTATAGTCAGAATATACTCGGAGTAATTACTGGGGAACACCCTTTGGCACAAGGGATGATGTGCTCTGGACTAAACTGCATATTAGTTCCTTGAAGGAAGTAACAGAATGTGAGTATCATAAATAGGGAGTACTACTACTTCTTTGGTAAGTTATGAAGTATTTTGTATAACACACAAGGAAAAACAAGTACTACTCATACCACTTTTATTTACATTGTATCTGTTACATTGTTTATTCAATATAGAAAAAAATAGGAATACATTCATAGTATTCTCTTTTAATTTGGTAAGTCCGTGTTGTCAAATATTGACTATTTTTATATTGGGTGTCCTACCCAATTAAAAAAAAATAAGAGAGAATGGACCTAGCCAACAACTCTTACGGCATGTTATTGATACAACAGTAAAACCTATTTCTCTCTTCAATCCTAATTCCCAAAAGACAAGATAAAACTACCGATTACTCTACTGGCTCAGGAATAGGGTTTTAAAAGTACAAACAATTCATTCTTTCCCCCAAGGAAATGTTTAAGATACACATATAAACACCCCAGTGACCAAGGAGAAAATATATTTATAAAAGCGTCATACAACAAAAAAACTCAAGAGGTCCGCCCCACTGCAGTGGATACACATGTCCAAACTGAAGTGGGGCTCAAGTGTTAACATAATCAGGCTAGAGAAAAACCCACACTGAGAAATCAGACTTTCTTTTAAAATTTTTTACAAATAAGATCAATGATTATCTCTTTTGGACATAATACTTCATTAAATGGGTCAAACTTACAAATTAATACTACAAAATACAGTATTTTCCATTACTTTTAGTTGTAATGTACACTATGTACAGAAAGTTGCATATCTTAAGCTGAATACAGATGGACAGCGTTTTAAAAACCAGAATCTGGACTTATAAATAGTGCAGAAAACGCAAATGCCAAAAAAACGATGCCTCCTATGATTGTCACTGGAAAAAAGAAGAGAGAAGATGAGTGAGGTAGCATGTCTTCTTCCAATGGGACATTAATGCAAACAAAAGCAAGTTTCCGTTTTTTCTACTCTCACTACTCCTGAGAACGTCAGTGACAAAGTATTCCTGACTCACTCTTCCCTGATACCCAGACCTTTCTCTGGGCACTGCTTGGTGAAAGACTTAAACCACTGGCAAGCAGCAGGACTACAGGAGCCCATCTTTTTAAAAACTCAAATATATTCTGGGGCAGGAGGATGGCCAAGCACACAGAGGTGCTGCCGCCAAGCATGAGAGTCGATGCTCACAAGCCTCAGAACCCAAACAGCCTTTCAAAGTGAAAATGGGTCCCTTCATAAACACACTTCAGGCCAAACTTCACATTGACTAATTTGTACACACGGAAAAAGAAGTCAGTTTGCAGTAACGGATGAATATGCAGGCCTGGGTGATGAGCACAAAGACCAGGTCATCTCTGGAAGAGATGATCAAAGCTAGCACACCATTTCTATTATCTGTCATCTTCAAGCACGAGAACATGTTTGCATTTTAATGAAATATGAGATCTTACCTGTTCTAACAGATATTTTCTGTGCTATCATCCTTCCTCCAATTACTGCCAATCCAGTGCATAAGCAGTGTCCCACTGTTCCACCCACTGCTACACCATAGGGATCCTGGAAGGAGATGCAGCTAGCGTTAATTTGTTAAGTTGGAGATGCTGTTTGACAAACACCAGTATGAAGTAGAACTGAAAATGGGTCATGAACCACTTATCATAAACTCTTGTAAAAATCCAGATAACTCAATAACTTTATGAAACAGGAAATAGTTGCTTCAAGGAATATGTGTTGTATGATATTTTGTGTTTTGACAAATAAAGCTTGCCGTTCAGAGAAGCAAAGCAGTCAGCCACCAGAGACTTCTTACCTCTATGAATCCTCAGACTGAATGGGTGCCAAGATCCTGTCTCCACCCGCCTTATATTCCTGTCTCTATCTCCCTAGTGCTGAGACTGAAGGCCTGAGATCCTAAATGCTGGGATCAAAGGTGTGAGCCACCATGGCACAGCTATTTCTCTTTTAGACTGGTTCAATCCTATGGAGCCTAGGGTGGCCTTGAACTCCTGATCTTCTTGCTTCCTCCTCCCAAGTGCTGGGAGACCACTGCCTGGTCTCTATGGTTAACTAGTGGCTAGCTCCACCCTCTGATCTCCATTTCTCTTCAAATGCCAGAGTTGGGCCTTGTGAATGAGCTGGTGGGGGAGGTTCTGTCAGTCTGGAGGCAAGCTTTGTCAGAACACAAAATAACATATAACACATATGGACAGTACAAGGCTAGATGTGAACATAGAAATTCTGTATGGTACAGTATTGCTGTGCTTCCTGGGAGCCAAAATCCTGCTCCATAACCCTTGTGCTTTTAGCTCGAGGTAAGGAATAAATACTACCAGAATGAACTGGAAGGTATCAAATTGGTGGAGCAATGAAAGCTTTCCAGAACAGACCGACCAGAAGAGTAGGTAAGAACACCATGTATCTCTTGTGGATGAGGAGAGTCAAGGAGGCCCCAGAGAGGAGTATGTCAGGAAGGGTGGGAGCAGGGATGGAGTATAGGGCTATAGGTTGGCACTTGACTCCTGTTTCAGAGGTCAAGGTTCAATCCCTAGCTACAAGGGATCCCTATGAAGTCTTAAGTCAGCCTTGTCTTGAGACAATGGCTAGTTTTAACACAAGTGGATTTCTGCTTTCAATGAAGACAAGGAACTGGAAGGGAGTAAGACCAAGGAGGCATAACAACCCTGGTATAAAACAGTGCTGACTGGACTGGGGTAGGAGACGAAGAAGAAAAGCAGATGAATGGGAAGGCACATGGGATGCTATGAAAGCAATCAGGTGTGACAGCCAAAGAACCAATTAGCCGTGGTATCACTGATGTGGTGAAAAAGCCTGGAGGCTCACTCAGTGCTTAGGAATACTTGTTCTCTTCTTGAGGACCAGAATTTCAACACCATGTCACGGGGCTCAGCACTGCCTGTAACTCCATTTCCAGGGAATTCAATACCCTCTTCTGGCTTCTAGCACCCCATACATGTGGCATACACAGATTCACATAAAGTATGTTTTAAAAGGAGCAGAGGAATGAATAATGGGTGCTGGCAAATTAAAAGTGGAGTATATTCGGTTGAAAGCTAGGCACAGAGCACACTTGTAATCTCACCCTTCAGGAGGCTTAGGTTTGAGAGTCAAAGCCAGCTTTGCTTAGCTAAAGCAAGTTCCAGCCCAGCCTGAAGTACAGAATGAGAACTGCCTTTCAATAAAGGCCAAATGTGATAGTAAATAACATCATCTGAGGCAGCATGAATAAAAACTCATAGGAAAAAAGCATGGACAAGTGGACCATGACATAATCAACAGGATGAAGACTGCCTGGTAGTTGGCCTCAACTAGTCTCAGCACTGGTGAACATCTGTCATGTCTGTGATAAACGGAAAGGCAACTTAAGGGTAGTGGGTTTACTTGGGTTCACAGCTCAAGAGAACAGTTCATCATGGTGGAGGCCATGAAAGCAGGAACTTGAGGCAGCTGGTCACTAGCATCCACAATTAGGAAGCAGTGGTGATGAATGCTTGTACAGTGCAGCTCACTTCCTCCTTACACTACTGTCCAGGGTCCTAGGCCAGGGAATGGTGCCTCCACCCATAAGTGGGATCTTCTACCCTAGTCTAGTCAACATAATTCCCATCTCAGCTGACTCTAAGATCTCAAGTTGATAACGGATTAACCATCCATCCCACCCTGTGAGGTCAGCAGCTGGGTGGTAGAGCTGTCCTCTTAATCAACCATAATCGTGCTTTTTGAACTCTGGGAAGGTAGGAGTAGGATAAGGGACAGAAGGACTAAGGAACGGGGCTGCATTTCCCCCTAGAGACAGAGTAGAGGGAACAATGCAGAAAATACTCCAAAAACTGAGCTGGGAGAAAGGCAAAGATTTACACTGTAAGGAGGGTGGGACCTGGGGTCCAAGACTGCACTGTGGTTGGTGGGGATAAAGAGAGCTGAGCAACAGGTCAGCAGCCAGCTGCTGTGAGTGAAAAGGCAGCGTATATACAGTCAGCAATCAGAAGTGGTCTGAGTATGTGCTGGAGAATGTACTACCACCAAACTGCCACCCCAGAAGACTACTACATTCCATCTGAAAATAAAATGGTACTTTTTAAATCAGTGGGTTAAATAAAGTTACTTTAACAAAGATTGAAAAAAATGCTGTTAACCTGTATTAATGGATCCTTCAAAAGCAAAACAGCATGTTTTATACGAAGGAGGAGAGTAGTTTTAACATGCGAGTGCTCGAGTGGGGACTGCTAGACCCCCCATGCACTGCTGTATGCCATCTCCAGACAGGAATCCACGAAGTGGGTGCCTGTGGTGCCGGCTGACACTGACAGAACCTCCCCCACCAGCTCATTCACAAGGCCCAACTCTGGCATTTGAAGAGAAATGAAGACAGGATACAGCCATTAAGGAGCATTTTTAAAGTTTGTTTTAGGAGAATCAAATAAGAGTTCCTTTTTTGTTTTTTCCATCTCCAAATAAAGCATCAGGCTTCCTTCCCTGTGATCTCAGTCCTGGCCTGAAAATACTTTCTATTTTAAGCTAGAGAACTATGTTAAGGAACTTTTGTTTGTTTGTTTTGTTTTGAGACAGGGTTGTATTACAGCTTGGGCTGTCCTGGAAGTCTCTTTGTAGACCAGGCTGGCCTTGAACTCACCGAGATCCACCTGCCTCTGCCTCTGCCTCTGCTGGGATTAAAGGTGAGTGCTACCACCACCCTAGGAATTTGATCTTTTATGACAGACATTTCCAAGGATTTAAAAATGTTTCAGTGTCAAACTGATAAAGTTAACATCAAGAGCATGCAGCTCCTCAGGACATCAGCATCTGTGAACAGAAACTGACACCTCATAGGAGATGACATTAAACACCCTCCCCATCCCCCAATAGCAAACCAATAGGTATCTTTTGAATATATATACCCAAGGGCAAGACAGAAGACAGGCTCACTTCTGGTGCCACCTCGAGTCACCCCACCTGTCTGAGCCTTGGGTTCTTAACTGTTCAGTAAGGGTTGGGAGGTGTCTTCTGACTTACATTCTAGAGCTGAGGTGGGACAGGAATGCTCTACAGAAACTGGCCCTGGGTCATCCCAAGATGAGCACTGTAAGCATTCTGATGTCCTTAGGTCCTATTAGTCTCTTCTCTACTTTAGAAGGAACCCTCCTTGGGTCAGTGAGAACTCACAGGCAAAGGGGCTTCAGAAAATTTCTGAGTTATTAAAGTGATGTTGAAAAATGAGTAATCAGAGCTGCTCAGAATGTATGAATAAGTGAACAAGTTCCCCTCTGTTACACCAATTTTTGCTATGAAGTTTAGGATGGTCTCAGTATGTAGCCCAGGCTGACACTGAATTCAAGATCATCACTGCCAGGACTCCCCACTGCTGAGGTTACCAGCAAAGTGATATACTAGTTTATACCCTCAGTACGCATACAGAGAAGTCATGAGAAGAAAGTGATATACTAGTTTATACCCTCAGTACGCATACAGAGAAGTCATGAGAAGAAAGTGATATACTAGTTTATACCCTCAGTACGCATACAGAGAAGTCATGAGAAGAAAGCCAAGCAACAAAGACACCAGCCACAGCTTTATTTTGGCAAAACATGGGGAAAGGACCCAGCAAGATAAAAAGAAAAATTAAATTTGGGCCCAAGAACTACAGACATGGAGAAAAACTCAGAGGCTAATCCAGGTCATAAAGTGAACAGATGTGTCAAACTTTCAGCATGGGTAGTCACCCTGTGGCCTGCTCCCCCACTGGTGTGGAGCAATGTGAACTGCAGTCTTGATACAGAAGCAAACACCACTCACCTCTCTAGCTGCCAGAACAATAGTAGTGAGTTGAGAGCGATCTCCCCATTCCGCCAAGAATGTTAACGTGAGCGCTTGAACAAAAATGGGTGAAATAAAATGCAACCACTTTTTCTGAGGTATTGTTGTGCTTGTACCAGTTTCAACATCTGGTCCATTTAAGAGTTTGGTTCGTTGGAACTGAAACAAGTAAAAATTACCATTAACCCCAGTAAGTATATCAAAATAGCACAGAGTCACTCAATCCCTTTAATGCATTTAAATTGTGTGTCATATTCATCAAAGAAAATACACTTCTGCATCCTTCGACTGACTGACTGCCTGCAGCCACCGGCCTCACATAGTATCAGCTTTCCCCCTGCAACAAGACCAAACAGTATGCAGACGCTTAAGAAAGAGGTAGAACTAACAGTTCCAGGATTCAGACACTCCACCAGCCAAAGAGGCTGACTGTATTTGGTAAACAGTTCCCTCCCTGCCACAAGCACAGTAACCCCAAAGCCTATCAGAGCCAAGCTGTAAGAGCAGAACTAACCAGGCTAACTCATGGCATGTACCAGTGACAACTCACTTCTTCGTCCTTCTTCTTCAACTCTGCTTGAACTTCTTCCAGCTCCTCCTGACCCTCATCTGGGCTCATCTTCAAACCTTCCCGAAGCATTCTGATGCCAAAAATGGCAAAGAGTGCAGTTGAAACATAGTAGGTATACACCCTGGGGATGACTGTTGTGGCATAGCCAAACAAAACTGTAAGGAAATGCCAAGAGTGTTAACAGGTGTTTTCCACAACACGCCAAGTAAACAGTAACTCAAGAAACTGTAATTTACTTTGTTGAAGGAAAAATGGTTCACATTAGACACATCAAATATGTAGTGACCTGCAATACCCCTGCTTCTTGCTTTCTAGAACTGAACCTTTAGAATGGCAGAGCTCACTGGCTTCCCAAGACAAGCATGGCCTTATTACCAGGGCGCCCACATCTGCCACTGGCCCTTTCAGACATGGCCCTCCTCCCCAGTCGGGTTCACCGAGGGCCGCCTTCCCACTGACATCTGTGTAGGCACAATACTTGAGCCAGGTTGACTGTGATGTCCTCTAAGAATTTCAAGACTTTATAAACTGGAAACCACATTCCATTCTGTAAGTTTCTTTGTCATAGATCTTTCAAAGATCAAGAATCATGACAATTCTCTTACAGAACAATTCACACTGTTCCTTTTTAACTATGTAAATTTAGCATATCTTATGAAATACTAAAAATTCTTTATTAGGTATGTGTAGACATACCAATATGGCATGTATTTTCTATCTCTTGTCTACTGAAAGGGCCAAGAAATAGACATTTCAGTAACAAAGAGCATTCTTGGGGACTTCTGAGATGGGTCTGAGCAAGCACAGGATGTACCTGTGGTATCTTATGACTAAAAGGTAAAGAAGAGCAAGAACCTGCCACACGGACAATCCCTGGAGAAAGCATATGTGCGTAGGAGTGAGAAAGGAGTGTGCAAGGCCAGATTTCACTCATGTGGAGCAGAAGCCAAGATAGGAAGAGGAAAGCATCGAGGGAAAATACACAAGAATTACACTAGATCTCTGGGGAAATGCTGGTTAAGAACAGGTATTCATTGTGTTACAGTGTGTCTCATAGGTTGGATATTAGCTGCAAGAGAAAACTAGGGAAGAAAATCCTCAACTGGGCAAGCCAAACTACAATGTCAATGAGGAAAAGAATGGATGCCTCGTGCTCCCAAAAGATACTCTTCTGAGGACACGACACCAGTGCAGCTTCTGGCCAAGAAGATGTAACTTGAGTTTAACCATGTGGAAACATCCCACACAAAAGAGGAAAAACCATGGGGTATAGGAGAGGGCATGACATTATTCTCTAAAACCTGTTGATAACAAACATAATACAAGTCTAGGTAGTATTTCAAATTAAAAATAGCAAATAAATCAAACACCTGATCTTGCCTAGACATTGTACAGGTGGAAACAGGTGCCACAAAGGAAAAAAAGAAGTATGGTAGATTAAAGTAGTGTGCATCCAAGAGAGTGGGCTCTGCACTCCATATGGGCAGCTGACCCTGGTGTTGGGGACACCAGTGGTTGGAACCAGCCCTGGGGGCATTAGAGTGGGAGAGCTGCCCCCCACCCCTGGGCCCCCGACAGCAGTGGGGAGAGAGGGCCCTGCACCTCACCTGGGCAAAACAGTAGAGCTGGCCCTGGCGGTGTGGGTGAGAAGGACCTGGATCTGAGGGCCCAGAGTGGGAGAACTGGCCCTGCTCCTTGCTGCAGGCTGCACTGGGTGATGAGCTGAGGCGGTGCTGGAGAGATCGTCTGGGACCAGGCTGACCAACCCAGCTATCTATCGCCCAGGCCCAGGGCTGTGCTGGCCTAGGACAACATCCATCTCATCTATGAACTGTTGGAGCGTGTGAAGGGGACAAACCTACAGATCCCAAACAGCAGGACCTCCATGACACAGGACCACAGGACCCATAAGGAGCCCCAGTGGTGTAGCAGAAGCCAGAGGCCTTGAGCAATGACTCATGGCAAAGAACACTCGCAAGTAAAGATGAACGGACTAAAGGGTGAACTGTGGGACTCAACGGGCCGCACTACAGCTTCACAACAAGATTCTTCTGTTTGTGTTTTGTTTCTGTGTTTTGTTTGGTTTTGGGCTTTCCTTTTAAATTTGGTTGTTGGGGAGAGGTTGCAAAGGCAGAGGGAACAGGGAAGTAAGTGGGATCGGAATGCATGATGTGAAATCCACAAAGAATCAAGAAAAGTTTTAAAAAAAAAAGTACTCGTGTGTGTAGTGTGTGTAAATAAATACACATTATTTGCCTACAGATACAGAAATTATCCAAACATACTCAGATTATTTACACAGATTGGACACAAATGCTAAAGCAATAGGTAAGATATTAACAGTAGGTGCATCTGAGCAAGAAAAGCACATCAGTATTCATTATCCCCTCTTATTCGTGCAGCTTTACAAATTTAAAATCACTTCAGTAACAATCTGGGGAAGTGGCTCCCTGGGTGAAGCATTTACTGCGCACGCATGAGGACCTGAGTCTGAGTCCGGGGAAACCAGACAACTGGACACAGCAGCACACATCTGGATCTTAGTGCTCACATAAAACTGGTCACAGCAGCACACATCTGGATCTTAGTGCTCACATAAAACTGGACACAGCAGCACACATCTGGATCTTAGTGCTCATATAAAACTGGACACAGCAGCACACATCTGGATCTTAGTGCTCATATAAAACTGGACACAGCAGCACACATCTGGATCTTAGTGCTCACATGGGGCAAGGAGGAATGCGAGTCAGAAGCAGGACAATCTCCAGAAGCTCATGGGTCAGCTAGGCTCACATGCACAGCTGTGAACATGAGACCCTGTCAAGACAGAAGGTGAGGACCAACACCACCCTAGATTGCCCATTACCTCCACACATGCACTATGTAGATATCCACACTTACACAAGCACACACATACAAGATAGAAAAAGAAAACTTCCGTAAAAAAAAATAGTAAGTGTTGAAATAAAACGTGGAAAACCTTTTGAAATCTCCCAAACTTAAATTAATTCTTTTCTCTTCAGCTACAACATTCTCAATTCCAGTGAGTTCCCGAAGACCCAGACACATCTAAGAAACCCCATTACACTGTCTTCTGGAGGCCCAGACCTCAGAAGCACCGTCCCACAACATAACCTGTGCTTTCGGTTCCTGCCCTCACGTCTCCTCTGCGTCCCACCTTGTCCTCTGGGGCCAGCAGTCAAGTGTAACAAGTTTCAGAAAAACGGTGTTACCACACCGGAAGGTCTGAAGCTCAGGGCGACTACTGCATTAGGGGAGAGCACAGACTGTGGGTCCCCGCTGGACAAGGATCGTGTGTCCAGGGAGGGATGAGAGGGATTTCACCACACTAGGGTCGGTGTGGTACAAACTTGTGAACTGTGTTTCCCTGGAGCGTTCCTTCCATGTAACACCATGCACACGTGGCTGCAGAGAGCTGGACCGGCACACGTGAGGGCTCGGGGAGGGAGCACCGTGGCAGCCCCCTCTTCGCTGGCATCTCGACGGGAGCAGCCCCGATGGTGTTTGTTACGCCTGGCTTTCCTCCCTCCGCTTTTCCTTTGGTTTCTTTTTTAAAACCTTTCTAAGCAGGATGATGGTGGTGAACATCTTTGATCCAGCACTAGGCGCAGGGCAGGGGGAGGGGGGAGGAGACAGAGGCCGGCTCATCTCTGTGTTCGAGGACAGCTAGAACCACACAGAGAAACCCTGTCTTAAACGGCCAAAATGTAAACAAACAAACAAGCAAACAAACCATTCCTGGCACTCAAACACTTCAGTGGCAACAATTTATCAAGTTAATATTTCAGTTTCCTACACCACTGATAAATATAAGAGTTAAGGTACTTATACTTCTGTATACAAGACTACCATGTATAAAAACAGTACTTTGATACAATTCAGAAAAACTTTTCTTGGTGTACTTGATGGTTAACAAATGTAACATAAAAACCTTACTGAGCTATCACTTGATAAATCATTCAAAGTAACTTTTCATCATATGATTTGTAACACTCAGGAGTTCTTAACTACTGAGTAGCATGGCTCTAACAAAAATTCTTTAAGATTTATTTATGTGAATACAATTTCTCTGCTATCAAAAAACTTTTTAAGAATTCAGTTTTATCTTACTTGACTCTAACAATAGATATTCATCCATAAACTAATGGGACCAAGTTCTCATTGTTTAAATATGATTAAGTTTGTGATATAGTTACTTTAACTATATACTAATAATCTATAAAATCCATAAAATTAAATGTTTAAAGACTTAATAACAAAAGGAACCTTCAAAAACCTTTAAAATCCAGCATCATATGGGTCCTTTTCTTACAGGAAGATAAACAAGTATGATTCATATAAAGCTTTCAAACAGTTATTACAATAGAGCTTGCTGAGGAAAACAATACAGGAAGAAACAAGTCCCACAGACTTCCAGCTGTTCACATATGTCCTCAAAGGGATAACTGTGACAGCACACAGGAAACCGATAGGATTTAAGATCCCACTGGACAGATCTTTGTAGTTAGTTATCTATCTATTTATTTATTTATTTATTTGATAAGTGAGTGTTCAGCCTGCTTGCATGCCTGACACCTGATGTGGTCAGAAGAGAGCACCTGATGGATGCCCTGAACTGGTTATAAGGAGGTGCTGGAGGTGCTGGGAGCCAAACCTGGGTCTCTGCAAGGGCAGCAAGAGCTTTCAACTGCTCAATTATCTCTCCAGCCTCAGATTTTATTATTTTACTGTTCTTATATTTTTAATCTTTGTTTGAAGTTTTGGGTGTGTATATATAGGAGTAGGAAGGTGTTAGCACGTGGAGGCCACAGGAAGACATAGGGGGTCTCTCACTGACCTGGCGCCCAACAGTTTCAGTTGTCCAGTGAGTACCACTGTCTCCACTCCAGAAAGCTGGGGTTACAGGCACAGGCGGGCAGACGTACCTGGCTTTATGTGGGTGCTAGGAGTTAAACTTCGGTCCTCATGGCACACAGCCCACTGTGCACTCGCCCGCTGAGCCAGCTCTCCAGCCCTACACTGGGCATGCTTTACAATACCATAACTGGTGTGCTGTATACAATATACGGGAAATGAGGTCTCTGCAACTCCTCAAATTTAAGTTTGAAAAACCGAATGTATTTTAGGTAGCATCAGATGAAGTGCAAAACGATGTTTAGGTCCCAACAGGGAGATCAGAGGCACCAGGCAACCCCACAAATGGCAGGGGGTGAGAGAGGCTTCGGAGGACGGACGGACGACAACGGCCTTCTGCAGCACACAGCGTGGTGTCTGGAGATGCAGCAGTGACACTGCTGGATCAGCACTGCACCGCTGATGCGTTCAGACGCTCGCCCCAAGTGCGGGCGGGCTCCAGTTTCCGCTCTCCATTTCCTGCAGTCACTGCTACTTCTTAGACCATGCCAACAGGGGTGTGTGTGTGTGTGTGTGTGTGTGTGTGTGTGTGTGTGTACATTCTATTAGAGAAAGAGTGTCACAGTCACCCTTAACTCCCCCCAGGCCTGCTCCCACCCTCTCTACACACCCAACTTCGTGTCTTCTTTCTTTAAGTTAAAGAACTAATCAAGTAATCAAGGCCATATACTCCTGGGTACTGGAGAATGGTTGACCTACCAGGGCCACACTTTTAAAGAAAACTGACTCTGCCTCCCCGAGAAGCCATGAGCTGCCCACAGTTCGGGTTTACAGAGCTCCAGCGCTGACAGGCTTGGCCTTGTACAGAGCCCGGCTGCTGTGAGTCCATGCATGCAGGGCCCTGTCATGTCCACTCTGCTCCGCCCTGACCTCAGGCTCTTACAACCTTTAACCCCCTCTTCTGTGACACATTACTTCTGAAGAGAAAACCTGTTGCTACTATAAAATAGTAATACCTACACTAATTTTCAAATTGTAACTAGTATTCAAATCATTCTAAATATCTAAAATACTCACTTTATAAAATCACAAGCTTTAAGCATCAAGGCACCAGAGAATCAGAAACGGACCTTGTTCTACATTTAAGAAATTGGTTTCGGACCTTGTTCTACATTTAAGAAATTGGTTTCATAATGGTAAGAGGCAAATAGCAAAGCCCTCCTAGTAAATTATCTTATCACTATAGAACAGAAACTATAAGGTAGGCAAAAACTATTATCTGCACTTTACAGAGAGCAAGCTAAAATTCAGGGGTCAGTTAACTTAATTCACTATGGGATGCCATGGGAAGTCAGTCTCAAACCCAACTGGGGCTCAAAGGGAAATACCATCTTCTAACACACTGTGGTGGCCTGAGGTAGCTCTCAAGCAGCAACAAATAATGCTCAGTTATTTGAGTGTTAAACGGACCTTTTTGTGGTCTAACATCTTAAAATTAGAGCCTATAAAGCCATAAGTTGAAAAGTAACATGAGCGGGAAGCCTAAAGAATGCTTCACTCCACATAAGCAGGGTAAGAAAAAGCTTAATAAAAAGAAATGCAGACTGCTTCTCAGAGCTACCACCCAGTGAGCCTCCGAAGAAAACATGCAGTTTGCTGTGGCCTCCTGAACCCCACTTCTAAAACTGCAAACACAAATGAGCTTATGTGGACTGAAGATAAAGAAAAAAACTGAACTAGACTAAAATGAAGAAATGAAGAATAAAGGCTAGAGATGGCTCAGTGGTTAGAGCGCTCGTTGCTCTCTCAGAGGTGCAGGTTCGGTTCCTCACACCCACATGATGGCTCACAAGCATCTGATACCCTCTTTCTGAACTCTGCACTACCAGGCACACACATGGTGCAAGACACATGCAGGCAAAACACTCGTACACACAGAATACATCAATCTAAAACATAAATGAAAATTAAGGATACAAACACCAGTGAATCAATGACAGGAGTATGTAGCTTGGCTACAAAATTCCACTGAAGAAGTAAAATCTGGGTTTTAACAATGTATATACTGAAACCATTTGCTGTTTACTAAAGTCTGGGAATAAGCAGATTCCAGTGTAACTGGGTGAATGATTCAAGACACACATATGCTTTCCCTCAATTCATCGTGTTCCCTGGGAAAGCACCCTTACCCGACAAGCATGTCATCAGGGCCAAGGCAAGCATGGCACCAGCCAGCACAGTCAGCCGGTTATAACGCATCGCCATGATGGCCGCTATGAAAAACGTCTTGTCACCGAGTTCAGACACTATGATGACTGATATGGCAGCGACAAATGCATGGATAAATCCCAGATTCGTCTGGGTAGCTGCATCTTCTCTGTTGGTGTGAACTGGGGCGGCTGGTGTAACTCCTTTCTGAAAATTAAAAAAAAAAAAAAAAAAAAAAAATTTTAAGTCATTTAATTGATATTCTTTTAAGTGATAAGAGTTATTTTTTGTCATACTCATTCCACTGATTTATTGCTTTAAAATCTGAATGTCATTAGAAATAACAGTAGCCCATAATTCAGCTCTCTATACAAGCAATTCAGTCTAGACACTATAATTACCTTATTTTCTAAGTATGTGGTAGAGTCGATTCATTGCTGTCTCATTCAAGTTTTCACTAGTAATTTGGGTGAAGACTCAGGTGTGTTTATCCAGCATTCATGGATATGAAGCTGGCAAGACATGTCACTGACACTGTAAAGGACTAACTGGATCCAGGAGGCTCTCAGGCTACAGGCAGAGTTGGCTGTAGCTAAGACAAGGTTTAATAGAGCTGGCTGTGCAGATGGTCCTGTGATGAACTCTAAAAATATCCTGTACGGTTAGCTGATAAAAAGGCGAAGCAGTCTCAGTGAATAATAACATGAAAATATAACAAAACTTCATTGGCCTTCCCCAAAGTTGGCTAGAAAGTTCCGAAGCCATGCCCTTTAAGAAGGTACTGACCTCTGAAGGTCATGAGAAATGAACAGATTCTAAAACCAGGGCTTCGCAAGCTAGCAGAGGCAAACCCAGCCTGTTTACAGTTCTAAGAGAGTATAAAAAATGAAGGGGGGATGGGCTGGAGAGATGGCTCAGAGGTTAAGAACACTGGCTGCTCTTCCAGAGGTCCTGAGTTCAATTCCCAGCAACCACATGGTGGCTCACAGCCATCTATAATGAGGTCTGGTGCCCTCTTCTGGCCTGCAGGCCTACATGCAGACAGAACACTGTATATGTAATAAATAAAAAAATCTTAAAAAAAAAAAAAAGAAAAAATGAAGGGGGGAGGTGGGAGGGAGGAAGGGAGGGAGGAAAAAAGGAAGGAGAGTGAAAAAAGGAAAACTATAAAGGAAGATTACACAGCAGCGGAGATTTTACGTGGCCAGCATAGATGTGGCCTGTGCAATCTAACGTATTCAGTTCCTGGCTCATTAGAAAAGGAAGCTGACTGGGCAACTCAGGTTAATCAGATGAAACACCAGAAGGTTGGCGTGCCCAGGTTTCAGTAATTGGGAATGTTACTATGTGGCTCTATCTACACTCTATGGAACATTCTCAATTCTTATTGTGTACACGACCACTCAGTGCATGACATAAACGTGACTTAACACTACAGGGCATATCAGAACTGTAAGAATGACCTGGTCTAGCGTAGACCTCCGAGCTAAAACAAGGAAACTCTGTATCCTGGCAGCCAGCTCTTAATTAAGCAAGTACCATTTTAAAAGGCTCTCTCTCCATCAGCACTTTAACTCTATCTATGCTGATATTCCTTTAAAACAAGCTTATACCTGGTCCAATAGCATTCCAAAAGACAGAGGCACTTCAACTAGGACATCCTAAACACAGTATTTTCCTGCTGGAACCTCACCCCTCCTCCCCACATTACCCTCTTTCTGTATGAGACAGGGTCTGGCCATCGTGCTAAGGCTGGCCTGGGAGTCACCAGCCTGTTGCATCCTCCTCCTAAGTCCTGGGGTTGATTACAAGCATCAACTATCACACACAGCTGAACTGTTTCTATGAAAAGACTTCACAAAATTTCAGCATCTTAAGTCCAAGAAAAATTTCAGGAGTAAATATATAGCACTTAATATCACTTGGCTCCAAAGCTCAAAAGAGCAAGTTTTACATTTTAAATCAAATCACAGGAGAGAGAAATGCTTCATATTTTTTGTGGTTTTCTAAGCCTTAAGTCCTTGGCCAAGTTATTTAGTCCGTTCTCTATGAAATCAAGAATCAAGTTAGCCTGAAGAGTACAACAAAGGGAAGGAGCTGGAGAGATGGCTCAGTGCTCTTCAAGAGGACTCAAGTTCAGTCCTCAGCATCCACACAAGGCATCTCATAACCACTTGTACCTCCAACTCTACGGGATTAGACACTCTCTTCTGGCTTCCACAGGCACGAATGTGGCATACATTCATACACACACACACACACACACACACACACACACACACGCACAAAAAATAAAATGAAAAAAAAGGAGAGTAAAACACAATCCTCCATATTCTCAAAACTTTTCTACATAGAAGACTAAAAGGCACTAAAACTACAAGTTTATTAAGCCAGTCTGGGATGGCCAAAAATGAAGTATCAGGATGATGTGAAAACAAAGATTTTTAAAAATCAAGTATCACAGATGTCCCATTTGGGGCTGGGCTACCCACAATCACTTATTCTCTGTATTCTGACCAGTTCAGGTATCTGTCGTGTGGGGGTGGGTTGGGGGGGCAGGGGATAGTGTTCCATGGTAGCTTTCAATCTACCTCAGGTTTTTATCTTATATTTTGTTCTTTAGTTTTAAAATAAAAACTTAAAAGAAATTAGTAACACCTGGTGCCAAATCTAGGGACTACTATATTGTCACTAATCTCATATCCCTCGAATTTATCTTGATTCTTTAAAACTTTTTTTAAGGTACAAGTACTATCTCAAAATTCAAACTTTCTGTTTTGACATTAATGATATTATACAGCACTAACTAATTCTAACCTTAGGTTTCAATTCATGTAGCTTCTGTACATGATTTCAGGCTTAAGTTTAAACAGATATTTAGGAATTAAGCTTGGATATCCCAGATGTATTTTAGAGATCCTGGTCCTTTAACTTCCTTAGGATTTACAGCATATGACATGTAAATATGTTTAGGTTTTCTGCAGTGAACGTTAAACATTCCTAACATTGATCTCTGAGGTCTCCAAAAGGATGCTGATGATGGGGCCCCACAATGACCATTCTATCTGGATTGTGGTAATGCCACTGATCTGATAAACACCACCCAAAGATCAGCTTTGGACCACAAACTGCTCAGGATAATTCCAAGGTGGCTAGCTGAGATACACTACTCCTAAATGATACAGCTAGCTCTCTCAGGACTAGATCATTATTTCAGGTTTTTTCAGGGTCCACTAGAGATGCCAATGCCCTACCCCAGACAGCAGGAAGTAATTTTAAGAACATGACGTCCACATTCCCAATGGTGGAGATGGGTAGGTTTTGGTCTTTCACTGGGTTATGGAGATTTGTCATCGTGTAAGGGGAGTTGTTTACAAGTTGTTATTGGGTATGGTCAAAAGGGGGGGTAGATATGATTATTAAATCTACTTTCAAACTGAAAAAAAGCAACTAATAGTCTTAAATATTTTACATTGGTATGGATTTTTGTATATTGATACAAATTTAAGGTTATTTTGTTATACTATATATATGTTTCTACTTCTGTTTAAGATATTTTTGTATGTTGATACAAATTTAAGGTTATTGTCCTTATACTGTACCTTTGCTTCTATTTTTGCTCAAGGTATTACATATATAGCTTGTACCTATACAGCTTGTTGAATTACGCAATGTAAAGTTTTAGTCCTTAAAAGCTTTCCAGGATAATGAAGAAATATAGGCTAAAAGTCACCCATATCTACCAAACTTACTGCCATGTTTATTAGGTTTTCTAGGCATACAGAGATATATTTCAGATAGATAGGTAATCTTCAGATACTTCCAAGACCTACAGAATATGGCCACTTAAAGACATGTCTGCTCCTGGCGGCACTGATCTACTTCTAAAGATAGGTTTCGAAGAAACTCCATATGGAGTTTGCTTTCTTTGTGGCAAAAGCTAGCCATCAGGGCAAGAAACTGGCCTTGCCTCAACTGCTGACAGTATACTGTCCAAATTGGACAAGCAGGATGCAAAGAAAGGCAACTGCCAAACTTTCCCGAGACAGGGTAGGACAGTCCTTCAAATTGTCCTGCTTCTGAAAAAAGTCTGTCAGATATTCTAGGCCTGTAGGCCAAAGATGGATGCCCCAACATTGCAGAGGAACCTTGGATGGCTGTCCAGGCACCAGCTGTTTCTGTTATTTCTCACATTTTTTGAAAGTTGCTTGCTTGCACTTCCTGCTTACTCAGGTAATATTATTTCCTTCTCGGGTCTTTGACGGAGTTGAAGACTAGACAGTTATAGTTCTCCCAAATCTTGGCAAAAGTTGTTAGGAACAAAATTTTGGACTCTTAAGGAGAGACAGATAATGGAATAATCTCTATAAATTTGCCAATTACTTATGGACTGGACATTGAGAATGTATTTCTTACTTGATAATTGTTCTTGTTGTATGCAGTGTCATTCTTGTTAAGGTTATTACCTTCCCTTTCTATTTGGACAATACTTGATAATAATTCTTATTGTATACAGTTTTACTATGCGAGAGTTAGAACCCTTCCCTTTTTATTAGACAAAAGGGGGGAAATGTTGCAGAGTTTCTGTTTATGTTGCTGGTCTACTGCTCAACTGAAAAGAGGTGGAGTTTCTAGTCAACTGTCTGGAATGGACCAATGAGTCTTAAAGGGTCTAGAAGAGAAAGAGTGACCCGAGGGGAAGAGGTGGGGCCGGGAGGCCATGCAGCCCTCTTCAAGCCAGGAAACGGCAGTGGCAGGATTTTTCTGCAGTAGCTTTCAACCCATCTCAGGCTTTTATCTTATTTTCTGTTCTTTAGTTTTAAAAGAAACCAGTAACCAACTGTAAAGAGTGTCTTATGCCTAGAACACAACATGCAAACCTTTATCTGTGTCTACTCCGTATTCCCCATCTAATCACACCAGTTCCCAAAACAAACCTTTCTCCCGAAGAAGCCACAATAGCAGCACTAAACGCAAAACACCACAAGCTGAAAACTTAGCCTCATAATGTACTTTTCTATTTTCTAGTTTAAATTACCCATTTTACAAAGTAAAAACAGGTAAGATTATTTGAGAGATCAATTTAACCCAATACATCCAAACCACCATTAACTTATAAGCAATGTTTTTTAAATTGCCATGAAGGATTCTAACATTGTTTTTCATACTACTTTTAAAGTGGTAGGTTATATGCTGATCCCTCCCCTCAGGGCTCAGTCATGGGCAGTGCAGTTTGAGAGCTCATCGGGCTGCTGCTGAACACACCCTCAGTCAGTCAGACTTCCTTCCCCAGTGCCTTCATTTTGCCCCATTCGTCCCGGCTCCTCAAACCCAGCTCAAAGAGAACGCCGTAAGCAAGGTTTATCTGGTCCAGCCCTTTGCATCCCAGGCCCCTGAAATCCAGCCACACGCACACCATGACAATGTGTCATAGAAGGGGTGAGAGCCACAAAGGTGAGGACGGAAACACTGGAGAGCTGGCAATTCTGTAGTAGAAACATATTATCAACTAAATGTTGATAATGAAGAGACAAAGCAACTAAGTGTCCAATCAACAGGGACCTATTAAGAGCCACATAAAATATACTGTCTGGCAAGATGGTTCAGCGTAAAGGCACTTACTTACAAACCTACCAACCTGAGTTCAATCCCTAGGATGGACCCTCATGGGAAGGAGAACCGACTTGAATAAGCTGTCCTCTGACCTCCACATATGTGATGTGGCACACAGGTGCCCACATACATATACATAAACAAATACAGATAAATAGATGTAATTTAAAACATCAAGATTATGGATGTTAAGAATAAGAATGTTCTATAAATACTAATACTGAAAAAACTATTAAGATGCTTTAGATGAAATATGTATTATGTATGAAGTTAATGTATATGGGGGGAAAGGGAGTTATATACATCATTGTAAATGCACCCCAGATCATTTCCAGAGAGGGAAATCAGAACCAGAATGGGTGAGGCACTTTTCCTTAAAGATCCAAGTATTTTGCAGCTCTGTGGATGGATAGTTTTGTGTAATTAACTCTGCTGCTGTAACTTCAGAGCAGCTGTAAAATACTTTAAAGGATGAAACAGTGTGGCTCCGTTCCAACGCAACTTTACATAGAAAAACCAGTCAGTCAGTGGGAATCTAGTCTGTTGAGCAGGAATGAGAATATGAGAAGCAAAGCGGTATTTTTCACCACACAGCCTTCTGCACTTTCTGGATTTCTGCCATCACGCACACAGGTATGGATACCCTGTATGCACCACTTCAAAGACCTCTTTGAAAAATGTATTTTTAACTGTGTGTGCACCCATGTGTGTGCATGGAGATGCACACATGTGAAGGCAGGTGCCCACAGATCTAGACAAGGGTGTTGGATCCCTTGGAACCTAAGTGACACGTGGCTGTGAACCACCCTGCATGGGTGCTGGGAACCAGACTTGAGTCCTTCACAAGAGCAGGACCTTCTCTTAGCAGCTGAGCCATGTCTCTAGCCCCTCCAAAGACCTGCTACCCTGACCTGCTACTCCAGCCTAGATCAATCCTTGTAAGTTGCGGCAGGCCTCAGGCAGATCCCACCAAAAAGCACACGCTCTGTACTTACTCAGTCAAAGGTCAGGAAGCTCATACCTGTGGGGGGCAACCTTTGACCACCAAGTGGAGTATGGGTTGTGAGATTCTTTCTCAAGTCCCACAAGAGCTAAGATTAGATACCTGGAATGGCTGACTAGAAAGTACAGCAGTGTGTACATTCTGCCTGATCCTGACCAACACTGAGAAAGAATAAAGCTTGTTCTAAGACCCAAGAGTAAACCACTGGATGAATGCTTGCAGTCTGAAAAACTGCACCCCAAATGAAAAGTGTGCGTGATAACGATAATCCAACTCAGAGGCCAGAGGAAAGCCCCTAAAAGGTTTTGAGTGTAAGACAAACGTGAATGAGGGAGGCACTGTGGCTAACAATCAGGGCCGTGGGGAATATCTGCTACCAGGCCTATCAAAGGTAAACTGCCTAAGTAAGAGTAATGGTGAAACTAATCAGAAGGAAAAAATATGCACATGACAGAAAGCAAAAAGATCAATAGGTCTTAGGAAGGGCAGGGTTCAAATAAGGATGGTGCTAAGAATTTGTCTGGCCTGGCTGCCTGATATAGTCATGCTCCTAAAAGCTGTGGGGAAAAGAGGAGCCACGACAGGGGGCGGGGCTTAGACGAGTTCAGTGTGAGTGACGAGCAGTTTCCCGTGACGGTTCCCAAGAGACTGTCAGCACGGATCATGAGATGAGGCTGGCCAGACAAGGTATAGACCTGGTGCCACGAGCCTAAATTAGCCAGGGCTGTTCGCAAGGGGATGAGCTTCCCAGGGGAGACGGCCACCAGCTAAAGCTCACAGACATGAACCTCACAGACTACATGCGTCCTGTCCACCGGAAATGGAGAGCGCACAGGTGAGACCCAAAGCACCGCCCCATTCCAGGTTACCTACGAACTTCCAAGTCCAGGCTCCTGCACCTGACCCCGGTCTACACCACGGTGACAGCTCCAGCTCTGTGGCCTTCCCTCTGCCTCCTTCACCACCCCTGGTGCCATGGACACAGCAGCCTTTTCACTGTTATTCCTGAGTGCTTTTCTGTCGCTGCTCTGAGACGGGCTACATTCTAACGCGTGAAAGGGGACGCTGGGAAAGAAAAGAAAGAAAAGAAAGGGGATGCTGTAGAGTGTTCCAAAAAAGGAGGCATCCCACTTATGGATGTCTTACCATACTGATGTATTAATCTATAGATCTGCACCCAAAAACTACACATTTAAAATATGGAAGTGTTTAAAAAAAAAAAAAAAAGAGCCTTATGTGGTGGCCTTTAATCCCAGCACTCAGGGAGGCAGAGGCAGGAGGATCTCTGTGAGTTCGAGGCCAGCCTGGTCTACACAGTGAGTTCCAGGACAGCCAGAACTACAAAAAGAAAGCCTGTCTTGAAAAAACAAAACAAAACAAAACAAAACAAAACAAAACAAAACAAACAAAACAAAACAAAACAAAACAAAACAAAACAAAATAAAATAAAATAAAATAAAATATGGAAGTGTACAACTAATTCCCCAAATCTCCAGATTGTCTCTCCATCATCTGGGGCTTCATGCTTTTCTAACTATGCATAATCTAAACAGAAATATTTCATTCCTGTAACTTTTTCTGGCCATCCTAACCATACACCAATCTACTAGAAGGCTGAGTTTCCTTACTGTTCAAAGTAAAATCACAGTCCTATTCTCTTTATACAACCTGAGGTCCTGGGGTTGGGGATAGTCTTAGTTCTAAAAAGCCTGAAGCACAGGGCATGTTTCTGGGTTCCTAGCTACCCAGGATATCACTCTGTAGAATCTAACAGACTACGACTATACACTCCCCCTCGCTCCCCGTGGACTGGTTTCGCTTAGTGATGCTATTCTCTGCTCCAGAGAGCGGCCCCGGTGCTGCTCTCTCCACGGTATTCCAGGGCAGCACTGCTGTTCTCTTTTCCCGGTTTGCAGCGGAAGAGCTCGGGGAGGGTCAGCTGCACCGACGACGACGTCCCTAGCTGGGCTCCCCTCCCCAGCTGTGCACACACAGCATGCTGTGGCAACAGGGGCAACTTCCAGATGTGGTTCCAATCCAGAAGCAGCTGCTTTAAGTAACAGATTATCTGAAGTAATGTAAGCAACACATTCAATCTTTCAAGAGGCCATAAGGCCAGAGTGGAGGTTTTCCTACCAAGCACAAAGGACAGAGGACAAAGCATCCTGGGGCCACGCCTGAGAGAAATGATCTTGCCTGCTGGATAACCTATCTATAACTAACTAACTTGCCAGGTCAGTCCTCACAACTGTCAAATCCTTGTAAAACATGTCTTTAAAGCAGAACCTCGGGGTATGGGGAGAGCTTAGAAAAGCTCTCTTGGGGTGGGGGTAAAGGAAGAAGGAAGGAAAGCGAACAGAAATGAAAAGGCTGTCTTAGGCGGGGCAGTGGTCCACTGCTTCTGTGCAGCAACTACTCGTTACTAAGTAGGTGCCAGACCATTTTCACATCATTCCATCTGATAAGCAAAAAGCCATAAAAGCCATGATCACAATTTAACCTGGGGCACAACAGCCTTAACTCATGTTTCTACAATCAGATTGCCACGATGGTGTTAGACTTCTAATTTTAAGAGAGCAGCTAGCCATGTCAAATGAGAACAGGAAAAGATTTCTAGACTTAATTTGCTAGGTTACAAGTGTGCTTCAAAATGATGGGGTGGGGGGCTGGAGAGAAGGCTCAGCAGGTAAGAACACTAGCTGCTCTTAGTAGTCTTTACATATGAGTAAATCTCAAAAGAACAAAAAGACAAGGAGGGACCTCGATCAAAGGTTAGCTGCCAGCTAATCCTCCAGCAGAAGTGCTTTCTAAAACAGCAGAGCAGAGACTCATGGGGCCAAGTAGTGCTAATAAAGGTCCCTCATTATTAGTTCTTCCTTTCTCAAAACAGGCGAAACTGACTCTGTAAGTGGAACCAAGGGAAACAACGGAAAAGGAAGACATAAAAGAATCAAAGGAAGAATGCACTGGAGGTCAGAGGGGAGCAGACCGTGGGAAGGCTGGGGATGTGGCTGAATGGGGGAACCCTTCCTAACAGGCACAAGAGCCTGGGGTCAACCCACAACACTGGCCTTCCTACAGCAAACAAAGACGGCGAAGGAGGTATGGGGAGGACGAGTCTGATCCAATGACGAGGGCAGAAGAGCACAGAAGCCAGCATTGACACACAGGACACCACCTGGGAGTGCAGTCTCCATTGTCACACATGTCACCACAGGAAGACATGAAATACGAGGGTGTTTCCTCACAGTATTCCCGAAACACCACTATGTCGGTATTTTAATATGTCAAACATGAACTGCACCTTGAAAACAGGACCAGCAACCTATACTTTAAACAAACAAAAAAATATTTGTTGAGGGCCTGGAAGATAGATCAGTCCGTAGTCTTTGTCAAAAACCTGGAGACTTGAGTTCAGATCGCAGAACCCATGCAAACCCAGGTGCCATGCAAACCCAGGTGCCATGCAAACCCAGGTGCCATGCAAACCCAGGTGCCATGCAAACCCAGGTGCCATGCAAACCCAGGTGCCATGCAAACCCAGGTGCTGCAGTAGAGCCCCAGCACCTCAGTGCTCCTCCAACAAGATGGGAAGGAGGGAGGAGGGAGGAGCATCCCAGAAGCTTGCAGGCCATCTAGCTCGGCATACACAGTATAAAACGAGAGACCCTGTCTCAAACAGGGTGGAAATCCAGGACTAACACCAGGGGTCCCCTCACCTCTATATACATAACACCCTTGTGCCCTCTCTTGTATTACACACATACACAGAACAACACTCCTGCATAGAATCTCCTCGTTTAAGAAACTTGAATTTTTGGAGAACCAGTTTCACCACATAGCCTAGGCTGCAGTCAACTCGAAACCTCTTACTGTAGCTGAGATTCTAAGTATGTGTCACCATAACATTATTCTCAGAGAAAATGACAACAGAGAAAGATAGAATTCCCATTCGAACCCTATAGTTTAATAAACACAAAGGTGACTGTAATGAATTCTCCTTCTACTCATGATGAAACTACGAAGAATGCTTGCATGGAAACAAGATCTATAGCTTGCTACCAAAAGACTGATGATTCCACCCCTTCAAAAAAATTATATATATAAAAAATACACATATACATATGTATGTATGTGTGTGTATAATATATATATAAATATATATATATTATATATATATAAATATATATATATTATATATATATCACTTAAGAAATGATTAAGTAAGAGGTGACACCATGTGAGGATAACGTAATCTGGGACAACACTTAGGACTAGCTCAGCCTCAACACTACTGACAAAGGCAGAACAGGCTTTTCTAGAAAACATCACAGTGTGCAAAAAGACAAACACAAAATGCCACATAACTAACAATGGCCCTGCAGACAAAGCCAGTTTTAAAAGATCACAGTTGGAGAGACTGGGTCAGGAGCAGCATCTTGCTAGGCAGCTGGATCTGTAACAGAGCTCTATGTACCAACAGAGGCAGGCTAACCTAAAACTCAGTCCTGGGGTTATAGGTGTGTGCCACCAAGACCAGATAAAGGTATTTTATTGCAAGTTTTCATTACAATGTCTGAGTCTTTCTGGATGATTTAATTAATTGACCTAAAATAACAATTACATTTTCATAAAATTAATTTTTTATTAACATTTAGCAACTTTGTTTATGGACATTACCATTCTAATATATTTGAAGCATATTAAATACTTAGTTTTACTGATTTTTTTTAAGAGTTCGTCTGCTGATGTAACACCAAATAAATGGAGTACTGAAAGCATCATTTCAGGCAGAGGTCACTATGGGAACCTCAAGTCTTCACAGCTGAGGGTGTCAGTCAGAGCATGCGGAGACTGTGATGATCCGGGTGTTGGACAGTATGGAGAAGGAATGCAGTTTAATGAGAACAGGAAAATAAAGAAAGGGTTCTGTGGAGGTGTTCTCACAGTGAGTGAAAGAGCAGCAAGAAGTGGTGTGAAAACAGGCGCCTGGGCAAGCTCAGATAACGAGACTGGTGGAGGTATACCAACAGTGCTACACAGCCACACAGTCTCTTCAACTTCACAACAGGTATGATCTGTACTCTGCCCCGGGAAGAAATAGGAAAAAAGAAGAGCAAACTAAGGTCTCTATTTAGAAGACAAAAATTGTGCTTTATTTATGACTAAATGTTCACAGAAAACTCCTCTGCTCCTGCCTCAACCTCCCAAGGGCTGGGACAACTGTACATCACCACTGTCCTTCTTTTTAACCAAGTTATAAAGACAAAGAACCCTCAACACACACACAGCCCTCTCTGAAAGTTCAGCCACCTCATTGCACCCAGTAAGATACAGCCACTTGTTTATATTGTCTCTTCCACCCGAATGCCTGCCAGTGAAGACAGGATTTTCACAGTTCACTCTCCACTTGAGGCAGTGGCCTCAAAGGTTGCATTTCAATATCCCACCCTTTTAAAATATTCACTGCATATAGCTGCAAAGTCAGCTGAAACCCAGATACTCAACAGATCTGAATCCTTGTTTATATGGTTGTTAAACTGTACTCTGGTCATTTATGTCACATAGAAGAAACTTATACTTTTATTAAACAGTTTAAGAAACATGGAAGAAAAAATTTTTCAATGTATTCTAGTACTGTAAGAAATATTTGAGGTACAGCAAAAAGTTATACAGAAATATAATTAAAATGAGAAAGTTTTGCTATTAAGTGTAAATCATCAATTCCTAATGGAAAAGAACACCAAAATGTATGAAAATATTAAAACAAAAAACCATAGTGTCTGAACTTTCCCTCCAACCCCTTAGTCAGGCATCCATAAGACCACTTAAGTGAGGCCAACAGACTGTGACCTTTACTTACCATAGTAAGATTATCTCCAACATCCTAAAAGGACTGTAGTGACTATGGCTGTGCCTACCACTATTTGTCTTAAAAATTGTAATATGTACAACCTCCGTGATCTGACACATTCATAAACTGCACTCTTGCATTCAGTTCTCTGGCTCCCAGGGGCTACTGTTTTAAAGTAAGCTTCTGATGCTGGAGAATGTGGCAGCTCACAGGCTCAATGATGAATGCAAAGAATAAAGTTCATGACTCAGCATCTCAGAGCTGGTTCAGAGCAGCTGTATGGAGCAGGGACGACCAGCCAGACCATGAATGCACAGTCATCTGAATGGCTGCAATGCTGCTGATTTATGGTTGAAGGAGGCAGAGTGGGCAGAGGATAGGACAGGGAAGCCCCCTCCCCCCAATGCCTCTATGCCAACCAAGTAGAGCCTCTGGCTTCTGCTGGCCAGTGACTCTCACTTCTACACCTGCCACCTGATTTGTACTGCTATCAGAAGGCAATGTATTACTCTTGAGTTCAAACACTTCTGACCCCCCCACACTGTGTGTGTATTTTGTAAAGTTTACAAGAGTCCCAGAATTAACAGCTATATAATCTACTGCAGTTCAATTTTCTAAGCTAAAACCAGTCCATTAATGAACAAAATAACAGGTAGCAGATGATGAAAGTTGAGTTTTTCTTAACTTCAGCTAATAAATCCTTTAGCAAGTAAAAGAAGGCGGGATATATACTATTAAAATATTTTGTCCTGCTTAAGTTCATTTTACAGTTTTTTCATAAAGGTATTTAAAACCCAATAGGAACTGAAATGTAAAAATGTAAAAAACTCTTAGATTGTTTCTCATAGAAAATTACTTAGCAAATGCCAACAATATACAAGGTTTTAGGAAAGAGACAAAGAGGAATGAGAGGTAACAATGCTCTCTATAGACATTAATATGCTGCAAGACAGACAGAACATGTACACAAGTTTTAAGAAACCAAGTCAGAATTGAAAGTGTAAGAATAGATGAAATATTAAAGTCCCTTGGAGGGAGGGGGAGGGGGGCATCAAGCTAAAAGGCTTACATCAATATATAATCCATCAACCACTAAAACCCGCGAGACTGAAACAAATGGCTAAGGGTTCTAGCAGAATGCAAGGACTGCTAAAAGCACCTGGCAGATGAGGAGCAGAGTCTGCTTTCTAACTCTGCTTCTGTTAAGAATTATGTTCTGGCTCTGGACATTCAACTACCCAAACCCAGGCTGCCCTATCTACAAGCAGGAAATGTCACCTGCTCTACCTGCTTAACAGCCAAAGTATGGCTGAAATCAGCTCATCAAATCTTAACATCACGCTAATGAAGTCTCCTAACAGATGAGTAGTTATTTAACTTCTTCCTGAGGACTTCCAGTAAGGACAATTTTTCCTTATTTCTCAAGACCGATTACTACATTCTGGATAGGTGATTCTTAGAAAGTACTTGCTGAGTAAAACCAAACCCAGAATCGCAGAAATTCCCACCTTCTGGTACTGCGTAGAAAAACAAAATGCGGGGAAGGCCAACCAGTATAATGTGAACTGTGAGGAAATGAAAACTCCCATTTACTCAGAGAATGATCACTTCTAACAAGAGCAGCTTGGGAAAGGCTCCAGAGGTTTCTGTTGGCTCTTGAAGATGGGAAGGGTTCTGACCCGCAGGCTTCGAGCTCAAATTCTGTTGCGAGGTCTTTGTTTAGGAGGGGCTGGCAAGAGAGCACATGCCAGGTCTCAGGATTCTGGAAGGCGCGGTTTTAGAATACAGTGAGGGAGTGGTGGGTCCCTAAAAGACCCAGAGTTTGGCTGGAACTGGGTGATGAAGAAACATGAATATCCATCCTGCCATATGACTGTACAGAGCCATTCTCTGAAGAGTTCTGAGTTTAATGAATTAGGGGGCACAGACTGGGATGGGAGTAGGAAACGGATGCCAAAATGGACCCTACTAACGGACTAGAAAACTCCAGTGTATTGGAAACAAGACAACCCAAGACAGAGAAAAGTGGCTTAGAAAGGAGAAACTCTACGAACATCGATTAAAAGGTTATTTTATGTCTATTTGGTGAAGGTAAATGTAGTTTGAGAATCCCCCACGATAAAGCACTCTACCATCTGCGTTCTTAAGGGCCACTTCCCTCAAGCCAAAGCACTTTTTTTTTTAAGGGAGGGCAGCAATGCATGATCACTAGACCCTACATTTGGCAAAAAAACCAAGCTGAGTTCAAGTGAGCATCTCTGGATGGATTACTTCAGCAATGACAGGGCCGGGCCGATGTGATCATCTTTTGAGCAGCCAAAGTCTCCCAGCTGCTCTGTGCTAAAAACTTTCTACTTGGGATGAGTATTCCCAGTCTTTCCAGTACGGCACATCTAATCAGCAGGACGCCGACTCCGGAGCCAACACATCGCTACCGGGGATCTAGAGGACCCCTGGGGACCCCTGGCTGGGCTCTCCCTTTCCCTTCCCCCAAGCAGCCAGGCGAGGCCAGGCCGCGCCTGGGAAAGCGGTCGGTCACCCTCCTCCCGGCGAGGCTAGCAGGGGCCGGCTCCCCTCCCCCAGCCGCCTCGGAAAGAGGGCGGCGCCGCCAGCGGGGGAGCCTGGTACCCGGCAGCCGGCTCCGATGGCTCGCCCGCCCCATCCCCTCCAGCCGCGGCCCTCACCTCGGCCCGGGCCGGCTCGAGGCCCTGCACGGCCGCGGGCTGCGGCTGCAGCTGCTGGGCGGGTGCCGGCGGCTCCTGGTTCCGGTGGCTCAGGTCTTCGTCGGGGCCGGCGCCGACCCCGACCGGGGCCCAGAGCAGCGGAAGCAGCAGGAGCACGAGCAGCCGTCGCGTCGGCGCCGGGCAGCTCCCCCGGGCCGCCATCCCGCCCGCTCAGCCGGCACCGCGCTGCGGCAGGAGGAAGTGCGGGCGAAGGGAAGCGTGGAGCCTGGCGTGCCGGGAGGCGCGTCCGTCAGGTCCCGCCGCCGCCGCCGCTCAGCTCAGCGGGCAGCCTGCACCACGCGGGACGCAGCGACCGGGACGGATCAGCCGCGGGCGCTCCGTAGCTGCCGGGCAGGAGAACCCACACACTCCTCCAACTGCCTCGGCGGCCCAACTCCTCCGGCCCCGCCCCCTGGCCAGGAAGGCCTCCCATTGGCCCGACGTCAGCCTCGGCGTCGTGACGTTTCCGGCAGGTTGAGGTGCGGCCCGCGCGCTCCTCCCATTGGACCCGGCGAGCCGGGCAGGTAGCTGGCACTGAATGATTGACACTCCCTGCATCTTTCCCAGCCCCACCGGCGACCCCTTGGTCTCTGGGTGGTGCAAAGCGACCAGGCTGCAGGCTGCATCCTACCAGCACTTCCTCAACAGCCTTAGGCAATGAGAGCCAAAGCCAGCGCCACCTCCACTTCTATTAAACGACAAGGGAGCCCCAGCCCCGCTACTTACGTGGCACTCCCTGACGGGAACTGCCACACCTTAAAGTGGCGTTCCACCCACCCTCACCAAGTCCCAGTGCCGCCTACGTAGAATATTCTTTGAGGGTCCACATGCTGGTTTTTGAAGGCCCTGAAGTGGGAGGATTCGGAAGTAAAAGATGAAAACGTCCAAGCTTTTGTTTTAAGACCTTGTTGAACTGCCACCCGCCGAAAACAAACAGGTCTCACACTGCCCTGTCCCAGAATGCTTTACTCTTTCAGATGTCCTGAAAAGGTTTGGCTTTTGAAGAAGTTGAGTGTTGTTTGGGACTTTTGTGGGATGGAGGCTCTGGGGTAGGCAAAACTAGAAGACAGGAAAGAATGGTTAGTTAGGCTCTAGAATATGATTGCATTTTTTTTAAAAGAAAAGCTGTTACCTAATTACCAGAGTTACACACACACACACACACACACACACACACACACACACACACACACATGCACGCATGCGCGCCACAAAGTGCTAACTTCGTGCCAGGCCCTGTTCTAAGTCCTACCCCTGTTTCCTCCGGCCATCCCTGTAGCCTGGCCTTGGGCTTCCATTGTTCCTTACAGAATACATACAGCCCTTGGCCCTTCAAGCCATAGCTTCTGCACGTTCCTGGTGTGTGTGTGTGCTGAGGTAACCAGGATGCCTCCTACACGTAGTTTGGGGTGCAGCTGTTGTCCCTCCCAGTTCATTCCTGGAGTGCAAATGTTCTGAGCCCTCGTGATGCAGTGAAGCAGAGACCGGAAACCCAGGCTCCTTCAGCCACCTCCTTGTTCTGCAAAGATTTGCCTTGCTCAGAAGGGCTAGGTTAATTTTTTCTGGAGGTAGCCACCCCCAATCTATGACTGTCTCAGAGGAAGGGCTTCTGACTAAATTCTAGTTACCTCACATAGATAAAGCAAATAAGCTTATGGGCTAAAGCTGCAGGGTGCTGAGGTGCTGGTCACAAAGCTGCCCTGGCTCTGGAGGAAGACAGGAGATGTGTTCAACCCAAGCTGTCAGGCGAGGGCTTAACAATGCTCTCTTCCCAGAGGGGAGCTGGCAAGGCAGGGCTACAGTGGCAGGGTCTCAGGAGTGTGGGATTTCCCACTCCCTCGGTGTTGCCCAGCTCCCTGGCCTCAGCAGGGCTCTGCCAGGTCAGCTCCAGGAGTCAGATGCCAAAGGGAGGAGCTCTTTGTGTTCCCCACACAGCTATATCTCCTGGGCCTATGCTTTGCTCCAAATCGAGGATAGATATAGCTTTAACTCCTGGAGAACTCAGAACCATTAGCCTACTCTTTAATGGTGACTAACTCCCTTTGAAAAACAAAAACAAAAAAATCAAAACAAAGCCAAAAAGAAAAAAAAAAGGCTTTTTTTTTTTTAAATTTTTGAAGTGCTGGTGAGTGAATCCAGGCCTTGTGCCTACCAGGCAAGTTGCTCTACCACTGAGCTACATCCCCCAGCCTCTTGGCATCCTTCACTGAAGAAGAACTGAAATGTTTACATGACCCCTACCCACTAGATATAGGAAGCCTAGTAATTCCAAGATCAGCTTTTGGGAACTGTCCTACTTAGATGTGGTCTCGCTGAAATATAATCACTAGCAGGCACTTTGGAGCAAGGAATACCACTGCATGGGCATAGCAGTGTATGTAGCATGTGTAGTGTGTGGGCTGGGGATGCAACCAAGGAACAAGTGTGTACTATGCAGAGACTAGGCCAGGGGCACCCCTGTCACCGTTCAAGATGGTTTTTATTCCTGTATTGTATCTGTTTCCCATTAATGGAACGAACAGCAGAGACAGTTTATAAAGAGGAACAGTTTATGCCTGCTCACAGGTTTGGAAATTTCAGGCCATGATCAGTTGGTCCTGTCGTCTGGGGATCTGTGGTGAGGCAACACTTGATGGTGGGGTGTAGCTGGAGTTTTCTCCAGTCCCACTCGGGCCCCCGAAGTTCCGCAGCCCACTTAGAAAATGATCACTCAGAAGCTCATGTTAATTAAAATTGCTCAGCCATTAGCTCAGGCTAACTATTGACTAGCTCTTACATCTTAAATTAACCCATTTCTATTAATCTATAAGTTGCCACGTGGCTTGTGGCTTACTGGTACTTTTAAATTTTGCTTCCTCTGTGTCTGGCTGGCGACTCCTGACCCAGCCTTCCTCTTCCCAGAATTCTCCTCTCTGTTTGTCCCACCTATTTTATACTTCCTACCTGGCTACTGGTCAATCATTTTACTTATACAGAAAGACATCCCCAGCACTTCCCCTTTTCTTTCTTTTTTTCAAAAAGGAAGGTTTTTAACTTTAACATAGTAAAATTACATATCACAAAACAATTATCAAGCAAGAATTACAGTTACAATATCTAGTCTATTTATAATATCTAGTCTATTTGTATTTGGCAAAATTAAAGAAGATATCCTATCTATCCTATATTTGTGAGTCTAAGGTTTTGTATCTAACTTATCTTTTATCATAACTAAGGAAATTATAACTATCTAGTCTTCAACTACATCAAAGACCTCAGAAGGATATAATATTACCTGAGAAATGGGAGAAGGATGCAAGTGCTGGGGATGTCTTTCTGTATAAATAAAACGATGATTGACCAGTAGCCAGGCAGGAAGTATAGTATAGGCGGAACAAACAGAGAGAATTCTGGCAAGAGGAAGGCTGAGTCAGGAGATGCTGCCAGCCACATGAGAAGTGAAATGTAAAAGTAACGATAAGCCACAAGCCACGTGGCAACTTATAGATTAACAAAAATGGGCTGAGTTTAAGATGTAAGAACTAGTCAATAATTAACCTGAGCTAATGGCTGAGCAGTTTTAAATATTAGCCTGTGTGTGTTTATTTGGGTCTGGGTGGCTGTAGGACCAGTGAGTGAGAGAGATTGTCTTGACCACGGGCCAGGCAGGACTGGAGATAACTCCAGCTACAGTAGGGCATGTGGTATAGGAAAGTGACTCACCTTGTGGCTGGGGGAAAGAAAAAAAAAAGGTTGAGGCTCTTCTATCTCTTTTTAAAAGTATTTTTGTTTATTTTTGTAAACATATACAATGTATCTTCTATTTTTGGCTGTGAGCCTAGCCTTTAATGGCTGAGCCATCTCTCCAGCCCATAAACAATATATCATAATAATATCTTCCTCCACTCTTCCACTCCCTCTAGGTTCCCTCCAACTACCTCCATCTACCTCTGAACTTCATCTTCTTTCTTTTTTACTTCTTAAAAATAATCAACTGAATCCAATTAGTGCTGCCTATATGCACAAGGATATGAAGCCATCCACTGAGGCATGGGCAGCATACCAGTAGCCACGTAAATATGACAAACCCACAGCCAACATCATGCTAATTGGAAAAAACCCAAAGCATCCCCATGAAAATCAGAACAAGGAAAGGTTAACCACTCTCTCCATCCCTAGTCAATATAGTGCTGGAAGCCTTGGCTAGAGCAACAAGCAAGAGAGAGAAACCAAAGGGATACAAATGATGAGGTGGGGAGATTAATTTGTAGATGATATGATTCCATACATAAGTGATCTTAGAGACTTCATCAACAAAACTCATAGGAGCTGATGAATATATTTATCAAAGTGGTAGGATACAAAATGCATAAAAATGACTAGCCTTTTTATTATTTCATGTGCATTGCCTGCGTGTATGTCTGTGTGAGGGTGTCAGATCCCCTGGACGGAGTTACAGACAATTGTGAGCTGTCATATGGGTGCTGGGAATTGAACCCCAGGTCCTCTGGAAGAACAGTCAGTGCTCTTAACCACTGAACCATCTCTCCAGCCCGGACTAGCCTTGTTATATACCAATAACATGCAGAAAAGAATCTGGGGAAGCAATCCCACCGACAACGCACACACATACACACCTGGAGTAAATCTCACCAAGGAAATGAAAGACTTCTTCCATGGAAATGTGAAGACACTGAAGAAATCAATTAAGGACGACACTAGATGACAGACAGATCCTTCTCATACTACCCCTTCTGAGCGCATGCTCCCAAGTCACCAGAGTCCTCTCGCTAGGCCCCAGCTTTTAAAGTTCTGAGCCCCTCCCAACAGCACTAAGCTGGGGACCAAGCCTTTGGCACATGGATCTTTGGGCAACACTCAAGTTCGAAGCTATATAGCATACCTCTTAACAGGCCCTCGAGGTTTCCATCTGCTGCAATTAAACCTTCTATCTGTCCTGCCCCAGCACCCAGCACGTTACCTAAGGGGGGATGGTGCACTTACTCCCATTCTGCTGGTAGCAGATCCTCATCAAATGTTTATTCTGAGCCAGGCAGAACAGTCCTGGATTGTCTCACAAGGTGGGTACTAAACTCCTTTTAACGTTTTCGAAAATGAGAAGTTTAGAACCAGAAATTTTCCCTGAACTTCATAGCTATCGAGTGACAGAACTTTGCTGGATCCCTGTTGTTACCCGGTGTAGGAGAATCCAACCATCGTACCAGCCAATTAGTCCACAGTGCGTGTTTCCTTTGCCTGTCAGGAGGATGACCTCCCTCCACCCTGGGTTTTATGGGAAGAACTATTTCCTCATCTCCGGTGATGGAGGATAAACTGGGACAGGAGAACTGGGCACACTGGACTCCTCCCACCGTGTTGTTCCTCTTGGGAGTCGCAGCCCGCAGGGAAAGATGGTATCACTGCTCTCCTGGACCTGGGTCGGGCTCCGTGCTGTCTTCTACTAAAGCTCTTGAATCTGGATGCCACTACTAGCCCAGCCCATCTGGCCACTACCCCTAAAAAAAGAGAGCAGGGCTGGAGGGGTGGAACTAGCTCTGTCACAGTAAAGGTCTGTGGTAACGAGATGGACAAGTTTAATTCAATCCCCAGAATCCACATGGTGAAAGGAGAAAACTAAATCCCCCCAATTTGGTTTTTTTGCTATGCGCGCGCGCGCGCGCACGCGCACGCACACACACACACACACACACACACACACACACACAAATAACAAGTGTAATAAAAACAACAATAGGCACTCCCTCCAATCTGGCCTCCTATCTGTCTGACTCTGTTTTCATGCTGAAGTTTCTAAAGTAAGGGAGAGAGCCCTTCCCCAGCACCCCAGAATCAGCCCCCAAATAAATTAAAAGTCATTTTATTTGTTTGCTTCTTTGAACACTTCATGAAATAAAGACTGGTTAGAGAAGATAAAAAAATAAAGTAAAAAGGAGGGGGTGGAGCAGAGAGTGGAAATGTCACTCTGAGTCAGCTAAAGGTCATCCAAAATTAAAAAGACACGTGACAAACTGGAGCGTAAGTGGATGACACGTAGCAGTTTGCAAAATACTTGACCTCAGCTCTGCCACGCACACCTAGTATGAGAAATAAAGCCTGGTATGCATGCTAAGCCCCTGGACAGCGTGGAGATCTAGAAGCTGGGTAGATAAGTCCAGCTGGTCCAGGGAAACTTCAAACAAGATTGAGCATAACTTAGAAATGTTTCGTGCGTTAAATGCAATTCAGAAATAATTCATGGAATTTCCTGGATTTCTACCTAAATCAGAAGCCAGGCTGAACGGTGGAACATCCAGAAAGAATGCTGAATAATGCTCCACCCTCACCTATGCGACCGTTTGCTCCTTCTCTGGGATGTTTCACAGACATTTCAAAGCGGGAGCAAAGCAGGTCTTCTGCTTGCCTGTCCAAATCAGTTCTTCCCTTAGGCTTCCATATGAGTGAAGGGAACCAGCATCCGCACCATTGAGTACCCGTCCTCAAACCCCACACCCAATCTGCTAGCAAGTTTGGCTGTCTCTACCTCCAAAACAGATCCTAAATCTCTTCGTTTTCCCAAACAGGTGTCATTTCTCATGGGACTGTTGAGTATCTTATTAATCGGCCTTCCTTGTTTCAGCTCTTTTTGTGGTCCTTTATGTTTGCTTTGGCTTGGTTCTGAGAAAGGGTTGCATGTAGACCAGGCTGGCCTCAAATTCCTGATCCTCCTGCTTTTACCTCCCAGTGGGGGAAGATTACAGGTGTGTGGCACTGCACTCAGCTCTTGCAAGTCTACAATCTAACCAGCAGCGCAGCCAGAATGAGTTTTAAAAATGAAGTAAGTCATTTCATTCACCTGCTTAAAATTCCCTAAGGAGAACTAGGGTGTTGGGTCGGCTGGTAAATGCGATTGTTATACAACCTGAGTTTGGATCCCCGGAATCAAGGTAAAGGCAGGACATAGCATGTGTGTGTACGCTCCGCCCTCCAACAGTGAGATGGGAGGCAAAGACAGGCGAGTCTCTCAGAAGCTCACAGGCCATCTAGCCTGGGGTCACAGTAGCAAGCAACAACAAACATCTGTCTCTAACAAGGTGGAAGGTGAGAGCCAACAACTGAAGATGTCCTGTGACCTCCATATGTACATGGGTTCACCACACACACACACACACACACACACACACACACACACACACACACACACACGCACACACACACACACACATACACATGCTGTGGGATGGTCTGTATGTCAAATGTGTTGCTGATTGGTCAGTAAATAAATCACTGATTGGCCATTGGCTAGGCAGGAAGTATAGGCGGGACAAAGAGAAGAATTCTGGGAAGTGGAAGGCTGAGTGAGAGAGACACTGCCATCCGCCATCAGGACAAGGAAGATGTAAGGTACCAGTAAGCCATGAGCCATGTGGCAAAGTAAAGATTAATAGAAATGGGCTAAATATAAGAGTAAGAGCTAGACAATGACAGGCCTGAGCTAATGGCCAAGCAGTTTAAATAATGTAAGAGTTCGTATGTTTATTTTATAAGTGGGCTCTGGGACTGGCGGGACTTGGTGGCGGGAGCTGGAGAGAAATTCTCCAGCAACAAATGGCACCCAACGTGGGGCTCGAACCCACGACCCTGAGATTAAGAGTCTCATGCTCTACCGACTGAGCTAGCCGGGCTGCTGTGGGATGGTCTGTATGTCAAATGTGTTGCTGATTGGTCAGTAAATAAATCACTGATTGGCCATTGGCTAGGCAGGAAGTATAGGCGGGACAAAGAGAAGAATTCTGGGAAGTGAAAGGCTGAGTGAGAGAGACACTGCCATCCGCCATCAGGACAAGGAAGATGTAAGGTACCAATAAGCCATGAGCCATGTGGCAAAGTAAAGATTAATAGAAATGGGCTAAATATAAGAGTAAGAGCTAGACAATGACAGGCCTGAGCTAATGGCCAAGCAGTTTAAATAATGTAAGAGTTCGTATGTTTATTTTATAAATGGGCTCTGGGACTGGCGGGACTTGGTGGCGGGAGCTGGAGAGAAATTCTCCAGCAACACACACACATCCACATATTCACACCACACATACACAAATGAACAAATAAAAACTCTCTAATGACATCTAAATACACTCAGGATAAAGACCAAAGTCCCTGCCCCTGGAAGATAGATTATGTAACCCTGTCTCCTTGCATCAGCTCATCTTTTACCTTTCTCCCCCTCGTGGACCATGCCCAATCAAACTTTCTTCCACCTCAGGACCTTTGAACTTGCTGTTTCTATTTTTAGAACATACTTTTGTCTTACCTCTAGGAACTTAAAGGAAGGAAATAAACTTGTTAGGCCCTTTAGCTCCATCTGATCAAGTTTTCATTAGTACTGATTAATTGCTATAATAGGGAGCATGACCTCAAGTTGATCAAACACTCTACATGTTCAAGGGAGAATTCAGAGATCCAAATTCTTATATAAAATATTCTTTTTTTAAAAAAAAACTGGCAGTTGTATCAAACTAGAACTACATCTACATAGTCCTAACATAAAATGTCAAGCAACATTAGCATCAATTAGAAGGGGTTCCTTTCTAATCCAGTAGATTGGATTGGAGATCAGGGATCAAGGTTCCTTACAGCTTTGTGCTGTCATTTTTGAGGTGTGGTACTGACCTTCATGACTCGGTATGTCCTCTAGGATCTAGCTCCTAAATCCCAGGCTACAGGATGCTTGTCAAGCTGTTAAAATAGGGACACAAGGCAGCCATCAGGTACATTTTATGACGTTTCCACAACGAGCATCTGCTTACATCTTATCGGCTAGATTTTAAACTCTGGTTACTGACAGCTACAAGGGAAGCTGAGAAGTGTAGTCTTTCTGTCAGGAGCTTTTAGTACAGAAACGAAGGGGAGTAAACCCACTGGGGGCAGAAATCAATAGTCTATGTTGAAGTAATAGTAAAGTGAGAAATCCATGGGAGTCTGCTTTAGGGAATTTACTAGGCTATAAAATGAGGAAATACAGTTACAAATACAGAACCGAGTTCAATACAGAACAAATACAGCTGAAGTCGTCCTCTGTTCTGACCAGGAGTGAATCCACTGGCAGCTCCATCACACCACGAAGCAGGAAGCAGGGAGAAGGGGCCTCTTGCCCCTTCACCCTTTTAAGAGGTCACATACAACAGCAAGATGCACCACCTCCTTCAGGCCATCTAGGCAAAGGTCGTGGGTGGAGCAAATACCACTACATGATAGTGTCAATTAGGGGTCTCCACAACAGTAGACCTAGAACAAATATGAGCTTTTTAAAGCTGGAAACTGAAACAGATTTTTTTCTATTATAATCCTGAAGCAGAATTCTCTCTCTCTCTCTCTCTCTCTCTCTCTCTCTCTCTCTCTCTCTTTTATTTTGGTTTTTCAAAACAGGGTTTCTCTGTGTAAAAGCCCTGGCTATCCTGGATCTCGCTCTGTAGACCAGGCTGGCCTTGAACTCACAGAGATCCGCCTGCCTCTGACACCCGAGTGCTGGGATTAAAGTTGTGCACCACAGTTGTGCACCTGGCCAGAATTCCTTATTCCAAAAGACTTCAGATTTTGCTCTCAAGACATTCAACCTATTTGATGAACCATCCATATGAACCCATCTATTGTAGACTGACTGCAAATGTTACATCTATAAGGTATTTTAAGAGCAAGCTAGACTAGTGTTTGAACTACAACCAAAAAAAAAAAGCCAAACTTGACTATTTGTCCCTGTGCTTTTTCCATCATGGTCTTGATATCTCTTGCTCAAAGTAGTGGAAACACATGAACTGTGAACCAATAGCTGAGGAACCCCCATGGAACTGGACCAGGCCCTCTGGTTAAGTGAGACAGTTGATGAGCTTGAATTGTTTAGGAGGCCCCCAGGCAGTGGGACTGGGACCTGTCCTTAGTGCATGAGCTGGCTTTTTGGAACCTAGGGCCTATGCTGAGACACTTTGCTCAGCCTTGATGCAGGGAGGAGGGGAGTAGATCTGCCTCAACTGAATCTACCAGGCTGGGCTGACTCCCCAGGGGAGACCTTGCCTTGGAGGAGGTGGGAATGGGGGATGGATTGGGGGAGGAAGCCTGGGGGGTGGGAGGAGGGAGGACAGGGGAATCCGTGGCTGATATGTAAAATTAAATTAATTATAAAATAAAAATATTTTTTTAAAAAAGCCAAATTGACTTGACACATAAAATTCAGCATCACAGTAGCCCAAATTTTTAATTTGTCAATTTTTAAAGAGATTTGTTTAATTGTTTTATTTTATGTGTATATCTGTGTGCCTAGTGTCTGTGCACCGTGTGCATGCAGTGCCCACAGGGGCCAGAAGAGAGCATCAGATCCCCTGGAACTGGATTGACAGGCAGTTGTGAGCTGCCTAACGTGGGTGCTGGGAACCAAATTCAGGTCCTCTGCAAGCATCATCTCTACAACCCCAATTCAAATTTTTGAAAACACTGTGGCAAAACAGTGCCTGTCTGTGGGCTGCATTTCACTTGCATCCTGCCTGTTGGATATAATCTTTTTCTATGTGGTTGACCAAGCAGCTTAGCCCCGATAGGCTTAGAGTGTGAAAAATCCTGTAACTCTAGACCCTGCCTAGAACTAGGATCTCATACACCATAACAAACTCTGCAGCAAAACTACAATGTCCAACCTGCTTTCTGTGCCTGAACTCACATAGACAGTCCTGGTTCTGTTTGGGTTTTGTCAGTTTAATTTTTGATTTCTAACCACTCTGCCAATGGGAAACTATCTTAAAAACAAAACACTTTTCTCCACTACCCCCTAAATTCTTTTCTTTATAAAAAGCCAATCTTCTGCTGCTATCTAATGATTTAAAGAATTGGTGGAAGGAAAGAGGAGATAATTAACTCGGGTCCACAAAAAGCCCATGGCCTTTTCAACCGGTAATTACCAGCCATGCATGCACACCGTCCCACTCCACAGAGGAATGTGACTTCCACACAGTTCTCAGCCGTCTTTCAAAGTTGACCTTGAGACACCCTAAGAAATGTCGCAGATCTGCAAGCAGGCTTTATGGATTACAAATACCTTTTCTGTTTCTCGTGTGTGTTGTCTTCCCCAATTTTAGAGACTTGTGTATGAACTCTTCTGTTGTAATGCTGCACACACTGGAATGTTTTTGGAGTCAGTTTGAGCCATTTAAGAAATAAAGGACTAGAACAGGCCGATGAGAGGCACCAACACAAAAACTACATCACTTAGGAATCTGTAATTTTATTAAAAATTGAAAAGATAAAATATGTTCAGTTCCCTTGTCCAATAGCTTTGGGTAAGTATAAATTCCTATAATAAATGAGTTTATTACAATAGCCATCAGACAAAAATAAAAACAAGTATAATTCAATACATCTGTGTTAGCTCCACAGGAAGCAAATTTATCTGCTTGAAGTTTTTTTCTCTGCTATCTCATTTTCAAAAGCAAATCATCTCTACTGTGATTTTGTCTCTACTATAAAGTCCAATGAGAGCCATTTTTTAAATTTTATTTTATTTGTGTGTGTGCGCAAACACTTTCATATATGTTTGTGTACCATGTGTGTACCAATGCCATGAGCCAGAAGAGGGTGTCAGATCCCCTGGAGCTGCAGTTATGGATGATGGTAGGAATGGAGCCTGGGTCCTCTGGAAGAGCAGCAAGCACTCCTAACTGATGGATATTCTTCCTAGTACCTGAGAGTCACTGTTTCTAAAGAAACACCCAAACAGAAAGCTGACTCGAATAACTGTGCTTATCTATCTGTTCTTTGGGAAAAAAGATAACACAGAATCCTTGGATAGCACAGAACATTGATGAACACTCCCATAGGCCTGTTACATCTGTCTTTTTTTGTTTTGTTTTTTCTTTTGTTTGTTTGTTTTTTTTGTTTTTTTCAAGACAGGGTTTCTCTGTGTAGCTTTGCGCCTTTCCTGGAACTCACTTGGTAGTCCAGGCTGGCCTCGAACTCACAGAGATCCGCCTGGCTCTGCCTCCCAAGTGCTGGGATTAAAGGCGTGCGCCACCACCGCCCGGCGCCTGTTACATCTGAATTTGATCTTCATCTGAATGAATTTTTATGCTGGTAAACTCACGTGATTTTTTATGGCAAAGACATGTCTTTAACACAAATGCTACTCAATGAAGATAGTGCCCTTATTTTTTTTTTTCCTGATGGCAACCTCAGCACAAATGTAAAAACATATTGTTGTGGAATGTTAATTTAAGATGTGTTACATTCATTTATGCTGTGGAATATTCATTTAATGATGCAGAGATGTGTTGCATTCTTTTAGGTTGCATTTGTTTAACTGTACCTGCCTAAAACACCTGATTGTTCTAACAAAGAGCTGAAAGGCCAATAGCTAGGCAGGATAAAGGAGAAGTGGGGCTGGCGGGTAGAAAGAATAAATAGGAGGAGAAATCTAGGAAGAAGAGAAAGAAAAGGAAAAGGAGAGGAGGACCCAGGGGCCAGCCACCCAGCTACACAATCAGCCAGGGAGTAAGAAGGAGAGAAAGATATATAGAATAAAGAAAGGTAAAAAGCCCAGAAACAAAACATAGTTAAAGAGAAATGGGATAATTTGAATTAGAAAAGCTGTCTAGAAACAAGCCAAGCTAAGGACAGGCATTTATAAGTAAAAATAAGTCTCTGTGTATTTATTTGAGAGCTGGGTGGCAGGCCCCTGAGGAGTAAAAAAAAGTCAACCACAATGTATTTTCTTATACCTACTATACTATACCTACCCCAGCAGTACATTATTTTAAGATAGATGAAATGCCTACTCTATGGTTTTATATGGAACATTTTAAGAGTACACATTGTCTTGCATTTCTTGCTCTTTTTCTACACCCCCTAAACATTTGTGGGTGGGTTTTGTCTTCTTTCATGACTTAACAAAACTCGGTGACAGCCTTGCCTGAGGTTGAGACTGGCTGCCTAATTTGCTTACCCTAGTGCAAAAGGAAAATGTGGGCGCCCTGCTCAAAAGGCAGGAAAGGTGCACAGTAAAAGCTTCTACTATGAGAGGGGAAATAATGATTCATAAGAAACCACAAACACTTAAAAATTGCCAAAATAATATTTTGATGTTATCATTTTATATAGTTAATGGCTTATTAATAATCTTCCCCCCTCAACGTAACATTTTTATTGGTTATTTGGGAATTTCATACGATGCACCCTGATCACACTCAATTCCTGTTCCTCCCAGGTCCATCCTCCCACCCTTGCACCCCCCTAAAAAAATATAAAAAAAATTTAAAAAAATAAAAAAATTGGACCAAGTCCAATGTATGTTTCCCGTGTACTCCCAGGAGCATGGTCAAACTCGCAGTGCCCAGCCCCTTAAAGAAAACTGAGTCCTTCCCCACCCCTCACCCACCACCCCCTGGCCAGAAGCCAGCAACTGTGAAGAGCTACACTTCAGCCTCTTTATCACAATTTTTAAGGACTCTCTTTAATAGCTTCCTGTCCGGACTATTTCTTTTTTGGGGGGTGGGGTGGGGGGTTGTCTCAGAAGCCTTCAATGCCTCTCATTCTCAGTTATGAGTCTGCCGTCGTCAATACCACTGCAAAGGACGCTTCCTTGCCCATAAACAGCACCGGTCATGGGCTCCACACGGCTTCTGGTGGCAGCATGGACCACAGACATCAACATAGTCTCCAGCAGCAGCCCTGATCACGGGCATCAACATGGCTTCCAGCAGCAGCATGGACCAAGGACATCAGCATGGTTTCCAGTGCTAACGCAGACCATACACATCAGCATGGCTTCCAGCAGCAGCCAAATCACAGAGGTCTTCGAGGACGCTTAATCCAGAAAACGGACGATTCTTCATCTCAATGTTTTGTTGCGCAGAGACAGGGTGATCGTGCGGTCGGGTAGCCCATTCCGGAGGCAGCGCTGAAGTCTGGCGTTCTCCTCCCCCACAGCGGGCCGTCATTGCAAGCCGCAGTCCCCTGTGGCCTTGCTCCCATACCTACTGCTGCTGCCCAGTCTCTAGTTCTGCTTCTCTCTGCCATGGGCACTGGTCCCTTCTGCTTTCCATTTTCCCAGTTCCATGAAACCACTTTTTAAAAGTGTCTTCCCCTAAGACCTACCTTTAAAAAAAAAAAAGTTGTTCTGGAGATACTGTGCACTCTGCAGGCTCATCCTTGGCCACCATGTTTCCCCTGAAAGCCTCCATGGATTTCTCAGGCTCCTCGGAGTGTCCTCGCAATTTTGTTAATTTTTCATTTTAAGGAGATTCTTTCTATGGCCCAAGTGATAGAGTGTTTATGGACTGTGCTAACACTGAGCTCTCTCTCTCTCCTCTCTCTCTCTCTCTCTCTCTCTCTCTCTCTCTCTCTCTCTCTCTCTCTCTCTCTCTCTCTCTCCCCCACCCCCTCACTCTTCCCCCTTGCTTCCTGACTCCCAACCTCCAATTTATTTCTTTTCGGTACTGAGAACTGAACCCATAGCCTCGTGGGTGCCTGGCAAGCATTCTACCACTAACTGCAACTCCAGCCCCCAACTTCCAATGTCTGATAAGTTAACTCAAACATAAATTTTAGTATTTCTAGAGTTGTTGATTCTTGTGGGAAAATTTTCTACGCAGATTTAACTTTTTATACAAATTCGTTTTATATCAGTGTGGATTTAATTTTAAGTATACACAATGCCATTTCTATGTCTCTGCTAAAACGCAGAAAGGTGTCCTTAGAATTAGGGAGAGCACAAAGAGAGCTGGAAGTGGCCTCGTGATTAATATATAATTCAAAAGTTCCTTGTATGTACTCTGCCACCGTATCTCCCGCTGCAAAGAAAACATTTTAATCGTCTTCTTTGTAAACAGTCTGCCCTTCCTATAAAAAGAGTGCAGTTGTGGCTGAGGAGCTGGCTCCTCAGCTACTAGAGCTTGACTTGCTGCCCTGCAGAGGACGTGAGTTTAGTTCCCAGCACACACATCAGCCGGTTCACAGCTGCATGTAACTCCAGCAAACCCACTGCTTTCTTCTGACCTCTGAGGGCACCCACATGAACACACACACACACACACACACACACACACACACATACACAAAATAGATCTTTTTAAAAATGTTCTTGCAATGGGCAGGCCTATAATTCCAGCACTTGGGAAACAGATGCAAAAGGATAAAGAGTTCAAGGCCATACTCTGTCAAAAACACCTGAAAAATTACGTGCGCATATCTATGCTGTGTGTGTGTGTGTGTGTGTGTGTGTGTGTGTGTGTCTTCGTGGTGTTGCCTGTAATCCCAGCTTCTCGGGAAGCTGAAAGATCACAGAGTCCAGGAGATGGAACCCAATCGGGGTGACATACAGACCCTACCTCCAAGGGAAACAAAGCGGGGAGGTCCTTTTTATAGAATGCATTTTTTTATTGGTTTACTATTAGTATGTATGTGTTTGATATGTGTGTGTGTGTGCACATCATGGTGTCCATGTGGAGGTCAGAGGACAACGTTGTGGAGTCATTTTTCTCCTTCCACCTTTCTGTGGATTCACAGGATGAGTGAGGCTGTCAGTCTTGCACACCAAGCACCTTTACCCACTGAACTGTCCTTCTGGCCTCGGGATGATTTTCAAATGGAACTTCTCTTTTGTTTCACTTTTTCACAGGGATAGTGATGGAACTCAGGGCCTTGGGCATGCTAGTTAGACAAGGGCTCTATCACTGAGCTATGTGCTCAGAAGTGTGTGTGTGTGTGTGTGTCCCCTTGGCTGAAGTGACCCCACCACCACCACCTTACTCTCCCCCCATTGGCTGGAACTTACAGGTGCTTCCATGCCTGGCTGTAAATGTAATTCCTATTTCTAGGCCCGTGATTGTTCACTTTGCAATGTCCCAGCCATTAAAAGTAGAGCGTGTGAAGAACTAAGAACTATAATAATTCTCCCATATGCTCGTCTTTAAAATCCCATTCTTATTTTAAAAAATCATTTACTGCCAGGCACAACAACAGTTCAAGGCTGGTTCAAGGAAAAAGTGAGTATTCGTGCAAGTGATGCAGGGGCCAGGTCTGCAGGAAATAGGTAAGCTGACCTCTCAGTACTACTTCCGGTACTGTCTCCCTGAGAGCTTCTTCTTGTTCCGAGAGCCACAGCCCTGGCTCTCACAGCCATTGCTTCTGCAGCTGCCTCGGTCACTATTGCAAACGAGGACCAGGCCCAGGCCCTGCTGCATCCCCGACAGTGTTGGCATGCGTGTGCGGAGCCTTCTGCACTTGGTGCAGTAACATCCCGATGCGGCTACGTTTCCACAGCTCCCAGGCATGCTCCCATGATCCCATTGGGTGGGCTTGATTTACTAAACACAAGTTCAAAGACAAAAAAATGATCAATAATCTCAAGAAGGCAGCAGGAAAAGATTAAAGCAAGCATGGAAGCCTTCTGTGAGGACGCTTTCTGCAACGGAACATGAGCCCTTGAGGCTGTCCCTGAGTACGGCCATAGTCGGTTAGGATTTGGATTGTGTTTTGCTGTTGTTTTGTGTTTGTTTGACTGATTGATTGATTGATCTTTTTTGGGGCTAAAGTCTCTCTAAGTGTCCCTAGCTGACCTCAAACTCATTGTCCTACATTAGCCTCCTGAATACTGAGATTATAAACATGGGCCGCCATCCTGGGCTGGGACTTGGGCATGATGGGTACCAACAGAGCAACCTCTTTGACCTTCCCGCCAATAACAGGCTGTTGATCAGTCTGCACCTTTCCCCCACTTCAGTCACAATCTCTCAGAGACAGAAGCCCTCCTCCTATACCTTCTCCTGTTACATGGTAGAGATGTCAGAATTTAGTTGAACAGATAAATCACGGCTCTTTGTTTCACATCAGTAACACGTAGATTTGGGAGCTAGTGTTCCTTCACTGAAAGACACTGAACTGATCAAAACAGACACCAAAGCCATCGGAGCTGCTTGTCTCCTCCAGGAGGAGGACATCATTAGTGCCTCCTGCTCCTGCTCCACAAACTGCCCCGGGGTAAACTTCCCAAATGTGGTGAGGATCAGCCTGGCTTTTCCTTCTCTTAAGACCAATGATGAGTTTCTGGTTCCCCCTCTTGGTTCCCCCCCCCCCACTTTCCCAGATCCAAGATTTAAAAAAACATAGCTTTTTTTGTTGTTGTTAACAAGAATTCCTGAAGGTGATTTTGTAATGTTGTCTGAGACCACCCTATGAAATACTGCTGACTAGGAAATTCAACTAGAATATTCGATGTGTGCAGGGAAGGGTCTGAAGGCAAAGAGTGAGGTTCTAACACTGCCTCTTAGCTTTCCAGTAGACAGGTCGGAGAGCTTGCACTCTGCCAAACAGCAGCAGTAAGTAGCCTTGGGATCGTTCTTGTTTTACTTGTTTGAATTTTATGGCTAGGAAAATACACTCTGTAGAGTCATGAAGATAGGCCTGGACACTGTAAGGCAGGTTACATAATTGTTTCCTCTGTAGACAGACAGGCTGTCATGAACCCGTATCACCCAGTAAGATCTCCATATCTTCAAATACTTAAAAAAAAAAATCCCCTACTCCTCGTGTGTGTGTGTGTGTGTGTGTGTGTGTGTGTGTGTGTGTGTGTGTGTTAGACAGAAACAGAGTACCCACATGTCATGTGGAGACCAGAGGCTAACCTTGGGTGCATGTCAGCTGCCTTCCTCTTTGTTTGAGATAGGGTCCCTCATTACATTGCAAGGGATGCAATCCAGGGAGTGGAATGAAATTAATGTGTTGTTGTTGTTGTTGTTGTTGTTGTTTTAAATCTCCTTGAACAAAACAGAAACAAAACTTACCACTTGACAGTCTGAAGTTATTCTGAGTAGGGAAGAAGAATGCTGAACCACATCAAACCCTAATCGTGGGCAGAGGAAACCCTGCCTTGTTCAATGTGCTCTGTAATGTGCTTTGCTTGCCACTGGGTATGCCAGGCTAGCTGGCCAGTGGGTTTCTGGGATTCTCATGTCTCCACCTTCCATCTTGCCATAGGGGTGTATAGACACTTTACCTCTTCTTGCTTATGTGGGTTCTGGGGTTCCAAATTCAAATCCTCCTGTTCATAAGGGCTTTGCCTACTAAGCCATCTCGCTTGCCTTTCAAATGCCTTTCTGATCTTAATGTCAGAGTGTATTCTATGACTGAGGAAAATTATGTATGGCTAGTAGAACGTTACTTACTCCTTCCGACCCACCCTCAGACACTTCTGCTTTTAAACGGTCACATCCTATGACAGACATTGCAGGGGACCCAATCCAAGAAGTAGAATAAAATTAATAGTTTTTTTTTTTAATTTCATGTTCTCCTTGAACAAAAGCAGAAACAACACTTGGCAATCTGAAGTTGTTCTGAGTAGGGAAAAATACTGAACCATATTAAACCCTAACCGTAGGCAGAGGAAACTCTGTCTTGTTCACTGTGCTTTGTAATTCTAGAACACAAAGAGACCATGCCTGCAGGATGAAAGAGGAAGGCTCTGAAGAGCAAAGCTGCACAATGAACTTAGAGAGAACAGGCTCACCAGAGATGCTGCTAACAGTACAAACAGAGAGTTCAGGGTGACTTTGGTAAGTGTACGGTATATAAATTATTTAGAAAAAAAGTCTTAGATTTCCTCCCTCTGTACATTTTTTAGCATGATCTCACAGGATGTTCCTAGCACAAGGTGTGGTGGTTTGAATGAACATGGTCCCCACAGGCTCAAGGAATGGCATTATTGGAGGTGTGACCTTGTTGGAGGAAGTGTGTCACTGGAGGTGGGCTTTAAGGTTTCAAATGCTCAAGCCAGGCCCAGTGTCACTCTCTCTTCCTGATGCCTGATGATTCAGATGTAGAACTCTTGGCTATCTCTCCAGCCCCGTGTCTGCTGGCATGCCATCATGCCTCCTGCCATAATGATAATGGACTGAACCTCTGAACAGTAAGCCAGCCCTAATTAAGTGTTTTCCTTTCTAAGAGTTGCTGTGGTCTTGGTGTCCCTTCACAGCAACAGAAACCCTAACTAAAACAGAAGTTGTTCTCTGGGTTTACCCCAGAATTGCAGCTTTTGGAGTGTGGGAAGGGAAAATCCATTCCCATCCCATTACTCTTCATCTCAACTGCTTTATGCTCTGGTTATATGGTTACCCTAAAATCCATCTAAGTTTCTTGTGTGTCTTCTTTTGTAAATGACACTTATTCATTCATTTGTGTGCACTGGTGCATGTGTTACACACACAGCATGTGGAGGCCAGAGGGACAACTTAGTGGACTTGATTCTGTCTTTCAACCATGTGGGTCCTCAGGTCATCAGGCTTCGTAGCAAGAACCTTTACCCTCTGACCTGTCTTGTAAAGCCAAATCACAAAAGGAAACCCTACAGACCAGAAGTTCTCAACCTGTGGGTCATGACTCCTCCAGGGTGGGGTGTCAAATGAGCCTTTCACAGGAGCCAACAAAGACGATTGGAAAACACAGATATTAACATTATGATTCATAACAGGAGTAAAATTATAGTAATGAAATAGCAACAGAAATAATTTTATGGTTGGGGGTCACCACAACACGACCCTGTATTAAAATGTCTCAGCCTTGGGAAGGTTGAGAACCACTGCTATAGACAATTTCAGATGTGAAGGGAGAGAGATGAATTGGAGGTAAAATTTGGCCACAACAAGTGGGTAGAAAGGAGAGATGGAACAGTGGAACTGATAAACTAAAACTCAATCTTTGTAATCCTTTACTGGGGTTTGCACCAGGGATTGTGGGACAGAGTTGCACTCAAAACTATGTCCTTGCAACCTGAGTTACAAGCTACATTCCTACCCACTTAGTAGGTTCCATGACTTCCCCAGTGTGGGTTGGTTTCAAATATCTAATATCTTATACAGTCTACCGAGCGTAAGAGTCATGGTTGGAGTCAGTTACCAGCAGGCCATGAGGCAACAGGTCTTGAAGTCAAGAGACAGGAAACCTCAAAGTACTGACCTTTTTGGTTTAGCTTATATGGGAACAAATACTAAAGTTACAGTCTTCAAGTTGAAGACCAATAACTGTTCTCATTACCAAACAGGTTTAAGTGTTAACATTTGGAGAGATTTTTCTCCATCTCCCATGAATGCTGCATTTCTCTTATGAGGAAACTGGTTAAAAAAATGTGGGTGGGATTATAGGTTTATTGGCTCCTAACTACTTCTTTTGACTGTCTTGTTTTATTCCCTTCTCAGAATGATTACAATATTTTTAGCAGTCTAAATACCCAAACAATGACTGCTTTTTACATGTCAATATAAATCACATTTAATTTTTTTTAATTAAATTTACATTTAAGGATACCATGTTAAAGACTTCATCAAAAGAGCTGTTCATGTTGGTATACATTACCCACTAACTGTTCTGGAGTTTCTCAAGGTACCTGCAATTATGCAAATATTTACAGTCTCTGTGAAAAGCATATCCATTAAGCTTTCTTGGTAGATGTGATGGTCAGTTTTGTCGCTGTGCCCAAACATCTGAGCAGATCGATTTAAAGAAGAAAGGATATGTAGTTCTGCTCACACTTTCAGTCCAGGTTAGCTGACTTCATTGCTTTCCGACCTATGGTGTTATGTAGCTGTTTCCTCCAGGCTGGACATTATCATTGCTGTCCCGAATCAGAGCAGTTCACAAGATTGGTCCTATTAATGTTCCCTCATGGAGGGAGTGGGGAACTCACATAATTCTTAAGGCTTATAAGACCTCTCTCTTCCTGAGGTTACAGAGAGGTTAAAACAAATCTCGGGCTCAGCAGTAGGCAGCTCCTTGATACTCCAGCTGCCCTAAATTGCCAGGGGACTCATCAGTGACTTTTCATGAATCATCTATGCTACACAGGACTTTTCAGTAGTGTAGCTTCTCATGAGCATCTACACTGCTTGGGTGGTGTAGCCACCTATGAATTACCCAAGGGACTTCCTGGTGGTATAGCTGCCTTTGAATCAGTCACCTATTCCTTGGTGAGTAACCCCAAGAAACTTATTGGCTCATTATCTAGACTTGGACAAAAAAAAAAAATTCTTTGGTCTACTGGTATCCTCTATAACTGGGTGAATTCACATCTCTTTACATATCCTTAGGGAAAGTTCTGTGGAATCTGGTGCCTGAACACGGACTAATGAAATCAAGGTCAGTGGGAGCAGAGTGTCTCTTGGGGATGGGAGGGATCATGGTGTAGCTAACATCTTCCTGGGATGGGAAGGCTTGCCATCTTACTGTGGCAGCATTTCTGTGGTCTGGTTGATAAGACATGCTACTGAGGGTTGGGAGGATAGTTCAGTTGGCAAAGTGCCTTGCAAGCATGAGGACCCGAGTCTGATATCCAGAGCCCTTGTTAGAAAACAAAAGTTTGGTATGGTGTTGTGTGCCTGTAATCTCAGAGCTGGATAGGTAGAAAAAGGCAGATACCCAAGGCTCTCTGGCCAGCATAGCTAAGCAAGTTCGAGGCTAGTCAGAGATCCCGACTCAAGAAAACGAGGGGAATAACACAGAGAATGGCACCCCAAATTGTCCTCTCACCTCCATGTGAATGCACACACATGTGCCCACGTGTACACAAACACATATAATAAAAATTTTAAAAAGTCATATAACTGAGGTTGAATTGTCTGCTCAGTGAAGCAAGAGATCTTGCAGGGTTAGAACTACATGTCCAACAGTGTGGACGAAGTTGCCTGTTACATAGGGAAGTGCAGGGCAGTTGGAGACCCCAAGTTGAACTGTAGGCTTATTGGTCTCCTGCTAGTGTTCAGAGCACTTGGGTATGGATGTTAGAGCAACTCTCCAAAGTACAGGGACTATGGGTATCAGTGGTTGGGTGTGGAGGTAATAGAGTGGTACAGATGGAAAGGATTACACTTGTCCCAGGTGTAGGCAACGATCGCCCCTCCTGGAGAGTGTACTGAGTGCATTTCTTTCCTGTAAGAAGGTACTTTGGGGTGCATTGTGTTTTCAATGTGCAGTGTCCTCTGGAGGCTCATGTATTTTAACTCTTGGTCCTCAACAGCTGCTGTCTTGGGAGACCGTAGACCCTTTAAGTGATGGAGTCTCCCAGGAAGAAGTAGATGATTGGGGCAGGCTTTGAGGTTGTCAGGCCCTCTTCCTGTCTTCCCTGTGTTTCCTAGTCACTAAGTGGTGAGCAAGTATCTGCCCCTGAGTGGTGCCATCACAGAACCTCCAACACTAGTCTTCCGCACCATGACGGACCGTGTCCCTTCAAACTGTGAGCTGAGGAACCTTCCTTAACTTGCCTGGTGTTTGATCACTGTGATGAGAACATGTAGGACAGCTAAGGCAAAGATGCTTCTTATGTCACATAACACTCATCAGAGAGTTGTGCCTTGGCATGCAAACCATAGGGAGAGTCACATGGTTGGGCAAAGTGAGAGTCACATGGTTGGGCAAAATGAGCCTGTAAAGTGGAGAGATTCTTTGCCCAACCTAAGGCCCTTAATGGCCAGTGAGGTGAAACAGCTCATGGAAACTGACTGGGTGGGGAAGGGTTAAATGGGGAGATGACTCCATCTGTGTTGCTTGCCCAATATTGCTCTTTTGAAAGAACAGCCAGCCCACGTGATGGGATCTTTTCAGGCTGTATCAGACCCTGTTAAAGTTTTGTAAGCATGTATCCCCTCAGCTGCTGAGTTCCAAGACCAATTCACACTTCCTTGCAACAGGAGGCCATGGACCTTCAGAGATACTGCTCAACCTGTGTGAAAAGATTTCTTTACGCCATGCTAGGCTCTTCAGTGTCCTACAGACTTGGAAAGTCACTTGAAGGAAGAGTAAAAGCAGCAGTTAAAGGGTTTAAAAACAGAAGCACCCTGCCTGGATGCAAGGGGCACCCAAATGCTACAGGGTTATTGAATGAAAATCCCAGTGCCGGGGCAGGTTGCTTAACTATAGTTATTAGCAAGGGAGGCTTCCGAGGGCCTCCCTTCCATCCACTCCGACACACAACACAGGCTATTGTCACTGCTGTTGCTTGAACTAGACAGTAAGTCTCTGTGGCTGAAAACCTTGCACGCTCTGGTAGAAGGATCTGGATAAACTTACCTGGGGCTGAATTGGAAACCTCCTCACTAATGGATGGCTTTCATAGATACTGTGTTAGCTGCTGAGGGAAACAATGGTCCGACTCAGCTGTGGACTGGTCCCATGTATTAATGCCACTAGCATGTCCAGGCAAATTATGTCCCCAGGGGCCATGGTGGCACAACTGTCTGGGCACAACCACCTACTTTTCAATTGGATTTAAGACCTACTTCACAGAGGGGATCCAAGTTTGATACTACAAGCCAAAATAAAAACTTGTGGCCGAGGAAGGTCATAGGCTCCACGGAGAGGCTACTACTATTGTTTGTTAAATGGATGTGTTGTGTCTGTGGCTTCCTAAGTATCTATGTTTATGGCCACAGATTATCACTGCTGTTGACCTTGGCCAGGGTCGCAGTTACTATGAAAACTCCTAGGTAGTCACAGTGCCTAGAATGAATGACTGTTACTGTGGTACAGTGACTCAATGCTCAGGCCTCAATGGAAGGAATAATTATACACCTTATCTCCCACTTCTCTGGGGCGCAAGGCGCACTGAGCATCAGAGAGAATGCAAAGAATGTGGGAGCAAGAAGTAAAGGTGAAGCTTTACCCTGTGGGTTGGATGTGCTTGGCGCCGCCATCTTGGATCAGAACCATTGTAATCACCCACATGCGAACCTTATCAGGTTAGGCCTAGAAACGTTCCCTCGTGGAGGCCAGAGGGAGGTTTCCCACACTCATGAGGCTTACCTCCCCCACCCCACTTCCCCCAAGGTTATATAAAGGTTAAACAGCTGCTTAGGGGAGGCGAACTCTTAGTGTAGTCATTCATAAGTTGTCCTATGGGTAGGACTTTGCATTGGTTTAGCAGGGAGCTGCCCAGGGGACTTCCTGGTGGGGTAGCCATCTTTCAGTCACCCATGTGCCTGTAAAGACTGGCCCCCAACCAAATGGTTCACAAAGCCAGATTTAGACAGAAGCTTTTTAGTCTCTTGGTACCTTCTCTATCTGGGGTGATTAAATATCTTCCTAGGAGAAGTCCCATGACAGCTAGCCACAAACATCATGGTGGGAGGCCATGCCAGAGGAAAACTGCTCACCTCAGAGCAATCAGGAAGTAGAGAGAGTTGAGAAACCACCAAGGGACAAGATAAACCCTTCAAAGACCTGCCCCTAGAAAACCACTAACTTCAACCAGGCCCCACCTCCTGAAAGTCCATTCAGCTGGTAATTCAATCAGTGTATTAACTTAGGAGCCAATCATCTCTTAAATAAAATAAATATACTTATGGGTGTTTGCCTGCATGTATATCTGCATCATATGCACGCCTGGTGTCCACAGAGTTCAAAAGAGGGTGTTGTATGTCCCAGAACTGGAGTTACAGACAGTTGTGAGCCATCATGTGGGTGCTAGGAATTGAATCTGGACACTCTGGAAGAGCAGCCAGTGGTCTTAACTGCTGAGTGATCTCTCCAGCTTTCCAGTCATCCCTTAAAGACCCATTAGAAGCAACCAACCCTCAAACCTTTGGGAGATACTTGTATATTCTACCCACAACAGACTGCAGTAATGACCACTCTTTGCATTAAAAATACAATACAAAACACAACACCATGGAGACAAATAATCCATGCTCACTATAAGAACATGTTAGCGTGCCAGATGAGTTACACCCCCAAACAAAGGCTACTTCCAGCACACAGCAGTAGCCAGAGGATGCTGTGGAGGTAGCTTCAGCATCACTTCTGCCTAACTTGACAGAGTTGCCATCACATCCTAGGGGTGAAGAATTTCCTCCTCAGTCTATTTCCGAGGCATCCTTGTGAAGAATTTACAAATCTGTATGGTACTCTCTCTTTTGGAATATTTTCACAGCCACAAAACACAGTGAGGATTCTGCCCCGGAAGACGCAGCATGTGGTTCTCAGGTGTGCTGCATTGCTCAGGCCCCACTCACTACTCTATTCACAGTTATACACACACACACACACACACACACACACACACACACACACACACACTTTCTTTTCTGAAAGAGGGTTTCATGAAGCGCAAGTTGGCCTTGAGTTTGCTAGGCAGCCAAGGGAGACCTTGAACTTCCAATCCTCCTGCCTTCATTTTCCAAGTACTGGGATTACAGGTGTTCAATACCACACCTGTTTTATACAGGGCTGGGGATCGAACTCAGGGACTCATGCAGGCGAGGCAAGTACTCTGGGAACTGAGCCACATCCCAGCACTGTTCGGAGCCCTTCAGGTGCTTCTGTTTCCTCTTCTCTCTTCACCTAAAAGTGACATGTGTGGGCAAGGAAAAAGATGAAGAAAGACACAGAAGGTAGTGTGTAAGGACAGCAAAGAACAGTTGAGGCAGGACCAGGGCACTGGAGCTTTCTCATAGGCTGACAGGCCATCAAAGGAGATGCTCCTTAGTTCACTCCAAAGTCCAAATCCTCAGTTGAACTTAGGTGTAAAATTTCATCCTACAGCAAAATACAACTTTCCTTTAAATGATTTATCTAAAGTCATGTGTATCACTCATGTGGGAGCTAAGAACAAACTGCCATATGATTTACATACGCCTCCTATGTTGGAAGAGTTTTGTTCCTGAGCCCTGGTTCCGAAGACAGCAAATTCTAAATGATAAATGATAAACCTCATTTAGTTGAACAGACAGAGCAAAACACTTAATCTTGATTAAATGGTGAGGTGATGGATGGTAGAGAAAGCACACCACCAGGGCTCACACAGGAGCTTCAGGGTGGGTTTTGGTAAACATGGCTGTTAGGGAGCAGTTGACTCCAAGATGTAAACCGGTCTTAAGAGAAGTCCATTAAACACAAGATGTTAAGGGGAGGCGAAACAACAGGATGTGCTAAGGGGAGCGGGAACATTCCATCCTGCAGGGAAGCTCATCACACTCAGGAAGGAGAAAACCCAATGGCTTCAGGAAGTCCCTGGAACTGAGCAGATTCACTAGGCCCCTCCTCCTCAGGAATGTATAACATGCAAGGACTGCCGAGAAATACTCTGGCTAGGCAAGCTGACTGGAGGAAGCAGAAACCAGCCGAGCTTCCTGGAAAGACACTCTCCAACCTGTTGAGCTGCCTGCAGGCTGTGCAGTGTGCTCCAGGTTCCCAGCTTTGTGAGCTGTCACTCACGCTGGGGTGGCCTTGGTGATACAGCTGTCTTTGAGTCATTTCTGCTCCTGTGAGTGACCCCTCACCCATACTCCTGTAAGTGACCCAACAAAACTCATTAGCTCACCAACTTCACTGGATTTTGGTGCTATCCTTATTTCTGTCATCAATCACAGATTTCCTATCCAGAGCTGGATGTGCTGGCACATGCCTTTAATCCCAGCATTTGGGAGGCAGAGGTGGGTGGATCTTTGTGAGTTTGAAACCAGCCTGGTCTACACAGCAAGTTCCAAGACAGCCAGGGCTACACAGAGAGATCCTGTCTCCAAAAAAACTCCCAAACAGCAAAACACTTCTCCTTGGGTACAGTGTCGTACAATGATGTGTTTAAAATTAGATTAAAAGAGTTAGGGTGTAGCTCAGTGATAAGAGGGTCGTGACGAGCATATTTGTGAGGCCTTGGGCTCAATCCCCATCACTGCAAAGCAAGTACATAAGTAAGTTTTAAAAAATACTTTAGATTAAGATGCCTGTCAGTTAAACAGCCTCAGTCTATGACTCCGGAGTGTCTCACCCAGTAGAGTATATGACATCTGAGTAAGTTGTGGCTGAAGACATAGGGTGTGCAGGATGCATGAAGTGCTCAATGGGTGCAATCCATAGCACCTGCAATTCCGGCACTTGGGAGATTGAGTTAGGAGAGTCAGAAGTGCAAGGTCACCCTCTGGTACATAATGACTTCAAGGCACCCAGGACTCCATGAGACCCTGACTCAACACACGAAACAAAAAAAAACCCAAAAACCAAAAAACAAACAAACAAAACCCAAGTAAAAAACAAGTACCTCAGCTAATAAGCAGTAGACCCAAGTTTTTCTCTCAGTGCTGGGAGCTGAATGCAGAGTCTCAGATGCTCTAGGCATGCACTCAACTACCCAACTGCATCCCAGCCCAGAATGTGTCCCACCATAGGGACATGGAGGTTTTCAGTTGCCAGGGCAATGGTGCTCTTTTTCACTCTTGGGTCTCCTTTCATCCAATGCCTCTACTTCCCTTTGACCCCAACTGGGTATTTCCTTTAACCTGAGCTATCTGAGGTGCAACTTTAATCATAGCATCTTTTGGCTTTGCTCTACTAGTTGAAACAGACCCAGGCCTATGTGAACACTGAATAATGATAGAGTGAGGCTGCTTCTTGCAGTAGTACCCGGCCTAGGGCATGTCTGTATGCATAAGTATAAAAATATTTTATTTCCTGATTTTTTTTTCATTACAAATGTCAAAAAAGAGAATTCAATCAAAGAAGTTTCCAAGCTTATTATTAGGCTGGTTTGCAGGGCAAGCAAGGCACTGGTTATGTAACTGGAGATACTGGTGATAAAATTCGGAATATTAATTAATTCCAGCACACTCCTTTCTCCCTAGAACCACCGGTGTGATACTGTACATTCATGTTATTTTCAGAGGTATCTGTTTTTATTGACATGTAACATTTATTCAAAACCTGTGCTATCCCACAGCACTCGGTCCCGTTCACTGTTCCCAGCCACAGACGGTCATTTTTCTTCCTGTACAAGAGTGAGAGAGAGGGAAAGGAGGGGAACGGTTGTGGGTGTGGGGGTGGGTGGGGGAGCATGCATGCATGCCAAGCGGTTTATACTCCCGGTCAGCGTGACCATAAATCAGCTTGGAGACGCCCAATTACTGGTTATCATTTGGTTGGTTCTGTGAAGCTCGGCAGAAAGCGGATCCCTCAAGCCCGGGTCTTCTGGGAATGTCTTCTCCAGGAGCATTGCCCTGCCCAGTGGACACTCTGCAGTGGAACAGGGAATGTCAAGCATTCCCACAGCAAGCATCCGTTCGTCCATCGCTGTCTCAGTGTCTCTAGGAGTGGAATCTGTCACCTGGCTTGCATTCTTCACCATGAAGGCTGCCTCAAAACAAAAATGGAAGGAAGGCTTTCCTATGCTTCGGGTAGGAGACAAATGTGCTCTTGTAGAACGTGTGGTTGAAGAATGCAGACAGGGCTTGGCTGAAGAAGACATACGTCACCACCAGCCACCAAGTTAAGTTGTGGAACCCAAAGGTGACAGCCATGGAGATGTAGATCATCAGCTCTGCTAGGTAGTTAGCCGAAGACACATATTCGAACCAGTCTCCGAAGGGGATCCTGTGCTGGCAGTGAAGGATCATACCTGAAACGGAACGATGACGTTGTTTTACCACCCCGCTTCCGAAACCACTGACAGAAACTCTACCAAGCATCACACTCAGTATGAAAAACCACCACCCTGTCACATTTCCACTGTCCACCAACCATAAAGCCAGGCATGGTGTTGCATGGCTTTAATCCTAGCACTTGGAAGGCACAGGCAGGTGGATCTCTGTGAGTTCAAGGCCAGCCAGTGCTGTACAGTGAGACGATGTCTCAGGAAAAGAAAAGGCCTGCTGGGCATCGTGGAGCACACTTTTAATCCCATCACTCAAGAGGCAAAGGCAGGTGGATCTCTGTGAGTTTGAGGCCAGTCTGGTCTACAGAGCGAGATCCAGGACAGCCAGGGATATACTAGTGTCCCTGTCTTAAAACAACAATAACAATAAAACAAAACAAAACTAAACAAACCTGAAAAAGCCCATCCGTTTCTCACAAGCACACAAGCTCAGACGCCAGAGTCAGGGGACACAAGTTCAAATCCTGACTCTCCCACTTGGTATCTGTGTCACTTCATGGAAATGGCTTAATTTCACTGTGCCTCAGTTTCCTCATCTATAAAACAAGAATACTGCAAACTGCACCCAGGCTAACTCAGAAGTCTTCCCTTCTGCTGGGTCCCACTACTCTACCTTAATGTGAATTTTCCACATGCTGATCAGACACATGTGTGCGGTGTTGTCCCCAGAGGTGGGTTCAGGACAGAATCACAGACCATCAGAGCTAGATCTGCCATCTCATTTTACCAATGGGAGGATCACGATTCAGGAAGGTGTCTTGTCGAAAGTGAGTATCTGATATCGACCAGGGCATGAAAGACAGGAATGAAGGGACAGAGAAAGCCACCCTCTGAGGACTGGAGCCCATGGGGGGGGGGGAGGCGGCGCCAGAAGAGACCTCACCTTTTTTGTTTCTCCTGAGATTGCTGAGAATGACGTGGCACTTATACTGATGGGCAGATGACCAGAAGAACATCATCATTCCCAGGATGTGGAACCACCGAGCCTGGAGCAGTACACTCTTCTCCAGCACATAGACTACGGAAACAGGAATTGCCCCGTTAGCCGATGCTGCAGAATTCCACAGCTTTTGTATTATATTATCATAATATTGCTTCTGGACAGCGAGAGCTGCTTCTCAAGTCTCCACAGCTCCGGGGGTCACAGGCAGAGACCTAGCGACATTTTCTCGCGAACATTCTTCAAATGCTTCTGGCGAGAACTCAACCCATTCCCGAGTGACTGACTGTGCGGTGAGGTGTTTTGTGCCTCTACGACTGAGTCTCCTTTTAAGTCTTCTTGCTCACATTTTTCCCATCAAGGAAAACATTCTCTAAAGAAACATCTCCCGGAGCTGCCACCCAGAGCAGCTGGAAGGGAGATCTTGAATACAGAAAGCTAAGCTAACGCACGCATGGTGGTTATATGCCTGTCATCCTAGTACTTGGGAAGCTGAGGCAAGAGAATCACGAGTTCAAGGCCAGCCAAGTACATAGGAGTTCAAGGCTGACTTGGACTACATGATACCCACCCCTGCAAATATGAGAGAGAACAAGAGAGAGAAAAAGAGAGCAAGAGAGAGAGAGAGAGAGAGAGAGAGAGAGAGAGAGAGAGAGAACATACATGCACTGTGCTGCCTAGTTCTGTCTACTAGAGAGACTTTCTGAGGTAAAAGGTGAGTGGTCTCTCATAAAGAGAAGAAACTTAAACACTGAGAATATAAAAACAAGTCCTTTCTGGATTAGAGATTGGAGTCTGAGAGACTGCTTCCAAAGCGGAAGTGCTGGACGCGCAGCCCTCCTTTTGGTGAAGCAGCGGAAGGGGAGGCGGGCAGACAAAGGATTCCAAGAGCAAGCCACCGGCACCGGAAAAGCAAATGGACCGACAGCCTGGTCTTAACTGAAGACGCAAAACCTGTCCATTGAAAACTGGCAAAAGCCCGGGACCCTGGAGCGCAGGCAAAACCCTAAAAAGCGAAATCAGGTAAGAGCACCAAGGTCATGCCACTCTATATGGAAACCCACAAGTGGGGATCAGTCGAGGAGAACTAACGGCTAACAAGAATCCGCCAAACTCACCTGTGGCAATCTCAGTTCTAAACCCGGTTCTCCTGGACTGCAGACACTCCTTTCACTTACATAAGGACCCTGTGAGGTCAGTCCGTGCCCCTGATCACTGACAGAGGTTTCCGAGCGGGAGAAACCCTGTCAAGCGGACATAGGCCCAGCAGACATTCAAACCTACAGTATTTCTCTCAGATCCTACCGACGCCAAATGGAGTATTTCCCACCGTGGTGGTGAGTTTTGATTTGTGTGTTTTTGAGATGCAGTCTGGCTGTGTAGACCTGGGTAACCCGGAATTCAGTATATAGGCAAAGCTGGCTTTGAACTTGAAGTGATCCTGTTGGCTTCGTGCCACAGGTGCCGGGATTATAGGAGTGAGCTACCATGTCTGCCTAAGATACACAAGCCCACCGCCGGCCAAGCATTCTCCCAGCCAAACCTCTTCAGTAAGCTGCTTCTTGCCGCCTGTCTGGTCTCAACAACGAGGAGGAGTAACTAATCCAATCTACTGTCCCAGTGGCTCCAGCGGACCCTAGGAGGGGTGAGCAGATGAAGGAGAAGCAGCCGCACAAAGGAGTGCTTGGAGAGACAGCTTTGTGGGTGTCCTGGCTGCCTTTTTTTTTTTGACCATTTTTAAGGAGCAAAAAAGTAGAACCTGGGCTCCAGCCACAGAAGCAGCTCAGAAAAGTGAGGTAATCAGACAGACAGAAAGCTAGTGGGCAACCAAGGAGTTCTGGAAAGTTCGTCTGGGCGAAAAGCCACGGTAACTGGCTGGGCATCTGAACGCCGTAGCGGAAGACATGGGAGGAAAAACCGACTCCTTTAATGATATGGTGGTTGAATGAGAAGTGCCTTCCACGCTTGGTCTCTAGCTGGTGACACTGTCTGTGAAGGGTCAGGGGGTGCAGCCTGGCTGGAGGAAGACCATCGCTAGAAGTGAGACTTGAGACTATGTACTGCTGTGGTTTATGCTCATTGTTAATTAAAAAAATTAGGCTAATAGCAGGGCAAGAAGAGATTGGGTGAGACAGCCTGACACAGAGAGAAAATGGGAGGAAGAAGGGCAGAGTCAGGGGAGTTCGGGGAGATGACAGCCAGTTGCCCAGCAAACAGGATGTGGAAAAAAATGAGGTAACAAGCCATGAGCCATGTGGCAAAGCATAAATAGAAATATGGGTTAATTTAAGTATAAGAGGTAGCTAGTAACAAGCCTGAGCTATCGGCCGAGCATTTGTATTGTAATTAATATAAGCCTCTGAGTGACGACTTGGGATTGGGTGGTCAGGACAGGAAATATCCATTTAAAATATCCCCTCTCCCTACTTCCAGCTCTCTCTGCTTCATATTTATGGTTGAGGTGTGACCTCTCAGCTTCCTGCTCCTGCAGGCTTGCTGCTGTGCCTCAACACTATGATGGACGAAACCATCTGTAACTGTGAGCTAAAATAATGATCTTCCTCCCGGGAATTATCTTGGCCATAGTATGTTACCACAGCAACAGGAAAGTAACTAATACAACGAAGTCCAGAGGACCTAGAAAAGATGCTGCCTGAATGGCTGGAACCGGTAAACAATTCACAAGTTAAGAAGCAATCTGGTCAATAAACCCGCCTTTCAAAGAACTTTTATAGTCTCAGGAAGTGCATTCCAGCAACAGAGCGGACTCTGGAGCACTCCGAGACTGAAATCAAACAAGGCTCAATCACTGATAGATGGAAATACAAATCTCCGTTTCGACTTATGATACAGGACATGGAGAATAGGGTCACGGAAGATCTGGGCTGAAAGCCCACCGCTTCAAGGTCAAGTTAACCTCAGCACGGAAACAGTCATTCCAGCCACCCAAAGGGACTAGAGTTCTATATGATCTGCACGGATTGTTTTCATGAAACTGATAGTCATACATGTTAATGTAGCATCCAAATAAAAGAGCAAGCCACCTCACTTTCTTCTCGAATACGAAGGTCTGCTTTCCTCTTCCTGGCTAGAGAGCACTCGGAAACCTCAAGGCCATTTCCATTTACTGCCAGACTTGGTTTTCCTCTTCCCTCAGGCTGTGCGTCCCACATGAAGAAAGACTTTGTTAGGAGGGCAGCCATCCCAAGAATTAATGGCAAGAGAATGGTCTGTGTTCCTTCTTCAGATGAGAACTACTCACCACAAGCCCCTCCCTCATCTTACTTTCTGTGGTTTAATCCCACAGGGTGACTTCTCCCCCCCACCCCCCCGTGCACCCCCAGACAACTGAGGCCACTTCCTTTGATGCCCCCTCTCCTGCTCCTTTGGAGGTCTCATGCCTCCTGTTCAGAGTTTAGCTATTTTTCTGACCTCTCTACAGGTGAACCCCACACAGCTTAACTCCACCGTCCTCAAACAGAGTCTCAAGAATGCTTTGTACCTTACCGTGGTCACTGAAGGCACAGCCGCTTATGCTGGCGTTTCTCAGGTTTTAGCAGTCACGGCCAACGTAGCTACCTTTGGACAGGATGACTTTTGAATGTGCTGCAAGGACCACTCACCATTCTTGTCATCCATGGGCGCTTGGCTCAGGACAGTTAGGCCAACCAGGACATAGTAGACGAGCCCGAAACAGTACTGCACGACGTGAATCACGGCGTTAGAGAAGATGCTGATGTAGAAACACTCAAAGAGTCTCCGCAGGCTGTGGACCCAGACGGACACCAGCACCAAGAAGGTAGACAGGGCCAGCTCGCCCACTGCAATCAGAAGGCGACACAGTCAGTGTCTCCTCCAGCTTTAAGGCAAGTGTTCAGTGTACCCACCTGAAACCGAGCCTTACATAAGATCAGAGTCCGAGGGCTGGAGAGGCCATTCAAACTAATGTTTTCCTCTTTCGAGCTGTGAGGACCCAGGCTGAATGACAGCCATGTGGTCCGTGAGTGGCAGGGTGGTGGGAAGAGAGGACAGAACCCATCTCTGACTCTACTTTATCATGTAAGAGCCACATGGACATCATGACGAAGGCTCTGTGTGCCCAGGACTCAGGATCCATGGCTCTCCAGTTCCTGTGCCAAGTGCTCGATGCAGATGGTCAGGGAGAGGTCCATGGTGATGTTGGAAATGCTATCTGGTGGGCTCCTGGGGCCACACCCACCCACAAAGGCAGAGACAGAGGAGGGGATCCAACGGGTGAGTACTCCTTTTCAGACTTAAAAAATAAAGGATGGGAGAAGGGCTGGGTGTCGAAGCACTTGCCTAGCATTTGGGAGGCCTTGGACTCCATCTCCAGTGCTGCCAAAAGAAAAAGAAAGGAGAAATTACACTTTTAGAGAGTCCCAAGGTCCCACCTTCCTGGAGGCCCTTTATTACATGCTCCAAGTTAATGTGAAGAAAGCTCATGTTTAAAATATCATAAAGTCCAGTCTGTCTTTTTAAAAAGAGTAACACAGACGCAATCACGGACACAATTACACAGCTTGGTAAATTTTTACTAATTCCCACATATTACTAGTAACCAGATTAAGAACTAGGACTTGACCAGCAACCCCTAGTGTTCCTTTCTAAGCATGACCCTGCTTCAGGCTGCCCCAAGGTTAAGGACTCTGTTCTAAATTCTAACAGCATAGATTTGCTTTGTTCTTTTTGTAGTTTAAGTAAGTTAAAACCCAGGTTTTTTTTTTAACTCTTTATGAACAGGTTAAAACAAGGAAAGCTCCTCAAATCTAACCTTCCGAATACATGAACATGCTAAGCAACAAAGGGGTGCCCATGCATTAGGACCCCCGACCCCTTCCACACAGCCCTTACATGCTGCTACGGCCAGTTTAAATGCTGTTTTGTAAGGATCTGGCCAGCAACTATTCACAGTTTCATTATTTAACTGAAGATGCACAACACAGTCTTTTTTAATTTTTAACTAATTTATTTACTCGCATGTGTGTGTGTGTGTGTGTGTGTTGAAGATGTCAGAGGACAGACAACTTGTAAGAAAGAGTCTTGTGGGTCCTGCAGATGGATGTTAGATCATCATGCCTGGTGGTAAACACCTTTATCTACTGATCCATCACACCAGTCCCCAGACCTTTTAAATGTTTATCAAAAAGTAATCTTTAAAAATCAAATTTCTGTGGGCCCCGAGGTATAACTCTGGCTGCAGCTGTATAGATGATAAATGTTTCAATGCAAACTCAGGGATTTCCAAAGCTTCCCTGGCACGTGCAAGGCCTCTTTGTGAGCTTATCAGCACACTAAAGCTAACGGTATCAGAGGGAGAACAGCTGGTCCTCATTCAGCCCAGGCTTACCAGGCGGCAGACCAGAACCTTCCCCTGGACTCTGCCACAGCTCAGTGAGGACTTGGGGCCAATCAACCACACAAACTCTGTCTGCCCTCCACTTCCCAGGCCCTGCGGAGGGCCCTGATTGGCGAGAACTGCAGACAGGTACCAGGAACAGGCTAGAGAGCCAAATTACCTTGGAACTGCGTGGCCCCAAGAGTTCTGAGCAAAGCGTGAAGCCAGTCTGGAAAAGGTACTCCCAGGAAGAGAGATTGAGAAAGGAACCAGAGGAGGAAGCCATTCCACAGCACGGAGATGACGTAGAAATGAGAAAAATACCTGCAACGGGAGGAAGAGTTAGGTAACCCTCAGCTAAAACCTCCATGAGTCCCCAGAAGATTATAAGTTCCTCTATGCGCCCCTCCCTGCTCCCCTAACCTCCCCGCCCCCAATCTCAAAATGATTTTCGGTTCTAATCAGAACCTGAATTCTGCAGGTGGAAATGTTTCAAAATGTACTTCCAGATCATGAGACTGTTTACATTGGAGTGTAAAAGGATCAGTTAACAGTCTCTCATCTCCGGGTAACAAGAGTGCGCCCCCCCCCCCCGCCCCCCACCTCGAGTTCTCAGAAGGAGCCGCAAGCTTCCTGCACAGGAGATCTATGGAAGTCTTTTAGATCCCAAACCTGGGTCGCAGTAACAGCCTGAGCCACACAACTGCTGTGGTGCAAGAGTCACGCAACCAGACTCAGAGCTGGAAGGACGCTTCCAAGGTGGATGCTAGAAATTGAACTTGGTCCTCTGAAACCGCAGCGCATGCTCTTAACTGCTAAGCCATCTTTCCAGTTTCATTTACTTTATTCCAAAAATTTTAAATTTATTATCACCTGTTATTATTCTGCTGTTACAGAAGTTTGATTTCCAGCACCCACATCAGGCAGCTCATAACTCCATAACTTCAGTTAAACTAGCTGGTCAGCGATTCTCATCTTCCCGATAGTACAGGTGTATGTACTATGTCTGGCTTTTATGTGTGTGCTAGGGATCGAACTCAGATCTTCACATGCATATGTGGCAGGCACTTCACTAGCTGATCCATCTTCTTTCTCCTCCCACCTTCCAAATTAATTTTTTATAAAATAAAAAAAGATTACAATAAAGCCTATAAACCTATGTGGTGGTGAATCACTTACAATGTAAATAAACATAAAGGCACAAACCAATGAAAGGAAATTAGCCATGCTAGTTTAATGTAAAAGAGGATGCTGATTTGCTAAAACAAAGGCATTTAATATGGCATGAGGACCACTGAGGCATCTGTGACAGCGAGCTCCAGCAATCCTCCTGTGCCTGCCAGCTACAGCACTGGCATTCGAGGTCTGCACATGGCCACATCTCTCTTTGTTACTCAGGTATCTAGGAATTCTAATTCAGGTCCTCAAGTTGGCACTGAGCCACCTCCCGGTTCCCTCTCAGGTTCCTCCGAGGTCCACTCTCCTACGCTTTTTCTATACAGATCGAGGATTTCTTATCTGAAACACCTGGGATGTGTGAACATATGCTGACAGAGAATGTGGAGGGTGAGACCCACTTCTAAACACAGAATGTACTTATATACCTCATACTTTATGTACCTCATATGCTAAAGGTGAGCTCATATGACTCATACCGTTATGTGCA